>NC_135572.1:226905130-227530130 GCF_965152235.1 Eretmochelys imbricata | reverse complement strand
AAAAACCAGCAAAAAGATGTTTTTTGTTAAGTTACTGTTGAACTAAAGTCTTGAAAACCAAGTTTCAGTTTGAGCAGTGGTTTGCAATTAAGATAAACTGGAAACAGGAGTTTGTAAAGGCAATTTGGATATACCATTCACTATATCAGTGCTGAAAAAGCCTTAGAAAGGTAACTTATAAAGGACAAAGCAAATTGGGATTGTGTTCTTTTGTTTCTTTCTGACATATAAAGAATTCTAGAAAAGATTTAAAAAAATCTTTTTCCTGCTTCCTTATTAAAAGTATCAGGAATGTCAGTCCGGTCTTCCTTGATTTTGCTAGATGGCTCATTAGAGGTCTGAAATATGCATTATGGGCTTTCTCACTCCTTAATTGTAAAGGTGTGGCAGACTGAAGGGCAGGGGGGTAAGAGATATGATTAAATTTAACAAAGACTTCTTTTCTCCAAATAGTTTACCACATATTTGAGTTAAATATGTTTTAGTAGGGCTGTCGATTAATCACAGTTAACTCACGCAATTAACTCAAAAAATTAATCATGATTAATCGCACTGTTAAATAATAGAATACCAATTGAAATGTATTAAATATTTTGGATGTTTTTCTACATTTTCAAATATATCGATTTCAATTACAACACAGAATACAAAGTGATCAGTGCTCACTTTATATTACTTCTGATTACAAATATTTACACCATAAAAATGATAAACAAAAGAAATAGTATTTTTCAATTCACCTCATACAAGTACTGCAATGCAATCTCTTTATTGTGAAAGTGCAACTTACAAATCTAGTTTTTTTGTTACATAACTGCACTTAAAAACAAAACAATGTAAAACTTTAGAGCCTACAAGTCCACTGAGTCCTACTTCTTCTTCAGCCAATTGCTAAGAGAAACAAGTTTGTTTACATTTATGGGAGATAATGCTGCCTACTTCTTAATTGCAATGTCACCTGAAAGTGAGAACAAGCATTCGCATGGCAGTGTTGTAGCTGGTGTCGCAAGATATTTACGTGCCAGATGCAGTAAAGATTCATATGCCTCTTCATGCTTCAGTCATCATTCCAGAGGACATGCTTCCATACTGATGACGCTTGTTAAAAAAATAATGTGTTAATTAAACTTGTGACTGAACTCCTTGGGGGAGAACTGTATGTCTCCTGCTGTTTTACTCGCATTCTGCCATATATTTCATGTTATAGCAGTCTCAGATGATGACCCAGCACATGTTGTTCGTTTTAAGTACACTTTCACTGCAAATTTGACAAAACACAAAGAAGATACTAATGTGAAATTTCTAAAGGTAGCTATAGCACTCGACCCAAGGTTTAAGAATCTGAAGTGCCTTCCAAAATCTGAGAGGGATCAAGTGTGGAGCATGCTTTCAGAGGTCTTAAAAGAACAACACTCTGATGCGGAAACTACAGAAACCAAACCACCAAAAAGAAAATCAACCTTCTGCTGGTGGCATCTGACTCAGATGATGAAAAAGAACATGCATTGGTCCGCACTGCTTTGGATTGTTATTGAGCAGAACCCCTCATCAGCATGGAAGCATGTCCTCTGGAATGGTGGTTGAAGCATGAAGGAACATATGAATCTTTAGCGCATCTGGCAAGTAAATATCTTGCGACGCCAGCTACAACAGTGCCATGCTAATGCCTGTTCTCACTTTCCGGTGACATTGTAAACAAGAAGCAGGCAGCATTATCTTCTGCAAATGTAAACAAACTTGTTTATCTGAGCGAGGAGCTGAACAAGAAGTAGGACTGATTCGACTTGTAGGCTTTAAAGTTTTACTGTGTTTTATTTTTGAATGCAGTTGTTTTTTGTACATAATTTTACAAAATTAAGTTCAACTTTCATGTTAAAGAGATTGCACGACAGTGCTTGTGTTAGGTGAATTGAAAAATACTATTTCTTTTGTTTTTTACAGTGCAGATATTTGTAATAAAAAATAAAAGTGAGCACTGTACACTTTGTATTTTGTGTTGTAATTGAAATCAATACATTTGAAAATGTAGAAAACATCCACAAATATTTAAATAAATTGTATTTTATTATTGTTTAGCAGCACGATTAATCGCAATTAATATTTTTAATCGTTTGACAGCCCTATGTGTTAGTAAAAACAAGCACAAATAGTCATCACTGAAAACCTCTTCTGTCTCAACTGCTTAGGTTTCAATTCCTTTTGATTTCATATTCCAACTAGTTCTCCAGTTATACATAGAAATCCAGGGTAGATGAGACCTGAATTGTTAATGTAAAAAACAAGCAGAAATCTCTCGTTCCCTCTTTTTTAAAAAGGGGGGAAGGAAGAACCATCTAGGCCTTCTTTTTCCATCATAAGTGGGTTTGGAAGATAGATTTTTATTGGTAAATGTTGGCAAATGTCGATTTCACCCCCCGAAAAATATTTCCATTGATAATAATCAAAATTTACAAATATGTATAGTAAGAAAAATGCTGCTTGCGAACTTTGATTTAAGGATATTTATTTTGTATATTTGACCTGTGATGTTGACAATTTGTGTTTTAATGGTTATAAAGCTTGAACTTTTTGAATCTGAATGTCTGTTGTTATTAAATAATTGTCTGACCTCCTCACCCAAGTAATTTCCTGCAACTGAAAATTTAAATAACTAGAAATTGGGAAAAAATGAATAAAACCCATAATTATGCACAACTGAAAATTTAACTAGATAAAAATAGAAGTGTTTAAATACTGTTGAAATTATAAAAAAATAAAAATTGAATTCTGCCAAGCCTAATCACAAGGAAGGGAAAAAGGGCACAAACACAATTTCTTTTTCTTTTGCAGGTCAACTTTAAGCCTCATCTATCTGCATCTAGCTTCTCTTGCTCAGTCAGAGCAGAAAGGACTTCAGTATTTCTGGCTGGTAGTCTCTGTGTCTTACAGCTTTGCTGGTCTGTGCTTGGAATAATTCTTGGGTCCGTTTCTGCAGATTTTAACTTCGCCATGTATCCACCATCAATGATAGCAACTGGAAGCGTGGGAGCAGCCATCTGTGGCCTTCAGCTTGATGATGGGGAAAGTTCACTGTCCGGTGACAGCCTAACGGAACTCCTGGCCAAGATCACAAACACAGATGTGGTAAGTGTCCTGAAAGCATTGTTGTTTCTTTGCTGAGAAAGCTGTGGAAAATATGATCAACATAATTTTCTTGATCCTGCTAGCCCATGGGAGTTCCACGGGCAGAGGACTTGCAGAACTGAGCTCATAGACACCATTACAAAGCTTTGGAATCAGCCCAAAACTCTCAGGGTATATGTACACTGCAGTTAAAAACCCCCATCTGGCCCATGCCAGCTGACTTGAGCTAAGAGGCTGTTTAATTGTGATGTTAGGGGTTAGGGTCCCAGACCTCGGGCTGCAGACCAAGCTCGAACATCTACATTGCAATTAAATGGCCCCTTAGCCCGATCCCATTTGGCATGGGCCAGCTGCAGGAGTCTAACTGCAATGTACACATATCCTAAGTCACACTCTACCTGGCTTTTCTGTGAAAGCACAAGGGGTGTGTTTGTTGGAGAGAGGAAGTGGGTGCAACAAGGGGGCATCTGGCAGTCCTTGCTGGTGTCTCTTGGAACGCTAGTTACCCCAGAGGGAGTTGGGAGAAGGCCTTGGACCTGACTCCCATCAACAGTGGCCAGCAAAGCAGGCCTGTCACAGAGGAGAGTGCACCCTACATCCTTATGAGGGGTGATGATGTGAGCAGACAGAAGGCATTGGGTTTCCCTGAGATCCCCCGGGAATGAAGTTTTCCATCTCTGATACCAGGGACCAATGCAAGACTGGTCAAATGTGGGTCTGTGTTTGCTGTCCATGGATGGTGCATCTGTTATTTTCATCTTTCATTGATGCACCTATTTTAAAGGTCCTTGATTTAAAGTCTTCATGCACTGTGTACAGTATATCCAGATAAAGAAGTCAGTTCTCTTTTTATTCCATTTACTATAAATTCATTGAGGATGCTTCTTAGGTTATGAGAAAATCTCAGAAATAACAGAGGGGAATCTGGCAGTTGTTCGATGGTCTATGTGAAATGATTTTGGTGGTCTCAGGTCAGTTTCTAGTGAGTACATCACCCAAACCAGAACCCCACACTCTTATTGGCAGTCTCAGCAGAGAGTTCAAGGACTGTGAAAAGATCACTGAGAATGACCTACCCTGGGCATAGAGGTGGGTCCCACAAGTTCTTGGCTGAGCTATGCTGGGGGGAGCTTCATTGCTGCTGTCCAAGGTGCACCCCGTCTGTGGATAAACATGGGACTTTCACTTCTAGGATTGTTAATTGAGCATGTTTCACGAGCACTCAAACTACAAGAAAATGCGTGCTGGCTTCTGACAAGATGACACTCTTCTACCATAAGCCCATCTGTTTAGAGCATGCCATCCTAACATGTATTAACTATAAATTGTTGTATTTCTTTTATCTTGCAAAAGATGTGCAAAATAATTATGTGCATTTATTATATTTTTGGATGCATTGTTGTTTAAGCCCTGCTGTTTTTTCACCAGCAAATTGAAGTCTTTGCATTTCATTTCTGATTTCCAAGAATGGTCCAGTTTTGCAAAAAAAATTGGCAGAATTTTTTACTTTTCCCCCCGTGTCTCATTGTTTTTAATGTGACATTTTGAATTTCTTTTAGTTGGAAACCACTTTGCACAGAAAAGAGGCAACATTTTGAATTTCACATGCTTTTTAGGTGAAAGTGGTTGTTGTTGTGGAAATTTCACACACTCAGTTACTGGGTCAAGTAATGAAATGAAATACTTTTTTACACAAAGTATTTGTTGCTTTTTGTACATCTTTATTATAGACACATGTAGGGCAAGAGACTGTGTGAGTGATATATAGCAGAATGCAGCAGAATAATGCAGTAAGAGAAATCACATATGTTATTTAGGCTGCATGGCCCGGTAAAAGTGGAAATTAATTATCATATAGTGCTCCTTTAGCAATGGGGGACACACACAACCCTTATCATTTGGTGGAGGGGCAGTGGGAGGCACACAGCGCCCTTGGCATACGGGGGGATGAAGGGGCACACAGAGCTTTTGGAGGGATGGGGTGTGGGTGGTGGTCCCTGAGATAGAGAGGGATGGGAGGGTGGCACACAGGGAGTTTGTGGGGGCGAAGAAGGAACAAAAGGAACCCCTGGTATATGCAGAGAGTTTGTCTTACATAAGCTGCAAAGTGTGTACTCCCCTGGTAATAGTGCTGGAAAAAAATAGTATCAGAAGGGAAATAAAACGTCATGTTACCACAAACTGTAACTAATAGGGATTAAGATGAGGCCTTCATGGGGGATACATTATCCCATATCTACCTACTGTGGGGCTTTTTGTAGTTTCCCTCGAAGCATCTGGTAATGTTAGAGACAGGATATTGGACCATGGATCTGATTCGCTATTGCAGTTCCTGTGCTCTTTAAAAGGATTACAGTAATACTTTTCTACTTCTCCCAACTTTATTTGTAGTTGTATGCAGTGAGCATTTTTTAGGATTGGGATTAGGTCCTGTCTGTTTACATTTCCTGTCATGTCTTTGCTTATCCTTTCCATGGAGAAGGAATCGTTTTAAAAGGTTAGGGGGAACTTTTCTAAGGAAGGCACTGGCTCCCATTGACATTCAGTGGAAGTTTGAGCACTTCACTGTTCTTCGTGCCTTTAAAAATTCCCCCATCATATTTTTGAAGTATTTTCTCTGGGAACAGAAACAAGTGCAGCCACCAAGCCCTATATCTTAGAACTGGAGTCTTCATCCGCGTTCAGAGCTTTTTCCCTGGTGACACTTAGTGGAAGAGAGGCGTCAGGCTGCTGCCTAGGCTGTCACAGGACTACATTTTCAGTTATCACTGAACTCCATCTAGGCTCTGGATATTGTTTCCATAGTAATGAGTGTTCGTCAAAGGAGGGAAAGAGCCCCGGATATATTGCTGATGTGTCTGTGGGCCCTGGTAACGTTAGATGGGTTTGTTTTTGAGTGGCTCTGTTCTTCTTTCTCAATGAGTCCTGTGTTGGGCAGTTGCTCATCTGCTGTAAGGTTTCTCTTGCGCAGGATGCCATGGAGATCTTTTCCATCATTCCTCTTGTTTAGCATGGATGGGAGGTTTGGGTTGCAGTGGAATCAGTATGCTGACAATATTCAGCTCTGTGTCTCCTTTTCATCTGTCCCAGACATTGCAGACCTAGCGTCTAGCCAAGATTGTGGCTTGGAAGATTGCTAGTTGGCTAAAGCTCATTCTGGATAGGACAGAAATGACACTAGTAGAATGGGAGAAATGTTGGTAGGATTGTATAGAGGGGATATCTATTCCCTGGATGGAGGGGCAGTACTCACCCTGTAGGGGTTAACAAGGTTTGCAGTTGTAGGGGTGCTGCAGAACCTTTAGCTGCTCCTGGATTCCTAGATATGAGGAAAGAGCATGTTTTTCACTGTTGCAAGCAAAGAGATAGTGACCATTCCTTTCTGATGTAGCCCTTGCTACAGTAATCTATTCCTAGTCACCTCCAGACTGGTTATTGCGGTTCACTCTACCCTTGAAAAACAATCAGAAACCCCACTAGTGCAGGCTACATTGTTGTATCATTTTTATTTATTTCCAGATGTAATTCAAAGTATTGGCATTTCACCTAGAAAGCCCTGCTTGCCTTGGAATTCTGGCTGCCTTAGAGGCTGAATCTCCCCATGTGCCTTTTTGCTGGCTGGAGAAAGGGCACAGTGAAGTGTCCTTTTCTGTGGAGTTTCCTTTCCCCTTATTCGCACAGAGCCCAAATTAATTGATTTTCAGGGCATGTTGCAGGGTATACCCAAGACCAAGCCTGAGAGGGAGGGGAAGGTTTGGCTTACTCTGGTGGCTTAGGGAGGTTCTATGCATCTTTTTCAGTTGACATTGTCAATGTATGTTTTAATGCATGTGGTTCCCTACAGTAGTGCCACCTATTATTAAAGTTGCCTGACATTTCCTGTTATAAGACCCTATTTTTAGTTGCTTGTAAAATTGCCAAACTTTAACTATTTAGGCTGTAATTTTCCATGCTCTGGACTGCTGCAGGGCAGGATGGGTCCAAGTCCTGGCACCTGAACTGACAGCAGGGAGCTGTCTCTCCTGTGCTCTCATTGACTACCCCCACCCCCATTCTGGGCCCAGGCAGCGTTGCTGAAGAAGCTGCCTGATTCAAATGCAGAGAGGACAATAACCAGATTTGCGGAGGGTAGAGGAGTTTATTGGGACAAGGAGCCTGGCGGGGAGATTGGGACTAAAGGCTAGCAGTGGAGGTGAGAGAAACTGGGAACTGGGAGTTGGGGTAGGAGAAAACTGAGGAGGCTGGGCAAGGAGACTAGGACTAGGAGCCAGGTAGGAAATTGGGACTGGGAACAGGGGGAGACTGGGGCAAGATGCTGGGGGTGGACAACAAGATTGGACAAGAGGGAGGTAACTGGAGGTCAGGGTGAGGGAGAGAGGATGAGGAGCCAGCAAGAAACAGGGACTGGTGAGCAAGGAGACTGGGAACAAGGAGCTGGGAGATTGGTGGGAGGAACTGGGAATGGTTGGGATGGGAGACTGGGGGTGGGGGACAGACTGGGACTGAGAATCTGGAGGAGTGAGACTGGGGCTGGGATGACAACCTCTCAAGAGCGGAGACTGGAACTGGACAGGTGAGGAGAATGGGAGTGGAATGAGAATCCATGGGTGGGGAAGAGAGAGTTAAAAATATTATTAAGGTTTCAGAGTCAAGCACTCAAAATTAAGGTTGCCTATGCAACCTTAATTTGCGTCCCTTATGCATATACATTAAAATACAGACTTTAATTACCAGTCCCAGCCTCTCCACCTTCCCTGGCTCCATTTCCCACTGTACCCTTTCTCCCACCCACACTGCATTTGAATCTGGCAACTTCCTTCTGTGCACTGCCTGGACCCAGCAGGGGCCTCAGTAAGGGCATAGGAGAGACAGGCTCACTGCTTTCACTTTAGATGACGGGACCTGAACCCGGCACAGTTGCAGCAGCCCAGAGTTGCAGCTGTAAGGAAGGTCCTGTTCAGCCCCTGGCTGGAGCATGCTCAGTGTGGATGGACTCTTTGGGGGAATTTAGCTGCTAAAAATCTAAGAAGTCTCTACTGAGCATGTGCAAATGGTGATTTTTTTACAAAGAGTTATAAATTGGCCTAATTTGGGTGGGCACACTCCTGACAGAGAGGCCATCCTCTTACCAAATTGCCAGTCCCTATTCCAAAGCATGTGGTTGCTAAAGCTTTTCAAAGAAAAGGTCCCTAGAGTTTTAGAACATGAGCAAAACAGTGTATTTTTCCCTGCCGTCATTCTCAGAAGTGGCTGAACTGTTTTGGCTGAAGTTTTCCATACACCCAGTATGTCAATTTAAGCCCAAACGATTAATGTCTGGCAAAGTTATAAGCAACTGAAAACAGAGTTTTGTAATGGGAAGCGTTAAGCAACCTTAGTAGGTGATTCTACCACCACAGCCTATAATGCATATCTGTTATTGTAGAAAAAATGTACTATCTTTGCATTGTTTAAGGGTTAGTATCAAGCTGCATTAGTAAAGGGTAAAGACTACCGTAATGTCCTGCAGTGGGGCAGAGTTAAAGTTGTCCATACAACCATAGTTTGCTCTCAGTTCCTGATTTGTGATCACTTAAACCTGTAACTGTAATGTTACAATAACTTCAGCTTTTCTATGTGAACTGCCCTGTTTTTCAAAAGGGGCGGGGAGGAGGGAAGAACGGAGGACTTTTAGGCTCCAGGAGCATCATCATATGGTAAAAGATCCTTCTTATATTGCAAGTTCTTTGGGGCAGAGATGGTCTTTCCGTTCTATGTTTGTATAGCACTTAGCACAATGGGGTCCCAGCCATGACTATGGCTCCTAAGCACTATGATAATTTAAATAGATAATAATAATAATAATAATAATTAATATCCTGCAGAGGTTACAGGCTCTGCAAATGAAAAACTTCTCCCCCTGCCAACACAAGCAACAACCTTCAGAACCCTGCAGAGTACCTGAAGGGAGGGGATGGAGGGAGCATGCAGCAGACTTAGCACTAATCCCATTCATGGCCCCTGAGCAGTGAGCTGCTGGGTTATGTTACCCTCTGAAAAGGTTAGCATGGGTCTCTTCCTGCTGCAGTTAGCGTCATAGATGTAATGGTTAGTAGAACTAACTGTCTAATTCTCAGTGAGGACTAGCTACCCTGAACATTTCAGATTTTAAACTGCAGCCATTTTTGAGTTATGCAAAGTAGCATCTTACTATTTTCTTAACAGGAAAAAAAGCATATTTTTTAACCCTTGCATAACTCAGAAATTGCCAAAGGGATTTTGCTTTAGCTTGAAAAAAAAAAAAAAGCACTCATCAAAAGCTGAGATAAAACATGAAAAATTTCAGCTCCAGGGTTAGGAGTATGTGAAAATAGAAGGTTATAATGAAAGGCTGATGTAGCCTTAACTATAATGGACTCTCCTAGGCTTCTGCTGAAGTATATGAGGATGCTTCCTGTTTACAAGGAAATAACTGTACCAGAGCTGCATAAACTCAAATGCCAAAATCAGTGGTCTTTACTATAACATAACTAAGAGGAAAATTTGGTATGTAGTGCTCTAATATTTTTAATAGATGTTTCATTATGAATTAGGCCAAAATATGTTATTAAAGAAGAGAATTTAGTTTAGACTCCTTTCACTTCAATAAATAAACTCTCACTATGTGAGTGTTTCTTTCTAAAACAGAGAGCAAGGTACTAGTGTACTGGTCTGGTGTAAATCTGGAGTAACTCCATGGACTTCATGAGAGTTACTCTGGATTTGCACTGGCATAAGTGAGATCAGAACCTGGCCCAATAGCTGTTACATTACATAGTGGTGGTATACTATGCCAGTACCATTTGATAAAGATTATTTGCTAAATAGTGGCTATACAACATTTGGCAAAAAATAAAATGCAGTGTGAAGGAACTGTGACCTTCACACTCTATGAGGGAATAATTGAGCTATGTGGGAGCTAGGCTTTATTGCTCCTTCTGGCTACCAAAATAAATATCAGGACCTTATACTAATGAGAAGTGGAGAAGCCTGACAGTTTTATGGGTAGTGAAATTACCTTTGTGTGGTACATTTTAAGTGCTTTTTCCAAATAGAAGATAGTAGCTAGTACAGAGTGGTTTCACACAGCTGTATGTGATACTGTAAGGTTGTGGGCCTCTACTGTGATATCATTTTCTTCAACAGAGTAGGAATGTTTCTTCTGTTATTTGTGAAAGTGGTAACTGGTTGGGGAAAAGTTTAAAACCCCCCACCTCTATCCACATGACGTTCATGGAGTGCTCTCTCCATCCCTCAATTGATCACTGCAATGGAAGAATAAACAACTTGAAAAGATAGCATTGCCAACTTTCCAATGTCTCAAAACCAGACACTACAGCAGGAGTATTGAACTTCTCCTCATCCTCTGTTCCTCCTCTTCCCCTGAAGCTCCACCCCCTGCTCTGCCTCATCCCCCCAAGACCCGACCCCCACTCACTCCTCTCTCTCCCTTCTCCCCCGTCGCTTGCTGCACTCCCCTCTCTCCCGTCACTCAATCCTCTTCCCCACCCTCTCCGTCCCCGAGCTGGGCTCCCTCTGCCCGTAAGGGGACTACTCACCTGCCACCCGCTGGGCCGGGGCTGGGAGCTGCAAGCCTGATGTGGAGCCTGCCTGACTGCCCACGAGATGCAGGTAGAAGGTGGCCCCAGCTGAGCAGGGGCTGGTGCGGGTTGGTGACCTGGTGCTTTCCCCCTCCCCCTCAGCCGCTCGCCCTTAAGGCAGGTAATAAGTGGGAGGGCCGTGCCCTGCCTTCCCCGCCCCGTCCGGTGAGCCCTGCACTACAATTATGGTCAGAATTGCTTGGGCCACTCAGCTCCCCTCAGGGATCCTTCCCCCACCCAGCTGTTGGCAAGGGGCCAGGCCCTGCTCTCTTACCCTGGCAGCAGTTCCTCCAGGCCCAAGGCAGCTGCCGAGCCAGCCCCACTCGGAGGTCAGGGCAAAGTGGAACCAAATGTGCCGCCAGCCTAGGGGCAGGCCGGCCCGTCCCTGCATTCCCTGCTCCTGCCTGGCAGGTATTGCTCTGCCCCGGGCTCCAGCTGATCCCATCAGAGGCCCGATCTTACTGGGCTGGACTGACACTGCTGGGCCCGATCCTGCGCCACCCCATTTTTGCACCCCTCTCCCGCAGTAGCTCTTTGCTGCCCCTCTCTCCCTGCCTTAGTTACGGCCTTGGAAAATTGTGGTAACTGGACTTTTGGTGTCTGGTCAGTACTTCTGACCAGAGACTGTACAGGTCCCCTTCAAACCAGACTTTCTAGTCAAAAACCAGACACCTGGCAACCCTGTGAAAAGATAAAAGAAAAGGAATGGTTAGTCTCTAAGGTGCTACTAGTACTCCTTTTCTTTTTGCGACTACAGACTAACACGGCTGCTACTCTGAAACCTGTGAAAAGATAGGAATTTTCATACTGGACCAGACCAACATTCCACCTACTGCAGCTTCCCGTCTCCAGCAGTACCAGATGCATCAGAGGAAGGGGCAAGAAACCCTATTGTGAACAGTTATGAACTATGAGAAAGGATGGCCCAATGGTTAGGGTGCTATACTTGGGATTCCTGAGTTCATTTCTGTATTCTGCCACAAACTTTCTATGTGATGTTGGGCAAGTTGCTTAGGGTGGGATCTATGAAGGGACTTAGGTGTTGCAATGCTGAACATCAGAGAGTCTAGAAGATCACAGGAACAACACTGTGATCCACAAAGCCGTGTTAAGCACCTCAGCGTCTAGTACAATGAATGGGGAGAGATCTACAAAAGCTAGTATGCTACGTGGGGAGTCACCTAAACTAGCCAACGGGAGACGCCAACCAAAAGGGGGGGCGGTGTCAAGCCCACCCCCTTGGATATAGGGCCTAAGTCTGGGCTGCACGGAGGTGCCAGCTCTGCTTAGCAATACTAGAATGGCACCCCCTGTCCTGGAGTCAGGTGGCTTAAGCACGTAAACTGTGTTTCTTGTTGGAATGAGTTAGGTGACTGCCTTGCTCCACACAAAATGGCTGCTAGAGAAGGTAGAGCCCATCTTACAACTTTTAGCCCGACAGTTAGAGCACTCCACTGGGATGTGGGAGACCCAGGTTCAATTCTCCTCTCTCTGCTAGAGAAGGAGAAAGTATTTGAACAGAAGTCTGCCATTTCTCAGGCGAGTGCTCCGACCACTGAGCTATGGGATACTCTGGTATGGGGTTTTTTTCAGTCTCTCCCGTTGAAGCTGTTCTATTGTGGCTAAGTAACATAAGAGTGGTGGGAGGAGGGCGACTGGACCCAGGGTCTCTCACCTCCCAGTTTGGTGCACTAACCACTAGATTTCAGAATCATTCTCCCTTTCTTGCCCAATGATTTTTCCACAGTGGATAAATATTAAATAGCCATTAGGCGAGAGAGAGAGAGCGCATGAGAGAATGACTCTGTGGTCCAGTGGTTAGGGCACCCTCATGAGAGACCGTGGATCCAGTCCCCCTGATTTAATAACTCTTTATTTATGTCCAATTGAAAAGCTTCAACAGAAGAGATTGAGGGAGCCTCACATCAGAATATCCCATAGTTCAGTGGTTAGAGCACTTTCCTGAGAGATGGAACACCCCAGTACAAATCCTTTTTGCTCCCCCTCTGGTAGTGAGGGGGGGAATTGAATGTGAGCTAAACATTATAAGGTGAGCATCTCCTCTTCTGGCCAGATTTTTGACCTGATCTGGTATGCAGCCTCTGAGAATGCGTACAGGATCAGGCTCCACATGTGATGTAGTCAGACAAACACCTATCTTCCCCTGTTTTGTGAATCACTCTGGGGCTTCGGTGGGGAGATGGGCATCTGGACTCCCAGAAGGTATCAGCAGCGTACATGCCCAGAAGCTGAAACATAAGCGCTGAGGGAGATTTACCCCGAAATGTAGTCACCCAGTGAGTTTAGGTGACTACAGAGTTTGGTGGGAGTTTTGTGGATAGCAGTGTAGCCAAAACTGGGACTTGGACACCTAAACCTCAGATTTAGGTGCCTAGGTACCTTTGTGGATCCCACCCTTACTCTCTCTGTGCCTCAGTACCACCTATGGGGCAACCAGATAGTGGCCCCATTGTGGTTGCCTCTGTACAAATATATAGGGACAAATTTTCCATAGAGCTCAGCCCTCAAAATTGGGGAGGTTAGGCACAAGAATAAGTGGACAGATTTTCAGGAGCGATCAGCCTGTTTGGTGCAGGGTGGGTGCTGAGGACTTTTGAAAATCTGTCTATGAAGTGTCACCATGGGAGTTGCTGGAAGCTGAGCACTTCTGAAACTCTGGCCTGACTGGTGGGTTCTGAGCCCTTCAAAATGTGGCTTTGATCTGTTTTGAAAATCTGGCCCATAGTAAATGACAACTGCTGCCACAAATATCATAAACACTCTCTTCTTGCCCTTCCTCAAACATCCTACATTAAATCTGCTATGTATATTACTTTTCAGACAAAGAAATAATTCTGATAATACTTTCACACAGATCCTTTCAAATCTCTAGATCTAACTGAAGTTCAGAGTTGCCACATTCTAGAATTAAGTTTTTGTTGAACTACATTATAAAATGATGGAATATCCATTGGCAGTCTATCGAGAATAGATAGCATTTGAGCACTGTTCCTAAGGCACATACGTCATTTATTCCCTCTTTTGTAGGGTTTAGGGCCTGTGGTTTTGGAACCATGTAACAGGGCTTGCTGTGTCCTATCCTGCCTTATTTGTTGCAGGCTGCATTTTGTATGCAAGGAAACAACAGACAAAATAGCCTCAAAAGAAAGGAAGAATGAGATAGTTTCCTAAGTTGTCTTTGCCTGAGTTGGCAGCTGCTCTAGCTCATTCAGCTTTTTGTTCTCCAGTGAGTGCTGTGCGTGTGTAGTAACAATGGGGTGATGCAGTTACACTGTAGGCTAATAGTGGAGTTCCGTCAAATCCATTCATAAATACAGAGAAGGGTGCAGTGCTGTGAAAGCGAGCCAGCTTGCAGAGGAAGTAAGGCCTCCAAGTAATGAGCTCTCCATCACAAACATAGCTGTCAGATCTCATGGACTGGTGATAGACTGTGATCATCTGGTTGGAGGCTTGCCCCGACCTGCACAACTGCAGATGTGTGACCTGTTCAAGCTGATAGAAGACACTGATAATGGCTAGCAAAGATTCCTTCTCATATATCCACATAGCCCTAGTTTAACTTTGTCTGATGCAACACAAATATTGTAGGTTTTCTAGGAATCCCAATTTTTATAAACTCTGATATTATTATTGATATTCTTCTTGTTTGTTATTTAATATGCACTTCTGTCATCTGAAGATCTCCAAGTATTTTTCTACCATTAAAGGACCACTGTCAACTTGAAATCTCAATTCAGCTTAAAAAATGAGTTAATTTGAGGTGTGATATATGCCCCTGAATTCCCGCTGCCAATTTTTTTGGCTTTACAGTCACGTTTTCCTAAAAAAAAAGTTTTTCTCTCGATTGTGAAAGACACCCCTCCTCCCCTCCGAACAACAGGAGAAACCGCCTATTCTGGGGAAACAGTGGAACTGAATATAAACAAAGTGTTCTCAAATGAACTAATAAAACTAAAAAATTAGAGGAGGAAAAGACTTGTTTTCCCTAATCCCTTTCAGTTACAGTCATTTTAGGCAGTCCTGGTAACACAGTAAGTAAACAAATTCTGGCAGAAGTGTGATTTTACTTATTTAAGTATGATGATGTCCCTTAAATTAATTTACCTACACAACACCACTGTGGGAGCGCAAAATATTATTTCCCCTGTATAGAGATGGGTAAACTGGGGTATACAAGCAAACTTTGTAGCAATAATTCATCACCAGTGAGAGCAACCAAAAAAAGCATCTTTCTGTTAGTAAACTGAATCAATTTGATCTGGAATCAATAAGACACCAACAACATGAAACACAGGATGGCATTTTCACATTGTCACTTTTCAAGCCCTTGGTTTATATAGACAGTAGTGTCTCAGAGTTAGGGACCCTTGTACTGCAAATCAAGTCCCCAGTTCAGGAAAGCATCCCTATGCTGGTAGCACATGCCAAAGTTCCATAAAGTTAATCATGTGCTTAAGGGCTTTCAGGAATTGGGGCCCAAATGTGGACCAAGTGGGAATCCAGTCATCTTTTGTCCTTAGCAGTGTGGATCACACGTTCTGTGCTGGAATTTATGCAAATCCTTATTCCTAAATGCATGAGTAGTTGCATTCCTGTGCTCTCAAAGCAAAGTGTAAATAACAGGAGACCAGCACTGTTACAGCAATCACCTACTGCACCCCCTTACATTTGTTACATATCGCCTCTTTCTTGAAAGAAGCACCTCTCCTGTTTTCCTGCTGTTTTTTTCTTTCTTTAATTTTTTAAAAGAGCTCCTTTTCAGGAATGTTGTTTAAGAGAACCAGAGACATTTGAATAGTCATAAGGTAGGCTAACAGCTCTCTTCTTCAAGTACCAGCAAACATTTAGGAAAAACCCACCTTTTTTTTGCACAGAGATGTCCTGTGAATTTTTCAGTGTTTTCAGATTGCTGAATTTTATCACTCAGCAAAGCATCCCAACTCTGGATTTAAGCTTTTGAGCTTCAGCAGCAACTGTGAAGTAATGGTATAAACAAAGGGGTGTGTAGTTATAGCTCAGTGGTGTCTTTCAGATAATTTAATTTAAAAAAAAAACAAATTAAAAAACCCCCACTCTAAGGTTGTTCTTCAGCTAGTTATTGTACAGGGCAAAAATTGTGGTTTGCTTGCAGATGTTTGATTTGCAAGAAGTTCAAAAATAACATTGTTCATTCAGTGCTAACGTAGATTGGCTGCAAGCATTTTTATCACCAGATTGTCTAAACCTGCTCTAAACACTAGACAAATTGTTTTGTGTTAGATTTCCAAAATATAGTGACACCTCTCTTAAGTGATCTCTCATAGTCAGACCAAAAGTATTTGCTTAGAAGAGGTTAAGTGGAACAAAATTGTATTCAAAGCATTTGGGGATATTTTGTGATGGTTTCTTGATGAAGACCGTTGCCTAGTGAGGATGGTGTTTAATAGGCTTTCAGTGTACACGGATGAGCATAAATAAAATTAGACTTTGTTGCATCAATAGACCTACAGTTTCTGGATTGTTTTTTAGACAATGTTCCATAGCATGTTATCTACTTCCATTATGCCTCATTCATATTCCCAGATGTATTTACTCTCTGACTATTTGATGGGCAAGCCTAAAAGGCTCTGAGGTTCAGATCAGTTTCCATAAGTTCAGATTTTTCTCTAAACCTCATCTTTGGTTAAAAAAAAAACAGGCCAGAAATCTTGCTGGGACAGGCTTTCTTTTGGTATTTCTACTCCTACCCCAGGAAGTGAAAGGACATAAGAAAATTAAAATAAAAAAGTTCCAGGGGACAAACGGCACAGAGAGGTTGGAAACAAACTGAAGATACTTTCATCAAGAGCTAAGTCCTGAAAAGTACTGACACCCCTCAATTTGAAGTCAGTGGGCCCTAACGGAGGTAGGCACCTCCCAGAAGGTGCTCAGGACATGGCAGAATTGGGTCCTAAGCTGCCAATAGAGATTCACGCTGGTTCAGTAGTGACTGAAAGTTCTTTGAGGTCTCGCTCATGTCCATTCCATTTCGGATGTGTCCAACCTCGTTTGGGGACTGTATCTCAGTACACTGCAGACTCAGTGTACCGAGATACGCTGAGAGCCATCTGTCTGGCTTGCAGTGTCTTCCTTCCCCAATTGTCCAGTCGCGTGGTGCAGGTGTTAATGGACAACACGGCTTCCATGTTCTATGTCAACAGGCAGGAGGAGCTTGATTGTTCTCGCACAAGATGTCAAGCTGGTCCTGAAAGGCCTTGAAAGACTCTTTCCTCCGGTCTGGGACCTGGATCCCCAATGGGACCTCAACCTGGTCCTCTCCAGGCTTCACGGGTCCACCCGTTGAGCCTATGGTTTCTTGTTCCCTTTCCCACTTGTCGTGGAAGGTTGTATTCCGTGTAGCTATTACCTTGGCGAGACATGTCTCCGAGATTAAAGCCCTCACTTCGAAGCTCCCGCACAGGGTATTCTACAAGGACAAGGTCCAGCTGAGGTCCTGTGCGGTCTTCTGGCCAAAGGTAGTGTCGCACTTCCATGCCAACCAGGACATCTTCCTCCCGGTGTTTTGTCCAAAGCCTCACATGACCAATGAGGAGAGGCGGCTGCACACTCTAGATGTCAGGCGTGCCCTGGTTTTCTACCTGGAGCCCACAAAGCCCTTCCACAGATCGACACAGCTCTTTATCACCACAGCTGACAGGCTGAAGGGCCTTTGAAATCTCAGAGGATTTCGAATTGGATCACCACCTGCATCCGTACTTGTTACGAGTTGGGGCAGGCTGTGCCTGCACTGATCATGAAGGCTCACTCGATTAGAGCTTAGGCATCTTTGGCTGCCTTTCTGGCGCATGTCCCTATCCAGGACATGTGCAGGGCCACGACATGTTCTTCGGTACACATGTTTACAATGCATTACACTATCACCCAGCAAGCTAGAGATGACAATGTATTTGGAAGAGCTGTGTTGCAGTCGACACGTCCATGAACTTAGACCCGCTGCTGGTGGTGCTGCTTGGGAGTCACCTACAATGGAATGGACATGAGCAAGCACTCGAAGAAGAAAAGACGGTTACCTTTTGTAGCCGTTGTTCTTTGAGAGGTGTTGCTCACGTCCATTCCATGATTCCCCCTCCTTCCCCTCCGTTGGCATTCTGGCAAGAAGGAACTGAGGGAGGTGGGAGCTGGCAGCACCCCTTATACCAGCACATAAGCGCACCACTCCAGAGGGCGCCAGAGCCGGTCTCCTACAGTTACCACTGCGTGAAAAACTTACGACACCAGCGCATGTGGTGAGCACACACACCTACAATGGAATGGACATGAGCAACACATCTCGAAGAACACCAGTTACCAAAAGTAAGCATCTTTTTGTGCCACTGGATGACTGTTTGATGGCCTATGTAAAATGAATCTGGTGATCCCAGTCTAGTTCTTACTGAAGAACCCTGTCCCCAGAGGCAGTGGGTGCAGTATGTGTACACACTCACAGTAAAGTGAGGCAGGAGGTGAGCGAAAAGATTTAGGGATAAAACTGTTTTCCTTATTCTGATAACGGTCCTTGTTCAGCATTAGACGACAGTGTCTCTTGTGATTCTTTAGGGGCTAAGATGGCATTGCTGCTTCCCATGGTGTTCTGTGGATAGAAGGCTGCAGCAAAAGGCCAGTGAAGTCAGTTGAAAGACTCCATTCGTTGACTTCAGTGGGCTTAGGATGAGACCCAAAGAGGCTTGAGAGAGGACTTCAAGATCAGCCTCATATAAACTAGCTGCTGAAACAATACAAATTTATTTGTGTTTTCCCTTCTTTAGCTTTTATTTTTGACTTTGGGCCTGACCTTGCCAGGTGCTGAGTTCTTCCTGCACCTACTTACCTCAGTGAAATCAATGAGAGTTGAGGGCACTCAATGTCATGCAAGTTCAGTTCTGTACCAGCCTGTTCTAACGCCTATTGAAATCAATTGCAAAATTCCATTGACTTCAGTGATGCAAAGTTGGACCCTATTTGCGGAGATGGATGGGAGGCTCACATACCAGATTGCCAGACGCAAACATCTTCATAACAGCGGTACAAACATATTTAAGTTTAAAAAAGTAAAATATGGAAAAATCAGCGAGAACATGTATTAACTTGGTGCTGAAAAGTTAAAGAAATGACTTGCATATAGTACCAGGCCTTTCCAAATGCTTAAACCCTGTTTCTAGGTTATTGTGCCTGGAAATTCAGAACCTGGACTTTCTATGTTGAATAACCCAAATTGTGACATAGTGCAATATATTTCTCCTCCTGTTTGTTTTCTCCATGTGAATTTCCATCACTATGCAAAGGTTACTCGCTGCCAAGCACAAAACATCATCTTTTTTTCCAAACATAAAAAAATAACTGGAATAAACTGCCCAAGGACTGTGAAGTTTCACAGAAAAAATTAAGTGCTCTTTTCTTCTGCACATGCTATGATGACAATAAAACTGTGGAATGGAAACTACCTGAACTATTTTAATAGTTTAAACTACTAGACCAGAAAGAAAAATGAGGAAGTTGATCCATGTGACACATGACTTAACAACCCTTCTGAAAAAAACAACCAAAACAAACCGCAGAGTATTTGTCAGTAATGGTCACAATTACCACATCTTACAATAGAATTATTATACTATTCTGGACCATTACTGTAGTATGCTATAGTGTTGTTTTTAAAGGAAATTCCCCGACTTCTATTTTTTTATTTCCTTTTAATTTATAGAGCAGCATTCCCTACCTCTGGGTGCTGTACATAGTAAAATTGCAACAGTTAAAAATAAAATCCAGAAATAAATTACATACAAACACAGCAAGCAACACAGGCTTTGAGAAACTACATTGTGCATCATTGGAAGCCTGATTATTGACCCTGCTGAGTTGTTTTTAATTCTGTAACCAGTAACTTTGGATAGGAGCAGAGTCCGAATGAAAGTGAGAAAGAAGTGGTAGTTCCACCCACAAACCAAGCCCACCTCCTTGATACACCAAAATGAGATACTTCAGTAAATTGTTGCAGATCTTCATAATACGTTCATTCTTTTCCTTTCTCCCATAATAGTTAGCATCCCATTGACATGAATAGTGGCAATTCACACTTCTCAGAGCTATTATTTCAGGCTCTGTGCACAGTCAGACAGACAGTCCTTGCAGCAGTTAGCCTTCAGATTGTGAACTTGAGTGTATCTTCTCAACCATAAGTGCCAGTGATTTAGGATGAGTTTCATTTGTATGCTTCAGTCGATTTTGCTGCCACAGCAATGCTAAGCAGCTGGATTCCAGTGGTGAATCTGGCCCTGTTTTTTTTAAAGTAAACACTTCGTTTCTGCAACACAAGGTGACAGCCTCCAAAATGAAGTCCCAGCTTGGTAAATTGGCACTGGCTAGCCAGGTTCAACCCCTGGATGTGTGCTTTATAGATATGAATAAATAAAAATTACTATTTTGATTAGTAAATTATATTGAAGTTGTTAGAACTTGACAGACAATATATTGATAGTTGAATCATAGTATAGGCCTTGTCTTATGGATTTCATTGATGAATTACTGTGTTAAAACCAATCTTCAATCTGAACACCATATCCAGAAACACTAACATCAACCTTATTGTGGGTCTCAGTATAATATAAAAAGCCATGCACATAAATAGTAGTCCAAATTCTGAAATACCTTGTAGGCTTCAGCTATAAAATGAGGACAGAGGTACTGACCCACTTTTTGTATTAAGTGCTTTGAGATTCTCAAGCCATGCCTATGCTATAAAATTAAGTTGACATACAGCCGTCACAGTAACTATGTCGATTTTGTATGTCAACACTACGCTCCTGGTGTCGGTGGTACATGTCCTCACTAATAGCGCTTGCATCGATGCAGAGAGCAGTGCACCAGGAGTAGCTATCCCACTGTGCATCTCGCCATCATGTAGCACACAGTGTTTTAGTGCATCATGGGAGCAATTGAGTGGTACGGGGGTGACTGGGAACATGGGATCAACGTCCCATGATGCAGTTTTCTCCATCCTATCATTCCATGTGCGTCTCTTTTAAAAAGCTCTGCAAACCTGCACATCCACCATCTCTGCGAGAAGCATGGATCCTGCACTGCTCTGCTCTTCAGTATTGTGATGAGCGTTACGACCACAACATGCCTGATCCTGAAGTATTTCCAGAGCCATGAGGCGGAATATGTTGATTCCTTGTAGGCTGCCTTGCTGTGCTCCAGGGAAAGAAACAATTCAAGGTTGTTGTTGGCAGTCATGGAGAAACTTCACACAGTGAACCGCCGGTTCTGGGCCTAAGAATCAAGCACTGCCTGGTGGGATTGCATCATTATGCAGTGGCTGCAGAACTTTCGGCGCCTAAGGACATATTCCTGGAGCTGTGTATGGAGCTCACCCCAATCCTCCAGCGCTGTGACATCAAATTGAGAGCTACATTCACAGTGGAGAAGCGAGTGGTGATAGCTGTGTGGAAGCTGTCAACGCCAGATTGCTATTGATCAATCAGGAATCTATTTGGTGTTGGAAAATCCACCGTGGGGGTTGTTGTGATGCAAGTGTGTGGGGTCCTTAATTGTGTCTTGTTACGAAGGACTGTGACTCTGGGCAACATGCAGGACACGGTGGATTGTTTTGCAGTAATGGAGTTCCCTAACTGCGGTGCGGCCATAGGTGGCACGCATATCCCTATTTTTGCATCAGACCACCTTGCCATGGAGTACATCAAGAGAAAGGGGTACTTTTCTATGGTTTTGCAAGCACTGGTGGATCATGGGGTCGTTTCACTGACATCAACGCGGGCTGGTCAGGGAAGGTGCATGATGCACACATCTTAAAGAACACAGGCCTGTAGAGAAAGCTGCTAGCAGGGACTTTCTTTCCAAACCAGACAGTTACCACTGGGGATGTTGAAATGCCAATAGTAATCTTGGGAGACCCAGCCTACCCCTTGCTCCCATGGCGTACACTAGCCAGCATGACACAAGCAGGGAGTGCTTCAACCACAAGCTCAGCAGGTGCAGAATGTCAGTTCAATGTGCCTTTGGCTATTTGAAAGGCCGCTGGCACTGTCTACTCACAAGATTAGACCTCAGTGAAGAAAATGTCCCTATAGTGATAACTGCCTGCTGTGTGCTTCATAATATCTGTGAAGCAAAGTGGGAGCGGTTTCTGCAGGAGTGGAGGTGGAATGGCTTTGAGCAGCTAGATACGAGGGCTGTAAGAAGAGATCAACGGGGGGCTATACAGCTCAGGGAGGCTTTGAAGGACCATTTTAACAATGAGCCACAGTAACGCATGTTGCTGTAATCTGCTGTGCCTGGCACCCTAGTATGAACATTGTAATGAGTGTTCTGTATGTGGTAATATAGTATTGCAAACGCACCTATTGCTATTATTTATGAATGACGTCAGTCCGAGCCAGCATATATTATGAACTAATAAAGATGAATTAAGTTTCCATAAATAGACTTTTATTCTGAACCCATACAAAGATAAGAACGGCCATACTGGGTCAGACCAATGGTCCATCCAGCCCAGTATCCTGTCCTCGGACAGTGGCCAATACCAGGTGTTTCAGAGGGAATGAACAGAACAGGTAATCATCAAGTGATCCATACCCTGTCACCCATTCCCAGCTTCTGGAAAACAGAGGCTTGGGACACTTCATAGAGGATTTTACATCCCTGCCATCCTGGCTAATATCCATTGATGGACCTATCATCCATGAACTTATCCAGCCCTTTTTTTAACCCTGTTATAAGTCTTGGCCTTCACAACATCCTCTGGCAAAGAGTTCCACAGGTTGATTGTGTGTTGTGTAAAGAAATACTTCCTTTAGATTGTTTTAAACTGTTGCTTATTAATTTAATTTAGTGACCCTTAGTTCTTGTGTATGAGAAGGAGTAAATAACACTTCCTTATTTACTTTCTTTACACCAGTCACGATTTTATAGATCTCTATCATATTCTCCCTTAGTCATCTCTTTTCCAAGCTGAAAAGTCCCAGTCTTACTAATCTCTCCTCATATGGAAGCTGTTCCATACCCCTAGACATTTTTGTTGACCTTTTCTGTACCTTTTCCAATTCCAATATATCTTTTTTTGAGATGGGGCGACCAGATCTGCACACAATATTCAAGATGTGGGCTTACCATGGATTTATACAGAGGCAACATGATATTTTCTGTCCTATTCTCTATCCCTTTCTTAACTATTCCCAGCATTCTTTTTGCTTTTTTGACTACTGCTGCACATTTAGTGGATGTTTTCAGAGAACTATTCACAGTGACTCCAAGATCCCTTTCTTGAGTGGTAATAGCTAATTTAGACCCCACCACTATATATGTCTAGTTGGGATTATGTTTTCCAGTGTGAATTACTTGCATTTATCAGCATTCAACTTCATTTGCCATTTTGTTGCCCAGTCACCTAGTTTTATGAGACAAACGTATTTAAAACTGAATGAAACTTTATAAATACATAGGAAAGAACCTCTGAAAAGGAAAGAAAAGTAATTTCCATTTCACAAACACACATAGACTGACCTGTGAGAGACACAGTTGATGTATGTGCAGCTGTGATTGTCTGTACTTTCCCCCAGGGTGGAGTGGTAGGGGTATGGCACTGGCCCCGGATGCCATGTAGTAAAGGAAGGGGTGTGTAGGGAGGTCCTGGAATGCAGTTCTCTGTGGGCTGCAGGGGGGAGACAAGAACGGATCTGTTGCGCCTGAAGGTCAGTCAGAGACTGCAGCATGTCTGTTTGCTCCCTGAGAAGGGTTATTATCTCTTGCTGCCCATTTATCTTGTCCTCACTATCCCTGTCCATTTTGTCCTCCAACTTCATCCTCCAAGCCCTATACTTGGTAACTGACGCACTGAGGCTTTCAGGATCTCCTGGAACATGTCTTCCCTTGTCCTCTTCTTTCTCCTTTTCTGGCTGAGCCGCTCCGCTGGTGTGGATGGAGAGACCCTCAAGGCCACTTTCGCCGCTGCAACAGAAACAGTGGGCAGAGGTACTATTGTGAGTGTATTCACTCCGCTTGATCACACAAGTTACAAGCCCTACATTCTCACTTCTGCTTGGGACTTTAGCTGATATCTCACTCCGGAGGGTAACGGAGGCTGAAAAGGAACAGCTCCTGCACCCATCCGGTGCAGACCGGGTCTGTAGGGTGCTACCCTGTGTACTGCAGTGGTGCCTGCTGAAGTAATTGCTGAGTGGTGTGGGAAAGCATCCTACTGTGGCAGAAGAAATAGGGCAGCCCTCCCCAGAAACCTTTGGCAGAGGATTGCAGACTGCCTCCAGGAAAGCTTCCTCGAGATCTCTGTGGAGGATTCACAGGCCTTCAGTGCACATAAACAAACTGTTCTTCAGGGCTCCCTCTGCCTAACTGTTGAGAAGCAGATAGCAACTCTACCTCTTGGTTATTTCACTACCTCTTGCAACGTGACTGAAAAAGAGTAAATGAACAGATGTGTCCCTGCAATGTCAAAGCAAACTACATACTTACCAGAGGTTTCTTCCCCTGCATCAGGCTCACCAGCCTTGGACTGCTGGGACTCGCTTGACTGCTCAGGAGTCAAAAAGAGGTCCTCACTTGCAGTGATGCAGCGCCACTGGATCCCCTGGTCACCTGTTCCCCATTCTCCTCCTTCTCTTCCTTGTCCAACACCTCGTTCTCAGGGTTCAATGTGGTGGCCTGTGACTCCAGCTTCCCCGAAGTATTCGTGGGGTCTTGGGGATGGCGGTTGGGTCACTGCCGAGGATGGCATGCAGCTCCTTGGAAAAGTGGCATGTCTGCAGCTGTTTGCCTCCCTTGCCTTCTGGTTTGTCTGTCGCAGCTCCTTAATGTTCACACGGCATTGCTGCATGTCCCGCTTGTAGCCCTTCTCCCCCCGTTCATAGATGTCGACATTTCTACAGCTGGTTCGGAGCTGTGCTTGCATAGCCTCTTCTCCCCACAGGCCCAGGAGATCGACCACCTCCTGTGAACTCCAGGCAGGAGGGCGTTTGCTGGGTGGAGCCGGCATGGTCAGCTGGGCAGTTGCTATGTGAGTTTTCCATACCAAGCAAACAACTGCCAACTGTGTCAACCCAACTACGTCGACCTAAGCGATACACCTCTCGTGGAGGTGGAGTTATTAGGTTGACGTAGCGGGTGAGTTACGTCGACAGGAGCAACGTTGTAGTGTGGACACTTACAGAGTAAAGCAGCTTATGTCTACCTAACTCTATATAGTGTGGACCAGGCCTCAGATGTAATTGTGACCCAGAGACCTTTTGATGCCAACTGGCAGAGGGTATAACAGGTGCATATGGGTTACAGGGATCCCAGGGTCTGGTATTTTTAGTTCACCAAAGAGTGTCATGTGAGGACTCAAAGACTATGTGTCACCCTGGTCTTCAATATCACTGCGAAATGCATGTACAGATGTTGTGTAAGGAGTTATGTATATGCACTGAAAATTATGTTCTTAAGGTCAGCATTAAGGGAGTGGTCACCAGCAACAGTGAAAAGCAGGTTTTCTTTCAGACAAGGAATGTTTATCTGTCTGGCTGTTTACCTGTAAATTAAGTATTTTATGGTTCACAGTAGGCTTCCACTCAAAAGATCGGGCTGCATGCTAATGAAGGATTGTGAAATCTTCAGAGAGAAAATTAACAAGAAGAGGTAAACAGAAATCAGCTTGTTTAGGGGTAATACAAGAACTTTTGAAACTGTACCCAAGGTACAGATGAACCTCTAGATATTTGTTCAGTCTGTAAGGACAAGCTGTCAGCGGGCTTGATTTTTATGAGAACGAGTCTCTGCCAGACTGGTTGAAAATGCTGGGAAAAGAACTTGGGATACGCTTTCTTGCAGGAGATAGACATTCCTTGTTAGTTAAGTTTAGTTTTCAGAAAGCATGTTATTATTTTGTTTTATATGTAACCATTTGTTTCCAGTATTCTTACTCACTATCACTTGAATCTCTGTTCTTTGATAATAAATTTATTCTTGTTTTCACTATAAATACATCTAAATGCTGTGTGTTCAGCAGAGCTGTGTTCTAAGGTGTAACTAGTGAGCTGCGGTGTACAGTTCCTTTGGAAACAGTGAGCCTGGTAATTCTGGGAGAGTTCAGTGGATAAGGGGCTGGACTCTACAGGGAATGCTCGGAGAACTTGGGGTTGGTGTGTGCCTATTGTTAACCTTTACAGAGCAAGACATGTGGAGGCCTGGGGGCAGTACTTGTGCTACCAGAGACTGGTGATTTCAGGGAGCTGATCCACCGCAGACGCAGACAAAACTTCCTCCCGCTAAGGGCAGGGTGCCTCACAGCCCTGGAAAGTGTCATTTTAGGGCTCTGCATAAATTAAATGGATCTTTATTTGTTTTTGCTATTAATTATTACTATTAAAAGGTATATAATATTATAAGAGTATTCTGAAACTGACTTAACTGGGTGAAGATTTTCAGGATTTACGTTACATGCAAAAACTCTGCAGTTATGTAGAGAATTGGGTTGTAAAGCACTGAGATGGGTACTTGGCTGTGCAAATGCCTGATTTGTTTTAGAAAGACATTCTGCTTTGCAACTTTGGCCCTTAATGTTTTAAAAGCATACTGAGATCTTTGTATGAAACGTGCTTTATAAATGCAACGTTTTATGATATTCTGCAAATGGTTATCCCCACTCTTCCAGTTTTTTATGTCTGAGCCTGATCTGCACTATTTTGCCATCAACTTCAATGAGAGTAGCGTAGGCCCTGTTTGAAGGAAGGTTAGCATGGCTGGAAACTTCTGTTTGGTGATAGGGAGATGTACACACTCAATGAAATCTTCCTAATGTGGCGGGTTCATCTGTGCTAGTAAACTCCTTTGTGACCTTGGGGCTCATCCCTTGATTACCTTGCATTTCTGTCAATCTATCTGCAAAAGCTGTTTGAAAACGAGATATTGTGTCTGATGATACATTTATATGCATTTGCTTAGGTCTTGTCCAGTGAACACAAGCACATCAGTACCAGTTTATGGAAAAGGGAAACAGACCAGAAACAGAAGACCCAATTCTATTGTAACAAGCAGTTGCCGGAATATGCTATAATGGACTCACTGGGCATTTTAACATAAAACCAGTCATTTTACTAACTGGTGGAACATGATGTTACAGTTACTACCTCTTAAATATGTGAATGTTGGTAATGGACCTAGAATGCACATGTGTTCTTGAGCATGGGATTTATCTGAATTTTTTAGGGTTTTTGGCAGAAATATATTTGGGGCGAGAGGCCTAGCCCTCACCATTAAATGATCAATTCCCTGACTATAGAAAGCGTCCATCCGTTTCCCAGCAAGATGAATAAAAGCAAAAGTTCTCACCTTAAAATAACTAGACAGATTTGTCATCACCAGCAGGACCATTAAAAACAAAACAATCAATCCCCCTACACACCTCTTGCAAAAAAACCCATTAGAAATACCCCAACATGTAATGGCTGCAGCATTGTAAAAAATCCAGATTTTTTTGCTTCACCTCCCATCACCAATAAATCCAGGGTATTTAATTTCTTTTTCTCAGTGACATGTACGGTACTCCTTCACATCAGTCTTCCTGCTCCATTCTTAGCAAACCGGGTATTCAAACTTCACATCTCTCCAAGAGCAGGAATCCTGTAGGTGTCAGTCCCTTGCTTTCTGATAAGAATGTAGCATGTATGCAGAGTATAAGGAGGGATAGACAGTACAATGCACCTCATACCAAAAATGTTGGTAGGAGGTCTAATTTTAGGCCTGACATGGGGTCGCCAATTTTGGTTGGACGTATTCCTGGAAGTTTCATCACATGACATAATCTTCAGTTAAAGATTAATCTTCAATTCCCAAAGACTCCAGGACAATCCTGGAGGGTTGGCAACCGTAGCCTGCTATCCTCAACAGGACTGCTTTTACAATAAGGCAGCGAAGTCTTTTGTAGATTTACCAAAACCAGAGAAAACGTAGTTTTGGTAATTAAGCGTCTTAATATGGGTAATTCCTGCTGGCATGGTTTCTACATGAATTCTTAATACAGGATTACGGGCAAGCCTTCTTGCTCTGGTATGGTGCATAGATAGTGTGCACGAATACCTGTTGTTGGAGTGCAGTTAGCATTTTGAAACATGTCCATTCAGTGACTGATCCAGTGTGCCGACAGTACATGTAGTCCAGTGGATAGGGTACTTGACCATGAGTCAAGAGATCAGCATTCTATTCCTGTCATTGCCACTGACTCACTGTGTGGCCTAGTGCAAGTCACATAGGCCAGCATTTTTAGACACGATCTCTCACTTTAGGCACTGCATTTCGGGGGGGGTTCCAACTTGAGGCACTATCTCGAGTTTCTAAGTTGCTGAGCATCCTCTGCTCCCATTGACTAAACTGGAGTTGTGGTTGCTCAGTGCATCTGAGTATTAGCTAACTTACATTGTTACTCATTTTTTGTGCCCACAATATACCTCTAATTTCCAGAGGACAACAGGACTATACACAGAGTGTGGGTATGAATGCAGAGAGACAGAAATAAGGGTGTTTCATGAAAAGTGAAGATGAAGAATTACATTCTGGTCAGATGTCCTAAGAAAAACTGACCCCAGGAAATTAAAAGGAGTATGCTGTGGAATGAATACATGATCTACACTCTCCTTCTTCTGAGGCTAGGGTACATCTTAGAGGGCTGTCTCATAATCAGAACAGTACAGAGTGACTGTATCTGTCATTAGGGGCACATTGCTATTTCAGACAGATTGCCATAAACTAGTGCATGCCTCTGGGGTTCCTCTAATTTATGATAAGGGCTACAGTGATGCCAAAGAGCAGGCCAGATTCTGCATAGTGCAAAGGTGACTTAAAAGACATCATTGTCCCCACTGCACTTCATGTGACATACAGCCTAGAATCTGGTCCCTGAATTCTGTGCCAAAGCTTTTCCAAAGGGACCTTGTGTAAACTTAGTTCCTCTTCTGTAAAATGGGGAGAATGGGAGTTGCCTGCCTCCTTAAGGTAGGGATATGAGGCCTTGCTCAGTAATGACTGTGAAGTGCACAGGCTTATTAACACCAATAAGTGGAAGAGATGACAGTAGAATTTATGGTTTCTCCCTGATGCCCAGCACACCTTTCCTCCAGTGGAGCAAGTATATTGAAACAGGAGGTAGAGTGTTGGCACCTCAAGCCAAGGAGAATGTCATTTCCCTTCACTTTAATCTCTGCCTTCTCCTAGGCTTAGAGGCCACAGCATCTGCTACTCCCTCTGTTACATCCACATTAAATCTAGCACTCTAGCTCTACTCCTGAGGCATGTTTCAGTGTAGTTGGTATGTCAAGGCGCTTTCTGGGGCTTTTAGCAGCAAGGATCTCATGGGCTCTACTGAGTATGTACAAATGACAATTTTCGGAGGCTTACAACTTGGTTATGTCTCGGTGTATGTTCCTGGGGAGAGCATACGGCACCTGACCCCACAATTCTCCTAATCCAAATTGGAAGGTCCTGCTCCAAATCCTGAAGGTGCTAGAACTCTTCAGAGAAACTGTTGGGATTTTTTATTAACTCTTGTCAAACTACCTGCTTTCCCTAGCCTCATTCTTGGAAATGGCTGAGCTGTTTTTGCTGAATTTTTCCCAGATCAATTCAGCCTGAGACACAGAGTAAACATGGCAAATTTCAGCCCAAGGAATAGAAGTTTGGCAAAGTGACAAGCAACTGAAAGCACTGGCTTATAATGGAAAGTGTTTGGCAACTTGAATTATGGGAATCCCCACTTTCTTCACCTATAGTTAAGTGTTTAATATCAGTCTCACCGATCTTTGTTAGGGCATCCATCTCTGGAGCACAGAGCCATGGGTTAAAGAAGCACATAGCTATGACAAACACAGAGAAGTAACAATCCACCCACTGCATGTCACACGGGCATGACACTGCAACACAGATTTTAAGTATTGCCTTGCTCTCTGCTACTGATCTAACAATGGTATTGATCAACGTTATTCTTGATAACAGTTGATTTTGACTATTAAGCTGGAAAATACGACGCCATCCTGGTCCAGTTATGCCCAGGCAATAGTGATGAACTGGCCTCTTGTTACTGATGTTCTAATGGTGCCGCCATGCTCTGTACCTAGCTTACTGATGCTAGAATTGAGCTGTAGCTCACGAAAGCTCATGCTCTAATAAATTTGTTAGTCTCTAAGGTGCCACAAGTCCTCCTTTTCTTTTTGCGAATACAGACCAACACGGCTGCTACTCTGAAACCTAGAATTGGGTAGTGGCCTCCACATCCTTGGTAAGTTTCTTGTTCATGATAGGACCAATGTCTCATCCAATCCACTCTTCCTTGTATCTGATCAGCATAACAAACCATCCTCTTGTACTCTTTTGCTGGTATATATATATATATGTACAAATAATGTTTGGGAATGGTGCTCCAGGATATAGGCATGGTAGTTTCTTTGCAGAGAGAGGATGTGACTTTACTGCTAGCATTGAGTCTCCAGGGTCCAACACAAAGTGGTAATCCTGGCACAGAATGAATTTTATCACCTGGAATAATCACACCAGCACAAATTGTATGAAGCACATAAATGTCACCTATGGAGCGGACATGCCCAGACATACATGACTTATGCTTTCCCAGTCAGGCTAGGACAACAGATGTACATTGCAGGCCAGGGATGAAGCATACCTGTGTGCAGACTTCAAACTCTACTGGTTGCCACTATGTGGGTGAGAGTGAGGGGGCTTGCCAGATAGGTCCCTGGTTTGATCCGTTGTGCTGCAGTACTTTGTTCTGTTCCTGACTCAACCACTGACTCCATGTGTGACCTGATGCAAATCACTTCTCCTCTGTAACTCAGTTGCTGAGTCTGTGAAATGGGAATAAAGATACTTATCTAATCCTCTGTGCAAAGTGCTTTGAGGTCTGTGGCAGAAACATGGTTATGGATATTTGTAGTTTTCTGATATTACTACAGTAGAACCTTAGAGTTACGAACACCTTGGGGATGGAGGTTCATAACTCTGAAATGTTCAAATGAACAAAACATTATGGTTGTTCTTTCAAAAGTTTACAACTGAACATAAGACAGCTTTGAAAATTTACTGTGCGGTAGAAAACTGCTACTTTTAACCCTCTTAATTTAAATTAAACAAGCACAGAAACAATATCCTTATCTTTTTAAATCTTTTTTTTAAAACTTTCCCTTTATATTTTAGTAGTTTACATTTAACACAGTACTGTACTGTATTTGTTTATTTTGGTGATAGTGGTGGTGGGTTTTTTGTTTTTGTCTCTGCTGCTGCCTGATTGTGTACTTCCACTTCCAAATGAGGTGTGCGGTTGACTGATCAGTTTATAACTGTGGTGTTCGTAACTCTGAGGTCCTACTGTATTGTTATTGTTACTGTTTTAATTTTGCCTGCACCCTGAATAAGTGTGCCATTTTCAGTGAGACATAGGTGTCCTAGCTTTGGCCTGCTCTTTCCCCTGTTGTTGGAATCATTTTGGTTGTTTCAATTTGAATTTACTCCGTGGGTGGAAGATGGTCCATGCAAACTGCTGACAATGGTCTTGGTGCTCTGTGCCTTGGATTGTCTAGTGGGTCGCTTCGCAACTGCATTTGTCCTTTTTCTACCAGGGTTGTCTTTCATGAAGCTCAACTATCAAGCAGTGTTTGGAGGCAGGATTACATTTTTGGGAGTCTGGATACAGATTCTCTGAGCTAGGGGGCATCTCCTTTTTACCTCTTCGTTGCTGACCCTTCTAAAGAAAATACTTCAGTGTTCTATAGTAACGGCCTACTTCATTGCAGTGCTGTAAGATGTAGTACTTTGGACCATTACTGTAGAGTACTGTAGACTTGATTTTATTAAAGGCATGTTTCTTCTTGCACAGGTATGATATACATTTTGCCCTGCAGATGGAATGCAGGAGCTACTGCAGAGCTAGGTATAGTCCTGCCTTTGGATTTATACCTGTCGTGCAGGATATTGCCAATGAATACCTTGAGTTCCCATTCCAAAAGGCACTACTTTCTTGCAGGAGAGTTAGAATTTTAAGGTGCCAAGATCGTAACAAATGTGGTATTTGCTTTACTCCACCCAAAGGACTGCATACGTGGGCTGCTTCTAGTGATGCGCAGCCTGTTTCCCTTCATAGCACGATTCTAGGGTGAATGCATGATTTCCATTCACATAGCCTCTGAACATCTTGGTTTTCCTCATTTCTGCTCGTCTTGAAGCTTTGATTGACACAGTGGGAAAAGATTCACTAACAGATCACTTTGCTTCCTATTCTCTAGGACTGCCTTAAAGCCTGCCAAGAACAGATTGAGTCGGTGCTAGTAAGCAACCTTAGGCAAGTTCAGCAGCAGCAACAGCAAAGCAATCCTTCAAAGATGGTGGATGAACTGGACCAGGCCAGCACTCCCACAGATGTGAGAGACATCAACCTGTGAGGACGTCAGCCCAGACAGTCATGCTTGCTCCCCTTGCTCCCCCCCCTTTTTTAGAGTGAAATCTTTTTTTTAATCTGCTCCCACATAGAACGTATTTAAAGCTCTTTTAGATACAAAACAAAAAAAAATGAGTAATTTAAAAAAGCATTTGGTGCCTGTGATGTTCTACAGAAGGGAATCCCACGATATATTTGATAATTGCTGTTTGATTATGTATCGGTGATATTAAGTGCTTATAAAAGCATAAAAAGTAGCTAGATAAATGTAAGCCTGCATTTGTGGGAACAAAGTAGAGTATACTTTTTTGTGCGTGCATTATGACCTAGTGCATACACACCCTTTTTTAAACTTAAGAAAGGAATTGTGTGTGTGATGTTATGGCTTGACTAGATTGCAAAGCAATAGAATTAAGGGGTTAGGGCAAAGTGGGAAAAGATCCCTGAAGTGATTGAACCATTTTGGATGCAGAAGAGATTTGCTGATCTATCACCTCTGTTATTAGTCAGAACTGTTTGTTGGATCTCTGTAAGTTAGTTTTGTTTACTCTTGCTGTCTGTGGTAGCTGCTACCTAAGAAAGAAGATGCTTTATTTTGCCAGCCGGAAGAGCAGGTGTTTCTTCGCCCGCCCCCTCCCCCCCTCGCCCCCCACCACTGCTTCCTACTTTTCCTCCAGAAATGGTTCATTCTAAACACAACAGCATCTTTGGCTTAAAGCTGATCCTGCTATCCAGCAGTGGTCCAAGCCAAAGTATAGAATGCTTGCATTAGATGGCAGAAATATACAGATTAAAAATGACCTGTCAACAAATCAGACCACCTCAGAACTTTGGATTCCTAGATGCAGTGGATCATCTGTGAAAAAGCATTATATTCATTCACAATGCTAATGCTACACGTCAATGTTAACTTTTGGCAGCTCCTTAGTTTGGTGTAAAGGCAATTAAATGATGCTCTGCCCATCTTCCTTTTTAACATATCCTCACTGTGTTAAAGAAGATGTGATTTCCTTTGATCCCCCCTCTCCCTCCAGAAAACACATTTTCCAGATTTTTATAACTTTACTGGTCCACAGTTAGCATTATTATAAACCATTTCATTCGAAAAGCACTTTGAAAATTGTTCCTAAGGGATAAATGAGATGGTTTATGACAATTGTGCTGAGCAAAAAAAAAAAAAAAAAAAAAGCAGCAATGCATATAGCTTTTAATAGTCAATATTTTCCAGTATCTGATGTACTTTGCTAGTTCTGGTGTTGCTGGAAATTCCAACACCTGCTTCGGATGACATTCCTGTCACAACATTCCGGATGAAAGTCTGACAATTCTGTGTATTGTTCAGTGTCAGAAGGATCTTAATACCACCCGCATGCTTATCTATGGACAATGAAAGAAAATTGCTGGTGCAAAAGACACAAATGGTAAACATCAAGGTGCGTGACTTTGATTTTTATTACAAAGGTGTATTCAGTGTACTTGAATTTATTTTTCCTGCTCCATCTGTAAAGAAGAGGCATTTAGATGGCAAAGGAGATGGGGCAATTTTTTTTTTTTTTTGCACAATTGTATTAACAGATTGCAAATATACAGTTTGAAGCTGTTGGATGAAATGTTAATGTTTGCATTTTTTTAAAGATAAAAATCCAGAAAGAACATGCTACTTTGAAGAATATTTTATGAATGGACTCTGCCATATTTGGCTAGATGAGGGTAGAAAATGGAGTAAGAATCTAAGGGGTTTATTTTGTTTGGTTTTTTTTTTTTTTTGCGCTGCTAAGAAGCTATGATTTGTTTCATTCTTATTCACATTAACAGTACTTAGCTGTATTGTTTCACTGAGTGTGCTGCTATTTTATAAACATTTTTATAATATATTATTTTACTGCTTAAATTTCAAATCCTGAAGTAGACGGTTAAGTGGAGATAAGATGAGTTGTTAGATTTACTGGAAATGCCCTGTACAGTTGTTTTCTAATAGCGTGCTCATGATTTTTTTTTTATTTTATTTTATTTTATTTTTCTGATCACATCCTGCAAAGACAGTATATTTACCTCAGGTTTACTGGACAAAAAAGGTTCCCATTTTCACAATACCTCACAACTTTACAGTTCTTTCCGCTGGGAGCCTCATGGAATGGTCAGTGCAAAAGGCAGCCAAAGCCTGTGTTTTGGTGAGCAAAGCACAGTTGCTTCAGTTGTGTAGGGGAACAGTTGTAGATTGCAGGGACATTGGGCTCCCGTTTGGTCTTAGGTGTCCATTTCATAGTGGAAAAAATACATTAACATGAGGGATCCGTTCAGCAAAGATTTCTGCACGTATAGGTCTCAATCCTGGAAGCACTTAAGACCTGATTCTCCACTGTATGTCACCTTATTTAGTCATTTGTATTTGTGCAAAATGAGTATCTTGTGGATATTAAAATGTTACCTCAGACATAAGTAGAAAATTCTGGTTTGGGAGCATTTTACGCTTACTTTGCCCTGATGCAAATGATTACTCAAGGAGCTGGACAGTGAACTTTGAACCTTTGCTACCTAATGTAATGCTTTACTACCATAAGTAATCCCACAGGGCTAGATCATGACTTTGTGGTTGTCTGCATTGTTAAGCTGCCCCTAGAGCAGTCCAGAAAACAGATTATGACCCCTGAAGTCACAGTCCCCGCCTGGTCTCCTGTCTACTTCAAAAAGGGAATAAACTGCACCAGGTCTATACTCGGTGCAGCGTATGCATCACAATGCACCAGTGCAGCTACATGGCTGGCCACATTGAGGGTGGGGGAGCTGGGGCTCTCCCCCTTTCTACCCACCTGCGTAGGGAGGGGGCTGTTCAGCTGTGTGGTGCCTGCTTCCTTGCTCACGATGCTGCCTGTCATACTGCTAGTTAGCCACAGCATGGTTTGGCATATAGAAATCAATGGGGCTACTTGTGGTAGTAAGCACTTAGCTCAATAGTGTTTGTGGAATCAGGCCCTTAATTTGCAGTGGATTTAGAAATAATCAGCCCAGTACTTTTGTAATACTCAAAGGGAGTTTTACCTGAGTATGGACTACAGGATTAGGCCCAACAGTCTTCTCTCAGTGGCTGGGTATCAAAGGACAAAACAAATGGTCTTAAAGTAATACTGCCAGGCTTTTTGAGCCCCAGATTTTACATGCTTTTAACACTGCATATTATAACGGGAAACACCTTTTTGTTAGGGCTATGTTAAGTGTTCTCAATGAAAACAGAAAACATAGCTCCAGTTCCCACAAATTCCTTTGGAGGGCACTCCATGCAATTTTAGCTGTGTGTCCATGCAAAGGTGTTTGCAGCATCAGGCCCTGAGATATTTGAGATTTTTGTATTTTGTTTCAATTTTCTGAAATCAGTCCAATTTTGCAAAACAGCCAACGTCCTGCAAAATGTTAGGTATTTTGCTTAAAAAGATAGAGCAAGTGAAAACAGTAAAATTTTCACTCTAAAATGGCCATATAATTAAACAGAAACCTTGACATTTTCCAAATTGTGGAATTTAGTTCTTACAAAGATAAACATTTTCACATTAAAAACATGAAATTTAGCAGGTTCTGGTACAAAAAACTCATATTATGAAAAAATCATGGAAAGTGAGATTATGCCCCCCAAAAATCTGCACAGCCCTGCTCCTTATAAGATCTTACTGTGACATATAGAACTTTCATATGGACATATACCAAAGTGATTTATGGACTGGACCAAATTTTGTGCTAAGTTGTGCCCTTAAAACGCCCTTGATTTTAGAGGAGCTGTATATGTGTAAGTCAACATAGTATTTGGCCACTCTGTTTGTGGAGATCACTTCACCTACTTCTGGTCTGGAACACAGCAGTCATGTGCCAGCAACACTAAAAAACTGTTTGTAGAACTGAAACTGTAAGGAGAGAATGTAGGCCAGCAGAATGGAACATAATTACCCAACGCTGGAATTTGGCAAGGACAGCAAGGTTAAGAATTGTGAAAAGTATCATAGGACTTTTAAGAACCACAATGGTCAGGACCTTGGTTTTCATTTCATTCAAAAAACAGCACTTTCCGAAGTACAATTCCTTCTAGCACCATGCTAGGCATTGGCTCGCTATGGACTCAGAAGGAAGAGTGCTGTCTGCTGAATCACTAGCACCATTTCCTGCAGTGCATACGTTTTCCTTGAAAGGTTCATCATTAAGGCCTCTCTCCTGCAATCAGATCTGTGCAAGCAGTCTCTTGCACCCATGTGGAGCCCAAATGACTTCTGTGGAACTCAGTGCAGGCACTGAAGTCCACTTGTGCTGATCTGATTACAGGAGTGAGATGTAAATGTGAAATTCCCTATGTTATGGAGGGCAAACTGCCTTTCTGTACCCCGTGTAGTGCAGAGAGGGGTCTTCACGTCATCTTGGAATAGGCCAGCTTGAAGAGAGTTCTGGGGACAGGAAAGTGAATACACAGATTAGTTTCCAAAAAGGGATGTGGAGAAGCTACATAGGAGCTTTTGACCTGTCAGTAGATTAGGGATGAATTTCATCCCCCTCACTCCAGGTTTGTGCCCTGCATATAGCACAATTACTCAGGCATTATGCAGTCATGGGCGAATTTCACCCGAAAGAACCTGATAGATTATAACTCAGAGCCTTATCCTGCAAAAACCTGTGCATGTGAGAACTTCACCCGTATGAGTACTCCCATTGACAATGGGACTACTGGAAAATTATTCAGGGGTATATGTGTTTGTTGAATCAAGTCCTCACTGCATTACCATGTAGCGTTAGTTTTTTGTTTGTACCTTAGTATTCCTTTAAAAACTGCCTCTGAGCATGATATAGTTAAATAATGTAGTCCTTTATTTTGTGTAAAGCTGACACATAAAAAGTACAGTTGGAGCCCACATGCACAATTTATTTCATAGGATCTACACTGTATGCAGTCATTTTTAACAAATACATTTGATGCTGCAGTGGTGTAGTAAAAAATAAACAATTACTATGTGGTTAGAATCAAGAGGGCATTTACTATTATAATACAGAGCACTCAAAGTATGTAAAATCTGGGTCCTAACAACTTGACAATATCACTTAAAATGAAAACTATCGTACGTTTTGCACAATTTTCATTTCAAACTGAGGACAAGAAAGTCAACATTGGTTTGTTGTTGTTTTTTTGTCTGGCATCAAAAACTGCTATCTCAAAGCACCAGTGTGTGATTTTTTTCAAATACCATAATCCAGCCTTTTTCTCTACAGCCCACTTTGAAAAAAGTGCCTTGCAGATTGTACCTTCCCAGATCTTTGATATAGTATGGCAAATATTTGTCATTTTTAGTGGAATATTTGGTTTTTCTATCTATCTTCTGTCTTAGGTACTTATATGGTCCCCATCACTATAGTATCTGAGTGCCTCACAATCTTTAATGTATACATGCTCCTAATACCCCTGTGAGGTAGGGAAGTGCTATTATCCCAACCTAATGCTGCTGGTCTTTGCTTGAATAATTGGACAGCTCAAAAGTTCCCAGCAACTCACCCGGCCACTGGATTTTTTCCACTATGTGTATTACCATGTTATCATGTACCTCAGAAATCACTCTCAGTTGCACAGTTTCTCTTCTCAAACTTTTTTTTTTTTTTTGCTTTAATGAGTGTGATGCCATATCAAGTCAAAGTTATCCTCTCACAATGTGCTCTTTAAGAGGTGTGGATGTTTATATGGTCAGGGGATGCTAGAGAGTGCGGTAGTAGACATGATCAGTGTAAACAAAAAGTATTTAGAAAGTATGTGAGATTGTTTTTTGATGGATAAGATTCTGATAAAGTGTAGTCTCGATTACCTTTTAAAAGGTCGTCTCTGTTCAGTGTTAAGTCATTTTTATTAATAACCTGTTGTTTTGACTAGTTTAAAGATGGTTTTAAGAAATGTGTTTTGGCGGGATTAGGTATGCTGTATGGACAATAAACTCACCTTGACCTGAACTGCCTGTCCTGTTTTTAGTTATTCAGCATGAAAATCCTGTAAAAAGAGGTGCATTTCTAGAGCCCAGTACTCTTTTCATAAATTGTTCTCCACAGCAAAGCAACTTATGTAGGTAAACTGTACATGTAAAATGGCTCCCCATATTTAACTGAGTGTCATGGTAAAATAGACCTACTTTAAAAGTTAGCTTATTAGTGAAGACTTACAGCCAGACTCTGCTATGTTTCTCTCATGGAAAGGTCCTGTAGTATTTGATAGAGGTAAAACCACACAAAAAAAGTGGGTTTTAAGAGTTCTTTGTGGTCTACAGACATTTCTCTAAAAACGTATATAATTTATTGGAAAAAGAAAACTTTTCTGTCTGTTTTCCAAACCAGCCTATAGAATTCTATCTATAGCAGTTTATTTAATTCTCTACTCATTTCTATAGGGTGTTTTTAAAAAACAAGAAAAACCTACAGAAAACTTAAGTTCTATTGGACTTTTCCATAAGTACTGTGCAAAATTTGGGGGAAAAAAAAGAAAAAAAAAAGGCTTTGTGTTGGACAAAGACATGGAGAATTTGAGGAGAAATGGGCTTCCAGGCAACAAATCTCCTGCTTCAGACTTCGGGCAGGAGAACTGACCACAACCTTCTGAGGTTCCACCACCTCCTTCACACTCACATGCAGGGTTTTAAGCTCATGGATACATACTGTAAGCTGACCATTCCTTCCCATTCACTTGTGTGGTGTGACCACAGTGTCCCTTCTCCCCCACTCCACAGTGCCTTATTAAAGAGACACTGCAAAAACTTCATGATCTCTGAGTGGCCTTTACACTGCCTATTCAGTAAAAACAGCAGGCCAAATTATCTGCTGGCATACCTTCATTGACTTCACTGGAGTTACACCTGCTAATGGCAGGAGTGAATTCGGCTCAGCATTTCAGGTCTTGTTTGCCCATAAGGAGGATCAAGATTCATCACTAAATGAGGAACCACTTGTGACGGGATCCCCGGGGTACAGCCTGGAACTGTGGGCCCCCTTAACTCTCCAACTTGGGCTATCTCTCACAATGCTTTGCCAGTGACAAGCAGCAAACCTCTCCAGACGCTGTTATCCCTCAGCCACCAGCATGCAGAGGCACACCCAGCTAAATTGCATGAATGCTCTCCAAGCCACTCATGAACTATATACACAGGGAAACACTAGCAATTCTCCCAAGCCGCCAGCCTTGCACCCCAGAAATATACCATGTTACACTGCTCAAGACCATTTCTTGAACAGTGCAAGCTCATTAATTAGTTTGCCACTTTGTCAAAGGAAAGTGGACATGCACCAGGCTTCGTAATCTGAGCAGATTCCCCAAGCACTTTAGACAAACTCACTGGTAAGGATAAAACATTACATTAAGTTTATTAATCTCAGAAAGATAAATTTTAATTGATTATAATTGATTATAAGTGTTAGGCAGATCAGAGGTAGTTATGAAAATAAAAAGTAAACATGCATTCTAAATCCTAAACTTTTAGACTAAGCAAGAGTTGAATCAAACAGCTTTTTCCACCCCACTGGATGGTGCAGGTAGGTTACAGTTCTTAATACACAGGAAAAATTTCCTTCTCAGCCTGGGACCAGTCTCAGTTCAAAGTCTTTTTCTTCCCAGTGTTCTTGTCGTCTTCAGCAGAGGGGGCGTGGAGAAAGATGATCTCATGATGCCCCTGCACCTTATTTTGTACTCTCAATACATGTCCTGGTGGGCCTTGCTGAGTCACAGAGTGGAGCAATCCTCATTGTGTGCTGCACAACTGTCTCTTAGGCCTTGTCCACACCACAAAGTTTTGTCTGCAAAAGTTATGCCACTTTAATTAAAGTGCTTTAATTAAAATAGCTATTGCATGTCCACAGTATGCGCCTTATGTTGATGGAGCACATCTACACTAGCAGCTCTTGCAAAGATACAGAGCAGTACACTGGGTTGCTATCCCACTATGCAGCTGGCCTCAAGGTGCTTTGGGAAGGGTTTGCAATGCCTCATGGGGAATGTATAGTGTCACATGATGCAGGTTTCTTGAGAGTGGTGGTACGGGATGGGGTCGGGACAGCAGGCTGATCGACCTATCCTGAGACATCAGCTCCTGGCTCTGCTCTGCACAGCAGTCTTTCCCCCCATCCTGACAGAAGCAATCCACTCTACCTGCCTGCCTGGGTTTTACCACCAAAAGTAGCTTTGTAGTGTGTACACCTACACTGTTTTGTAGTATAACTGTAGCAAAACTTTGTAGTATAGAGAAGGCCTTACTGAATTGTAGATCTCTTGTTTACAATTCCCCTGCTGGTCATGGGTTTTTCAACACCTGCCTGGGTGTGGGTCACCTCCTTTGCTGTCACTGGAGAACTAGCAGTGGGTGATTCCCAAACTCACAACGTATTTCAATAATAACCATATAGCAACATCTCATAACTTCATATTACACTAAAAATATACATATTTTGACAGAACAGTGAGTTTCAGCAGATTATGACCTTTCATATGGTATCTTACATGGTATGCTTTGTTAGAAATATCACAACCACATAGGAATGATGAATATGGGGGTTACAGGGTGCTACTTTGAAGTACAGTGTCACACCACTATGAAGAAATCTTTTGTCAGCTGGTTAAACTGCATTTCAGACAACTTGCACAATGTCTGGTTTTAGTCCATGCAGCTCAATACATATCACCATCAAGCCTCAGATCGGAAACAAGCTAAGGGTTGTTTTTATAACTCGCATTTATGTATTCAAACTGCAGCTTAAAGAGATGCTTTATGCCTTCAATTTAGGGTTTGGGGGCTTGATTCTGCTCTCACACTAGTGTGCAGTACATGAGCAGTAACAGTTGAAACGTCTATAGTTACACTAATATAAACCAGTGTGAGATCAGAATCAGGACCTTTCTGTTTTTTAAAGAGAGAGTTTATCAAACCTATAGTAACAAAAAAGGCTATTTTTCTTTTTTTAAATTTTAACAAACATGTTTATAAAAATAATGTATTTGCAATCTAAACAAATGAGTGCCTGAGATCTAAAAAATGAAATTCACTAGACACTGACCAGTTTACTTTCTTCTTCTAGCTGAGTGAAGTGCTAAAAGTCAGGAAACAGCTTTAGTACTTCAGGGCATGTGAAACAATTATGATCCCCTTCCCCAAATGTAGGCAACACCTGACCATCAGGATCACATCACTTTGCACAAGGACAGCCTAAGGATTTTAGGGAGGGATAGGATAGTGAGCTGACTCATTGGGACATATTTCAAACTTAACTGACTAATTTTACATTTTAAAAAATTGTGGAGAGGAAGGCAAGAATGCTTTAGCATCGCAATGAATAAGAGGATTCCAGTTGCTTCTGCCTTTCAGTCCCAGTGATTGGATTATATCAGTTTATATTTTCAAGCAATAATTGCCTGGACTAGAAACTTGATTTTATTTTTAAAAAATCAAGGCAGAGATTTTTCTTTTATGATTTTTGTTTTCCTAAATCATGGAGGGCAGTCCTAGTACTTGCTGTAGAGTTTTTTCAAACACTCCTACTGCTGGTGGTATGTTTCTCAACACAGCATCTAACCATCTGTGTACTCCTCCCTTCATGCTGCTCCAACGGAACCAAAGCAAGGGTACTTCTGAACACCATTATACACCCTTTTCTTTTTCAAGTAAAAATGAAAAACTTCGAGCATGTATCAGATATGCAAACAATGAGGATGAAATTCTGTCCCCATTGAAGTCACTGGGAGTTTTGCCCTTGACTTCAATGAAACCAGGCTTTCATCCATAGCAGTGCTTCTCAAGCTATCTGATGTGGGGGACTGGCAAATTTTTTTCCCAATGTGCGCGCAGACCGGCAGCCGATGGCTCACAGACTGGGACTGGTCCGTGGACCACCACTTTGAGTAGCACTGATCCATAGGACCCAATTTGTCCTGCACTTTAAGTTACCATTTACACTAATGAATGCAAAGTGAATGTAAAACACCAGTTAAAACCTCCAGGGAGGGGAAGGCTTGCAAACTACTCAGGGCCTTGTGTGTTTCTGGATTCTGTTGCTGTAGAATTTGATGCAGAATTGTGCTCTGAACTAAGCTTTCGTTTAAAAAAGGGAGTGTAGGAGAAAAGAAAAACATGGGCCTGATCATACCCCACCTATAGGGAGTTGGTAAGTCTGTAGTCTTCCCCTCTCCCACTCCCAGTGAGTTTCCTCTGCATTCTTCCATCCGTGTGGAAATACTAATGCAGAGAAAAAGTGAAGTGTGGCTCATAAACAGTGTGGATATGCAAGATCTATCTGTAGCTCTGATCCCACTCCTTTACAGAATTGCTCTACTGGATTTGCACTACCAGCGGCTTCCTTGGCTGTGTCTACTCTTAGGACGTCACTTAAAGGACTGCATGGAGCAGATTGCAGAAGTGTGACTGAGTCTCTGGCTATATCACATTTCTAGGGTACTCTGCTGGGCATGGAAGGACTGGGAAAGGAAGGACAAGCATTCACTTTTGCCTTGCTCCCGTCCCAACCTTCCAACTCTTCTCTTGCCTGCCCCACTCTTTTCTTGGAGTGCCCACTGCTTTCCTCAGTCCACAACATGGATACTGAGGGGAAGGGATTATCAGAGGCAGCTGAACCACCACTTCCATGCAGGAAGTGGGAGGTCCACACAGATCAGAGACATTCTGGTCCTTACAACTGAAAAGAAAACCTTCCAAGCATGAGCCAATTTTAACCTGATGTATTGATATCTTAGAAACAATAGCGCTGAGACATGTGTGAATTCCCCCATTCTTCTTGGTAGGATGCTAAACCTGCAGCATAACAATGACAGATAAAGCCCTTTCTTTATATTTATTCATATTATAATAGTGCCTAGAGGTGCCAACCAAAATCAAGGCCTCACTGTGCTGGATAGTGTACAAACACATAGTAAGCAACAGCCCTCAGAGAGCTCCCCAGTTGAATGCACCAATTGTGCAAAAATTTACGCACATGCTTAACTTTACATATGTGAGTAATCCCACTCTGTCAATGGGACTTCTCACATGTAAAGCACTTGTGTAATTCACTGTGGGATTGGGGCCTAAATAGACAGCATAGACAGAAGGTGGGAAAAAGGAAGTATTTTTAGTTCTCCTGCTGTTAAATGGGGATGTAACATGGAGAGATTAAGGCCCTAATCATGCAATTGACAGCATGGAGAGGCACTTCTGCACCCATGTGAAGTCACTTGCAGGACTGCTCCTTAAATCATGAACTGGAGCACAGTGGTACTACAGCTGTACAAGGTTATACCATAGTTTTCTCTGCTCTGTTTCACAAAACCAAAGCAGGCGACCTGGCATCAAGGGAGTGGGGAAATAGGCTATGCTCCAATTCGCTAGCCCCAGAGTACAGAAGCTACTGAACCAGTTCCCCTAGATAAGAGAAACTATTTAACCCAAGGATTTGGGTGTCCCTTGAGACCTAGAGAAGCCTGGTTGTATTGTATTTACCTTATATCACCATAATATACAGTATTTCTAAAAATGATCCCCTCACTTTTCTTTACATCATATGGAGCTTATGGGGGGCAGATGGGGGTTCTTCAAAGATAGCTCACATTTTAGCTGTATGTAGGTCAAGCCACTCAGAATCACAGAAATGTAGGACTGGAAGGGACCTCAATGGGACATCTAGTCCAGTCTCCTGCACTCAAATAGGACTAAATATTATCTAGACCATCCCTAACATATTTGTCTAACATGTTCTTTAAAACCTTACACAACAGAAATTCCACAACCTCCCTACGTAATTTGTTCTAGTGCTTAACTACCCTCACAAATAGGAAATTTTTCCTAATGTCTAACCTAAATTTCCATTGCTGCAATTTAAACCCATTATCACCCTCCTCTTTATAACAGTCTTGTACATACTTGAAGACTGTTATCATGTTCCCCTCCATCTTCTCTTTTATAGACTAAACAAACCCAGTGTTTTCAGTCTCTTCTTGTAGGTCATGTTTTCTAGACCTATACTCATTTTTGCTGTTCTCCTCTGGACCTTCTCCAATTTGTCCACATCTTTCCTAAACTGTGGTGCCCAGAAATGGACACAGTACTCCACTTGAGGTCTTATCAGTGCTGAGTAGAGTGGAAGGATTACATCTTGTGTCTAGTGTACAACACTCCTGCTAATACAACCCAGAATGACGTTTGCTTTTGTCTGCAACAGTGTTATATTGTTGACTCATATTTAGTTTGTGATCCACTGTAACCCCCAGATCCTTTTCTACAGTACTTCTTCCTAGGCAGTCATTCCTATTTTGTATTTGTGCAACTGGTTATTCCTTCCTAAGTTTAGTACTTTGCATTTGTCTTGTTGAATTTCATTCTTTTTATTTCAGACCATTTCTCCAGTTTGTCAAGATCATCTGAGTTCTCATTCTGTCCTCCAAAGCACTACAACCCATCCCAGCTTGCTATTGTCTGCAAACTTTATAAGTGTACTCTCTATGTCATTATCCAAATTATTTATGAAGATATTGAGTAGAATTGGACCCTGTGGGACCCCACTCCATATGCCCTACCACTTGAATGAAGCATTGATAGCTATTCTCTGAGTATGGTTTTCAAACTAGTTGGACCCACTTTACAATGTGTTTGTCTAGGCTACATTTCCATAGTTTGCTTATGAGAAGGTCATGTGAGACAATAGCAAAAGCCTTGGTAAAGGCATGATATAGCGCATCTACTGCTCCCCCCATCCACAAACTTTGTTACCCTATCAAAGGATATTAGGTTGGTTTTTGACAAATCCATGTTTGCTCTTAATTATAACCTTATTTTCTTCCAGGTGCTTACAGACTTGGTTGATTATTTGCTTCATTCTTTCCAGATACCAAAGTTAAGATGACTGGGTTGTCCTTGTTCCCCCTTTTCTAGCTAGCTACTATATTTGCCCTTTTCCAGTCCTCTGAGATCTCTCCTGTCCTCCACAAGTTCTAAAAGATAATAGCTAAGAGCTCAGAGATCTCTTCAGCAAGTTCCTTATGTATTCTAGGATGTATTTTGTCAGGCCCTGCCAACTTGAACACAACTGACTTGTCTAAGGCCTTGTCTACACTGCTACTTTACAGCGCTGAAACTTTCTCACTCAGGGGTGTGAAAAAACACACCCCTGAGCGATGCAAGTTTCAGCACTCTAAAGTGGCAGTGTAGATAGTACACCAGCGCTGGGAGCTGCAATCCCAGTGCTGGGAGCTACTCCCCTCGTGGGGGTGGGTTTTTCTCCCAGCGCTAGTGCCGTGACTACACAGGGGCAGCACTTTAACGTTGGTAGCGAAGACATACCTTAAGTAATTCTTAACGTGTTCTTTCTCTATTTTAGTCTCAGTTCTTACTCCATTTACACTGATGTTCACTGTATTAGTCATCTGATGACTGCAAACCTTCTGGTGAAAAATGAAACAGAAAAGGCATTTAATACTTTGGCCATTACTGCATTTTCTGTCATTGTCTTTTCCCTCATTGAGTAACGGCCCTACTCTGGCCTTGGTCATCTTCTTTCTTCTAAAGTATTTGTAAAATGTGGGGGTTTTTTATTACCGTTTATGTCTTTAGCTAGTTTAATCTCATTTTGTGTCTTGGCCTTTCTGATTTTTTTCTCTACATGTTTATGTTGTTATTTTTTCAATATTCATCCTTCGTAATTTGACATAGTTTCCACTTTTTATATGACTCTTCTTTGTGTTTCAGGTTGAAGATAAGCCAGGGTGGTCTCTTACCATACCTCCTATCTTTCCAACGCATTGGGATAGTTTGCTCTTGTGCTCTTAAAATTGTCTCTAAAAAATTGTCAACTCTCTTGAACTCTTTTTTCCCTTAGATTTGCTTCCCAGGGAATCTTACCTACCAATTCTCTGAGTTTGTTAAAGTCTGCCTTCTTGAAGTCCATTGTCTTTTTTTCTGCTGTTTTCCCTCCTACTGTTCCTTAAAATCATGAACACTATCATTTCTTGATCACTTTCACCCAAGCTGCCTTCTACCTTCAAAATCTCAACCAATTCCTCCCTATTTGTCAGAATCAAATCTAGAACAACCTCTCCCCTAGTCGCTTTCTCCACCTTCTGTAATAAAATGTTGTCACCAATGGATTCCAAGAACTTGCTGGTTAATCTGTGCCCTGCTGTATTATTTTCCCAACAGATATCTGGGTAGTTGAAGTCCCCTATCACCACCAAATCCTGTGCTTTGGATGATTTTGTTAGTTATTTTAAAAAAAGTTTCATCCATCTTTCTGGTTAGGTCTATAGTAGAACCCTATCATGACATCACCCTTGTTTTTTAACCCTTTTATCCTTACCCAGAGACTTTCAACAGGTCTGCCTCACACTTCTATCCTGACGTCAGTGCAAGTATATACATCTTGATATACTAGAAAACACTGCTCCCTTTTTCCCCTGCCTGTACTTCCTCAACAAGCTGTATCCTTCTATACCAGTATTCCAGTCATGTGAATTATCCCACCAAGTCTCTGTGATGCCAATTATATCATAATTGTGATTATTCATTAGTATATCCAGTTCTTCCTGTTTATTCCCTAGACTGCTGGCATTAGTAAGAAAGATTAGACCAAGAAAGATGTTCATTAGATTTAGCCTCCATATTCCTTCTTGTCTCTCCTTTGTCCATGGTGCGATTGCCTATGTTCCCCCCAGATTCTGATCCTTCATCCAGGTCTCCATGTTCTGGACTTATCTGTGGCTTTTGTCTCCTGCCCCCATCAAGCCTACTTTAAAACCTGCCTCACTAGGTTAGCCAGTCTCAATCAGAAGATATTGTTTACCTTCTTTCTAAACAGAATAGAATTGTAATTCATAATAGTTAGTTTTAACTATTTACAATAGATTCATAGATACTAAGGTCAGAAGGGACCATTATGATCATCTAGTCTGACCTCCTGCACGATGCAGGCCACAGAATCTCACCCACCCACTCCTGTGAAAAACCTCTCACCTATGTCTGAGCTATTGAAGTCCTCAAATCGTGGACTTAAAGACTTCAAGGAGCAGAGAATCCTCCAGCAATGTCACAAACTATTTAACTATTTGGTGGCTTTTTACAGGGAACAGGAAAACAATAACCTTCCAGTGTCATACAGATGATAGGCTGAAGTTGAAAAGATTCTGCGCATATTTCATTGTAAGCCACAAGGTGGTAGTAATGTGACTCTGTCACAGCTACTACCAAGTTCAGCTTGTGAGGAAAAGAGAAAAAACCGAAATCCACTGTAGTAGTAAATATTGTCATTATAATGTGTGTAAAAGTGACACACCAAGATGTGACACTTTGGGGTTTAACCCAGATCAGCAAGGGGTTGGGTCACTGCCTGCCCTCCAACTCTGGGTGCCTTCAGTGCTATGCTGTTGTGGCTTACAGCCTGGACACCAACAGCCAGCCTCGCCAGGATGCAGGTATCACCCTGACTTCCACTGCCTAGTTACTTTCCTGAATTTCCGCAGAACTGTCTGCCAGTGTGACAATCTGCTGGGGTTCCCAGAACTGTGAATTACTTTGTTGTTCCTTGCAACCTCAGCAAGCTTTCATTTTTGCTACTGCTAAACTGTGTGACAACTCCCTGACACACCAGCTTGTCTGCCTTGCCAGCCAACTCTTCAGAGCTCTAACCAGTCCAAACCTTGCTTTGCAGGTAACAAATAGAGAACCCCAACTCACAAGTTTCCAAGAGGCGCCCCTGCAGGGTCCAGTCCTCTCCAGGAGCACTCAAAGAAGTTAGTAATTTCATTGCTCCTATTAAGAGATAATACACTACAGCTCATTAATTTAACGGGAAGTTGACAAACTCTTATTTCAATCACAGGATTGAATTAGTTTGTAGTAAAAGTAAAACAAGTTTATTAAACAAAAAGTCATAGTTTTAAGTGGTACCAAGCATAGGGAATAAAGACAGGGTTACAAGAAAAAAAACAAAACAAACAAAAAAGTAAAAATACGATTCTAAAACTAAAGCCTAATTTTAGCAAGCTACAATCTTTGCCTAGGTAGGTTTCTCACCTGTATTCAGTTCCAAGAGATTTCTACCCTCCTTAGTTGAAGCACCCAATCATTCTGTGATTTCAAGCACTCTGATCCCTTGAATCTCTCAAGTGATGGACAACTATGGGGTTCTCTTCCATTTTTTTTATAGTCCAGTAATCCTCTGAAATGTATTCCTTGAAAAGTACACCCAGACAAAGCATCTCTCTCCTGCTGGAGGGGAGATCCCATGCTGTCTTCTCCACTGCTGGTTAGCTTGATATCTTTGTTTATCTTATATGTAAATTTACTTTCATTGTCTCCGTCTAATGACCAGAATAGTCAGACAAGCAAATACACATTCCTTTGTCTAGGCAGACTGGGCTTATGCTTTGCCTGCCAAACACATTGTAAGAACATAATTCAAGCAAATACTTATAACTCTTTGTACTCACCCTGTACATTAATCTCACAAGAATATTACTGATCAATGAGTAGTTAGTTTTCCAATTATCCAGGCGAGCTTTTGGGTATATCATGATAACAATGTTAGGTGTAGTGAGTTTGTCAGGCCTGACGAGTTGCTGACACAGAGTAGTGAACTACCAATGGGTTTCTGTGTCACACAAGCTAATAAGGAAAGTTGATGAGTTTTTTTAACATAAGATACTAAATCAAAACTAATTAAAGAATATGGGGGTGTCCCTCGTTTACTTAGAATATTTTTTCAAGCTCTTAATATGTAGATGGCCTTTGTTCCCACACTTTCATAAAATCCTTAGGGAAATACTGCCCTTCGCTTCTAAGCATAAACTGTTTCCATCTGAATAAAGAATAATTTCCATTACTAAATGAATCATAGATATTAAAAAAGACTTACAAAATCTCATGATCCAGCCATTGAGGAAAATGAAGGACTGTTCCCTATCATAGTTTCCAATGCTCTGTCCAGTTACCAGTGGTTTTAAATAGCAATGGGATTTCCACTGCTTTCCTACATGTCTAATAGATTTCACATTTACAGAATGTTTCAGATATTTGTCTTACATATCATTTTCTCAGTTTCATCCTATTATTCCTAATTAAAGCTCCATGGATCACCTTCATTACCCTAAACAATCTCCCCCCTTCTTTGTCTTGTACACCTTTCAAATACATAGCAGCTGTTATCATATTCTACCCCATAGTTATCATTTGGCTAAAATCTCATATTTAGTTTACTCAAAAGTCAATTATTCCAGCCCTTTGTAATTTTTCTTGGAAGAAATTTCTCTTCACTGAGATGAATGTTTTATGCTCTAGGAATTATTTTGGGGAAGTCCTATAGTCTGTGCAATACAGGAGGTCAGACTAGATGATCACAGTGGTCCCTTTTGGCCTTAAAATCTATGAATCTATATATGCAATCAGCATTTATTTTGTCTCTTTGCTTTGCATTGGTTTTTTTGCAGTTCCTTAGTAAAAGGTGATGGACTGACAATATTGCAGAAAAAATCCCTCTCTGTTTATGTACAGAACAGGTTCAGCATAGGCAACAACAGTGCAAGCTTCAATGTACGCTGTCCTCCCACCTATGTGCCTCAACTGGGACCCAAAGAAACAACCTCTAGGCAAGAAAATAGAGTTTGTGGTTTATTTAGCTCTTGTCTTTGGCTGCTAGTTTGTTTGTCATCTTTACTACAGATAAACTGACCTGGCCCTGCAAGCTTCAGTGCATGGAGCGTCCATTGACATTCATGGGAACGGTGCAGATAGAGCTATGCACCCTTTTAAGTTTCATTCAATGGTCATTTTGCCTTCTATGCCCCACTCCTCCTCTCTCCTGTTTCACAAAAATGATAATAGTTCCAGAGCAAAGGTGGCCCAAAGAGTTCTACAAATTGGCCAGCAACCTACCTCACCTTCACTACAGAGAAGACAGCCCCCAAAGGCAATGGATACCGAAACATAATATCCCATCTAGATCCAAGCAGCCAAGCTGCACTGAATAATAACTTTTATATTCTCCAAAGGCCTATTGAAGAGGAGAGTGGCAACAATCAGCCCCATTTTATGGACAATAGGCACAGCCTTTGGGTTTCTGTCACACAATGCTAATGTGACACCATTGGTTAGTTCTTTGTAATTTCTGTTCGCCTTCATTTGAATGCAATGTATCTATCACACCTATTGCCCTGGCCAAGCCCTGGCCCTCACACAGGTTTCCACTGGCACTTCTGAGCATAGTGTTGTTCATTCACACATTTTTATCACAAATCATATGTAATTTGGCATATTTATGAAAGACCCACATCTTGAAGTCTCTGATTACATTAAAATCTCTGTTTTCATTTAAGAAAATGGTTGTGAAGAAAAGCTTGAAAACATGAACCCCGAAGTCTCAAAAAGCAGTGGACAAATAAAAACTCAGAATTTATTATTTTTAAACTCTCTTGATTTTTGAGCCAATCTCATAATTTCTGGATTCTGACTTATATTTTTGAATGCTAAGAGTAGACAATATTAAGCATGTAATTATTTGACACACACACACCCTAAGCTAAATATTGAGAAGGTAAAGATCTGTTGCAACCTCAAAAAACATACTTTAACGCCTGATAACTAAGGCACCAATGATGGTGCGATGACCCGCAATGCAGCTACGGTCAACTTCAGACTATATCACATCTCCTGGACAAGTACCCACTGACTTATTTCAGTGGCAGGAGACTGGCTCTCCACCTGAATGATGATGCCATCAAATGGTTGAGCACTCTGTGCATACACTAAGACATAACGCCTGAGAAACGGTCACTTGGGAAAGCTGGGTGCGCAACTGTGCTGCTAGGCACCTACTTGTGACTGTTTTGAGTTTTCGCACATGCAACAACTCTTTGTCCATGAGCCAATGAGTGTTCATTCACAAACAAGCGCTTATGCCCATTCAAAAGAGTTTTGCACGTAGCCATTTTCCATTACGCGTACATGGGTTGGGGGTGGTTCGGTGCATACGAAAGCGAAACGTGTTTACACAGGCAAACGGCTTTCCACAAATATTAATGAGCTGATTTTCCAGGGGGTAAATGAATAGTTGTTCTTAAAGCGCAGGTAGGTGTTTTTTTTTCACATACCAAGGCGTGCTTGCTACACACGGGGCAGCTTTGACAGTTGGCACAGGTGTGTGACGCCTGAGACTAGTCTTCGGCCTGCTGCCTGAGATAACCACTGAGCCCTCAGGCGCTATACAGAGCAGCAGCAGCAGCAGCAGCGGTTTCGCCCCTCCCCCCCTCCTGGGCGGCGAACAGGTTTCCACCCGCACAGGCACCGTTGACTGCGGCAGCGGCTCCAACCTCCACCTGCGCGCGCCTGCGCCCTCCCGCCTCCGCTGTGCGCGCACGCACGCGCGCACCCTCCTCCTGAAGGCGCTGCACGAGATCTCACCAACCGCGAACGGCGCGGAGAAGGAAACGCTTTATTGGTGGAGCGGTTTAAAGAGAACTGTGACGTCAGGCAGCGTGAGAGCCAGTAGGCGAGCGAGGGGTGGGCGTCGCCGCGTAAGGGGGCGGGGGCGAGAAGCCGGTTGGAGGGAGCGCGCGGAGGCCGTTTCCTCACCGGATCATGGTGCGGTTCACCTTGACCATCGTCCGGCAGTGAGTGGCAGGGGGGCGGGGTGAAAGCGAGAGTCCGGACCCCAGTCCCTTCCCCCCCCTCTGCCCTGGCAGTGGCGGAGTCGCCGCCTGCCCCCATGGAGAAACCTCCCCCCGCCCCCGGGCGGCGAGGCGAGGCCGGCTCCGTGCTCCCGGGCCGGGGCCGCTCCCGCCGGCAGGTCCCCGGGCTCCGGCTCGGACCCTGGAGGGGGCGCGTCCCTCCCCTGGCAGGGCGGCTGCACCCACCCGCGCTAGCCTCGATGGAGCGAGGCCCCGCACGCTGGAGCCGCGGGGGGCGGGCACGGGCTGCTGGGGGGAGAAGAGGCCCGGGGCAGTCGCGGGGGCCGGAGGGGCCTGGGGCTCTCCTTAGGCCCCGAGTCTGGCTGTGAACCGCCTCCGCCCCTCGCCGCTGCGTCCCGCTGTCCGGTGTCTGGCGGGGCTCGTTGTTGGGCTGCCTGCGGCCCCCTGCGAGAAAGGAACTTCCGGCCTCTTCCCCCCCGTCTCTCGCCAAAGCTGGGCTGCGGCCCCCGGGCAGGAGGCGACACCGCGTTCGAGTCGGCAAAGCAAGGCGGGGAGTCCCCGGCCTGCCCCAGGGTGGGTGACTTGCTGTGGGGGCGTACACTGGTCCTGTTCAGCGCCTACAACGTTGCATCTCTCCGCAAGGCGATGGCAAAACATTGCACCGTGGTTAGGGCAACCTGACCCCTGGTATAGGTGCGGCTGGGACAATGGAAGAATCCCTCTGTTAACCTACCTACAGAAAATCCCCTTCCCACAACGTGCTATGTGCCTGCTCCATAGTGTACTCCTGAGGGAATTCTGTGCCCAAAACCTAAGACTTCTGTGCAGAATATTTTACTATTCTGTAAATTTTATGTGTCAAAATAACGCTATATAATCACACCGGTTTCAATTATTTTGGTAATTTATTTCAAAATACCTGTCAGCAAGTATGTCTGCGACAATACAGACACACACAAAGTTTCCCCCAGGAGTAGAGAGCTGAAGAAACGCCCTATGATAACCCAGTTCCTGTTTCTCAGCCCCCTTCCCTATAGAGCCTAACCTTGGTGGCCCAGACACTTCCCCTGCTCCCAGCCCAGCCACAGCTCCTCCCAACTCAGACACTCTCACTCTCCACTCCCCCCAGGGGCCAGCTGTGCCCTCACCCCAGACATTCACATCCCCTTCTCTACAGAGCCCAGGGATCTAGAGGAAGAAACTGCCTGATGCTGGCTCCAAGGCTTGAGCTGGGTTTCCTGTGCACCGCTGTCTCCTTCCTTCAGGGTGTGCTGGGAAACTCTCCAGTTCCCTCCCCCACACCTTGTCCTCTGTTTGCAAGCTGGGCTCTGCCAGGTATAGCAAGGGGCGTCGGACATATCTGCAGCCCCTTTTTGTGGGGGGGGGAGGAAATTCTGCATGCACAACATTAATTTCTACAAAATTCTGCATTGTGCAGTGGTGCAGAATTCCCACCTGTGCCACTGTAGCTCTTGTAGTGTAGACGTATCCTGAGTCGTAGCTTGCCTAGGCATTAGCTTTGCCTCACTACTGTGAATGGATGTTCCCTCATCCATTAGTTACTGCAGTGGTCATTGTTAGTATCGTAGTTACCTGTTACAAAGATTCCCAGACATAGTAGCTTTGGATGCATGCACGGTGTTTAAGATGCCATTGAATTTACCCATTCTTTCCCTCCCCTTTATTTACAGGAAATACACATTTGATAATGTTCAATGACAATTTTGTACCATCTCGGTGGACTCCTGGAAAGTGCCAGAAACCCAAAATCCATGCTTCTGTGCCCTAAGGGTACCTGACCCTGAATCTTGCAATCTGCTCATATCTTTACATTTCAGCTAATGTCCAAACGCTTTGCCCCTTTCTCTCTCCACCACTCTCTGAGGAGGGAATTCAAAATGGTTGATTTCTTGAGAGGAGACTAGACAGAATTTCTTTTCTGGCTGTGGTTCAAGATGACTTTGAAGACTCCTTTTGTACTATAAAGTGGTACTTTATTTAATTTCTATTTTCAAGTGATTTCTCTACACTTTATAAACACTGGAGCTTCTTCTTTTGTGGATAAGCTAAATTTTGGAATATAGATTCTTGCTGTTTCTATAGCTGTCACATCCATTATTCAATGAAATGCACCCAAGGACATGTTACTACTTTCAGTAACGATGTGCTGCAGGGTGGGCAGAAGATCCAAAATGCTAACCTAAATGTGAGTGAGCTAGTAAGGATGTTAGGCCAACTACCCCTGCCTATCGGAAAACTAAAACTTTTTGGCTAATTATTTTGGGGACTTTTTGAATCACTTGAGATTCTTATCTTAATATGGTTTGGAGGCAATTTCCATTTCTGGCCTTAACAATTACAGCTCTACTTCAGTCTTTGGTAGGGACAACTATTAACTAATTGAAAGCGTGATATTTCTTGTGCTGTTGCTTGTTATGCTTTGTGCAAAGCTCATATATGGACACGTGCAATACTGAGGTATTTGGGTGGATTCTTACCTTCCCACTGTTAGAGGTGGGATGTGAAAAATTACTTTACAGCTTCTGATAGTTGTCATATAGTTATTAGGGAGCATTTTGCATCCTTCTCATCAGTGAACTGAAGGGAATGTTTTCAAACAGGAATCAATTCAGGGAAGTCCTTTGGCCCTGTTATACAGGAGGATGATCACAGTGATCCTTTCTGGCTTTATAATCTATCACTCTGAAGATAATGACATTTCATCTGTTCAGGAGGTATAACTATTAATCACCATAAAGTCTAAAAATGTTTGAGTGCTAGGGAAGCACAAGACCCAAGGGTAGGATTCTAATTAAACTATATCTTTAGAGAAACATGTAGGTAATTCCCCTCCATCTTTTTTCCTTTCTAAATACCTGGGGAACTGCATTATGTAATAAAGGTGAAGCTTCCACTGTGAGGCACTTAAATCAGAAAATAACAAAACGAACATTTGTTCAAACCCCAATAGAGATCTTTTATTCTCTAACTATAAGGTAACAATATAGCGACATAGCAGTGAAACGATTATCATTGTGCCTCTCTCTTAAACTGTATTCTGAGAGACACCTTTTATCTCCTAGTTGAGACTTGTTCTTAAAATTAATTTACAGCTAGAGCATCTGTCCCCAAACTTTTCCCAGTTGAAGATGGCATTGGCAACTTGCTGGGGTCTGAGAGCTATGTCTAAATGCCATAAAATTGAACGTATTGTATATATGTCACATCTCTTTTATTAAGTCTTGAACTTTAACAAATATAGCAGGCATTTAAAAGAAAGCTTCATATAATAATGGACCCTTCCACCTACACAAACTTAGGTGCAGTTATTAGCTAACCTCTAAACTCCAGGCCAAAAGTAAGAAAAAATATATGCATTAAGGACAGAATGCCTGTTTAAAGATGTTACCTTCTCTAGCACTTTGGCTAAAGTTTGCAGAAGTTTTAGCAACTTTGACATCATTTTTTTGGAGTTTTTTCCTTTACAAACTACTCTGATTGTATCAAATGTACATTGTTTTATAATTCTAAAGAGTTTTGGTTTTGAACTTTTCCTGATAACTTCTATTTTGTTAAGCACTTAAAACTTAACAAAAGTTACTACAGAAGGGACTGAAATGCAGACGTCTGCCTTTCTCTATTTACAGCATATCAAGAATAAAATGTTGTGATACAGAAAGATGACATGCCGTGGTTTCAAATAACGTTCACGAGATGTAGTAGTTTAACCTATTAACTGTTTTGGAATAAAACCTAACATAATTCTTTGTTATAACAAATTTTGTGACACATCTGTGGTAACATTCTGGGAAATACTTGTTGAAAATTTTGCATCTGGTAAATATTCTGTTAGAACTAAACATTCGAAATTATTCTTCTGTATTTTAGTAACCCATTAAGATAAAGACTGATTATATCAATGATTTTTGATGTTGCATAATGGGCACTGTTGCATGTGAGGCTAGTTAAGGCTATTTATAGACCAGCTTGGTTGGTCATAAGACCTACCTCTTGCCAAAAATACTCTGACTTGGCAGTGGTAGAGAGTTCATTTAGTAATAAGATAGTACTGTGGAAACAAGCACTGACATCATTGACTTCTTCAAAATATATAGCCTTAGCTTTTTCTCTCAGTCACAGTGGATCTCTGTGAAAAGACTTCTGTGTAATATGAATAGTGTACTGTCTAGTGTGGGCATGTGTGTGGAGAAATCAAAATCAAATTTCACCTCCATACCCCTGATTCAGATGTTTAAAGGCTATTTTCAAACAAAATATTTGTAAATATTGGGGGGAAAGTAATCTTTGTTTACTTTGCATAATACAGTTTTATGCTTGCACAATGCAACCCCAAATGTGGATTTTAATTATTTTCCTCTGGTTTCGATTATTCCTGTTTTCCTTTAAAAATCTAAATCCACTGATTTAGTGATCCAGCTGCAGTCTTCCCTTTTTGGTCAGTAGGAAAATACATCAGATTGAAACCACGGTTCTCTTTAGAAAATTTGAAATATTATGGTGGGATTTTCAAAAGTACTCTGCATTGGCCTGACTTTGCTTCCATGGACTTCAATGGGAACAGATTTAGGCTGATTCTGAGCATTTTTGAAAATCCCATCCTCACTGTCTACTTGGCAGTCTTATTGTATGTGCTATTGTGGGGAGTTCTTGCTGTCTTGTAGTGTTGACCATATTTTATTAGAATGATTGTCTTTTGAATCAGATGCCCTCCTTTTTAGAATCACATAAACTCTGTGGCAATTACAGCAGTTGTTTTATGTGGAAAGTATTTATGTGTAATTTATTGAGGAGAAATAGCCAGCCTTATGTGTGACCAACCATCTGTCCAGATCATTTTGAGAACCTCTGTTACAGCATTGTCAATAAATAATTCTTTGTTTGGAAAGTCAGCATTTTCGTTGGCCTTAATCCTGCAAATGATAAGGCATGTCATTTTACTCATGTGATAGGTCCATTGAAGTCAATACAGTATGCTTAAGTGTTATTGTCTGGATGATGGGGGGGCTTTATTTGTACCTTTGAATAAAGTCAGCTTTATATTGCAATGATTCAAACTTCTGCTTCCATCTCTTTTATTTTGAAAACCATCCAGAGATCTCAGTAAAAAATGTAGAAATAGGAGAATGGAAAGACTTAATCTGTCCCTCTGCCAAAACAAGATTACCCATAAAATACTCAAAAGCATTGTCCAGTATATTTAAGTGGTCAAAGCAGGGTTCCTTCGGCTCCACTATCAGGAAAGTGTTGTTTATGGTATTTTAAGCCTCGGAATAAGAGCATCCACACATTTGCTTCAAATTCGCACCCTACCTTATTCTGGATTAATTTTCATGTGTAGATAAACCCTTTTATTTTCCTTTCTGTTTCTTTAATTCTATTTATGTCCCTCCACCTTTTGTACCCCTAAATTATTTTCCTTCTTTGGTTTTCATACTTTCAGATTTATTGTTATGTTTTGTATAGGCTCACTTTCAAAGCATAGGTGTCTGATTGAAAAAAGTGGAATGGTGTGCATTTTCCATAAAATGACTATCTTAGGATGGAGATAAGGTTTTAATAGATAACTAAATAGTGCTGAGTTAACTATGAAATTAAGCAACTACATTTACCTTGATTCCAAAGAAGCTTTTTCTTAATGAGCACTGAAGGAGTAATTGGAACTAATTATTTTAAAAAGCTTCTGAAGTGTTACTGTGAGAGCTTTAAGCACATCTTACTGAAACAAGATATTGTACTTACAGCAATGTGGTCCCCTTATAGTACTGAGCTGATGAGGTGTTTACGTCTGGTATCTAAATGTTTTTAAATTTTGACTGACTATTTTTAGACAAGTTTGTTCTTCTTTGTCTGAAATATTTCTGTCTTTCAGTGGAGAAACAAGATACAACAAAGACAAGATACTTCAAGGTTAGTGTCAATCCTGCTATGACCATTAGGTTGTTAGAGATTAAATAATTACATATACCTATGCAAGAGGGCAGCCTATGGTTAACTGAAATGTTACCAATATCAGGATGGATAAAAATGGATGACTTAAAAAAAATTAAATATTTAAATTAAGTACATGTTTCTTTAAAAAAATAAACCTATATAAAATTAACTTTGAAATTATGATGATCTATATTAAGGCCTAAGCGTAACTTAAACAATTTTAATATATACTAAATTTTAAAAAAAAGTACAAGTAGTATATGTTTGAAGCCCAAGTTTTAAAGGAAGTCAGACCACCAAACTAGTGGAAGTAACTGTCTAAGCATCTGTAACAGTAGTAGTTTCTGTTGCAGGTGCAGTGAGAATATTTTCTTTTCAGTGTATGTAGTTCAGTTCAGTTACTTACTGGTTCCTTCAAAGCTGAGAAGCTGATTGGGAATTGAAAAAGCAGAAAAGCTTGTTTTCCTCTCCCAGACTAAATAAAAATGAGGTGAGAGGAGCTCTACTTGTTCTGAAGTTTTAAAGATCATGGTGATCATAAACAATCAGTTCAATTCACAAACAACTGATAATACATCCTTTGTTTAATAAAATCATTTAGTTTCAAATGCAAAACATGTTTTGATCAACTTATTTTAATATGTATCCAGCACATTTAAGGTGGTTTAACTAAAACAAAAAGCTGTTTTCATGCATTTTTAATTGAATTCCAATTTGCACCCAAATGCAGGTTGAGGCAAATCATGAGTTAAAAAAGAATTAATCATCTAGTAAATGTCATTCACCATTTTGCAGCATAATAAAATGAATGTAAAAATTAAATTTATTTTAAGCCATATAATTACTTAAATAAATGTGTATAGATGCATTGTATCCTCCTGGTTAGCAAAAAAGTACTAAACTTAGGTGTCTGTCTCAGGCTAATTTTTTTAAACAGTTTCTGGAGATGTGACTATACTGTTCATCAGAAAATTGAGGGGAGAGAGAGCATTGTTTTGCTTATATTAAAAATTCTTATGGCTGTTTGCTGAGAAGCTCTCTTGCCTCCATGCTTTGGCACAAGGGCTTAAAATTTGGTAAGGGAATTGAATTTGTGCTCGGGATGTGCCTTTCTGCCAAAGTTGGGAGGATTGTTTTCTTTCCAATGGCAACACCAAGTTATGAGCTTTTTTGAAAAAAATCAGTTTGCACGTGCTCAGAGAGTTGTTAGCTTGGCAGCTAAATTCTTTGAAGATTCTAACTGTACCGAGCATGCTGCAGCCCAGGGCTGCATGGGCTGAGTAAGGCTCCCTGTAGTTGCTTCTTCTGACTGCTGTGGTGCCAGGCACTGAGAGCAGGAACACTCTTGTGCTGGGTGCTTCACCTGTAGGCATTCAGGCACAGTGAAGGAGGAAGCAGCCTGATTGGAATGCAGAAGCAACTAGATCCAGACAGTGCAAGGGATGTGTTGGTGGAGAGAGTAGATTGAGGTAAAAAGCCTGGGAGCGGGAGAGGAGAAGCGACTGATATTCTGAGATTGTGGGGGCAGGGGCAGTTAGGAAGACTGGGATTAACTGATCAAGGAGAGAAACTTGGATGAGGAGGGTGGTGAGAACTGGGAGCCGGGGTGGAGAAGACTGGGACTAGGACAGGGAGTTCAGAGGGAGAGACTGGGTGTAGGATGAGGAGCCCAGAGGGGTGAATACTGGGACTGGCTAGGCAAGGAACTGCAGGGTTGGGGATGTTGAATAAAGGTTGTGTAGTGACGGAGGCTGTCGTCTGTAGGACCCCTGCCTTGTTTGTTGCACAAGGTGGAAGGTGTATAGTGAATGAGGAGGACAATTGCAGAAAGAGAAAGGATGGTCTTACGGCTAAGGCAGTTGCATGCTGTCCGGGAGAAGTGGATCCTGTCCCTGGTCAGAGTTCTTACATGATGCTAGATAAGTCACCTAAACCAAACTTTTCAGCAGTGACCGCTAACTTTGTGTTTCTGGCTATCTGAATGCACAACCTGAGATCCTGAGGTCTGATTTTTAGGAGTGTTGAGCATTCACAGCTGCAACTGAATTCAATGGAAGTGGTGCTTTGAGCTTACAAAGAACTATATAATGGTAACAACTCTGAAAAAACAGGCCCTAGGCATCTTAAATTGGACACCCAAAATTAGTGAATACTTTTGATCTCTGTGCTTCAGCTCCACATCTGTAAAATGGGGATATAATACCCTGTTGCCTCACAGGAGTGTTGTGAAAATAAACTGTTTGTGAAGCACTCAGATATGATCATTGTAGAAAAACCCATGAGGAAAGGAATAATTTTATATTCAGAGAAGGGTTTGAATAGTGTACAGTAAACATTGCATGGATCTACATGTTGACCAATGAGTATAAAACAAGCTATTCTATAGCTGCTTAGTAAGTGAGCATTGTTTATTCTGTGTACTCTGAGGAAGGGATTTGGTGGAAAAAAATAGTATGTGATCATGTAATTACTCTATCATAATGCATGCAAATAAGGGGGGCTGAATTAAGCTTGTGCAGGCAACCTTAATTCTGGCATTTCTTAACTTCTGAATGTTTTACTTTGCAACTGTGAAGTTCTTGTAACATGTGGTATATAATATAAATATAATTCATCATGCTCATGTTCTTAGTAAGAACTTTATCTTAAGTTGCTCACAAAAATTTGCTGATGAGATTACTTTCATAGATATTTGATGGAAAAGAAACAGCGTACCAGCTGAGGCACTATCTAATAGCACGTTGATTGTCTCCAGCCACATCTGTCAGTTGATTTTTAGACTACCTCTTTTTACTGTTCACTAGTTTGAAATTGTATACTGGATATTACCACTTTGTTGTTTGGTACCCTTCCCACATGCAACTAAAGAGAATCTTTTAATATTTAAAACCTACAGGGTGGCCATAACTAGGTTTTGCAGGATTCACTTTAAGTCGATAGAGGTTGGTAAACATCCGTTTCATCTGACACTGAAATTGATGGGAAAAAATTCCATTGGTAGTAGTTGGGGTGAGTGCATCTTCTCCTCCATATCTTGTGCCTACAGGAATCTGGTGTCACTGGCCTTGCTGCAGCCCTGCTGTCACAGGAGCAAGAGAGCGGGATCATGACAGCAGGGTTGCAGAGGGCTCCCTGCACTGTGGCAGAGCCAGTGACACTGATCCCTGCAGGCACAAGGTGTGGGGAAGACTGTGGTACTGGCGGGGCAGAGCAGAGACCCCTGGCCAGTGCTGTGAGGAGGAGGAAGAGCCCTTGGCTGTGGGGAAGGCCCTCCCACTACTGAATGGCTCAGTCCTTGGGCAAGAGCCATTCTGCAGTGGTGTGGTCTCCCACTCATACTCCTGGGGGATGGGGGGGTTTCTGCTGCATCAGGCCAGGACCACCACTTCCCCTTGCACCTGTAGGGATCTGGCGTCACTGGCCATGTGGGGAGCCCTTTGCAGCTCCACTGTCATGGCCCCACTCACTCACCAGCTGGGAGTGCAGGAGCTGTCCCTGGACAGGAACCATTCAGCAGTTAGGTGGTCTCTCCTTCAGCCAGGGTCTTGTCCTCCTCCTTGCAGGGGTGGGGTGGGGGGTCTGCTCTGTTGGGCGAAGTCTGCAGTCGCCTTCACACCTTACACCCTGATGCCTTGGGCCCCTCAGCTGCACAGAGAGCCCCCTGCAGCCCCATTGTCAGCACCATCCTGTCCCCGTCCTACTCCCACTTAACTTACTGCAAGGGTAAAAATCAAAATTAACAATCAGAAAATATTAAATAAAAATTGATAATTATCAAAATTGCAAAGAAATGAAAATCATAAGCTCTCACTTGGCCAGATACAGGTATACAGATATTTAGAAACCAAATTGCAATCTCTTGAGGTCCTGTTGCCTGTGTTGCCACTGAAGGCATAGAGGATGAAATCTTGGTGGATTTCTTTTGCGTGAGAACCACCTCTGTAGCATTGTTCTCCACTTATTCTGATCTGACAGGAAAGACACATACCCCGGCCTCTCGACCCCAAATGCCATTTTCAGGTAAGAATGTGGACCAGGGGAGAAGGAGATGAGGCTTGGGGTTGTTGGGAAGGCCACTCCCCATAGCATTATAAATTCCCCCCTTAGATCATTCTGGTCATCTTAACACACTTATTGGCTACTTTCTTCAGATATGGAACCTCCTCTTACTCTTCCCCAAGGGGGATTTCTGGTGTCAGAAAGAGTGGGAGACAGCAGGGGAAGTATAATGTATTTACAGAATACATAAAGGAAAACAACTTTGAATAATCTTTTTTAATGGTGTGGAGGTAGGGGGATCAAACTATCTTGGCTTTGTCTCAAGAACATTCTGGCCTAAATTTTTAAAAATAGCTACTGATTATGGATGCCAAGGGACTCAAATTCACTAGTCACTCTTGAAAAATCAGGCTTCTGCATACATGTTTTTTACTTTGATATATGTAAGCTAACTTTTTTGTTTTGTAATTTAAATACTGTACCAATAATCACTTTACCAATAATCATTGTGTGTTCCTAGAGTTATTACTTTTGTTCTTTCCCATTTAGTTTGCATGATGATTGAATTCTGAGTTTCACAGTAAAGGGAAATGGGGCAGAAATGGTCTTCATGTTTGCATGGCACTCCGATCCTGACAGGATTTGCTGAATGCTACTGCATTACATATAATTAATCATACATTAATTAAAATTCAAATGTTAAATTGTCTGGGAAAATTTTATTTTTCAGGACAAGGTGTGGATGAGCCCCTTTCTGCAACTGGTTTCAGACAAGCAGATGCTGCTGGTATATTTCTTAGTAATGTAAAGTTTACTCATGTCTTCTCAAGTGACCTCCTTCGAGCAAAGCAGGCAAGTACTTTTTCAGGCAATTGAAAGTAAATCTAAATCTCAGTACTTTGTGGGGCTGGGGCAATATAATGCAGTGGCAATTTTGAAGGAGGGAGTAAGTTTGGAACTAAAATGTTTTATGTAGAAGGTGAGCTCTTCTCCAAAGAATGAAGGAAGCTTAAAAGATACCACTGAGTTAACATACATCAGCCATGACTTGCATCTTCAGGGAACACTGTACATTAGGGGTCATGGGTATTTTTTCAATATACATAACCATGGAATTCTGCTACATAAGTTCCTCTCAGGTAGTGGTGATAGGAGCTCAAGAGAATCTGGCTGTGATGATGGTGAATGTTCAAGGAAAATCTGTTTATAAGAAGATCAACAGCTGACATTGCCAGTAGTAACCCATTAAGTTTTTAATTAACTGAGAGAGACCAGAAGCAAAAAGTTCAGGGGCAATGGCTGCCACTATATAGGAACTTCTAAGATCTTTTTTAATTAATTCTAAAAATATGCTAAGAAGTGGTTTAGGTTTAAAAACTACATCAGTTTTTTAGCTTAATAGTGACACTTCCATCTTTACTTAATATGGTTAATAGAGGATATTCAACACAGTAACAAAATGGTGAAAGAGGAGAGGTCAGAAGCATAAAACAGAAGGGTAAAAAATAAACAGTACTGAAATAATTTGAAGGTATTAAGACAGTAGGACCCAACAAAATTAATATTTTAACTCTCTAAAGGATTTAGTAGAAATAGTATCCATAGCGCCCTGCACAGATACAAAATTTATATCCACAGATATAAGTTGGTATCCACAGAGCTGCAGGGCTGTACCAGGAATCTCAGCGGCAAAAGCAGCAGCACATCGGGCCGCTGCTCCCAGGAGCCAGCACCCCGCATTGCCAGCTGTCCCTGATCATGCTAGTGTGTGCAAGCAGCTTGCACGCTCCTGGTTAGGAGACTCAGACCACTGCATGGAAGGGACTGCTGTCCGGGAGCATGTGAGCTGCTTGCACACGTTAACTTGACGAGGGACAGCTGCCGGTGAGCCTGGTGTCTGCGAGTGAGCGGGGCTGGGGGTGAGACTGCAGGGTGGTACAGCCATGCCGGAGGAGCTGCCAGCACAGGCTGCTGGCTCCTGGGAGCAGTGGCCTGACATGCTGCTGCTTTCACCTCTGTGGTTCCAGGTAGAGCCCTTAGAGCTCTGTGGATACCGATTTATATCCATGGATACTTGCATCCGCGGACATAAATTTTGTGTCTCTGCAGGGCTCTAAGTATCCAAACCACTGCCAGGTATCTTTGAGAACTTGTGGAGAATGGACTGAATTCCCAAGTGACTGGTAATAGGCTAACATGCATTAATGCCTATTTAAGGAGAAAGAGAAGGGGGGACCTTGTTAGTCTAACAAGCTTAACTTTAATACCTGGTTGCTTCACAAGACAATATTTGTGCTCTTAGTGGAAAACAAAAATTGTAGATCCCACAAGTTAATCAAAAACATAACATTAAACCAACTTAACTATTTTCTTTGATAGCAAATAAAGGAAATTGAATGGTTGTAGTATAGGTTAACTTTATTAACTTGTATGATCTTGTTGCACATTAATAGGACCCTACCAAATTCGTGGCCATGAAAAAAAATGCAATCATGTAATTAAAGACGGTATCATAATGCAGATGCACAGGCAGCCATAATTCTGGCATTTTTTAACTTCTGAGTGCTTGACTTTGCAATCTTAATATATTGGTTATGTCATGTATAATGTTTGCTTTCCTTGGTACATCACAACTTAGTATCACAAGCAACTCCTGCTGTGTGGCAGAACCTGTCTACATCACTTAACCACCTCCTTCCTAACAATTAATTACTATTTTTTTTCCCTGAGGATCCTTTTAACATCCAAAAATGGTATTTTTATATGACTTTGTACATTTATTTTTTCAGACTGCATCCACAATTATAGGAAAAAATAAGTTTTGCAAAGATATTGTAATACAGTATGATGCAAGACTGCGAGAGAGGGTAAGTGCCAAGTTACTAGTTCGTGTCTTTAAACTGAATAATTTGTAAATGTAACTTACCACTTATGATACAAATATTTTAAATTTCTCTTTTATGTGAATGCTTAGGTAGCTTGGTAATTCATCCTTTGTAATTATGAAAGTTGCAATTCTGCCATCAGGTATACGGAGGCTTTCATTTGCTTCAGTGCTTTCTGCATTCATACTAGGCAGAATTTGACTTTAACTCTAACTTATATAATCACCTGCAGACTCTTTTACTTACCCAATTAATCTTTTTTTTTTTTTTTTTTTTGGTCTACACAAATGCATAATTGTACCTCTTGTATGAGTTTAACTATAACTTGAACAGAATAAACTGAGTCTGAGGCATGTTTTAACCTAAGTTATGGCTGTTACAACGTTAACAGGAAGGTGTACTCAAGTTGTTATAGTACTGGTACATTCAGCTTAATTTTAAATGAAAGGAGACACTACCAAAAAAAAAAAAAGATAGCAAACTGCCAAAGGTAACCCTGTTAAAAGAAGGAAAAAGCTGTAGCATTTCCTCACTTCCCCCTCTCTTTCTTCTTCCTTGAAGAATCAGGAAGGCTTTTGTTCCCTAGAAGATGGCTGCAATGCAGTCATGTTCCGGAGGCTGCATTCTTCAAATATACAATACACATACCAGTTGTTCCGGTGATAAGCCCTACTGGAGGGAAGGGAATGAGAGGAAGGAGAAAATTAAGGCTTTTTTTTTAAAGGGCTTTGTAAAGTGTCTTCCTTTTCAGAAGTTTCAGAACCCTGATTTCTTTGCTTTTGTGAATTCTTTCATGGACAATTTTGAGCCTTTCAGCTTCGGCTGAAGGGGGTAAGATATTGAGGTACCTTTTGTTGCTAACAAACAACTTCAATTCTGAGTACGGGAATAAATTAGAGAAGAGCTGATATAGTAAGTAATGGAGATTTGCTTGTTCACTGTATGGATATTGAAATCACTGTAGGGATTATGTAAGTAGAGTGCAGGGATTTGTATAACTCAGGGAGGGATTATACATTTGTGCATTTTCTTAACTGTATAGCATCCCCTGCCTGTTTTCTCAAAATAGTAAGCATTACTACAGCAATTTCACCATCATGATGCCTAGTAACATAGAAGTAAACCTGTCTTTCACTTAAATATATTATCTGTTCTCACATACTGTGATGTAGTGTGGGGATGTGGTGGTGTTGCATTCCACCTTTGGGGTGGATGAATTGATTCCTGTGTTGTTTGTAAAGTCCTTTGGGATGAAAGATGCTCTATAAATATAAGGTGTATAATACAATGTGTACTGAATGTCTATATGCAACATCTGATAAAGATGATAAAGATTACTTTTACAATGAGACGTTTGGTCTGTTTCACTGAGAAACAAGGGGGTATGTGCTTGGGATTCTGTCTGCATTTTCTGCTGTGAATTTAGCATTTGAGGCTTTTATAATCTCAGCCAACTCATTATAATTAACACATGGTTACAAATTCTTAGGGTCAGAGAACTAAAAATATATATTAAAGTACTTTTTTTTCTAATCTTAAGAAAAAAACGAACCCAAACTAACCTGCCCATACCTGTGAAATATAGCCTTTTTTTTGGATGCTCCAAGAGTATTTTTAACAGCTAGAGTGCTCATATTGAACAAAATCCCAATGACCAGTTTTCTGAATTGATTTTTATTCTGTGAATTATGGGAGAGATTTCAAAGGCATAAGAGGACAGTTGGGTGACCATATGTACTTTTGAAAATGTCCCTGTATGTTGAGTATCACTTAGCTACAGCAGAATCCCAATGCTTTCTATTTGGACTTTGAAGGTTTATATTACAAACAAGTGATGACATAGGTCATTGTAACCTTTACATTATAACACTACATTGTAACCTTTACAGTATAACATTACATAGGTCATTATAACCTTTATTGGGATTTTGTGACCAAGAATGATAGAAAAATTCTGGCACATAGACCAAGAACAGCCCAAGATAAATTTCAGGTAGATGCTAATGTTTCAAATGTTGGCTCTTTTATTAAATTAGAAATGCGTGATTACTTTAAAATGACTTATTTGGAGAAACTAACACTAAATGAAATAGCACAAATACAGATCTCTTCAGACATTTGGTATGGAGTGAGAGTGCTGTTCAACCTGTTGCCTATATTAAAAGGGAAACAGGAACAGACTCTTTAAATGAAGTTTGAGTTTGAATTTGTATGACTGAATTTTTCTTAATATTTAGTAAATCCTTTTCTATAAATGGTCTTTTCTAGAAATATGGGATTGCTGAAGGAAGGCCATTGAGTGACCTAAAGGCAATGGCAAAGGCTGCTGGAGAGCAATGTCCTTCGTTTACACCATCTGGAGGAGAAACACTAGATGAGGTATGGTATTACCACTTGTTTGTTCAGGCCCCATTTTCCATGTTACCTTACACATTTTCTTTATACTAGTGCTGACACCTCTGTATTTTTAATGAAAGAATGCTGCTATTACTCCTGGGGGGAATTCTCTGCTACTGCGCAGGTGCAGAATTTATGTACCCTGCAGATTTCTTTGCTTCCCTGCAGAAAAATGGCTTTCTGATGAGGAAGCCACAGGAGCAGTCATGCGACCCTCCCCAGCAGTATGTTTTGGGTGCTCAGAGGTAAATCACTCAGGAGGTGGGGCAGGAGGTGGGACTGGGGAAGACCCTGCATTGCATCCAGGGCCGAGTCAGACCCACCTCCAGATTTCTTCCCTGGCTACAGGAAGCTCTTCAAACTCCTCCCCATCTCCCCCCTGCACCCATCACTCCTCAGGTATCCCTGCTTAGGAAGCTGCTCCCCCATCTGTCCTACCCTTGTACATCCAGACCTCTTCATACCCAGATCCTCCCGCCAAGCCTCACCCTCCTGCACTCAGACCCCCTCAATGAGCACCACAACCCCGACGAGCCACCCGCACCCAGATCCCCACCCCACTGAGACCCAACTAGTTGCACCTGGATCCCCATCCACTGAGACCCACTCCCCCCTGCTGAGCCCCAAGCACCTTCACCTGAATCCCCTTCAGAGTCCCATTACCATTGCTCCCAGAACCCCACAACAAACCCTTGTGCATCCAGATCCACTCTGCACCCGGATTCCCCACTGAACTGCCTGCATACCTGGATCACCCCACACTAAGCCCCTCCACATTTGGATCCTGCTTTACTGAGCCTGCCTCCCACACCTGGTGCGTCTGGCATGGAGGGGCAGGGCACTGGGGTGTTTCTGGGGCAGGCCCGGTCCTTGTATTATGTCAGGGTTGGATGCAGCCTCACCGCAGAGTCCATGACCCCAGGGGGGGATGGGCATGGGAAGTTGCACTGTGCTCACCCACCTCTGTGCAGCCAGTGTCCTGTGCTCCTCAATTAAATTAGAAATGCATGATTACTTTAAAATGACTTATTTGGAGAAACTAACACTAAATGAAATAGCACAAATACAGACCTCTTCAGACATTTGGTGTGGAGTGAGAGTGCTGTTCAACCTGTTGCAGCCTCCACATTTATTTGACAAATAAAATTTGCAGAATTTTAAAATATTGTGCACAAATTTTAATTCTTTTGGCGTAGAATGCCCTCAGGAGTAAATTTTTCTATTGCAGGCATAGCTCAACCAGAAGTGTCTTTTATCAGTTCCATTCTACTGTGTTCCCTTTTACTAGAATGGATTTAAATACTGTCTTTCTATTCTCCTTTAGTCTTGATATGTTTATTTGGAATCATCATGCAGATAGCTGTCAGTTGGCTACATTTGAATTTAAAAAGCTTTGTGTCCCAAGTGATCGGTACAGAAACCTGTTGAGCTCAAAATTGACTTTGTGTTTGGTACCTTTAGTGTGTATGCACTGCAGTTGGGTTTGTGTTTTTGTTTTCTGTCCTATTCCATGGGGGGGCTACATCATCCTGAAATCATCATCCAACCTGAAACAACTAGACCTGATGGCAATGGCAATTGATTTGGGTTTTTTTCCCCTAAATCTAAAATTAGCCCATGGATAGCTGTATGATAAATTAGTCTATTATCTTAATGAAAATGAGAAATTATCTTCACCGTCAACCTCCTTGGATTTAGAGGGCTGAGAACTAATAATCATCTCCATGTTTAGTACTTTGACCTGCTACTGTAACTGCCATGTGGAAGCTCGTTTACCTTTGTCTGATACACCTACTTAAGTTTTCTAGTCAGTCTTTGTGGGTTACGTAACTTATATGTGTCGTAAAATAATTGACAGTGAAATTATAAAGCCATTAAAAAGCAACCAGTAAATTCACTGGACAGAGTTATTGCAGTCATCACAAATATATTCTTTTTTCCTAACACTTTTTAGGTAAGGGCACGTGCAAAGAGTTTCTTTGAATTTCTGTGTCAACTTTCTATTGAAGAAGAGTGTCAGAAAGAACAAGCTGTTCTGGGTATGGCAGACAATGGCTTGGAAACATTGGAAGGAAAACCAGTTTTCCCTTTGAGAAACCGCTGCTGTGGACTTGAACTTAATTCTGATACTGACAAAGATACAAAAATGTTAAATCCCAATATATTGGTGGTGAGTCATGGGGCATACATGAGAAACTGGTTTGGTTATTTTGTTTTGGATCTAAAGTGCACTTTACCATCAGCTTTAAAAAAGTCTCAGTTATCTTCTGTGAGCCCTAATACTGGAGTGAGTCACTTCATTATAAACCTTGGAAATGGAGATGTGATGAAACCTGAAATCAGCTGTATTTGTCTTAATCGAGATGATCATTTAGCAGATGTGAATACTGAAAATGTGTAGTTCAAACAATTAAAATGTTAGCAATATTAAATGTATTTTATAGCATTTTTAGTCAAGTTATTTAAGCATGAGAAATAATTTATTTTAAAAAATACTCTTAATTAGCAAAGAAGTCTTGACTAAGTTCATGTTATATTTGGAAAATTGGTCTTAATAGTTAATTGGGTTGACTTGAATTCAGTTATTGGCACTGTACTGCAAGATTCTGAAGAATTGTAATAACCTGTTTTACAATAATATACACAGTAAGATGACCTTAGTGCTTGATAGTAATTCAGTATTGTAAAAATTATACTAAAACGTATTCTTTATGAACAGGAACTTAAAGATATTACTATTCAGGACTCCTGGATATCTGTTGCTATAGTGTTTTTTATATCTTTTTACCATTCTATCAAAAATGTTATGGATATCATCAGCTGTTTTTCAAAGGTATTACATGACAAAGAGTTTAGAAATACTGTAACTAAGGAAGTTAATTTTTTCTCCAACCTACTGTGTTATAACTTTATATATGTAAGTTGTTTTTTATAAATGTAAATGTGTTCCTATTTTAATGTAATAGTATAACCTAGTAGAGGGAGCATTGTCTAGTGGGAAGAGCATGGAACAGTAGGTGTTTTGGGGAAGACCTGGCTCTGCCACTGACTAGCTGTGAGACCCTGGGCAAGTCTCTTAATCTCTCCATGTCTGTTTTCCCATCTGTAAAAATGCAGTGTTGATTGTTTAAAACTGTTAGTAGGGTGAGGAGTGCTAACTTGCGCATAGCCAAAGTTATGGCCTCTGTCCTGAAAAGGAATTCTTGCACATGGAACATTGTGTCCAGCTAGAGTCCCAATGGTTTAAATGGGACTCTCATGAGTGGTTACGTTTGCAGGGTCTAGGCTGCTATAAGCACTCAATGAGTGCTTGTGGTTACTGGTAATACTGTATGTTCTTCCACCTTTTGGGGTGTCTTTATTATTCACATGTATGAGTGCACATGTAATGACTCTGTATATGTTGTAGTAAAACTATGCTCGCAATTTGCATATCTTAAAAGATTGTAAATAAAATCATTAAAGCTCTATGTGTAGAATTTCTTGGATTTTCAGCATGCCATATGTCATCCCCAAGGTTTATTTTTGATACAGGATTTGTGCTTAGCCTTGTAGAATAAGTATCTTCTTATATTGGAACTATTAGAGGGTGGTCTCTCGGATTGACTGTACAACTGCCAACAGAGCTACTTTCTAACATGTTAGTCAAGTTGTCTTTTAAAGGGGCCTTGTATGTGTCAAAGTGCTTTACTGATCAACACCTAAGCATTAACACAGAAATTTGTTTAATGTTGCAATATTTAAAATTGAAGCTGCTTACAACTTTAACTTTTTGGGCTGAAAATTTCAAAGGTGGGGGTCTGGCTCAGTCTAATCTTTTTTAAAGTTTCATCTAAACTAGATGCAGCCATTTCAACAAATGAAATTAAAGGAAAATACATTGTTTTGCCCATATCTTTTCTAATTCTTACAACGACTTCATTGAAGTTCTCGTGCACCCATGCTTTGAAGCAGAGACTTGAACCTTTATGGATGGAGAAGGTTACCCTGGTGTAAGGGATGTCTCTTGCTGTCCCTATGAAAACCCTCCCGAATTTGGCTAAGTTATAACTTCTGTGGGGGGGAAATAGCAATTTGCACATGCTAAGTAATAAGTTTGTTAGAGGCTGGCAACTAAATTCTCCAAAGATTCTGTGTGCACTGAGTGTGTTTCATCCCCACAGAGCTCCCCTGGGTAGACCAGACAGCCGTGTGTCATCCCCATGAAGCGACTGAGAATTCTCCATCCCAGGGATGCTGGGGATGAGCAGGGCTCTCTACTTTAGCTTCTACTGGCTGTTAAGGGCTGCTGTGGTAATGAGCATGGCGATGGTCTCTTCTGTGCTTTTAGTGGTGCTCCTTGTGGTACCCAGGCTGCACTGAGAAAGAAATAACTTCCCTCTTCCAGTCAGGCTAAGGACTGGGATAGAACCAAGTGGGGAGGAAGACTCAGACTAAAGGGGATAAGGGTGGAAGGGAACATGAGCAGAAAGGTCTGTAACCACAAGAGTGCAATCTCTTCCAAAACCTGGAAATGAACCCAGGATTCTGGAGTGTGAACATTCCTTTGCTGTCTAGCAAATAGCTGTGAAACACATTGACAAAAATCTCTTCCCAGGCTAGTGTTGATCTGCATAGAGGATATAAGGGCCTACTACTGCTACATTACTCAACTGGTAGAGGTCTGTTCTGTGGGCTAGAACCTTCCAGATGACCTAGCTGAGCTGTCAGTATGATTCCACATGGACATTTTTTTCAGTTTACTTTATTAAAAACTTAAATTACATTCTAAAAAAATCCATCTTAAAAACACATTGATACAAAGACAGTTACTCAAAAATAGGTAATCCAGACTCAAACTTGTCTGTGGTGGTGATCATCTTTACTAGTAGCCAAATATCAAGAGAATTTCCTTCTTGGTGCTTTAAATAGGTTGAGCTTTTCCATGTCCTATATTTTGTCAGCCACCAGTTGACAGCAGGTCTATTTTATTTTCTTCCAGCATGTTGTGTTGTGTTTTGATGCCACAAGTAAGTGAGTTATCAGTTTGCCACTTCTTACAGGTAAGGTTTTATCAAATGGAAGCCCCAAGTAGAAACCAGCTGTATCCCACAAGTCATTGTAACCTTTGTTGAACATAGTCTCCCATCAGAGTGTTGGGAAATGAGACCCAGTGGGTCGAGCAGAGAATGGAATCAGATGAGCCAGTAATGGGAAGTGTGTGTGTAGGGAGGTAAGTCTCATGAGGAAATAGGGTGTGGGGGAGGAATTGGGACCAGCTCAGCAAAGAGACTGGGGACAAAGTTTGTGGATGGGGTGGCATTTGGAATAGCTGGGCAAGGGAACTGGGACTAGAAGCAGGACTGGGGGAAAGTGTCCTGGTGAGAGGAATGAGACTGGGTCAAGAAGTCAATGCTGGGGAAGAAACGGGACTGTAGCAAGGCTAGGTTGGAGCAGATTGGGTCAAGCTTGAGAGGGAGTGGGCAGAAGAATCTGTGCACATTAGAGCACACTTTCTTGGAAGGGAGCTCAAGATTTGAGTCTCCTCATTCTTCTGCTATCAGCAAATGTCTGTGAAACCCACAACCTACTACTAAACCTTCTACTGCTACCAGTTACTCCATTAGCTCAAGTGACAGGGGTTTGTGTGGTGGATCTAAAGATTCGTTGAGTGAACATAACATAAGAATGGCCATACTGGGTCAGACCAAAGGTCAATCCAGCCCAGTATCCTGTCTGCTGACAGTGGCCAATGCCAGGTAGTGAACCAACAGGTAATGATCAAGTGATCTCTCTCTTGCCATCCATCTCCACCCTCTGACAAACAGAGGCTAGGGACACCATTCTTTACCGATCCTGGCTAATAGCCATTAATGGACTTTACCTCCATGAATTTATCCAGTTCTCTTTTAAACCCTGTTATAGTCCTAGCCTTCACAACCTCCTCAGGCAAGGAGTTCCACAGGTTGACTGTGCGCTGTGTGAAGAACTTCCTTTTATTTGTTTTAAACCTGCTGCCCATTAATTTCATTTGGTGGCCCCTAGTTCTTATATTATGGGAACAAGCAAATAACTTTTCCTTATTCACTTTTTCCACACTACTCATGATTTTATATACCTCTATCATATCCCCCCTTAGTCTCCTCTTTTCCAGGCTGAAAAGTCCTAGCCTCTTTAATCGCTCCTCATATGGGATCCGTTCCAAACCCCTAATCATTTTAGTTGCCCTTTTCTGAACCTTTTCTAATGCCAGTATCTCTTTTTTGAGATGAGGAGACCACATCTGTACGCAGTGTTTAAGATGTGGGCGTCCCATGGATTTATATAAGGGCAATAAGATATTCTCCATTTTATTCTCTATCCCTTTTTAAATGATTCCTAACATCCTGTTTGCTTCTTTGACTGCTGCACACTGCGTGAACGTCTTCAGAGAACTATCCACGATCACTCCAAGATCTCTTTCCTGATTAGTTGTAGCTAAATTAGCCCCCATCATATTGTATGTCTAGTTGGGGTTATTTTTTCCAGTGTGCATTACTTTACATTTATCCACATTACATTTCATTTGCCATTTTGTTGCCCAATCACTTAGTTTTGTGAGATCTTTTTGAAGTTCTTCACAGTCTGCTTTGATCTTAACTATCTTGAGCAGTTTAGTATCGTCTGCAAACTTTTCCACCTCCTTGTTTACCCCTTTCTCCAGATCTTTTATGAATAGGTTAAATAGGATTGGTCCTAGGACTGACCCTTGGGGAACACCACTAGTTACCCCTCTCCATTCTGAAAAGTTACCATTTATTCCTACCCTTTGTTCCCTGTCTTTTAACCAGTTCTCAATCCATGAAAGGATCTTCCCGCTTATCCCATGACAACTTAATTTACTTAAGAGCCCTTGGAGAGGGACCTTGCCAAAGGCTTTCTGGAAATCTAAGTACACTGTGATTGCACATGTCCATTCTACTGTAATGTGTGTGTGTACCCAGTGCACAGTTGTTAAAGATTTTTCCCTCAATGGTACTCATTGGGGAAACCTGAGCACACTCTGCTGCCTTGTGCTACTCCTCACAGGTACAAAGGGTAAAGTTGCCTTAGACCCCGCCAGACCCTCAGTTCCTTCTCTCCCCCCACCCCACCATGCTGGTTGTTGCAGCTGCTGTTCTTGCCTTTACAAGTCCTTTGTTTCTTCTTGTATTCAGTACCCATTGGTTAATTATAGAATAGTTTGAAGTTTTGTTAGCATGGTTTAGATTTAATATTGGGATTAGATTACTAGTTTGGATGGGCCACTCCCTGCCTGGGTACCAGTGCTTGGTACTGGAGTCATGCCTCGGTCTCTAGGCTTCAAGTCCAGTTGCCTTTGTACCAACAATGCCTGTCTATGACCCATCCCCCCTCTGTCTTAAGAGCTTGCGTGAAACTTATGTCAGTGAAAATTTAACATTTGTAGGGGTTTAAGCCCCGCTCCAAGAAGGACCTGGCCTGTCAAGACCAACTTCCAAAGTTTCTCTCTCAACCTCACTGGCTCAGATATCAGTATCTTGGGACCAAGAGTCTTTCCCAGTGCTGTCCATACCCAAGGCTTATGTGACCACTAGCAGGTGCAGATTTACCATGAAACAAACCATGCGGTGGCACGGGGCCCCCAACAACAGGGAGGCCCCCAAAATGCAGGACACATATCTGACAATCTGCCCCTGAGTCCCGGCTGCCGGCGCAGCAGAGCTCAGTCAGGCAGGCTGCCTGCATGCTGTGACCGGCGGCTACAAGCTGCTCCCGGAAGTGGCCAGCTGCTGGCACGTCTCTGCATGCCCACCCCAGGCAGCACACAGAGACCCACTGCCCCCTCCTCCCAAGGGGCGTGCAGAGACGTGCCAGCAGCAGGGCTAAGGCGGCTCCCTGCCTGCTCTGCCTCCCTCCCTCCGCGCCACTTTGCTCCCGGAAGCGACTGGCATGTCTCAGTGGCCACTGGGGGTGGGGGTGTCTCAGTGCGCTCAGGACTCTCACCCGGCACCAGTGCCAAGGTTATCAATGTTTACTGTTCGGGCTCCAGCTTCGACAAGGTACCTGCCAGTTACTGGAATGGCATGCTAAACTGTATTATACTGTTCACCCACTAGGTGGTACTGTGTATAGCCAACCTTATTTCAGCTAATCTCAGTAAGGCGGGCAGAGCATGAAAGGATCTTGTGATGAACACATCTGGTGTGAATCTGCTCAGAAGGAAGCTCTGTAGCCAGTCCATACCTGGGGCAGGAGCATGACAATTAGCATGCCTCTTAGTTTGGTACTGATGAGGAGAAACACCAAGGATCTTACCAGTAAAAATGGTGACTAACCTTCTGTAACTGTTGTTCTTCGAGATGGTGTTGCACATGTCCACTCCGCTCCAAGTGTGTGTTCAGCCTGAACACAGTCGCCAGAAATGTTCCCCTCAGTGGTACCTGTCAGGGCGGCTCAGGCACCCTCTGAAGCCACGCCAGTATAAAGGGCCCCGCTGACTCTGTGCCCAATCAGTTCCTTCTTTCCAGAAGTCTCCAATGTACAGGGATGGGAGGGTCGTGGAATGGAGGTGTGCAACATATCTGGAAGAACAACAGTTACAGGAAGTTAGTAACAGGTTTTTCTTTGAGTGATTACACATTGCATTCCACTACAGGTGACTCCCGAGCAGTTGCATAGGTGGAAGGATCAGAGTTCATGGACACGTACTGCAGGACACATTGACCAAATCTGGCATCATCTTGACTGCTGAGTGATGGCGTAAGAAGAGGAAACCGTGGGCACTGGTGATCAAGTCACTGCTTTACAAATGTCCTGGGTAGGGATCTGCACTCCGAATGCTGCTTGGGATGCTTGTGACATCTGTGGAATGAGCTGTCAGGATAGCTGGAGACAGAACCCCCACTTGATTATTATCCCGCACGGTTGTCATCGAGATAGTATTGGTACTGAGCTGTAACACAGATGGTCCATCCGATACTGGACTCAATGGTGCCTGCGTAGGTACTAACTTCTGTGGTACTGAAGCAAAGGAGTGGCCTGACTTAGGTTGCATTCTACTCTGGTCCCCATGCCTGGCCGTCTTCGGTGCCAGGGATTAACTCCTCTCGGCCAGTTGTTTCATGTGCCTTTTCCAGGTACTGGGGACGGTGAAGGGTGCCGGGACTCTGGTACGGTAGAAGGAGCACTCCTTACTGACGCTGAGGCACTCTGTGCTGAATCAGACCGGCCTGGCTCGCAGGGAGCTCTTAATACCACCTCCATGAGCAAAAACTTCAGCCTGGCCTCCCAGTCCTTTTCTGTGTGAGGCTTAAAGTCCCTGCAGATCTGGCAGTGGTCCCCAACATGAGCTTCTCCCAGGCACTTCAGGCAACTTCAGTGTGAGGGCATAACCTTATTGCAGGAGGCACAGGGCTTGAAGCCTGGTGACTGAGGCATGCTTTGGCACTGGGTAATTAATGACAACTCTGCTAACTCTCTAAGTTTAAAATTTTCCCTAAAAATGAGAAAACAGACTAAAACTAACTATGTACAGATATGTAACTGGGAAAACCAGTGAGAGAGACAGCTCGCTGAAGCAAGAATAGCAGTTCCAGCGACCATCACGGGCAGTAAAAAGGAACTGAGGCGGCGTGGGGTTGGCTGGGCCCTTTATACCAGCACTATGAACGTGCAGCACCAGAGGGCACTCAAGCCGCCCCAACAGGTACCACTGAAAGAAAAATTTCTGGCAGCTGTGCTTGGGTTGTGCATGTACCGAGAATGGAATACACATGTGCAATCACGCGAGGAAGAACCTCCATTTCCAGGCTCTGAACCTATCTTCCCAGTACTTACAGGGGTCAGCTCCCCCTGTCAGAAGAGGCAGACACTCACTGGACTCCAAAGTTGGTGCTTGTGTCACAGCTCAGAGACTTCAACAGCTCCTGTGAAATGCCCATCTACCATGGTACCGGCTGCAGTCTAAGCATGGCCCATGTCACAAGGATTCATGGCCCAGACATAGTTGGGGTCCAGTGCCATATCAGTGGCCTTTCTGGAACCCTTGAGCTTTCCCTCCTTATTCTAGGCCATCCCCACACATGTCACATCCCACTTCTTTAGCTGCACTTTGCGAGCACCTGCACCAGAGTCAACCCACCCATGGTACCAGAATATAGAATAGAATATTCTAGAATACCAGCTTTCAGGAGTCACCCCTGGAGGAACTGGAGGAGGTTCAGCCTCACCAACCCTTGGCTTCCTCTTCTTTGTTCCCCGATGAGGTGGTGATAGAGGCTGTTGCTCCACCTCTTGATGATTACAAAGCCCATAAGGAGTTGTTGAAGGGGGTGGCTGTGGCTCTGGCTATCCAACCAGAGAAGTAGTTAGTGTCCTTGTTTTACATGCAGGTAGTCTTTGGATTGCGTGCACAATATTTTTACACTTAGGAAAAGTGTAAGTAATTCTTGTCTCTAGGCTGCATCTCCCTGGGGATGTTACTCACCTTAGAGGTTCAGCAGAAGAAGCTCAGTGGGGGTGAAATTCACTTCTGTGCAGAGAGTCAGCACAAGTCCTGTGCCCTGCTTAAATCCTCAAAATAGGGCTTCAGTGGGACTGCATAGACCTTTGAGCTGGCCCTGAGCAATGAATCCAGAAAGATGAAAAAACTGAGGCCTAAGTACAACTGATAATTTTACAATTTTTTGTTTTGTAAAAATAGCTCTACACTCTTCCAAAACCAATCAGTTCTTACCTAGCTTTGCCCAGCCCACTCCCAGACTCTTGTTTGGAAGACAAGACAAGGTGGAATAGTTCATAGGACTCAGGAAGAATCCTCCTCAGAGGGTCATAACTGCCTGCCACAGGGGTTTTTGTACCATCCTCTGAATCATCTGATGCTGGCCACTGTCAGAGACAGGATACTGGATTAGATGAGGACCACTGGTCTGATTCAATATGGCAAATCCTATCTTCCTGTATTGTGAGTACACTAATTAACACAAGCCAGTAAATTCAGCGCTCTCTATGCTATCTAATGCTACAGCCCATCTGTGCCTTTAGAATGCTCCTCTCCCCCCCAGTCTGTGAGTGCTGTGGTTGACATTCCACCCTGGTCTCATGCCTTGCAGGCAAATGCACCGGACTCGTAAAAATAAAGCTTCATTCATCCATGTGGGAATCATGAGAATTTAAGTGAAACAAGTGCAGAAGATAGTTGGTCTTGCTGTTTCAGCATAAATCATCCATGTCGGCCCCTTGCCTCTTCACATAAGCAGGGACTTTCCATGAGGGCCCATTATCTCCCAAAAAGGATGCAATCAGGCCAAAAATCTTTTTTTTTTTTTTTAAGTTCTCTGATGTGCAAGATATGGGCACCTATGAAGGAAAAAACTGGATGGGGCAGCTGGCTGCAAACAACATTGATGGAGAGGGCAGAACAGAAGAAATGGTGGTTGCTTGGACCAGCACAAAGTTCAGTAACTGTTTAGAGGGTGTGTAGGTGTCTAGGTATTCGGTAGGGGGCGGGGTGGCTGTCAATTTTTCCATTGTGCCTAAGGCCGTGAAGAGCCAACGCTACCAAGTAGCAGCCAATTTTCTAACAGCCGCCAGAGCATCCCTACTCAGGAAAAATCTGTGGTGAGGAGTTGGGGGGGAATTCAATGAAGTTTCCTTTGTAGAAATCCACTGGTTCTGAGTTTCATGTATGCCCTCTCACTACTGTTAGGTATTGCTGTACATGGCAGAGTGAAGGATGAGCTAGGTCTGGCTTGGTGATTACGGACCTGATTCTGCAAGGCCTCCTTCACCTATTGAGGTCAAAGGGAGTTCTGTGCATGGGTGGTTTGCAAAATCATGACCTGCGTGATGCAGATAATGAAGTGGCTTGCATTTGGCATGGGACAAAGTCCAACAACAACCAGAAGAATGCCTGTTCCCTGAAGTTGCCTCCTCAGCCTGTGACTTTACGTCAGTGATAATTAAATGTGATGATGCTGAAGAAGACAGTGTCCCTGGAAGGGCAGCTGCTCAATGCGGTGGGAGGATAAACTGAGGAGTCAAGCTTTTGTGATTTCAAAACCCAGTGAAGGTGACAGAAGCAGCCCAGTCTATTTCACTGCTTTGCAAATGTCTGACGTATTTATTAGTTGCAAAACTGAGGTTTTGATCCTGTCCTCCTTACTCAGGCAAAACTGTCATTGACGTCTCTGCTCAAAATACAAACTTTCACCTATTTCTTTTCCCTAGACTTGCATCTTGTTTCAATACAAAACTGAAAGTTGGCCCAGGTTCCCTCCCATACTTGCTATCTACCTAGGAATTTATGCTATAGTAGCTCAGCAGTTAGGCCTATGATCACACACTAATATTTTTACTCAAATATTGGTCACTGGTCTTCAGAGAAGCCAGGGCACCCGAGGCATGTGTGGATAAGTGCTCCTTCCTGGACCTGAACTGGAGCCTGAGTGGTGACAGAAGCTCCTCCCATCAGTTCCCTATATCATAGGCCCTTCCATCAGCCCCATCAAGAGCCTGTACGGCTTTCCACTCTTGGTGTTACATACTTGTGTCTTCATTCTGCACTCTGTGTCCTATGTGTCGTCATCAGGGCTGGCTCCAGAGTTTTTGCTGCCCCTTTTTGACTGAACGCCTGGCAACCTTAAGAAGGAACCTGTGAATGAACCTGGGCTATTTCAAGCTTGTAACGAGAACCCAAACCAGATGACTTTGACCTGATTTGCGCCGACAGAACAAAAATGTATGTAAGCCATACATGTAAGACACAGGCTAGTGGGGGGCTGAGTTGGTAACTTCAGGTATTTGCACTCTGTGTAATGTGTACATGTCATATAATTAGCATGTAGCTACTCATGCACAACGAACATGAAAATGGCCCCTTTCACATATCAGAGCTCACTTGTATAAGCTATGTCTTAAGAGGGGTGTGATATATGGGAAAGTCAAAAGAAACATTATTCAGACGCATTAAACAAACTATGGTCCTGCTTTTCTTCTCCCATTATTCTCTCCTTTGAAGTCATAGTCGCGTATGAAAAGAATATCTATAAAATCAAAATCCACATAGCAATGTGGTCACGAATGCTGTTATGGGGATCGCGGCAAGCAACAGTGAACAGTCTGAACAATTCCATGTAGGAGAGTGTCGGAGACTTAGATGATAGCTGTGCTAAGTTTTTCTATGAGCAACTTCATAGCTGGGCTTTGCTGTGAGCTGGAGTGGCTAGTGGAAAGCAAGTGAAAAATCCAGAATCAATAACTGATACTATGAAGGAGGACTAGTGAATGTAACACTGAGAGCATGAGGCCAAAGGGAAATTTGAGATCCTTTTGTGTGATTAGTTTTTGGACGGGAATATGGACAGATAGATAAGAAAGGAAAAGAACTTTACAGACCCAGCTGTGGAGGGAATCACATGAAAAGTTGACAGGCAGTTTTTAATGCGCTGGCTGATGTTTATGTGCAACCCTGCCCTCTGCTGGACAGACTCAATCTTGTGAAGTATTTGTGGTTCTAGTCCTGTTAGAGCAGGTGTTCTCAAACTGGGGGTTGGGACCCTTCAAGGGGTCGTGAGCACTGTTCCCTCTAAGCATAAACCCTGCACACATGGCGAAACACCGTGTGCACAAAAATTTTTACAGAAGCACAACAATTTGCACAGAAGAAATTTTTTGTGCACACGGCATGTCAAAAATTAGAGGGAACATTGGTCATGAGGTTATTATATGGGGGGGGGGTCACGAGCAGTCAGCCTCCACCCCAAACCCCATTTTGCATCCAGCATTTATAATAGTGTTAAATATATGAAAAAGTGTTTTTAATTTATAAGGGGGGTCGCACTCAGAGGCTTGCTATGTGAAAGGGGTCACCAGTATAAAAGTTTGAGAACCACTGCATTAGAGGCTATGCAGTAGGGCAATGGTTCTCAAACTTCTTGTATTGGTGACCTCTTTCACACAGCAAGCCTCTGAGTGTGACCCTACCCCCCCCTTATAAATTAAAAACACCCTTTTTAATGTTGAACACTATTTTAAATGCTAAATTTATATCTCTATTGTTTAAAATGAATTTAAATTTTCTCACCACTTTTAAATTAAGACTACAACACATTTTTATCAAATTATTGTTAAAAATAACTTTTCTGCTTATCAATAGTTACTGTTAAGTAGAAATTTATTTTAATACTTGACAGTAATTAATCATTGCAGCCAGAAAATCAGTGAGATGGATAATGCTGTTTATTTGACACAAGAAGTTTTATTCTTGGCCTTGTGTTAGAAAGGGCACATCTGATGTCGTCCTTCACATCAAGCCAGTTTTGGGATTTCATCTTTATTGTGGGAAGGCTGGAGAACCCACTCTCGCATTCGTGGGTAGTGGGGAATGGCAGAAGGACTCTTAGGGCCATTTCAGACACCAGTGGGTATTCACTTGCAACTGAGCACAGGAACTGGTTTGGAGGCAGCTGTGTGAGTTTTGCTTTTGCTCCATCATCAATGATCATATCGACAAACTGTTCCTGTACGTGAATATCTTCAGCAGGTAACTGCTCAGCCGTCACACTGAAAGGGTTCTCCACCAGGGAATGAAGTGCTTCTGGTAGCACTAGGAAGTAGTGCGAGAGCTCTTAATGAAGGGCTCTTCGATGTTCACTGATCGCTGACTTGAGAGCACTATCAATGTTGACTTCCTCCTCTTTGCTGAATGAGGAAAGTGTCAGAAACATGCTGTGTCTGTGTCCAACTTATGGCACCAAAGATCCAACTTCAATTGGAAGGTTCTGATTTTATTAGTCAGGACCATCAACACTGAACGTTTTCCCTGAAGTAACAGGTTGAGGTCATTAAGCCTATCAAACACCCACAAACAGTTACTGGCTCAAAAAGCAGTGGCTCCTCATCTGAATCACTTACCATGCAATTCTCATCAGAGCCTTGAAAGAAGGGATATATTGCAGATTCCCAGTCTTGGTGACAGAATGCTCTCTCTGCAAAATACTCAGTGGTTGGAAGGCAGATAAGTTTTCCTTTACAGTTTTCTCTTGCCAAGCCAAACCTACTGAAAAATGTGTCCTGGCACTATTAGGTATATGAGATAGCTGTAGAGGGCTGAGGAGCATTTAACTATCTGTCAACTGTGTAGGCCAAATCATTTTGTTGCCATCGGTAAGCTGCTGTAGGGGTGTGTGGCATATTGTGTGTGTCTGCTTCCTATTTTTGCCCTTTGATTGAGTTAGCTTAATGTCAAGATATTTAATATCTATTAAGTGGTGTGTTTTATGAAACATTTACAGTATGTCCCCTGTCTTCCTTCCTTTTTCTCTCTCCTTTGCTCTATTCTCGTCTCCCCTTGGATCTTGCCTGCTTTCTCTCTCACCTTCACCATTGATTACTGTACTTTCTTTATTCCCATTCTTGTCACTTATGCCATCTGCACTCTTTGCACTCCACAATAAGTTCGCTCTTCCACTCTGTCCCATTCTGTTCTGCTTAGCACTCCATCTCACCTACTCACTCCCACTGAACAGTGCAGCAGAGCTGGGTGAGACAATTCAGAATCACTGGGCATCTCTGGGTCTACGTAACTGGTGTTGGCCAGGAATTTCTCTTAACCCATCAATAACAGTGGAAGGCCAAAGGGTTCTTGTCTGTACAAACCAGGGGAAGGGGGAAGCGGCTGGATATTTTTTCCCGCCCCACTTCCCAGTCAGCAGGGGAGTAGCAGTGAATTTCTAGGTCTCTATAGTTGTTATAAACCTATGTGAAGAAATTTGTCAGATGTTTCCCCAGGTAAGCTGGGGTAGCTTCTAGAGGGTCATGTTCACATTCTGATGGATTTAAAGTCATTTTTGAATTAGAAAAAGGCAGGGGAAAAATACCCTTAAAACTGCAGAATGTACAGAAAACCCTCCATTTCATCCCAGGGCCTCAGCTTAACTGGAAAATTGCCCCTGAAAAAGTGTTATCCTTTGTCCCCATAGCTCTTTCTTATGGCCCCTCTCCCATCGTTTCCTGCCCCCTGCATGGCTGCTTCCTTATTACCCCTCTACTTCCTCCCCATCTCTCCTCCCTCCCCTCCATGGCTGCTTCCCCTTCTGCCTCATTCCCCTCCCTGCCCCATGGCTCCTTCACTCTCCACTCCTGCCTTCTTCACTTTTCTGCCATTTGCCTCTGCTTTTGAGTGCCTCCTGGTTTTGGATGCTTGGCCCGAGACACCGTGGGCCTGACTTTCTGAGGGGCTGAGCACTGCAGCTCTCATTGACGTCCACTGGAGCTGTGGGTGCTCTTTGCATTCGGAAAGAAAAAGAAGCTGAGGAGAAAAAGAAGCTGTTCACCACGGCAACACTATTTAATCAACCAAAGTAATCAACAATATGAATTTAAGTAAACCACATTTAAAAAAGAAAAGAGAAATGCCAGCAAATTAGTGATGTCTTCCCTTTGCCCTTCTAGAATCCATCCTAGGTGATTGATGCTAGTATTCTTGGAGACCTGAGTCTCTCTTGCCCTACACCTTTTGTATTCACTTACACCAGTGCAGAGTGGGAGGATAGTGGTCATTCTGACTTGGTAACATTTTACAGCCACTTTGCACTGGTATAAATGCCTATGCAAGGTACAGGCAATGGAGAATCAGGAGGAATAAACTGTCCATCTCCAAGCTGACTGCTGGCAAACTAGCACTCATCTCTCCAGCTTTTCTGCTCCCTCCAATTTAGCAAGAAGCTGGGAAATCTCATCAAGGAACCTGGGAAAGTGAACATAAGAACTTTTGTTAATTTCTCCTTTTAATTTTTCCATTCAATAATGCAAGGTGGGAAGAAGCCAGCACCCAGGGGCAGATGGGAAGGATGCACTGGTGGCTGGGGAGCTAGCCTGAGACCCACGCTTCCTGTGTGACCCTGGATATGTCACTTCATCTCTGTACCTCATCTGTAAAATGGGGATAATAGCACGGCCCTGCCTCACTGCGATGTGGTGAGGATACAAAGATTTCAGACTGTGAGGCACTCAGATACTGTGCTAATGGGGACCCAATAAGATCTGAAGTAAATCGTTTCCCCTGTTGATTGTATCACAAACAAGCATAGAGGTATGAGCCTCACAGCTAGACTCTGACTTTTGCCCTTTCCCACGTCCCCTTCAGTAAAACTTGAGCTCTGAGCTAACTGTTCAGCTCAAGCTATTTTATAGGCAGATGTTACCCATAACGGTCATGGGCCTGGTACTACCATTTGTTGCTACAATTTGCACACAATCTCCACACCTAATAGAGTTAAATGTCTGCTTCATTTAATAAACTAGTCACCCCTGTACCCACATCTTGCCATTTGAATACTATACCTAATAACTCTTAAAATCACATTCTGTAACTAGCCAATTACAAACAGACACATCTAGGACAAAATAGCCATGTGGCTCTTAAACTACATTTCCCAGACTACCTCTGGTCTAGGGTTAGGAGTCACACCCCCTTCCCAGGGATAAAGGCTTCAGTCTTACATGTGCATCACTTTATAGGGGATGCCTGTTGCAAGGAGAGCACCTGAGCCAGCAACATGGTTCCAGCTCTCACTGATCATTCTATGGCATAATCCGACATACAGTCCTCTTCAACAACCCTGTACTAACGTAGTTTTTTGATGATCTGCCCATAGTTTGGGTTACTCCACAGAAATAACTCCTTTGATAACGCTTCACCAATCCATAAAAGTACAGGCTTTTCAAGCATCTCTCCTTGCTCAGTGTACTCCCGGCCTCAGATTAAGATCTATATGTTTCATGTCACACCAAAACAACAGAGAGAACTTGCTGACCAGGGAAAGGAAAAAAATAAAACCACATCTGTCCATTTTTCTGTCCTTCTCTTGGGCTCACTCCAGCCACTTCTTCCGGGCTTTAGTTCTCCAGCCTGTGAAATTTTTTTTTTTTTTTTTAGTCAGGGAGATGAGTGGCAGGAGCAGTTACATAAGTGCTGCAACCCTGCACACTAACAGTTTTCTCTCCTGTTCATGCTCTGTACCTATCAAGTGGTGTACAGAGTGTAAACTAGGGTGGGGGCGGGAAGGAGAGGCACCAACACTGCAAGGAAGGTGTACTTTAGGGCCAAAGGCTGCCTGCCTTTTTGGAGCTCCCTGCTAGCTCTTGGCTGGATTGCTTGGGGCAGGGCCAAGGAGATGGAGACAGTCACAGCTTTTCAGGTGGGGTGCTTTAAAGCACTCTGAACCCTAAGAATGGCCTCAGATGCCTTATGGACAATCTGGCCCTGGGATCATCTCAGAGGAGGGTGTGTGGGTGGTTTAACCTCCATGATCTATTATCTATGCTTGGTCATTCTGCCAAGGATTACAATGGGTTTTATGATGTGGATACATATCCCATGGGAACTGGGCTGGGAACTCCCAACTCATTTCATGTAGGCCAGTGGTAGCAATGAGATGGCAAGACCAGTGCCTGAAATTAATATTTACCCAAAGATCTCAAAGCACTTCACAAAAGCTGGTCAGTTTTATAGTCATTCTGGGGCAGGATTGGAAGGGTTCTGGCAAAGCAGAGGTGAAAGGTTCTGGAGCCCCTTGCTAATCCCCACAGACACTCCTTCCCTCTGTGGGTGTGTCTTTGGTCAAAAGTGAGACCTGAGATCGGGGTGCTGGAACAATTTGTATAGTGGGGGTGCTAAGAGCCATTGAATCAAACTCTAAACCCTCTAAACCACTGGGTGCGTCAGCACCCCTAGTTCCAGCACCTCTACCTGAGGTGTTTGGATCCGTGGCTATTGCATGTATGACAACTGCTACGTATAGATTTGTTTATTCTTTGGGAAAGACCTCTGATTCTTATGAAAGCAGAAGTTTGAAGAAAAGGCACTAGCTGTCATTTGAGAAAAAAGTTTATTGGAATTTTTATAAAAGGAAACAGTCTTTGAATACATTATAAATATTCTGCTACATGTGTAACCATTCAAATAAATAAATAAATACTGCAATATAAACAAGTAGTTTCTTCTTAAAAGCTGGCGATGGCCAGCACCTCCTTCGAACAACGAACTCTCAAATCCCACTTCAGTTCTGTATGGTTAAACATATGCTCTGATGTAAAAGCCATTCTACATTTCCTGACTATCGGTGGAGAATAATTTATTAAAACAACCCTTTTTTTCTCCATCCCAAAAACCACCCCACCATTTCTTGTGGGTATGACTGTAGTGTAGTACTACACAAGGGTGGAGTCCTGCAGCCCTTACTTACACGAGTCCTTACACTCATTGACTCAAGTCCTGGAGGACCCCCTTGTAGTCAACGGAGCTAAGACACTTTACACAGCTAAACGTCTGCCCCATTAAGTTCAGCTGGATCACTCATGTGACTATGGACTGCGCTATCTGCCCTTAATTTAGATTATGGACCTGATTCTCTCATCACGTACGCTGGTATAATCAGGAGTAACTCCACTAAAGCAAATGGAATTACATTGGTATGAGAGGAGAACTGGGCCCTATGAGAATATGCATTTATTCTTAACGCTCAGCTCTAAGTCCATCTTAAATCACTAAGGGAGAATGATTTTTCCTTTAGGATATTGCAAGTGTTAATTCCACTTAAAGGTTCTGGAAAAGCACCAATGTGCATGTATTTTTTGTCTCAGAATGACTATTGCAGTCCCGAGTTCGCTGGGAGCAAAGTCCAATCAGAAAGGTACAGGAATCAAGTGGAATTACTAAAAAGATTATATATACATAGTCATACCTGCCCATTGTACAGACGCATGGAAGAGAGTCCTGCTAAAATTTAGATGGTAAGAACCTCTCCAACATCCTTTTAGACTTGAGTTTATCTTTTGAAGCTAAATTGTATTTGTTGTGGATTTAAAGGATTTTCCTAGTCTTGGTACGCTGGGCCTGATTCTGCTCTCATGTCACTGGTCTAAAGCTGGAGTAATTCCAGTGAAATCAGGGGTAAAACTATTGAGAGAGCAGAAACAGGCCCAATGTCTGTTCCAGCTCAAACTTTATGGTAAAGGCATGTAAGAAAGTAAAAGCTAATTTAAAAAACAGCAGCAGGACAGATCATGCGCTCACTTGTAAATCCAGATCAATTCTACTGAAAGCAGTGGTCCTTATTCTGATACCACTTGACCGGTGTAACTCCATTGCTTCAATGGAGTTAACTTCTGATTCTCACAGTTGTGAGATCAGAATCAGGCCAGCTATAACTTATAGATTCCCCTAGAGTCTAGACTATTATACAGTTATTAGGATGTCAAAGGGCTGTTAAATGCATTTAATAAATATAGTATGTAGATAAATCTGCATCTGGAGGAGAAAATGCACAAATAAAAAACAACAACATTAAACATCCATTACATTAGACCCTTCTGCAGGGCACTTTGGGCCTGATTCTGATCTGTCTCTGGTGTAAATCAGGAGAAACTCCAATGCAGTTACATGGACTTAAAACCCATGTAAGTGAGATCAGAATCAGGGCCAGTAAGAATGATGAGATGGGAAAATAGCTATATGTAGACACTGGGCCAGATCCTCAGCTGGTGCAAATTGGTTTATCTCTGTTGAAGTCAGTGGAGCTATACCAAAGATCAGACCTTTAATCTATAATGAAAAGCTCTGCACTGCAGTTCCTCTCATGCAAAGGCCCTTCCAAAGACAGAAAACAAGCTCCTGATGATGAGCACTAGCAAGGCTGCTGATCTTGTGATGACTTCATTCTGGTTTCCTTATGCCTCGTTTCTTAAGTGGACATTTTGGCTGAAGTAGCAATAGGAAAGCAAAGCAAAGCTTAGAGTCAATGCTCTTATCTCATGGATTCCTTTAGGTTTAAAGATGCAGGGTCAGATTCATCCCTGCTATAACAGTCAGTTTATTTATATCATGGATTAATTTGGCCTGAGAAACTTCCTGAAACACTCCTGGTATTTTAGCAGGTAGTGCTATGGTTTGTTCCACATCTGTCTGCACATTCGGTGCTAGGGACTTGATTCTGTCCGACAGAAGACACTTAGAAGCAGTATCAGGCCGTGCTTCCCTCATCTGTACAGGTTGCCATTTGAGTCAGGAAAGGAAACGCCGCCTGCTGGAGCTGAGTCCTTTCCTGTCGCATGTCTAGGCAGGCTTCCCCATGGCAGAATTCTGATAAAATAAGAACAGTCTTGAATCCATCATCCATACCCAAAGTCCAGCCTTTCTGGAGGTTTGAATCCCTGTTTCCGTTTTTGTCCCCATATATTCACTCCTCTGATCTTGATTCTTTCAGGGCCCATAGCTGAACTTCCACACTAATTTTAGAGCTCTTCTACTTTAACCAGATTCTGGGACGACCAGACAATCTCATCATGAAAGAGCCTGGTTTGGGGAGTTTTCCAGCCTGGAAGGCCACAGGACAATTACAATAAAAATTCAGACACACCATCCAGACTTTATCTAAACCCAATCAACCCCCTGATCCTTTTGAGGTGCGTTCATCTTGAATTTACTAGCTACGGATTTTGGTGCGTCCACATCTTAACTAAAGATGAGTAAAACTCAAGGTGGATGGATGTTCAAGTCCAATGAGCAAGCGTATCCATAATGTATACTGACCTCTCTGGTCTAGAATTATGTTGGCTTTTTTTCTTAATACTTGGAGCTCTTAAGCGGAAGAAACACGGGGCTATGTAGGGACTTCACTGTTGTCACTCTAGAGCACCCCATGATCACTCAGAACATAATGGAGACAGTGGGGATAGAACTCAGGTCCTCCTATTCCTAAAACACCCACCCTGACAATTCCAGCTAGAGGAAAATCTCCATTAGCTATTAGCATTATGGGGTCTATGAAACATAGGTGGACAGCTATGATTCTCTCTAACAGAAGTTTTTGGTGCGCCCACCAAATATGCTAATCTGTTCAATGTAGTATTATCACAATTTGTTATTTCTGGTATTTCCTATTTCTTTCTTGGTTGGAAATTCTAAGAATATAACTCTTCTCTTTGTATTTGTGCACTTCTGTTCTGGCACCTGGTTGTATAGTTTAGACGGAGCTATGAACAAAACAAGTAGAAAAGCTACCTGAGTTTTTCCAAACCTCAAAGTAATTTCAGTTTGGGTTTAGTTTGAGCCAGTTCCTATTGTATCCCGACTAGTATGTCAGTTATTAGGACCAAATTCTCTGATCATTTTCTCTACTTTTACACCAGCGTAACTCCTTTAATGGAGTTACTCCTGAGTCTCATTGGTATGAGAGGAGACTCAGGCTCTAATCTTGTACGTAATAAAGTACTCTGTATAATACACAATCACTAATTTAGACTGCTGTGCTTGTGCAGCCTCCTGACCTAGAGTTTGAAGAGTAGGTTAGAAGCAAACTTCCCTGCCTACATTAGAGTTCTAAAAATTCTAGGACCTGATTCTTCTCTCAGTTATGTGTCAGTAGCATAATGTCAATGACTCAGCCTTCGGTGGAATAACTCTAATGTACGCTAGAGGAGAGTCAAGACCCTAAAATGTTTGATTGGTGTTATTACCTTGCTAATGCAGCTTATTTCAAGTAAAATAAAGCTCCACCTGTAAAATAACATACAATTCCATGTTCCTGTAACGTTATCTACAAGAACAAAGCTTGAGTTCAAATGTTTTCAATGCTTTTCAGGTTTCTAATAGGCCTTGTGAACGTTAGATATTGAATATAAAAGATTTTAGGATACTAGCCAGTTCTCTCTGTCTAACATATTCACCTGTGTTTCCTCTCTGCAGAGGCGTGACCCTGGCTATCTTGTACTGTAAAAGCGCGGACTTCCGTTCCTTCTGACATCCATCATTGCAAGTGGGTCATCTGGGTTGACCACATCATTTGGATTGATTCTCATGGGTTCTCTAGGCAGGTGAGCAAAGTGAGTCTGCAAAGTCTGAGGTCCTGTGTCAAAGGCCTCTCCCCGAGGGATCAAAATCTGGAGAGGATCAATGTCTGCATTTCTAGTGTGCCTGTGGGGTTCAGGTGTATTGAATCGGATCAGAGGGATTTCATTTCTCCTGGGCAAAAACTGGGAGTACGGTGGTGGATTCATACCAGGGAAGAAAGCTTGTTTAGCCCTGCCCAGGCTGACCAGAAAGTTGTACTTGGGAGATTGGTACACGTCGTATCCATTTTCTAGTGTTCTTTGTTTAAACATGCAGTCTTCTTGACTGAAGTAATGCTTGGGAAACAAAAATAGAACAATCATTAACAGACGGATTTAATTGTTAATAAGTGTCAATACAAAATGCAAAGGCGATGGGCCAGATCCTGCAACAATTGGTCATGGGAGTCGTCCCACTGGCTTGAACCGGCTGTTTTGTGTGAGAAAGGAGTACAGGATTGGACCTTTCAGTTTGGACAAGGGCCTTAGGGAGAGCTGTGCAAATAACTGATTGTCCAGTTTGATGGCTAAATTAAAAAGTCAGAGAAAATATGATATGGAGTCAACCCAAAACACATTTTTTTTTCAAGTTTTTCGGTGAACCGAAGAGTTTTTAAAAATTGTTTTTGTGTTTTTAACCTTTTTTAAAAAAATAAAACCAGTAAAATTCAAAATGAACAGGGTGCTTCAAATTTAAACATGAAATTTAGAAACTGTCAAAATCAAACATTTTGATTTAAAAAAAAAATCCCACCTCCCCCTCCAATAAACCCCCCCAAAAAACAATTTGACCTGAATTCATAAAACATTTGGGTCAATTGAATCTGCACCTTTTTATCCAAAACAAATAAATAAAAAAATTGCGCCTAGCGCTATGCTTAAGGCCCTATCCTGCAAGATGTGGAGGGCCAGCTGTTAAGTTTTGGACAGCTCGCACTGGCTCTCGTGGGAGCTGACGTGCTTGGTGCCTTCTAGGATGTGTTCAGTGCATTGCAAGATCCGACCCTTATCTCTCACCAGTCTCTGATTGAGACTAGGTAACAACGTAGTTTTATTTGAATAAAGATCTTTGCTGAAACCGTCTCAGGAACTCTGAGATATAGGGGGGAAGTCAGATGAACGTTTTACGATCTTTATGAAGGCTCTCATGTCGGAGCCAGTTCCCAGCCTTGACTGCAAACAGCAAATTCCGGCCAATCACTATTGACTTAATTCTGACCTTGCTTACTCCACTGTAACACCCGGGGCTTTTGTGGAGATCTCACTTGCACCGTGTAGTAGAGTGAAGCTCAGTATAATGACTAAAAGGAACAAGGGCCAGGTCCTTAACTGCTGTATATCTGCAGAGCTCCATTGACTTGAGGTATGCAACTTTATACCAGGTTTCTGAGGAGCTGGCCCTATAATCATAAGAGACCTGCTCTGCATTTCACTTTAGTCTTAGTAAAGTTAGGAGCACTCACCGATCCAAAGATATTTCCTTTAACGTCCATACAAAGGTAGCGCCCGCTCTTTACACCGGTTATCACCACATAGCCGGCATCCTCAGATTTGATCATTAGGGCACCTGTTTAGAAAAATGAAGGTGTCTTAAATGGGGCATAGGTGATCCTTTTAGTATTAATTTATCTGACAGTTTCTTTGCATCCACTTCTTGTGTTTGGAGTTTAACTACAGTTTTGCGAAGTATCCTCTTAATCTTTAAAAATTTAAGCCCAATACACAGAGCATTTTCCATAGTTTTGTTTTGGCTTTACCTTTGTAAATATTTCTTGAACCCTTTTTCTGAGCAAATTCCAAATTGGATTCCGGCTGTTTAGTATTTACCCTTAGTGGGAGATCCACTCTCTCTCTCTCTCTGGAGCATGCACCACGCTTTTATGCCATGATAACAAGGAAAGTGTAGTGGCAATGAGATCCATTTGGCTGAATGCACACAACACAGCTGCAAAGGTAATTTGTACATCTTGCATTTCACCCCAGGGGAAATCATTATATCTTAATGATACTGCAGCATCTTGAATATTTACTGTCACTTTCCATTCTGCTCACCTCCTTGCTACAGGTGAATTTTGTTATCAAAAGATTAACAAAGTGTGTAATCTTATTGGGGCTTATTCTCCACTTGGTCACACAGGTATTATGGCCATGTAACTAACTGAAGTTTATGGAATAATTTCAATATAAAACTGGCATAACAGAGAGGAGATGCAGGCCCTTTTGTGTCTGCTTTAATCAACAAGTCCTAACTGAGTTAAAAACATACAATCATTCTGCTTCCTGGTTTTATCAAAACAGTCATAATTTATGCAACAGTACTTTTTATATAAACAGAAAACAAATTTTTCTCTTTCTTACCCATCCCCCCGACCCGCCCTGTCCATAGGAAGATTTTCATTCTTGATGAGTAGAATTGCAATGAGTTAATAATATGTTAAACAATCTTCAATATTCCTAGCAGATCAGAGTTTGTTTTGAAATGGGCAAAGCACTTTTAAAATAGCATTAAAGACACCTGAATAAAGTGCTTTGGTTTCTACAAGCTATGGTGTTAGGGTTAACCTTTCAACAACCAAAGAAGTGTACCTATATTGTGGAAGAAAAATGGATCTCCTTGGGCCAAATTGTGAACCTTTTAGTCCCACCAGACAGCATTGAACTCAATGAGGCAAACTCAAATGACTTAACTGCTCACCAGTCACCATCTGACCATTTTCAGATTCCCATTATTTAATTTGCAGTTGCATGTGCAACTACCCATTTTATATGCAAAAGTGCGCTTTACACACACACACACACACACACACAGATTAGATGCCCACTTCTAAAACTTGTCTCTTGAGCAAATTTTCAGAGAAAGGAACCACAGATGCCCTTGCAAATGTGCAGTTAGGCAGGCAGTTGCATAGATGCAATTCTCCTTCTGTGTCCACCAATGCAGGTTTTGTGGGCACAACCAGTTTGCATCCATTCACTCATTGTGCTTTTCTTTGAAAAATATGGTCCTTAGAGGCATAAGTGGCTTCACTGAACATGCCACCGTCTGACTTAAATTTGGATTCCTCCAAAATAAATTAAGGATATATCTTGGAGAGAAGATGCTGCTGATGGTTTTTGACTGCAGAGCGCTACAGGTACTAGGATGGGTAGTACATTATTACTATTTAAATGATCCCATAGTTTACATTTTTTTAAACAACTTTAACTTTTGTTAAACAAAGATTTTAACTGAATTTGATTTGTCACTTGGGGGCAATGCAACCATTTCATTAATCCTTGCTATCATTGTCTGAATACACCTGCAGCATATGGTCTTAATATTAGCTCAGTGTACTTTCAGTCTCCTGTTGCTAGTTATAGGTTTCCCCATTTAACCCGAGTTAGGATTTTTTCCATAGACCCTGTACAATAAAAAGTCTTGAGCTCTTTCCCCTGTTTGGAAGGGGGCTGCGTGACTAGTACACTACTTACTGTAAATGGATTGGTGAGGTGTGCCATCAACATAACCATCGGGGTTGATTTGCAGATGGAAGCTGTTCTTCTCAGTAAATGTGTACAGGTGCAACAGGCTATCTGTGTTTCCCCAGCTGGGATTCAGCAGTGGAGAGAAGTTGGGAAAGGCAACAATAGCCTTGAAGCTGCATAGCACAAACAGCATGAAGTCCAGGCGGCTGCACTGACAGGGCTGTGACATGGTGCTCCTTCCTTAGTGGCTGGTGCAGTTATCTGAAACTTGATACTTTCTCACTCCTCCTGTGTGTGTCTCTCTTTGCCGTCTCTGTGTATATTTGGAGTATGAATCCTCAGATGGGTTCCCTACTTTTTGCAGCGGCTTATAAAGGACAGCTGAATGACATCACACAGGAAAAACTTGTCCACATCCTTGGTTTTGTCAAAGCAACATTTTTAGGAGTGTCGTGAGACCTCAAAGACCCAGGGAAAAGGAATGCACGTAGGATCTCTGGAGGGAATGTAAGGTTTCTAAAGACAGCTCTCAAAAACTAATCATGCCTTCAAATGTCATCTGCAAAACTCTGACATCTGAAAGCTTTCCACTCCCCTACCAATAAATAATAATAATAATAAAAAAACAGCCCATTGTACTGTACAGAAATTGTTTTGGGGAAAATCCATTAGATTTTAATTTGAAAATTTTGACTTTTTCCTCCAGATTTATTTTTCCTGAGTTTCTGAATTAGGGCCTGATCCTATAAAAGTGCAGAGTACCTCCCTAGACGGGCTAAGGGCCTTCAACTTCCATTCAAGTCAAAGGAAGTCAAGGGCACTCTGCATTTCTGTAGGATCAGACCCATAATTTGTGTCCAATGCATTAAAAGCCTATTTTGCAAATGCATGATTTTCCTTTCATGTTGGTGTAACTCCATTAAAGTCGCACACTGATGTAACTGCACTAAGGGTGGAGGGGGGGGGGTAGCAAATCAAGCCCGGTGATACTAGCTCTCCTTTTTATTTTTTCCTGTTTGAGTTCTTCATTTTGAGTCACTTAAATGATTTGCTTTCAAAGTGGTTAAGTAGCTGGACACTTTTTATAAAACTATTGGAGAGAATCTCTGGTAGTCCATTCCTGCTCAGTGCATCTAGGTAGCACTCACTTCACAGATTCTAGGTCTACTAACCAGAATAACCTTTGTGAATCTGAAATATTTAACCTGTGAGCATTTTGTAGTACTGTAAATATAGCAAGCATGTTCTAAAGGACATGTAAAGGATGCCGTCAATGTAAAACTTAGTATATGAAAAAAGAAATAAAAGTAGAGCTATGAGAAATTTTTTGACTGAAATGTTTTTCAGTCAAAAATGCAGTCAGTGATGAACATATGGCAAATTCCTGTGATTATTTTGCCACATAGTTTCAAAACCAGACAATTTTAAAATTGAAATATTATTTTGACATTTTGAAACAAAATGTTTCAATTTACTTGTTTGAAATGACTTTTCATTTCCAAATTCCTTTAATTTTTTGTTAATATTTTAAAAAAATGTTTGAAATAAAAACAGAACGCTTGTTTTGTATAAATGGTCCATTCAACCCAAAATGACAATTGTGTTTGACTTTTAAAAATTACCAACAAACCTAAAAAATCCATTATTCACCCAGCTCTGATTAAAAATAATTTCAGACGTGACAAATGCTGCTCAGCTGTCTTGCCAGTTTTTGTGGTTTTAGTAAAAATTTCTTATTTAAAAAGAAACAGGACATTTTTCTGTTTTCTCTTGCTGTTTGAAAATCCCACACAAACAGGGTAGGAGAAACTGACTGTGAATCTCTGAAACTGGACTATGCAAACGTTGCTTCCAAATACACAAAATAAACTGAAGAATTAATGAAAAATAGATTAATTTATTTCACTTATAGAAATCAGAGATTTTACTTTTAACAATAGTAGGCACAATATTTTCAGAAAAAAAAACAGTATTAAATTGACAGTATACCTTTAAATGTGATGCACCAAATTCTTAATTTCCTTAAGGAAATCTGGAGTAGTGCCATCAAAGTAAGGAGATTAATCCTAGATTTATACCAGTGTAACTAACAATAGAATCTGACCTGTTGTTTTTCTGTTCAATAATTGTTTGAATTAGCACAACTGTGCCAAATTCTGCTCTGTTACACCTGTGTAAATCTAGACTGACATCACTGGATACACAGCTGTGTAAATGAGAGCAAAACGTGGCCTAAAGGACAAGAACCTAAATTGGTGTAAACCAGCAATGCTTCAGTGCCATCAGTGGAGCTGGACTGGTTTATACCACGTGAAGATCTAGCTCATAGAAGTTTATACTAGAAAGTGGTATGGTATAATGACGGTAAGGATTTATATTCTCTCTCTAACTACATTTTTAACTAAATCATTTTAATTAAAGCTATATTAAAGAGATTTATCCATTTTTAGAGCTGTACAGTGAGAAAAAAAATCTCAACTCCCTTATTTCAGTCGGATATTCGGAACATAAAAATTATCGTACATGATCCAGCCCATGGTATATCTAGTCCAGACTGCTATTTGGGAGAGGATATAGCACCAGAAGCTTCAGAGGAAAATACAAGAAACTCTGTAATAAGCAAATGTGGGATAGTCTATGCCCTGGAAAATTTTCTCCTAACCCGTACTAATTAGAGATTGACTCATATCCCAAAGCATGAAAATTTATAACCTTCATAAAACTTTTTTCAGTATCTACTACATATTCTTGGTATCCACCTAAACATCCACCTAAGTCTCTCTTGGTATATAAGCTTTAATTCAAATGAAACTTCGTCTTTTTAAGACGCTCTGTCCATGCGCCATCTCAGTGAATATCACCAGATATCCCATTCTCTCGGTGCTTAACCCTTGCCATTTTAGAAAGGTTCCCATAGGGTCAGGTCTGTCCCTGATTTTGCTTAGCTGTGTTTGTTTAAGCTCCAAGGCTAAAGCAAATTTGTTTAAAGTCTCTTCTGTCATATTGTTTGTGTGGATTTTGCCTTTTAAAGCAAATTTTTTTGTTTTAAAAACTGGAGTGTAAGTTTGGAGTGCTTTTTTTAAAAAACAGTTTATTTTTTTTTTTTGTTTCTTCCAGCATGAACCATTTGTTACTTTGTATGTTGGTAATTTACTTGCTTGTCCAACACATTGAACTTTGGTACTTTAGGTTTCAGAGGGGTAGCCGTGTTAGTCTCTATCATCAGTTTCTATGACTATTTGAATGCTCTAGATAGTTTTGGTGTGTTTGACAGAGGTGAGAAAGAAAGAAAGAAATGAATCACCACAGTGTGTAGAGCTTGAGCTATAGAGTCTTGTAAAGGGAAAGGGATAGATGTTGATGGTTTTTTGGGAAGAAAAAAAAATTAACTGAGTTTGAGAACAAAAAATTTCAACAGCTTCTTAATTTCAGTATCATTGTTATTTTATCTGGATTAAGGTAGCATTTAGAGGCCCCAGCTGAGATCTAGGCCCTGTTGTGCTAGGCACTGTGCACAGACACAGTAAGGAACAGTCCCTTCCTTGAGGAGCATACAGTCTAAATAGACAAGAGAGACAAAAGTATTATTATCACTGTTTTGCAGATGGGGAGCTAAGGCACAAAGAGATTAAATGACTTGCCCAAGGTCACCCAGGAAGTCTGTAACAAAGACTGGAATTGAACCAAGATCCTCTGAGACCCAGCCTAGTGTCTTAAGCACAGGGTCATGTTTCCTCTATTGTTTTGTGATTAGTCCAATAAGAGGGCTGTCCTAATATATTGCTAGTTAATTTAGCTATTTACTAGAATAACAAAATTACAACTTTTAAAAAAAAATCTTTTTCCTATTTCCTTATCTTTTCTTTTTTCCCAGTTGTCATGTGAGTACCTAGAAGGCTCTGGTAGCTTTCAGTAAGAAGAGGGGTATTTAAGGTTGTGGTTCTCCTTTGATTCAATAGAAACAATTTTATAGGTTGGTTGGTTGGTTGTTTTTTGCAGTCTTTGTTCCTCTGCCTGACTTTCACTTCTATTTTTTCTTGGATTTAAACTGCTGGGTTAGTTAAGAGGGAAAAGAAAAACAGTAGCACAAAATATAGGCAAGAATTGAGGTTAGACTTGAATGGCTATTTCCTTGTTTCCTTCACCTACCTGATGGGGTAGAATGTACTAAAGTGCGGCTTTCCTTAAAAATCACCGTAATGTGGCATACAGGAGTTCCTGGCTATCCTATGATGCTAGGATGTACTTTTATCAAGGGTTGTCCTCCTTCGTTGTTTTGCTAAAGGCTGGGACCAACCTGGAAACTTCTCGTTGAGGCCCTCTTAGAATGACTCGAGGGCCTATGTCTATTTAATATCTCCTCTTCTTGAAGCCTCAAGGCGAAGTAACTTCTAATCCTTACAAATTATCTAGGATAGGCCAGTAGACAATGCTCCTTCTTGTACTTAACTTCAAGGGCCAGTAACTCCATTAAGTGATTGGTGGAGGCACCAAAATGAATACAGATGGTGTTCCTAGTAATAAAGAAAAGGAGGACTTGTGGCACCTTAGAGACTAACCAATTTATCTGAGCATAAGCTTTCGTGAGCTACAGCTCACTTCATCGGATGCATCCAATGAAGTGAGCTGTAGCTCACGAAAGCTTATGCTCAAATAAATTGGTTAGTCTCTAAGGTGCCACAAGTCCTCCTTTTCTTTTTGCGAATACAGACTAACACGGCTATTACTCTGAAACCTAGTAATAAAGATGTCATCTCCTCAAAGGTACTCAAGAGACGGGGGTGTTTGAAGAAGATGCCTCTAACAGCAAGCTGGGGGTCCCCAAAAGAGAACCATGACGATACAGCTAGAGAAGAAAGGGATTCAAGAGAGGAATGACGGCTTTCAAATTCACAGACAGAAGGCGGCTGAAGAAAATGACACTGAGGGCAATATGATGTCTTCCCTTACTTTATAAAAAAAAACCCCTACAACATTAGACCCAATTTAGTCCTGGAATAAACAGGCGGGACTTCCACTGAAGTATATAGGAGCTTTATCCACGTACATCAGGCTGAACTGGGCTGGCTGACTTTGTTGGTAGCAATGACAATTATATAAAGTTATATAAAAGCTACCCTGGGCTGCCACTCACTGCTGGCTGCGCTACTCTAGCTACACTATTAAGTTTATCACGCTCGCTCGATGGCCCCCAGCTCCAAGTGCAGGCATGCCCTGAGTGGTCTGAGAAACGTCATTCTCATGGCGTTTACGAACTAGCAGGAGGCAGAGCCTGCTACTCTGGAGCCTGTTACTCTTCAATATTGCAGATGAAAGAGGCAAAGAATAAACATCCAACTATAAGGGGGGAAAACCCTTTATTGATACTTTACTTACCCTACACATCTAAAATTTCCTACTCACTATTAGGCTCCTTGTTACAAAAGTACATTATGTAGAATTGTTAGGATGAAGAGACCCGTCAGCTCCACAAACTCCATTCTGCTGTTGGCAGATGAACACAGTTTTTATATCACCTTACCTTAGCCAGCTGCTCTATATCTCAATCACTTTCTAGGAGAAGAAACCCATCTTTATGTCCACTCTAACCTTTGTGTGCTTCCTCAAGTGGCACATGCAATGGAGCTTTCCTCTCTGAAAGATGACCACGTCTTCTCCTAGGTCCCTGAGTGACCTTTACTTTCATTGTGTGATCAGATCGCTGCCTCACTTTCCCTTTCTCTGATATTTTCCATCCATGTTTGTGAGTCTTTGTATTTTTTCTTTAGCTTTTGCTAGTATTTGCAGCCATCTTAAGGTAGATCATCTGCAAAGTCATACTGTGCCATTTACTCCATCTTGTAACTGATTAATGAAGATCTTAAATAAGAATGGACCCAATACTGATCCTGGGCATCTTCCTCCTAAATAGGCACAAACCCCTAACAGTCTCTTGCCCATCATTTGCTGTCTTTCAGCCAAGTAACAGTACGTAGGGCAGGGCCGCTCCAAGCAGTTAAATTAAAATTTTCAAGTAAGATTTTGCAAGCAACAGTATTTTTCTTAGGTGTTTTTGAAGGGGGTGGAGTTGAGGGACAGAGTGGTCAGAGACGGGATTATTATTGTTCTTATGGCAGCCTGCTATTACTGCTGTATTGTTAAGGGCAGCTTTTTATTATTTAACATTCATGTTGTGTATAGTGCCTAGAAGCCAACCAGGACAGTACTCTATTGTGCTAGGTGCTGTCCAAACTTTTAATTGTATGTTTATTACTGTAGAGTGTCTAAAGTTAATGTTTGATTAGTACAAATGCCAATCAACAAATCAGTACTATAGTCCGATAGTGCTACATGAACATAAGGTTCTCCGAGTGTTCCCATTATAAGCCCCTGTTTTCAGTTTCTTATAACTTTGCCAAACTTTAACTGTTCAGACTGAAACTGCCCATGGCAGGTATCTGCCATGGGTTGAATTTTTATGGAAAGTTTCTGCACGATGAGAATGAATTAGGGTTGTGTAGTGAAGAAGACTGTCTATGGGACTGCTTCTTTATTTGTCGCAGAAGCTGGAGGGTGCCTCGTGAATGAGACGGGATTGCAGGAAGAGAAAAGATGGCTGCATGGTTAAGTCAGTTGAATGCTACCCTGGAGAATTGTATTCTATCCTTGCTGTTGCCACAGAGTTCCTAAGTAATGCTGGGAAAGTCACTTAAACCAAACTTTTCACGGGAAGTCACTAGTTGTATGTTCCTCATTTTTTCAGTGTCCACTAATGAGACTCTGATATTTCATTTGCAAAAGTGCTGAGCACTTGCAACTGAAGTCAATGGGAGCTGTGCTTTGAACACAAGAAGAGCTATATAATGCTAACTATTCTGAAAACCAGAGCCTAGATATTTCAAATTGGACCCTCAAAATTGGTGAGCACTTTCTACCTTAATCTTTCTATGCCCCAATTCCCCAGCTGTAAAATGGGGATAACACCCACTTATCTCAGTGAAGATAGTTGTTTGTGAAACACTTAGATACTATAGTGATGAGCGCTGCAGAAAAGCCCACAAGGAAGTTAATAATTCTGTATTCTAAGCAAGGTTTAAAGAGTGTGCAGTAAATAAGGCCTATGGACACACACTGAGCAATGAGGAGAAAACAAAATATTGAATAGCTACTCAGTAAGTGAGCACCAGCATCCTGTGCACTAAATGAGGCAGGAGTCCTGGGGAGAAAACAATGTTGTCATGCAAAATTAAAGACTGTATCATAATGCGCATTCACAAGGGTGAATTTAGATTGAACAGACATCTTTCATCTGGCATTTTCTAACTTTTGAATGCTTGGATTTGCAATCTTAATGTTCTTTTAATGTAGTTTTTTGTAAGCAATAGATAGTTTTAAATTACTTTCTCACTTGTTACCTGCCAGAACCTCAGTTTGTGGTTTCTCCTTTATGTGCTTGCTGCCACCACCAGTGTCAGCAGCTCCCTTCTATCATTGTTAGTAACTTCAATCAACTGTGTCAGGAGCAACCCTGAACTCAGGTCTTGGAAGATTAAAACGTCTCTTGTGCTTTTTTACAGACAACTATAAGAAGCTGCAATTTGTCCTGTCTGCCTTGGTCTGTGGACATAACAGATTGATTAAAGTGAGCACAAGAACATCTCTTTAGCGTATATAATAGATCATCTTCCAGAAATCTGTCTGTAAGTAAAACTATACTTGCATATTCAGGAAATGTTGATTACCTTGGAAAGTTTAAAAGCACCTGTCCTGTTGTTGTTTAATGAGAAACAAAGGCCATAGTGCAAAGCAGCGTGTGGAACTCCCTGGGCAGTGTGGTGAGTGTGCTGAGCTATATCTGTAAAATGGGTGTAGCATGTGCTCTCCCAAGTGCTTTCCTCGCTGGGAGGCAGAGGGATGGAGCCATGGGCATTGCATCAGTGGCGGTGCGCATTACGTTTTTGCCTGTGCCCTTGTTTTCTGGGAACAGCATTATCTGCACCCCCTTGGCGGGGAAGGGGCACAGATAATGCTCTCAAGCTCATATATATAAGAAGTAGCCATAGTAGAGCCCATGCGCTGTTGCTGATTTGGGATCATCTCAGAAAAGCGTGTGCTTAAAAGTCCTTTTTAATAATCCCCACTGCACTGGGTGTCTTCCGAGAGTTCGGAGACTACAGCCTTTTTTTTTTTTCTTTTTTTTTCTTTTAAATCTTCCTCCCTCCCCCTCCTATAGAATGTTTATAATAGCTGCCTCTGGGGAGCTCATGTGTTAGATGGTGGAAATAGAAGGGTTAGGTGTTTCTGTAGCATTTATTCCAGGAATAATGACACGCCAACTCAACACTATTGTGTGCGTGTGTGTGTGTACACATATACTCTCTTGCCACAGATTTTAGCCAAAGTGTTGTTAAACACATCCTGTACTGACCTTATTTGGATGACCCATCTTTGTCACACAGCCCACGACTAAAGCAAACATCCTGGCTAGGCTCCCCTACGTGAAGCAAATCAAGTAAGCACAGCCCACTAAGCTTAGGATGGCAGCATGTACCAGTAATTTCTGTGATGTGGGTGCCAAAGGCATTATCTTGAATCTTAGTTCCCCCCTTTTCCTTCGACCATGGACTTGTAACCACAGTGAAAGTCTTGGAATGCAATTTTTAGCTTCAAAAATTGTAAATCAGCAGGGTGAGCAAGGTCATATGGACAGTTCGCTTTGCTGGGAAAAGGCAGCTTGACACGTTTTGCCTGCACACTGCAGGATGTGTAGGCTTCCTGAGCATTATTCGTCTTTTCTTTTAATGTCAAGGGGTCAGCGTCAGCGGGAGCGGTTGCATGAACTTTCTGTTCTGCCTGGTTGTTTCTAAGGCAAAACTTTTCACCAGTGGTTTTAAAACCCATGCACTTTCACAATTCCACAAAAAAAGGACCACCACCAGCCATGTACTGGATGAGAGGGGAAATAGATAACAAATCAACCAGCCCTTACGGTAAATCCCTCAATCACATATTTGTGACGCAGTGGTGTGTTGTGCTGACCAGTTGTCAGGAAGCGCCTTGGTCCTGCTCCTGCTGCAATCATTAACAAAACTCCTATGTGATTTCAGTGGGAGCTGGATCAGGTCCTAAAACAGTAATACCAAAGTGTTCAGACTAGACGGGGGTCAATATTTGGATGCCTAACTTTAAGTAGCCTGAATTTTCACACATGCTGAGCTATCTGCAGCTCCCATTGTCTTGAGACTCAGTATCTTATGGCAGTGAGTTTCATGGCTAAATGATATCTTGTTTTTTATTCCCCCCTCTTTAAGTTTTAAACGTGTTGCTGTTTAATGTCATTGGGTGTCCTCTTGTTCTTGCTGAGAAGGTAAATGGTGTCATGACTGACCTTCTTTATCCCATTCACTATTTTTCTATAAATCTATTATGTCTCCTTTTAATTTTTCTCCTTTCTAAACTAAAACAGTTCCAATTAATTCAATTTCTCATACAGAAATCTCTCCATGTCACTAATAATTTTCATTGCACTTCTCTGGATTGCTCCTATTCCTGCTAAGATTCAGGTCTGGATGCCCCCTAGCTCATTGCTTCATTGCAGCCCTGATTTGTACTTAGAGTGACCGGATAGAAAGTGTGAAATATTGGGATAGGGGTGAGGGATAATAGGCGTCTATATAAGAAAAAGCCCTGAATATTGGGACTGTCCCTATAAAATTGGGACATCTGGTCATTTTATTTGTACTACAAAGAAATAGAAACATTAAAATGAAAGGCTATAAAGAACTAGAGAATGAGGCCATCCATTGTCTCATTGTAGAACACGATTCATCCTTCTGCCTCCCAGATCTCCATTCTGTTCCTACATTCACTTATACTGCGTCAGTAGCTTCAACTCTCTTGCTTGGTTGATGATTCCTAATTCCAGTCATTGAACTGAACTAGCTGAATAAATGGAAAGTAAGAAAATATTCCCTCTGCACTTGCAGAAGGGGCTACTGCTGTCAAAAGCTGGCTTATCACTTCAACAAAGTGCTCAGCTTGACTTCCACCAGTTCAGTGGTCATTCTCTAAAACTTGGCAGCAAACATACTGCTTAATAATTTTTGTTTTTAATTTAAGTGATTGTAACCCATTAAAAATTACCTTAACATGGTTGTCAATTTCAAACATAATTTTAAATAGTTTCATTTTTAAAAATAATCCTGTATTTAATACAAAAAAAAACAGATTTTCTTTTTATTTTTTGAAAACATCAATTTTTATCCACTCTGACTGTAGGAGACAGAGGAATTTATAGGATACTTATAGGTATTTAGGGCTGTCAAGCGATTAAAAAAATTAGGCACAATTAATTGCACAATTAATTGCGGTATGTTTGCTGCCAAGTTTTAGAGAATGACCACTGAACTGGTGGAAGTCAAGCTGAGCACTTTGTTGAAGTGATAAGCCAGCTTTTGACAGCAGTAGCCCCTTCTGCAAGTGCAGAGGGAATATTTTCTTACTTTCCATTTATTCAGCTAGTTCAGTTCAATGACTGGAATTAGGAATCATCAACCAAGCAAGAGAGTTGAAGCTGCTGGTGCAGTATAAGTGAATGTAGGAACAGAATTGAAAAATACTATTTCTTTTGTTTTTTACAGTGCAAATATCAGTAATCAAAAATAAAGATAAAGTGAGCACTGTATTCTGTGTTGTAATTGAAATCAATATATTTGAAAATTAGAAAACACCCAAAAATATTTAAATATTATTTTTCAATTCACCGAATACAAGTACTGTAGTGCAATCTCTTTATCATGAAAGTTGAACTTACAAATGTAGAATTATGTACAAAAATTAACTGCATCCAAAAATAAAACAAGACTGAATAGACTTGTAGGCTCTAAAGTATGACTTTATTTCTTGTTCAGCCAATTGCTCAGACAAACAAGTTTGTTGACATGTGCAGGAGACAATGCTGCCTGCTTCTTGTTCACAATGTCACCTGAAAGTGAGAACAGGTGTTGGCATGACACTGTTGCAGCTGGCGTTGAAAGATATTTATGTGCCAGGTGCATTAAAGATTCATATGTCAACCACCATTCCAGGGGACATGCATCCATGCTGATGACGGGTTCTGCTCGATAACAATCCAAAGCAGTGCAGACCGATGCATGTTCATTTTCATCATCTAAGTCAGATGCCACCAGCAGAAGGTTGATTTTCTTTTTTGGTGGCTCAGGTACTGTAGTTTCTGCATCAGAGTGTTGCTCTTTTAAGACTTCTGAAAGCATGCTCTACACCCTGTCCCTCTCAGATTTTGGAAGGCACTTCAGATTCTTAAAGTTGGGTCGAGTGCTGTAGCTATCTTAAGAAATCTCATATTGGTACCTTCTTTGCATTTTGTCAGATCTGCAGTGAAAGTGTTCTTAAAATGAACAACATGCTCAGTCATCATCCGAGACTGCTACAACATGAAATATATGACAGAATGCAGGTAAAACACAGAGCAGGAGACATACAATTCTCCCCCAAGGAGTTCGGTCACAAATTTAAATAACACATTTTTTTTAACGAGCGTCATCAGCATGGAAGCATGTCCTCTGGAATAGTGGCCGAAGCATGAAGGGACATACAAATGTTTGGCATATCTGGCATGTAAATACCTTGCAATGCCAGCTACAAAAGTCCCATGCAAAGGCCTGTTTTTACTTTATGGTGATATTGCAAATAAGAAGTGGGCAACATTATCTCCCATAAATGTAAATAAACTTGTTTGTTTTAGTGATTGGCTGAACAAGAAGTAGGACTGAGTGGACTTCTAGGCTCTAATGTTTTGCATTGTTTTGTTTTTGAGTGCAGTTATGTAACAAAAAAAAATCTACATTTGTAAATTGCACTTTCACGATAAAGAGATTGCACTACAGTACTTCTGAGGTGAATTGAAAAATACTATTTCTTTTATCATTTATAGTGCAAATATTTGAAATAAAAATTATATAAAGTGAGCACTGTACACTTTGTATTCTTTGTTGTAATTGAGATCAATATATTTGAAAATGTAGAAAAACAACCAAAAATATTCAATAAATTTCAATCGGTATTCTATTTTTTAACAGTGGGATTAAAACTGCAATTAATCGTGATTAATTTTTTGAGTTAATCTTGTGAGTTAACTGTGATTAATCGACAGCCCTAGGTTATATTTTTAAGGCACCTAACAATCGTAAATAAGTGCTGATATGATGAGCTCCTTTAAAACATTGCCATTCTTCTTTTTACAATTAAGACATTTATAATATTCTCTATATCATATATAGGGAATGCCACAAGTACTGTAAATATCTTTCATAATGATAAAAATGTAAAATGGCAACTTTAAGGGTGCCTACTGTATAAGATACAGGTAATGTCACTTAATTTCTCTTACTGCATTTCAGAGCATGATCAAACCCCTAAAGCTTAGCCTCTCGGCTCTGCCAGTTCCTTTAATTTCCTAAAAAGAAAAGGGGTACTTGTGGCACCTTAGAGACTAACCAATTTATTTGAGCATGAGCTTTCGTGAGCCACAGCTCACTTCATCAGATGCATACCGTGGAAACTGCAGCAGACTTTATATATACACAGAGAATATGAAACAATACCTCCTCCCACCCCACTGTCCTGCTGGTAATAGCTTATCTAAAGTAATCATCAGGTTAGGCCATTTCCAGCACAAATCCAGGTTTTCTCACCCTCCACCCCCCCACACAAATTCACTCTCCTGCTGGTGATAGGCCATCCAAAGTGACAACTCTTTACACAATGTGCATGATAATGAAGTTAGGCCATTTCCTGCACAAATCCAGGTTCTCTCACTCCCTCACCCCCCTCCAAAAACCCACCCCCATACACACACAAACTCACTCTCCTGCTGGTAATAGCTCATCCAAACTGACCACTTTCCAAGTTTAAATCCAAGTTAAACCAGAACATCTGGGGGAGGGGGTAGGAAAAAACAAGAGGAAATAGGCTACCTTGCATAATGACTTAGCCACTCCCAGTCTCTATTTAAGCCTAAATTAATAGTATCCAATTTGCAAATGAATTCCAATTCAGCAGTTTCTCGCTGGAGTCTGGATTTGAAGTTTTTTTGTTTTAAGATAGCGACCTTCATGTCTGTGATTGCGTGACCAGAGAGATTGAAGTGTTCTCCGACTGGTTTATGAATGTTATAATTCTTGACATCTGATTTGTGTCCATTTATTCTTTTACGTAGAGACTGTCCAGTTTGACCAATGTACATGGCAGAGGGGCATTGCTGGCACATGATGGCATATATCACATTGGTGGATGTGCAGGTGAACGAGCCTCTGATAGTGTGGCTGATGTTATTAGGCCCTGTGATGGGGTCCCCTGAATAGATATGTGGGCACAGTTGGCAACGGGATTTGTTGCAAGGATAGGTTCCTGGGCTAGTGGTTCTGTTGTGTGGTATGTGGTTGTTGGTGAGTATTTGCTTCAGGTTGCGGGGCTGTCTATAGGCAAGGACTGGCCTGTCTCCCAAGATTTGTGAGAGTGTTGGGTCATCCTTTAGGATAGGTTGTAGATCCTTAATAATGCGTTGGAGGGGTTTTAGTTGGGGGCTGAAGGTGACGGCTAGTGGCGTTCTGTTATTTTCTTTGTTAGGCCTGTCCTGTAGTAGGTAACTTCTGGGAACTCTTCTGGCTCTATCAATCTGTTTCTTTACTTCCGCAGGTGGGTATTGTAGTTGTAAGAAAGCTTGACAGAGATCTTGTAGGTGTTTGTTTCTGTCTGAGGGGTTGGAGCAAATGCGGTTGTATCGCAGAGCTTGGCTGTAGATGATGGATCGTGTGGTGTGGTCAGGGTGAAAGCTGGAGGCATGCAGGTAGGAATAGCGGTCAGTAGGTTTCCGGTATAGGGTGGTGTTTATGTGACCATTGTTTATTAGCACTGTAGTGTCTAGGAAGTGGATCTCTTGTGTGGACTGGACCAGGCTGAGGTTGGTGGTGGGATGGAAATTGTTGAAATCATGGTGGAATTCCTCAAGGGCTTCTTTTCCATGGGTCCAGATGATGAAGATGTCATCAATATAGCGCAAGTAGAGTAGGGGCTTTAGGGGACGAGAGCTGAGGAAGCGTTGTTCTAAATCAGCCATAAAAATGTTGGCATATTGTGGGGCCATGCGGGTACCCATAGCAGTGCCGCTGATCTGAAGGTATACATTGTCCCCAAATGTGAAATAGTTATGGGTAAGGACAAAGTCACAAAGAAATCCAATATAAATAGGTTCTCCTTCTCCTATACTGGCTAGTGCTCAGGCTTGGAAATAGCTGTATTTAGCCTGAGTGAGTTATTCAGGCTTAAAGGAAACTTTTGTTGTTTAATAGTTTTATCACCTTGTTTAATGTTTTACCAAGGCCAATGAACTGAATTCAGACTCCCAGATGGAATCATTAGTAAAGCAGCAGAGATGCTAGATTTTGGGAGAACTTTTTTTCATGCATTTCACCACCTGTGAAGAATGGAAATTGGCTTTATGATATTAGAAATATTTTGCTTTCTCAACTTTTATTATTCATTTCAGTAAAGATTGGCTTTTAGATATAGAATTTTTCACACCACTGCTTTTCTGCTCCTACACATCCTGCTATATGCTATACTGGCTCTGTTACACTGGACAGTGGCAGACTTCAGAACTGAAGTGAATTTAGAACTGAAGTGACAGAAGGAGTACGAGTTAGCATAGCAGGACCAAATGTTGGAAGAGAGAGGGTCAAGAGAGGTGCCCATTTTTATGGAACTGGGTCCAAGTCAACAAGGCACAGAACGGGCAAGGGATGGCAAATGAAAAGGAGAAAGTATGCATGGGATGTGATGGGGGAAGTGGTGTGGAGAAGATACTCTTGTGAATTAGGATCATCGTAGGGTGAAATAGGAAAGCAAAGGCTTCACACCTAGCTAGGAAAAGACTGGAAGGAGAAGCCAAGATAGGTGGATGGAGAAGGGTATGGAAGAGGTATCTAAGAGCTTTGCAAAAGAGTGAAAAGTAGGAATTAGACATTGCATTGCAGAGGGAGTCCCTGTAAAATATCTGAAGAGGCGTATGGTGGCAAATATGGAAATGGGACATGTTTCTACTGTTTCACAAAAGGCACTAATTTGTGCACATTAGGGGCCATAACTGGTCTGTATAACAAGAGGAATGGTATATATTTTAACTGGATAAACTTACTTAAAGGCAGTGGAAAAGAGCACTGTAGGTGTCAACATAAGGGGCTGAGGAGGAAGGACCAGCAAATCAAAGATTGAAAGAGCAAATCAGTCCGGGGATCCAGTTGGTTGAAGGAGCAGAAATATAGTAACTTTGTCCACTGAGTTACTTTTAGAAAGTGTTGAGGGAGCATGGCTGGTTTAGGCATGAGCAGGAAAGGAGAGGGAATGGCTTCTGTCCAGATCAAGATCTTAGCCATGGATTCATATTGGAGTCTGGCCGAAGCAATGAAAGGAGAGGCAGGAAGTCATCAACATGCACACGAAAGTCCCTATTGAGGATGGCCTCCCAATGGGAGACCATTTAGTGGTGGGAAGGATGAACTGCACTCAGTGAGGGGGTGATGAAACACCATAGAGAGCTTGAGATTGCAGAGGTGGAGAGTGAGATATTCAGATGAAGGGAAAATGTGAATTCAATCTTGGCTATGATTGTTAGTGACATCACCTCCTCAACCCAAACAAGGGGACTGATCAGGTCAGAGGTGCCCTGGGGAGGTAGCTTCCATAAGTGAGGGGACCATGGGAGAGTGCCAGGTGTCACTGAGGTAGGAGGTATCAGTGGCAGTGTCTGTGATAACGTCATGGGCAAAGTAGGATTTGCCACTGAGTAGATGATGAGTCATGCCAGTTTGACAGGAGCTGAATCTGATGGGAGGTGGGTGACTCAGAAGCCATGGAGATGAGATTGGAAAACTTCTGAAGGTGCAGGGAATCGACTCTGGTGGAAGACAGCAAGGAGGGGGAAAAGGGCGATGAGACTGAGTTTGAGATAGCAGCAAATATGGGGGTCGGACAAGAGATGGGGAGGTGGGAGAACTGGAGGATAAGACAGTAGTGGAAGGAACAAACAAGGGATAAAGGAGAATAGGATCCCATGTGAAGCAGGGTGGCATGAAGAGAATGAGGAATTGGGTGGGGAAGGGGAGTTGGAGCAATAGCTGAAGAGGAGGCTGAGGTGGGAAGAGGAAACAAAGGGAGAGGCAGAGTTGGAAGGGGTAACAGAAGTCTGGAGGGAGCGTGGAACACTGCAGCAGGCAGCATGAAGAATTCAAAGGCTCTTCCAAAGAGAAGTAGACTTTGGGTCAAGAGAGGACACTGCTCATGGGGTCTGAGCCTTGGGTGGGTAAGGCCAGGTTCCTGGGACAGGAGGGAGCTGAGGGTCTGAGACTACAGGGGAAGGTGGCGGGACACTTCTGGAGCACAGTGGGAAGGAGGGAGGACAGAAATGAACAACATTTTAGGGAGTTCTCTCTCAACATGCAGCGGCAGTCAAAAAAAGTTAACAATGTTAGGAACCATTAGGAAAGGGATAAGTCAGAAAATATCATAATGCTACTATATAAGTCAATGAGTATACCCAACACACCTTGAATACGGCTTGCCATTCTGGTAACCCGATCTCAAAAAAGATCTATTGGAATGAAACAAGGTACAGAGAAGGGCAACAAAAATGATTAGGGGTAAGGATCAGCTTCCATATGAGGAGAGATTACAGAGACTGGGACTGTTCAGTTTGGAAGAGAGACATGTAAGCGGGGATCTGATAGAGGTTGATAAAATTGTGAATAGTGTGGAGAAGGTGTTATTTATCCCTTCACTTAACACAAAGACCAGGGATCACCCAATGAAATCAATAGGCAGCAGGTTTAAAACAAACATAAGGAAGTACTTCTTCACACAACGCACAGTCAGTCTGTGGAACTCATTGTCAGGGGATGTTGTGAAAGCCAAAAGTATAACTGGGTTCAAAAAAGAATTAGATAAATTCATGGAGGATAGATCCCTCAATGGCTACTAGCCAAGATGGTCAGGGACATAGCCCCATGCTCTGGGCATCCCTAAACCTCCAACTGCTAGAAACATCTGGCACGGGCCATTGTCAAAGGCAGGATACTGGGCTAGATGGACCATTGGTCTGACTCTGTATGGCTGTTATGTTAAAATAAATAGGCTAAAAAAGGAACTCTGCAAAACAACATACACTGAAGAAGTGGAGAGAAGCTTGACAGACCTTTCACTCTGAGCTCCCTATTGTCTCCTGTCTGGCTAACAGAAAAAAGTTTCCCAAACAATCTTCTCATTTCCCTCCATTGCTGCTTCTCACTGCTGTTCCTAATTTGGTTCATGTGAGACCCTTAGGGATAAATGCTGGGAGCACTTAATAAAAGAAAGCTCCAAGATGAATCAGATCTCATGTTTCTTCATGACAAAGATGATAAAAGGACAAGAGAGACAATTTGCTGCACAAGAATGGAAGCAGTGAAGTTTTACCCAGACTCAAAGCAGTTCATTTTTCAGAAATTTCTTCTTTTGAGAGAGAACTATTTGGCTTAAGAGCTTTCCAGATACAAATATCCAAATCTAAAGAGCTGAGAGTTTTTTTCCCCTTTAACACAAAAGTTTGCTACTGAAGAGCATGACAGGAATGTACCTTCCATTCTTCGGCTTGCCCCTGAAAGAGAGGCAGCCTCAGGTAGGAGAAAGGACTAGCGTGACTCCCTTACATGGACACACCATCTGTCACTGGGTTAATTAGCTGTGACAACAAACCACCACCTAGAACGAACAGCACCACAGTATTGCCAACCAGTACATGTGCCCTTTCAAGGAAAAACAATACTCCTTGCTCTCCTTGAATCTCTAGTCAACATGTATTTGCAATACAGGTATAATTGCCAGCAGCACCTGCCAGGGTTTCAGGCAAGATGGCTCTCAGCTGAGATGCATTAACATATTGGGCCTCAATTTCCATGGATTTCACTAGGAGCTGTGGGCGCTCAGCACCGCACAGAATCAGGTCCTTGGGCTGCAAAATGGCCTACTTTACCCATTCAAGTCTCATTACAAGCTACAGGCTTGCTCCTGTTCTCATTAAAGTGAATGGGAGTTTTTACCACTGACTCCAACAGAAACAAGATTGAGTGCATGTAATGTCATTAAAGCTCTATCTGAGTGAAAACCCCTTGTTTCATCAGAAGGGTACCCCATCGCCATACATCTTTGCAGTTTAGAAAGGGAAGCACCTATTGTACATATCTACAACCCACTAAGGCTGCTTAAAGGCTGCAAAGGGCTGAGTATCTCTTGTGCGGGGTGGAGTACCCCTGTCTTTTGTTAAAGTCAATGGGAGTTGCAGGCACTCAGTAGTAACTTATAGCAAGGGTCTCAAACATGCGGCCCGTGGGGTTATTTCCTGGGGCCCACCAAGCTCCCCGTACCCCTGGAGTTATTTCCCGTGGCCTGCCAGGCTCCCCTCCCCCTCACCCCAGCGTGCTGCGTCCCCACTCCTCTGCCTACCTGCAGGTGCTTCCCGCCGCCAAACAGCTGTTTGGCAGCGCTTAGTGCTTTCCAGGGGGGAAGAGCGGGGAGCCGTGCTCTCAGGGGAGGAGGCAGAGAAGAGGTGGGGCAGGGGCGGGGATTTGGGGAAGGGGTTGGAAGAGGTGGGTATGGGGCGGGGCCTCATGGAAGGGGTGAAGTGGGGGGTGGGGCAGCGGGGTGGGGTCAGTGAGGGGGCCCTCAGGCCAATGTACTAGTCCTCATGTGGCCCTGGTGATTATTCCAGCTTGAGATCCCTGACTTACAGCATCGGCTCCTAAACGATTTACCAGTGCTGCACTGCAGAGGACAAAGCTGAGGGGTTGTAATGGAGACTTAAGTCCTCTGCTACAGTACAGCACCTCTTCGAAGCACTGGCTATTCATGCAATGCATGAGCTTACAAGGGAACAATGATGAGCATTTCCAGGTAGGAACGGTCTCATGTTGCGTCTGGTATAGCGCTGAGTGCATCTGGTGCTTAGCAAGTGATAAACAATAATTAAAAAATAGCTGCCCTGTAGGTGGAAGCATGAGCTGTAAAATCAAGAGGTCTTTATAAAGTTTTATTTTGAAACCTTTATTTGTTTGCAGTAAAAACCTTAGTCCATAATTAGCGTCACATATTAGCCCGCCAAGTTTCAGCCGTGACATTTGGTCAAGTGATTGCTGGAAAGGGATGCTTGAAACTCTTCCTAGTCTCACAGCCTTGCCCCCTGGAATGCTATATGTTCCACCTGAGTCTGCGGATGAAGAATTTTCTGTATCTTTTCTGACAGGCCGACGACTCTTTAAAATGGACAGTTTAAGCTCCAAATTTGGCTTTAAAAAAAACAAGGCCAAAAAGTATTCTTGTTATGTATCTACACATACAATTTATTTAATTCCAATTGAAATAGTTAAAAAAAAAGATAAAAGGTGTCCTGGGAATGTTTGCAACCCAAGCTTCAGGCTAGTGCATGGGAACCTGAAAATGCAGTAGACTAGAGGGGGAAAAAAATGGACTCTTTTCTTTTTCTTGCCTAAAATGAAAGAAATGCACGAAGTAAGCAGCATGAACAATCAAAAGTAAATTACATTTTTAAAAATTCTTTCAATATATAAAGTGGTGGTGAGCATTTGTTTATGTCTGTAACAAATCCATAAACAAAAACTACGTTAAGATGGAGTTAAGGTAGAGAGCATGTATCTGTAAGATAAAATACATTACGCAGAGGCTGTAATTATCCCCAAATCAAGTGTTATGAACCCAGGAAATTCAGCGTTATGGCTAAACTTAAAAGAAATCTCAACATGCTGAAGTCTGGAAATGCAGATTTAGGGTACCCAAACAACCCTACTTCTGCCCTAGGTTATCACCATGCAATGACCATGTTGATTGTCAGTAAGGCATTTTAGTGTCTGTGGTTCCAAATTAGCTTGTACTAGTTTTTAAATCAAATCCCACCACCCCACTGTGTCACTACAAGGCACGTGAGCAGGCTGGGGAACAGCTGGGTCTATTCAGACTACTCATTCTCACTCCCCTTAAGGCACTGGTCTAGCCTGAAAAGTCTCTGTAGCAATGGCACTGTGTGAGGTTCCATATTTATTTACTCTCAATGATGTTACCAGTAAAAATAATTCAGGGCCTTGCATCTTGTGTAGTCATTTGCCCCTGAACAAAGTGGGTGTAAAATGTTACTGTTATAAACATAAAGGGAAGGATAACAACCCTTATGTCTGCAGTAACATAAAATTCCTTCTGGTCAGATGCCAAAGAATTTTATGTTACTCCCGATAGAAGGGTTGTTACCCTTCCCTTTACATTTATAACAGTTACCGAGTCAGAATGGGTGGGGTTTGGGTTTTTTGTTTTGCACTCAGTTTGCACAGGTATAAATGGTTACACAAAGCGAAAGGTAGTGGAGAATCAGGTCAGTTGTTGGCCAAGCTTGCAAAGGCCTTAAACTCAACTCAATGGCATTTCTGTGGCTGGCTTTATGTAGTGCAAGAACTTTTGAATGCCAATGTCACAGTTTTGGGTAACTGCACCTGTATTTTCCCTCCATGGGCCATTCCAGGATTTCCAGTCAGGCCCCAGGTTTCTCGCTGTTACCTGTCTCTGGGTGGGAAAGCTTGTCCCATTTTGTTGCATAGCCCCCTGCCTTGTGCGGCAATATCCCCAGCAAACCAGTCTGCCTAAAAGGCAGCAACTGTGCTTTGCTGTCTCTGAGGGCTATCAATGGTGTACTGCTAGCCGCTAATAAGTTAGCGCCCAGCTCTTTCTAAGCAAGCATTTATTCTTCAGGTAAAATTGTTACAGAGACAACATATAAACGTTCCTACATGCATGCTAACAGCTTACCTCCAGTCACCCATTAGTTTTATGGAGCCTCCATAGACGAAAGCCATTCCAACCATTCTGTGATGGGGTAACCACCCCACATAGGGCCTGAAGTGGTTAAGGTGGCCAGGCGGGCCAATTAACTGCCCAGGCTGCACCTGGAGAAGAAGCCAGGGAGCAGAGATTAATTAGACAAGGTTCAGAGGGACATGAACAAGCAAAGCCCAGAAGCTGAGAGCAGCTAGGGGTTGCAAGGAAGTAGTCTGGACTTACTCCCTGGGTGAAAGGAGGTATGTTTGGGGCAATAGAGGGTAGCCTATTGGTATTCCCTGGGAGGAAGGAGTTTGGGCTGGCAAACTCACAGGGGGTTGGGGAGAGATCCAGAAGGGTAGGAGGGGGCTCAGGAGAAGCAGCAAGGTGTGGGACAGAGTGGACCTTGGCTGTTGAAGAGGGGGCCCCTAAGCTAGAACCTGGAGTAGAGGGAAGGCCTGGGTTCCTGTGCCTCCCAGTCATTGGGGAAGTGGCACAGACCAGGCAGTGGAGAGTGGATTGCCTGGCACAGTTTGTGTTGAAGACTTTGATATTCTGGTGACCTGGCCAGAGGGCCAAGTCACAAAGAGGAAGCTGCGTTCCTGGTGTGAGAGAAGGGATGCAGACTGAGAGATGGAAACCGTGATGGAGTGCAACTGCAGGAGAGCTAATCCCCAACATTTCCAGGAGGAACCATCCTGCGGTGAGTAGAGTATACCATCACACCTTCCCTAAGAGCCGGGGAGCCCCCCTTTGACAGGAGTCCTGCCTTTTGCTGGATCAGAATGTAGGCCCTGAGTCAGTTTAAACTTGGGCTGTTTATCCAAACATTCGTTCTTGGTCTGGCGCTCTCTGGAGAATACAGTTTAAACCAGTATATGCAAGTGAGCCTTTCCAGGTGCTGGTACCACTCTGGAGATGTTAAAATCTGAGCAAATTTGCCTAATTCCTACCCCTTCCACTGTTCTTCATTCCTGGTTGAGCTGTTATTACCCTCCCTCATGGAATTACATATGATCCCTGGCCCACAATGATACATAAACTTAATACAGTAAGATATCCCAAAGATATTGTAGGAAATTGCCATCTCTGCTTCAGCCATATCTGAACAATCCCAAAATTTCAGGGAAGGTTCAATGCATCAGTGGCCAGAACCGTACTAATTTTGGGGGGAAATTGGGAAAGTGATGGGACGGGGGAGGAGAATGAGGGACACATGGAGCCCCTGCCATCTGTTTAGCACAGCCATAGCTTCAAGAGCCTCAGCAATCATCTATGGACCAAACAATGGGTTGATGACACTCCTAATTAATGCCTTCCAAAATAGCAATAACCCTGCTCATCCTCCCAAAAGAATGCAATGTGTTGAAATCCTGACTCTCTGAATGATCTATCTCCCCGACAAATAACGAGGGTGTAAAGGGGTCGTGCACACAATCCCTGACATGGAGCGTGCGGGGAGAATGGGAGACCCTGGTATGTAGGAGGGGGGATGCAGGACATAGAAAACTTCTGGGTGGGAAGAAGGGAATGAAGGCACTCACAAAGCCCCTGACATGGAGATGGAGGATAGCAGACCCTGAAATGGGGGCCCACAAGACCTCTGGGGGAGGAGGAATTTGGGAGACCCTGCTATGGGGGGCCCACAGAGCCCCTGGCATTACGGAGAAGAGTGGAATGGAAGGCTTGGGTGGAATTGGGAATAGGGTGCTGGAAGAGAGGGGTCCGTGGGAAGCACACAGAACCGCTAGCAGGCGTGAGATGGGGGAGTTGTGGAGAGTCCCTGAAAGAAGGGGATGGGTGGGAAGGTGACACACAGGGAGCTTGGGTGGGAGGGGGAAGGGAGTGAAATGGAAGAACACAAGGAGCCTCTAGCATGTGCAATATGAGCTCAGTCCACAGAAGCTACAAAGCACATGACCCCTAGTTTCTAACCACTAGCCCTACAAACTCAGCTTGGCATGCAGAGACAAACTGGATTCTTTCCTTCTTGTGCATTGTTGCCAAGATTAAAGTTTCTTTTGGCCAAGTTCTCCCCTCAGTGGCTTTTGTTTAGCCTTATGCCCTAATTGTGACCTCAGCAACACCTGTGCAATCCCAGGGAAAGCCAATGGAGATTGCACATGTGTTAGAGAGCTTAATTTGAAGGCAAATGGATGTACTGGTGTAATTGTTTTCTCATTCTGCCTTCAATGAGGTCACCATTCCTTTGCTGCTATCTTTATTTTCCTTTCCTCTTCTCCTTCCAGCTCAGTTTTAAGTGTTCCACCTCAACATTTCATGAGTGTAGCACAAACAATTTTGGGACACAGTCCCACGCCTGACTGGAAGCACGTTTCTTTTAATGTAATCTTCAAAAGTGCCAGATGCCAACTAGTAGTTTAGGATGTCCACGACATTCACCCCCCCCCCCCAAGCTCAGAATTGCAAAAAACCAAAGCAATTTTCAATAGAAGCTGCAGTGACCCTCCCAGTGAATTCTGGTCTCCTTAATGGGCCTATAAACTGACATGGGGACAGAGTTATGAAAACTGGGATGGACAATACCTATATGGGCTTTCCATCCAAAACATATGCCAGCTCAGTTCTGCTCAAAAGCTGGAACGTTTGTGCCTAGATAACTCTGTGATGGAAGCACTAAGAATGCAGAGATTGATTGATTAGTTCAGGTTCACTCTAAACTTGGCTGAGGTTTGCTGAAAAGATTCAGACCTTTCAGTGAACCTTAGCCCAGTTTCAGGTTTTTCATGACAGAAATGGATTTCTGTACAGATTTGCAAAGTTTTAGCAACAATAATCATTCCCATGCTGTCTTCTCCACTCATTACCCTGCTGCAGGTAGCTTTCTTTACTAGTGAGGGTTACATATGGTAACTCAGACATGCAGGCTCATTGAAGTTGGATAAGCATGTTGACTATGGGCATGCTGATTCAGCACCTTGTTCTAAATATCTCATGTAACAATTTCAGCAGGTGTAAATTCATGCGCTTTAGAGCTGATGGGACATGTTTGTTTTCTTTGAAATGAAATACATTTTTCATTTTCCTTGAAATGTTTTGGGGGTTTTCATCAAACTGAAAACCAAACATTTTTCATTTTAAAGTTTTTTGAAAACCAAACAGTTTTTTCTAAAAAAATGTTGGGGTTTTTTTGGATGGCAAAACAAAAGTCTGTTTTGTTAAAAGGGATTTGTCATTCAAAAACCTTACTTTGGTTTAAATAATTTTTTTAAAAAATCCAACCAGCTTCTATGTAGCTCTGTCGACAGAAGTGCACTGCCTCACACCAGCTGGGCTGGGGGGTGGGGGCAGGAGCAGGCTTCAGGGGCAGGAGGGAACCTGCCCCCCAGCATGAGCCGGGGGAGCAGAGCGGGTTGGGGCCGGGTCGCTCCACTACCTGCTGCCCAGTGATTACAGGGCAGGCCCGACCCCGCACTCACAGGCGGGCGGGAAGTGGAGCGACCCGGCCCCAGCCTGCTCCGCTCTGCTCCTCTGGTTCCCAGCCTTGGGATTTGGGGCGCAGGGGGGACCCGCCCCCCAGCACTCACCGGTAGCGCGGCTGGGAGCTGGTGGAGCAGAGCGGGTTGGGGCCAGGTTGCTCCACTTCCCGCTGCCCGGTGAGTACAGGGTGCACCCGACCCCTGCTGCACTCCCCCGGGATGTAGCTGCTGGGGCGGGGGCAGCTTTCCGGGCCGGCTCAGCCAGCCGCGGGACCAGCTGGCCACTGGAGCAGCACGCAGCTGCGTAGGTGCCCCAAATTTCCTGGTGCCGTACGCAGCTGCGTAGTTTGCGTATGGGTAAGGACGGCCCTGTAAACATCCTCATTTCTCAACAGCCTTTCCAGTCTGGCAGAGGGGTGTCTGCGGATGTGGTGTATTTGATCAAGGGGCAAAGGCATGCACATGGGTATCTTAAAATGGCAGTTCTGCTCTGAGAAGTGACAATGGCATATGAGGATCCGCATTTGTCTGTGTTGCCCCATCAAATGAGCTAGGTTTGACTCAAAATATGTTTGCTTATCCTAGCTGCCAGCCTTGCCAACTCAGTCTGGGATCTGAGAGTCAAGTTTGGGTTCTTTCCTTCTTGTTTACCAATACTAGTAATACAGGTTCTGCAGGAACGCTATGCCCTGAATGATACTTGTAAGCTTTAATGGGTCAAATTCACTGTGGTGTAACCCTAGTGACTTGAGAGGAGGTACACCAATGATGAATTTGTCCCATAGTCTTCAAATTATGCCATGTGTAACCCCATAATGGACTGGCACATAGAACACAATTCTGTTGTTGATGTTGATAAGAAGGGATAGATTAAAACTTCTTTTCTCTGAGCTGTGTTGGCTCTGCCCAGGGAACAAGAGTCCCACAAAGTAAAAACACACATTTTGTCCCTAAAGCTTGCACGCACAGCTCTGACTACGTGCAAGACCATAGCTATTTAGTAAGAAGCTGCTATTTTTACACCGTGGCTTGTCAGAGTCGAACTGCACTTTAGCCTGCTTGTCATTGCATTCGAATACAAAACCTGAAACTGTGAAAACTACGGGCCTGAATTTTTTATCACCTCAGTTTCATACCAGTTTCACTCCCTTAACTCCAGTTCAGTTGTACCAGTGTGGGTGACAGGACCCATTTTTTAAAAAAAAGAAAAGCTGATTCTGGCTCGTTGTTTTATGCTTTGAAAATGAACACAGATTTATTATAAAAGTTTTGTTTAATATTCTTTATAGGGTCTCATTCTCCATGGCCCTGGACCATGTACAATCACTTACACCAGTGTAGAGTAGGTGTAAAATGCTGCCTGATCAAAATGTTCCATAAATTAAATTTAGGGGAAAGCTGCTTGTACTTGATTGATAATATTTACTATATATAGTAAATATCAATCTAGATAAATTAGGATGCTTTAACTATAAGATAAGCCTCTCTTAATGACACAAGAATTATGGAGGCTTATGATTTAAGGTCAGATCTGATGCCCATTGAAGTCAATGGAAAGACTTCTATTAGTTTTAGTGAGCACTGGATCAAACCCTTAGTCTCCAATCCTGCAGACCTTTGGGCAGCCAAATAACTTTATGCATGTGAGTAAAACGTGTTTGGTCTAGAGGTTGACTTTGGGAGTCAGGGCACCTGGTTCTTCCATTTGCACATATGTAACCTTGGACATATCACTTTATCTCTCAATTCCTCAGCTTACTGAGCCAAACACTCTGTGTAATGTGTTTCTATCTCACAGGGGTTTTGAGACACTTAGCTAAGATTTGTCAAGTGTTTTGAGTTCCTCAGCTGGAAGGTGCTTTCACTGCAATACGATGGTGGTTTCCTTTTGCGTCCGCTTGTTCCATCAGGCAAACTCACAATGTTGACAACCATGCAGCTGGGCCGTGCCACCATTATTTCACACTTTGTAGACCTTTATTCCCTGAGTTGTCAATCTGAATATTCTCAGTGATTTTAGTGTAAGGTACTACCTGAACTCAGCAAGGGTGTCAAAATCTGGCTCATAGGTGCTGGAACTAGGCGTGCTGGGGATGCTGCCGCACCCCTTGGCTTGAAGTGGTTTCCATCATATACAGGGTTTACAGTTTGGTTCAATGGCTCTCAGCACCCTCACTTTAAAAATTGTTCCGGCACCCCTGATTTGGCCCCTACTAATTAGAAATTTAGAAGGGGTAGGGAGAGTGTCAGGAGATCTAGGAAGAGTGCTCACTACCAAATTTTGCCCTTCAAAATATTTCCCATGTTAAGTCTAGCTCAGTTTAGGACTCTCTATCTTTGCAGCTTATGTCTTTTCCCCTTCTCTCTCCATTTTCTCTTCTCCAGGCTCTTTTATCATTCATGATTAGGAAGAGATTCTTCCAAAGGTTCACCGCCATAGCAAAGCACTTGACACAGACTAGTGGTAGGCTCAGGTACAACAAGCAATGGTTCTAGAATTAATGTGCGGTGTGAAAATGACAGGTAACATGTGAAGAGTATTGTGTACTAGTTATATGGGGAGTTACATGAACTTGTAATACACATGCTAATTTGTGAATGCCGATAGTGTTCCCATCTTATAAAGATTAATTTCAGTGCCATCTACATATGCCATAACACATTAACTCTTAATCTTGCCCATGGTAATACATAGGATATCAAATGGTTTTGGGCTTCAGTGCATTGCTATTATTCAAAATCATATTTTACAAAAAGGGATCAAAATTGTCCAACAGAGAGACAGAGAAGGTGGTGGGTGGGGTGGGAAACCCTGAGCAAGTGGAGGGGATTTGATTCTTATTCCAATAGGTTGATTCTGATCTTGTGCCAGTGGTAAGTCAGGATAACTCCATGTAAAACACTGTTTTATTCTGGTGTAACTCCAGTGGTTTCAGTGGGGGTTACTCCTGATTTGGACTAGTATGAAATCAGAATTAGGCCTAATGCTTTTCATGGAATTACACCTGTTTTTATATCATTGAAAGTGAGATCGGAGTAAGACCCATTGCCTGATGATTCGCATAATCTGCTTCAGTGAATTCAAGTTATTAATCATATTCTTTGATTGTGGAGGGCCAAGTGCCTCTTGTGAGGTACTGAGCTCCTTTGACAGCTGTCGAATGCCTCTCACTTTCACTACAATCAGTATTTCACAACAGATTTTCCTGTGTCCAACAGCCAGTGCTGTCCCCACCCAGAGCAACTCTAACTACCAGATTCCAATCACCCAGAGGTGTCAAACAAAGAAAGGTTTAACGGGGGCCTGCGTATTCATATAACAGAGCATTTTATTTTAAAAAATATTTATTTCAGACAGTCCTTGAATAACTATAACCGACAACGAATCCATTTAGCAGGTTCATAGGTTACTCCTAATAAAACAGCACTGGGCCAGATCCTCAACTGGTGTAACTTCATGCAGCTGCATGGACTTCAGTAGAACTATTTTGATGTGCACCAGCTGAGGGTCTGGCCCATTAAATCATAAACATGTAATGAAACTAGGAACTGTAAAGAGTCATGCCAGAGGATAGAAATTTGGTCCTGATCAGGACTTTTGTGTGCAGTCACAACACAAATAATAAACAATGAGAAATACATTTGCAATAAAGTGTTGTCATCCAAGGACACATGTGGGTGTAGTGGGCCTTTGGTCTTTGTCTAACACCTTTTCAACAGACTGTGACTTCCAAAACAAATATTCTTTCCTGTTGAGCTAGATACAGAATTTGGCTGGATAGAAAAAGTTTTGGCTTATGATTGTGTACTTGGGTTTGTTTGTTTTTTTCCAATGACAAATATTTCATCAGCCAGACTGGGTCACTGGACTTACTGATACAGACTGGGAATTGGATGTATCAAACCTAGGGATGCCCATGCTGTCTTACTTAATCTGTCTCACCATTAACAATCCAAATACCTGAAAAAGATTCATATGGGTCTGTTCAGTCTTTAACTGTTTCCTAACAAGGATACTCGCTGCCCTTTTCACCTGTATTGGGTCATTTGCTGCCTGTAACTTCAGGACCTCAGGGGCAAGTGCTCCTAAGTTTCATGCTACCAAATGAATAGCATTTTCTCTATAGAGTTTGAACCTAATTCTGTTCTTAGTTACAGTGGTGTCAATCTGGAATAAACTTCATTAAATCCAATATGTGTGAGATCAGAATTAGGCTCTTTATTTTCTTTTAGTAGAGCACCTCTTGCATTTTATGTGGCCAATATCGGCTGGTTCTGTTTTTATCAAGATGTCTATTGGCTTGGGCCTGCAAGGTGCTCAGAGCTTCTGAGCTTAGTACCCTCAACTCTCTGTAAAGTCAATGGGAAGTGTGGCTGCTTGCCATCCTAGAATTGGACCCCACAAGAGCATTTTCATATTTTATTTTTTGCAAATTGTTGTATTAATCATTGGAAAAATTATTTAAAAAAAATAATTAAAAAGTAAGGAGTTGCACCTACTTTCAACTGACATGGGTGAGAGGAGAATCAGATCCACTGAACCAAATCCTGGCCCATGATCTGGCCTGTTTGCTCCATGCTGGCATAAAGCTGCCATAAGAACATAAGAATGGCCACACTGGGTCAGACCAAAGGTCCATCAGGCCCAATATCCTGTCTACCGACAGTGGCCAATGCCAGGTGCTCCAGAGGGAGTGAACCTACCAGGTATGATCTAGTGATCTCTCTCTCCTGCCATCCATCTCTACCCTCTGACAAACAGAGGGTGGGGACACCATTCCTTACCCATCCTGGTTAATAGCCATTAATGGACTTAACCTCCATGAATTTATCCAGTTCTCTTTTAAACCCTGTTATAGTCCTAGCCTTCACAACTTCCTCAGGCAAGGAGTTCCACAGGTTGACTGTGCCCTGAGTGAAGAAGAACTTCCTTTTATTTGTTTTAAATCTGCTGTCCATTAATTTCATTTGGTGGCCCCTAGTTCTTATATTATGGGAACAAGCAAATAACTTTTCCTTATTCACTTTTTCCACACCATTCATGATTTTATATACCTCTATCATATCCCCCCTTAGTCTCCTCTTTTCCAAGCTGAAAAGTCCTAGCCTCTTTAATCTCTCCTCATATGGGACCCATTCCAAACCCCTAATCATTTTAGTTGCTCTTCTCTGAACCTTTTCTAATGCCAGTATATCTTTTTTTGAGATGAGGGGACCACATCTGTACGCAGTATTCAAGATGTGGGCATACCATGGATTTATATAAGGGCAATAAGATATTCTCCGTCTTATTCTCTATCCCTTTTTAAATGATTCCTAACATCCTGTTTGCTTCTTTGACTGCCACTGCACACTGCGTGGACGTCTTCAGAGAACTATGCACGATGACTCCAAGATCACTTTCCTGATTAGTTGTAGCTAAATTAGCTCCCATCATATTGTATGTCTAGTTGGGGTTATTTTTTCCAATGTGCATTACTTTACATTTATCCACATTACATTACATTTCATTTGCCATTTTGTTGCCCAATCACTTAGTTTCCTGAGATCTTTTTGAAGTTCTTCACAGTCTGCTTTGGTTTTAACTATCTCGAGCAGTTTAGTATCATTTGCAAACTTTGCCACCTCCCTGTTTACCCCTTTCTCCAGATCATTTATGAATAGGTTGAATAGGATTGGTCCTAGGACTGACCCTTGGGGAACACCACTAGTTACCCCTCTCCATTCTGAAAAGTTACCATTTATTCCTACCCTTTGTTCCCTGTCTTTTAACCAGTTCTCAGTCCAGGAAAGGATCTTCCCTCTTATCCCATGACAACTTAATTTACATAAGAGCCTTTGGTGAGGGACCTTGTCAAAGGCTTTCTGGAAATTTAAGTACAGTATGTCTACTGGATCCCCCTTGTCCACATGTTTGTTGACCTCTTCAAAGAACTCTAATAGATTAGTAAGACATGATCTCCCTTTACAGAAACCATGTTGACTTTTGCCCAACAATTTATGTTCTTCTATGTGTTTGACAATTTTATTCTTTACTATTGTTTCAACTAATTTGCCCAGTATTGACATTAGATTTACCGGTCTGTAATTGACAGGATCACCTCTAGAGCCCTTCTTAAATATTGGCGTTACATTAGCTCTCTTCCAGTCATTGGGTACAGTAGCTGATTTAAAGGACAGGTTACAAACCATAGTTAATAGTTCCGCAATTTCACATTTGAGTTCTTTCAGAACTCTTGGGTGAATGCCATCTGGTCCCGGTGACGTGTTACTGTTAAGTTTCTCAATTAATTCCAAAAGCTCCTCTAGTGTCACTTCAATCTGTGACAATTCTTCAGATTTGTCACCTACAAAAGACGGCCGTGAAGACTGAAGCAAAGAATTCATTTAGTTTCTCCATGATGACTTTATCATCTTTAAGTACTCCTTTTGTATCTTGATTGTCCAGGGGCCCCACTGGTTGTTTAGCAGGCTTCCTGCTTCTGATGTATTTAAAAAAACATGTTATTACCTTCTGAGTTTTTGGCTAGCTGTTCTTCAAACTCCTTTTTGGCTTTTCTTGTTACATTTTTACATTTAATTTGGCAATGTTTATGCTCCTTTCTATCTACCTCATTAGGATTTGACTTCCACTTTTTAAAAGATGCCTTTTTATCTCTCATTGCTTCTTTTACATGGTTGTTAAGCCACGGTGGCTCTTTTTTAGTTCTTTTACTGTGTTTTTTAATTTGGGGTATACATTTAAGTTGAGCCTCTATTTTAGTGTCTTTGAAAAGTGTCCATGCAGCTTGCAGGGATTTCATTCTAGTCACTGTACCTTTTAATTTCTGTTTAACTAACCTCCTCATTTTTGCATAGTTCCCCTTTCTCAAATTAAATGCCACAGTGTTGGGCTGCTGAGGTGTTCTTCCCACCACAGGAATGTTAAATGTTATTATATTATGGTCACTATTTCCAAGCGGTCCTGTTAGAGTTACCTCTTGGACCAGATCCTGCGCTCCACTCAGGACTAGATCAAGAGTTGCCTCTCCCCGTGTGGGTTCTTGTACTAGCTGCTCCAAGAAGCAGTCATTTAAGTGAACATGTCTCTATGCAAAAAATAAATGGACACAAATCAGATGTTAAGAATTTACAACATTCAAAAACCAGTCGGAGAAAACTTCAATCTCCCTGGTCACTCAATAACAGACCTAAAAGTGGCAATTCTTTCAAGAACAAAACTTCAAAAACAAACTCCAGCAAGAAACTGCAGAACTGGAATTAATTTGCAAACTGGACACCGTCAAATTAGGCCTGAATAAAGACTGGGAGCAGATGGGTCACTACAAAACCTAATTCTCCCATACTAATTTCCCCCTACTGTTACTCACACCTTCTTGTCAACTGTTTGAAATGGGCCACCATGATTACATTGCCCTCGTTACCACTACAAAAGTGATTTTTCCTCCCTTGGTATTCTACTGTTGAGAATAGCCCACTTCCACTTTAATTGAATTGTCTCGTTAGCACTGACCCCCACTTGGTAAGGCAACTCCCATCTTTTTGTGTACTGTGTATATATACCTGTCTACAGTATTTTCCACTCCATGCATCTGATGAAGTGGGTTTTAGCCCACAAACGTTTATGCCTAAATAAATTTGTTAGACTCTAAGGTGCCATAAGTGCTCCTCATTGTTTATCCTGTTCCCTGTTACTGTAGTTTCTGAGCACCACTGTTTTTAATGTGTATCCTCACAACACCCCTGTCAGGTAGGCAATAATGTAATCTCCATTTTATGGATAAGGCTGTGAGAAAGCAAATCACCTGCATAAGGTCTCACAGGAAGTCTATGGCAGAGTAGAGAATTGAAGCTGGATCTCCTGAGCCACAAGCTAGTGCATTAACCATTGGACCATACCTCCTCCAAGATTATCCATAAAGATTTATATTTGTTGGTGGAGGCTATACCAGAGAGATTCTTTTCCTCATATTCCAGAAACCAGCAACCAGACTGTTTAGAAGTATGAGGAACTATTTCCTTGGCTGTCTAATAACTCCTTTTCCACTAGAGCTGTGTATTCCGTAGACGCATGTAGTTTTTTCTCTACTACTACTACTACTACTGTAGTAATAATTATCTCAATCCAACACATCAGCTTTAGTCTTGAATGGTTTCAGGGATCAGGAAAGTATCTGTTTACCTCACTGGATAATTTGCCATGTGCATTTATGGTGGGGATTAAGTAAGAGGGAAGTTACTTTTCTCTGAAGCATCAGGTGCCACCTGCTGTATGAGGCAGGGTATCCGAGTCAATGTACCAGTGCACATTTCTTCCTTTTATGGTTTTCGCTCTCTGGTTAGGACTCATTTTGCAAAATCAGTTCCTGCTTTAAGTGACTGCCACTGCATGAGATGGGAACTCTCTCTTCCTCTAATTCACACAATTGCTCAAGGGAGAAGCACTCTCAGCACCAGTGCAGTACAAGACTGATACCATCCACATATTATCGGGTGTTCCTTTCATGTCCAGTCACTATGACAGGAGGAAAGAGCCTCATGCGTCCCCCATCACCTTTATGCATCATGTAGGCCAGGAAAACTCTGACGCAGTGAGGACAGCTCAGCAGCATGGTGGCTAAACCAAGAGAATTAGCTGGCTGAGCTCTTCTCAGATTACCGATGTTCTGCACATCTCCATATCTGGTGAATTTGCTGAGCAGGCTTTGAAAATCCACGCCTTGCAAAGTACCTGCCTGGCACTTTCATCATCTCTTTATGTTCAGGTGCCAAAATCGTATATTCTTTTTCTGGAGAACATGATTTATTTTTCTGGGACATATCCCCATACATCTCAAAAAGGAAAAATTCTATCACTGCGCTGGTTGTGTTATTACTTACCCTGGTTTTGCCCTCAGGAAGCACTGACCTCAGTGGGGTCTGCACCACCGTAAGTGAGATCAGAATCAGGCCATGGATTACAAGTTTGGCTGATAAAAGTAATTGTTAACATATCCTAAGACTCTGGTAAGGCATCTGACTGAATACTGCTGATTTACACCCGCATACATGAGATCAAAGTTAGCTTTACACTAATCATGTAGCCAGGGAAGTTGCTAACAGGATACAGAGCCTTTCTTCTCTAGGTCACCAGTTCATATCAAAACTGTTTGTTCACAGTACAAAAACTATTACTGTCTGGTTGCTGTTTGGCCCATGAGAAATGAGGGCCAGCTGCTTAGCTGGTGTAATCAACTTAGTGCCAGATGAGGATCTGCCCTGGTGTTGGCTTGATAGATTTGAGCAAAATCCCTTTGGCTGCTTTTTGAATTAGGAGTGGTGGGGAGGACAAATTTTTTTCCTCTTTTAAGAAAATTATATTTTCCCCCGAAGGATACACCAGAAATGGTGGAAATTTGAAAACTGACATGTTGGGCTAGAACACTATTTGGTTGTGAGACCTTCAACAGCTACATGAAGCAACAAGTTTTGCTGGTGATTCAGCTCCCTGTTCAGCAAAGCACATCAGCAAATGCTTAATTTTAAGCATGTGAGCAGTCCCATGTGCTCTGCTGAATGAGGGTCTCCTTAAATGTCATACTCCCCCTCCCGCCGCTGAGGAAGAGCTCTCTGTAAGCTCAAAAAGTTTGTCTCTCTTAGCAACAGAAGTTGGTCCAATAAAAGATATTATCTCACTCACCTTCAGGGCTGTCCCTAGCGGGGTTTCTAATCTGCTGGGGGGTGCTCCCCCAGGCTCTGCCCAGGCCCCGCCCCCACTCCACCTCTTCCTCCAAGGCCCCACCCATGCCCTGTTTCTTCCCACCCTGCTCTGGTCCCGCCCTGCCTCTTACCCACCCAGTTCCGTCCCCTCCCCCGAGTGCACTGCACCCTTGCTCCTCTCCTCTCGCCCCCCACCCCAGTTCCTCCTGATGCAGTGGGCAAAACATCCGATCTGCGGTAGACGCTGAGAGGGAGGGGAAGCCCTGATCAGCAGGGCCCACCAGGGGGCAGAAGGTGCTGGGGGGGAGGGGGAGGTTCTGGTAGGGGGGCTCCTCCTCGCCTGCCGCTCACGTCTCCATTCGCCTCCTCACCCCATTCACCCTCCCGCCTCACCTCCCCACCCGCCTCCTGTGGGGGCCCTCAAAGTGCAGGGCCCGGGGCTGTCGCCCCAGTTTGCCGTACCCTAGGGACGGCTCTGCCCACCTTGACACTCCCCTCGGTCAGTCTAGACTCAGTGCCCTAGGAAGCTGTTTGAGGGGTCACTGTAGTGCTGAAGATATGACCTTCAGGAAAGAATTATCACTTGTAAGAATAGGGTGAGAAATGTGATAACTGGCCAAATTCCAAACTGAGCTATTACTTTCTGCCTATTTTATAAATTTCCAACTGCAAGTTCAGTTGGAAAAAGTTATTCACTTGCCTTACTGCATAATTGTATAATGTTGCTGTGTGCTGTTAAACAGTTCCTGCATTTCATGCCAAAAGTAGATACTGGTACTCTTCAGTGGTGGGTGAAGTAATCCTTGTTTGTAGGTTGTATATGTTGTGGCCTGGATCCTGCAAGCTCTAGACACACGATTAGTCACATTTACTTCAATGGACCTTATCAGGGGTTATGTTTGCAAAGTCCTTTGTAATCCTTCAGGATGAAAAACTTTATGTAAATGCGTGGCCATTTTTACTATCAGTTTATCTAGTATTTTATAAGGTGACTCATCACAATGGTGTCTGAATGCCAAATACTGTATCCTATGGGTTCCAGGTCTATTCACAATGGATGCTAAAATGTTGAAAGACTTTGCGCCTAATTCTGATCTCACTTACATCAGAACAAATTAGAAATAGCTGCCCTGAAGTCGCTGGAGTGAAAGGTCAGTCAGGACCTTAATTTATAGAAATCTAAGTCTGGAAGGGACCTCAAGAGGTCATCACCCTCGCTGAGGCAAGATTCAGTATATCTAGACCATCCCTGACAGGTGTTTTATCTTACCTGTTCTTAGCATAGTACTTTGCACTTATCTCTAATGAATTTCATCTTGTTGATTTCGGACCAATTCTCCAATTCATTACGGTCACTTTGAATTCTAATACTATCCTCCAAAGTGCTTGCAACCTCTCCCGGCTTGGTTTCATCTGCAAATTTTATAAGTGCATTCTCTACTCCATCGTCCAAGTTATTTATGAAAATATTGAATAGTATCAGAGCCAGGACAGACCTGTGTGGAACCCCCACTTGATATGTCCTCCCAATGTGACAGCTAAGGGTTGATAACTATTCTCAGAGTGTGTCTTTTTTTAAACCAGTTTTGCACGCCTCTTATAGTCATTTTAGTTAGACCACATTTCCCTAGTTTGTTCATGAGACTGTCATGTGGAATGGTGTCAAAAGTCTTACCAAAACCCAAGATATATCCTATCTACAGCTTCCCTGCTGTCCATTAGGCTGATTTGGGGCCCCATTTAGGAAGGGTGTGGGGGGGGGGGGAGGGGGCGGCATCTGCTGCTCCCTGCCCTGCTCTGCCCCGAGTTTCATACTGGAGCTCTGCTGGTGGCACACGTCCTAGTCCCAGGTGGAGCTCTTAACTGCAGTACAGCCCGAGTATGGAACGTGAGTTCTGCAGAGGAGAGGTGCTGCTCCTGGCTTGTGTCCCGGGGCAGGGAGTCAGCATTTTGTTTATAAACAGAGGCAGGGTGATTAAGATAAGAAAGGGCTGGTAATTAAATAATTTAAATTAAGGCTCTGGACATTAGATGAGCCTGAAAGATCTGTAAAACAGGAATCCCACTGCATGGGGTGTTGGAGAGACCTAAGTGGATGAGAAGTGTTATCAGCATAGAAGAAATACAGCCAAGGTTACATTCAGAAAAAAGGGAGATGCGAGGGGAGTAGGTGAAAAGAAGGGGCCAAAACCCGGGGAAGGGATAGCAGTGGTATAGAGGAGTTCCCACTCTACCTGTGGTACTTATGTGGTCCTATCACCGTAGTATCTGAGCACCTCACAATGTCTAACCTATTTCTCCTCACAGCCCCTCAGTGAGAGAGAGCAGTGCTGTTACCCCATTGTACAGATGGGGCACTGAGGCACAGAGAGACTAAAAGCCAAATTTTCAAAGGTGTTTAGGCACCTAGTGGGATTTTCAAAAGCACCTAGCTGCATCTTTGGGTGGCTAAAATTTGAAACTCTGTCCCTAAGGCACTAGCCCGAGGTCGTACAGGAAATCCAGGGGGAAAGTAAGAAAATGAACCCGGGGTCTCAGGGCTAGCTCCCCATCCACTGGATCAGGATTTCTCTCTGCTGTATGCTGCAAAAAAAGAGGGCTCTGATAGATGGGAGCAAAACCAAGAAAGCCAGTTCTCTGATGCTCCAGCAAATGGTCCTAGGTGATCGGGAAGGATGTCATGACTGACAACATGAAAAGCAGCACAGGGGTCAGGAAGGATGAAGAAAGAGAATGGGAGGAGATCACTTAAGCCCCATGGGGTGGCAGGTTTTGCCCTGTGCTGGATTGTAGAGCAATGGCTGCTGTGCAATTTTACCTTTTAACAGAAAACCATTTTGTTTTGTCATTTTTTGTTCTGAGTTTGAGAAAAGGAAGGAATGAGACGGTCATAGGAGTATCAGATGTGTTTATGCCACAAATCCTTAGGGTTTCACCTATACTCAGGCCAATTCCAGAACAAAGAACAGAAATTGCATCCACAGAGTCCATAAAGTTAACTATTATTGTCGTGATTTGTATTATTCACTGGGCACCACCTGTGTGCTCAGCACTGCTCTGAATATGACAGAAAATGTAGTCTGAGCCAATATGTATAAGACGTGTAGCCCTGGATAAGATGGCTCAAATATTTGAGTATGAAGTGTATAGTTACTGAGCACATGTTAATATCTGAGCGGCGGTTCTGATGGCAGTAGAAGTTTTACCTGATTAAGGACTGGAAGATTTGACCCTCCAACTTTTGTTCAAGAGGAAGAGCTCTCCAGAGCTCCTGTACCTGTTTATTTTCCTTTCCTGCCTGCAGTGGCCCTGATATACCTCAGAAGACTCAATTTTTTTTTCTCCGCTTTAAAACTTGGAATTTTCTTGGTGTTTGGTTTTAAATATTCTTCTGTGAGAATTGCAACCCAGTCACTGGAGTGTTGTGTTTAAGAGCCTTCTGGAAAGTAACTAGCCTTTAAACAGAAGTGAAAAGTGACTTGAAAGTGTCAGGTTCACTCCTGTTTAAAGTCAGTTTCTAGTCTATTATTTATTATTTGTAATAGGGTAACACCACTAGAGCTCCAGGAAGCTGCAGTATAAACTCAGGGGCCCTTGCCCTAGTAGGATGTTTCCAAAAGTTGAATGATCTATTTCAAGCTCAGTGAACTGCAAAAAATAAATAGCCTAAATGATAGAAAGTAATCTAGATTTTTCCACAGTTGTTGTATTCAGGAGTTAGCAATAGAGTAAGAATATAAATCAAATTTTTTAACCTAACCAGTGTCCCTTAAGTATCTTGCCACAAGATGTCAGAACATGTTAGCATTAGAGCTGAGTGGGTCTAATATTTATTTTTTTCTTTCTTTATATAGGAATTAGATACAGTGCTCCTGTCAGCTAATTTCTAAGTTATCTGCCAAAACCAACAACAACAAAAAAACCCTAGAGTTTTCAGGTGCCTAAGTGCTCCTGGAATCACAGTTAAAGTTGACCCCTGCTCCCCCTGCCAAAATCTGAAATGGTGCTCCTGGGCTGTCGAAGAAAACTAGACTGGTTGACATGATTGGTTCGGGGCCAGGCGGGGGAATCCATGTTGACTATTACTCATCACGTTACTATCATCTTGGTTTGAACAAATTAACTGTTTAATTTGTTCCAGTATTTTTCTAGGTAGCAAAGTTAAGCTGATGGGTCTATCATTTTCCAGGTCCTCTGTTTTCTCTTTGAGTGGAATATATTATTTCTTTGTATATATTTTGATGTGAATTTATAATTCTCAAAGATAATCACTAATGGGTTGGAGATTGCTTCAGCAATCTTTACAGTAAAACAGAGTCCCTTTCTGTACAAGGTCAAAGCACTTTCTATCATCCTCTCTCCTCTGACATTCTCCTTAGACATCCTGTCCTTCCCAGCCCTTCCCCACAGCTTCCTTTTCCCTTTCTTTCCAAGTCAATAACACCGAAGACATTTTAAATCTCTGACATCTAGTTGTTAAATAACAAAATAACCACCAGAGGGCAATGACAATAGCAATAAAGGGAGCATAGTAATTAGCCTTGCTCTGTACAGAAATTCTAGCTATAATAAAAATAAGAATTATGAATTCTGATGTGTTATACTGAAAATAGGCAGCCTAAACCCCATAGTTTACAATCCAATGGATGGAAAAGGTATATACAAATAGTTGTATGTAATTATATATTTCAATGTTTTCTTTTGAAAATCAAGCCATTTACCTAGATGTCCAAGTAGACTTGGTAGCCCAACTTTCTGGAATCAATTTTTTTAAAATCCTGGTCATGGTGTCTATCATTCTAGTATCATAGGACCTGATCGTACAAAGACTTACACATGTGCTTAACATTATGCACATGAGCTGTCTCACTGAGTTCAGTGGGACTGCTCATGTGTAGAATTTTATGCACATGCATAAGTCTCTGTGGAATTGGGGCCTAAATCTCTCTTACTGGCTTTATCTATGTTAGGATTATTTGTACAGAAATTTTTCATTCTTGTCTCTGGTTAAGTTTCACCCATGATGGGAGTATTAGTGAAGACAAGATGCCAGTGGTTGCCAGCCTTTTAACCACCATGTCAGGGAGACCTGCTGTGAAATGGGGTTAGTCTATATGGTGCTCAAAACTAGAACTAGTTTAGAAAATGGAGTTTTCTTCAGCAAAAAATGTTAAGTTTTCAGCAAAATGGTGAAAACCAAAATCTTTTGTCTAAGAAGGAAAATATTTCAAATCAGAAATGCCATCATGGGAGCTGTAGGTCGGGAGCCTCATGTCCATTCTTCTCCCTTGGCTGGGTGGACTACATTGCCTATGATGCACCACTGTCTCTCCTCTCAGTGAAGGGTGGTGGTGCATCATGGTAGTCGTATGGCTGCAGTGCATCACAGAAGTTGAATTCCAATATGGAGCCTGGCTCATAGAGGAGAACGGGAGCATGAGGCACCAGGACTACAACTCCCATGAGCCCTGCAGCAACACTTCCAAAACAAAACCTTTCAGTTTGCAGCTGAGTTATTTAGGTTCTCAGCCAAAACCTTTTTTTGGTTTTGGGTGTTTAGTTTTTGATTGGAAAATTTCAGTTTTCCACAGGAAGCCTGCACTTTTCATAAAAATGTAGTTTGGTCGAAAATCCCGTTTTCTGAAGAAAACCAGCTTTGACGGGAAAGTTTTTGACCAGCTCTAGTCGAAATACCACAGATCTGCCCTGGTGGTCGGAACGGTGGGATGTTTTAGCAGAATAATCTTAATGTAGACCCAGTTTCTCTCATTTCAATGTAACTTTATGTGGAGGAGATATCTGCTTTGAGAGTACGGTATGGAGCAACAGATCAGCCACTGTATGTACAAATATTTCAAATTGCTACTCTAATTACAGCACTCTATGGGGCCTACCAGTTTGTTGGAGGGTCACATGATCCAACACTGGTTTGTCAGGGTAGTTTGTGAGCTTCTGGGCTGATGCTGCCTTTTTTTAAAAACGCAAATCTACCTGCATCTCCCACCCCCACCAAATTCTGCTAAAACAATGGTCAGAGTCTGAGATACAAAAGTAGTAATCATAAAATTCAGTGCAGCTCCTTACACGATGTCAGGAACTTCAGGCCAGATTCTGGAAACCTTACTCCCCTGGGTACACCATGGACACACCTGGGATGCTCTGCAGGTGTAAGGAATTATTCAGGTGAAGGAGGGTGGAAGGCTTGATTTCTGGCTCCTTCTTGGAGTGTGAAGCCATGGGGTGAAAGGGGATAAAAAGTGGCCTGATGCTGAGAACCCCCAACTCTTACTGTAAATGGGAGGGAGTTAGTGGTGCTCAGGGTTGGGTTTGGAGCGTCCACCTCATCTCTCTCTCAACCTAACATGACCCGAAAGTGGGAATTATACTGAAGAGAGAAAGGTATAAGATGAGGGAGATATCACGAACTCAAGAGGGGAGCTTGACACTCTCCGGGGATTAATTTCTTTAACATTAAAACACGCTCCCTCTGAACCCATGTGGTATTTCAACTTTGTCTGGCAAGTTGATCACGGACTATCAACCTAAGAATGTGCGTAACTTTAAACACAGAGTTGAGTGCTTTTTGGAATCATGACTGTAGCTGTGAAAAGCGTGACCTTTTCTCTGTTGGCTCCAGTCCTTTTGCATTTACCTGAGTACTAGAAAGGGGGCTGGAAGCCAGGATTCCTGGGCTTTATTTCTGACTCTGCCACTGAGTCTGTTTTGTGGCTTGGGGCAAGTCATTTTACTTTTCTGTGCCTCAGTTTCCCCATTTGTGAAATGTGTATGATAATACCTACATTGCAGAGGTATTGTGATGCTTCCCATGGGAAGCAAGCATTGGGAGGCACCTCACTACCACCTGCCTTTGGCATGAGGGAGCCTTGTCTGTACCTGCCAAGAGTCAGTTCCTTGACACTGCCAGCCACAGGCAATGCAAGTCCCTCCCTCTCAGCCCGTGCAAGCTCTGCTGTCCCTTATGCAGCATAGCAACAGGCATGCTCCAACCCCCAAGTCCTCTGAGCATCCTCCTGTGGTGCCCAGCCCCTTTTCAGCGTTACCAGGCCCGCTGTTCCCAAAGGAACAGTTTACCGCAGCTTACCTAATTATGCTTTAGAACGCAGCTCTGCTTAACACATGGCACTTACCTATACTTATAGAGAAAGTAAGTATTCATCTATTTAACAAAGCACAGAGAGTCAAATGATAGCAAACAGAAATATTGGAAACAAAGGGTTACATATAAAATAAAGTCCTTCTTACAGCATTTTTCAGCCAGAATGGCTGAGTCCCTTCTTTCACAAGCCTATTCCCCATGACCGCTCGTCTTCTCTGATGAAGGATACCAGGGCATCTTTCTGAATCCCTGGATATACCAGCCCGGTCCTTTGTTCTTCACCTCTAAAACAGGGTCTCCTCCCAGCTGTTCCCCTCTTCTTGTTAATTTTCCTTCTGGAGTCCTCACAATCTCTTCAGTAGCATCTGACTCAGTGTGCAGATGGACACAGGGGTCAACCAGGGAGATAAGTGTCTCCCCTCTCTTGTCAAGTTAAGGCATGCTACCTCTGGGTGACCTGCCTTTAACCACAAGGCCTTAGGAACATTATTTCCTATACCTAGATATCTGTATAGTTACATCTCCTTCCCTATTATCCACACATACATTTCACAAGGATTATGATGACCAGTGTGACACAGGCTTTCAGTAGAGACCTCACATGATGCTCTTTGGTGAATTAAAATATAAATACCAGACCCAGGGATCTCTGTAACCCTAATGCCCCTCTGTGCCTTCTGCCAGTTGGCATTGGGGGTCCTTGGGTGAAGCTTACCTAATTAATTGTAACGTGCTTTGATCTCCTGGGATGAAAGATGCGATATATTAATGCAAAATGTTTTATTAACAATGTTTCTATGCAGAGTAAGGTTAGACCTCAATGACCTTGCAGCTAGGATCTACCCGTGTCTAATGGACCCTCTGTGCCTTTTCAATATGAACCTGGGGGGCGGAGGGGGCAGAAACAGGGTGTGTCACTCTGGCGCATCAGCTGCCTATATCCTTTTCCCTTTAACATTTTCTAGACACCAGCAACGTGTTCAGACAGTCGTCCTTCAATCCTTCTACAATAGTAACAGGCAATGGAGGAAGTCTTCTCCGACATTACCAGCTTCCTTAATGATTCTGAGAGTGATCGATTGTACTCAAATTCCTATTGTCACTGCAGAAGAGAATGAGGGGGAAAAGGATTCATGAGAGAGACTCAATAGCTAAGGTTTTAAGAGTTTCTATTATAAACCCAACTTTGGAAACATCCATACCCTAACTTTTTGAAGGAAAAAGTTGTTTCTTCCCACAGAAAATTTCTCCTCAGCCCCTGCCTAGAGAACATTCTCTGAAGTTACTGTTAATTGGACACACAATTTTTGATTTGTGAGACAGACATGGTGACAGGACAGTTTTCAAAAGAGTCAAAAACTAACATATTACTGCACAAATGTTTTAGCTGGTGGGGGGGAGGGAGGACACTGGCAACTTGCCAAAAGCCTTTCCTCTGATCTTCGTATAAACTTAGAGAGGATTTTCATCATAGAAGTTATTTTACAGATAGCCTAAAGTGATTTCTCCAAGGTCAGATAGTGAATCAGTTGTGAACTCAGAAATCCTAGCTCCCAGTCCACGGTGCTAAACATCGTTCACCTCTTCTGCTCTTTCTAAATATACAGCCACGTCAGAAACACGTGAATGTCAGTCCAAAAATCCAGCCAAAGGCGTTTTTGGGCACTATCCGTATTTCACAGAAACACTGCCTGTCATGCTGATCAGTACTGTCTCATTGTTTCCTTGTACGCCCCCGTCGGTCTGCCTGCATCCACCTATTGTCTCTTGTCTTCTACTTAGATTCAAAGCTCTTTGGGACAGGGCTGTCTTTTTGTTCGGTTTGTACAACACCTAGCACGGTGGGGTCCTGGTCCAGGACTGGGGCTCCCAGGCCTTTCTGCAACTAGTCCCTTTGCTAATGCAGGCTTGGTCCCTATTGTATATTCATCAGTGCTGTGCCCAGTCTAGTTGCAAACGTCTTCAGCAGTGTGACTTTAAGTATTACATGTAGAGAATTACTCTATTTTTAAATGATTTCTCTATGGGGTGAGAGAAGTGATCTAGCTTCCTAATATTCAGCAAGAACAGCATATACGGTACATGGCCATATATCACTGTGCATGTGAGTAGCTTAACCAGCCGTGTAGGTATGTAGATTTTACATAGAAGCACAGTGAGATTGCTCTTGTTTTGACCCTATAAAGGGACCTTGTGCATCTTAACACTTACTTGATGTTCAGTGTAGCGTTCTTCTCCAGTCTGTATCAGCACAGCATTGGCTTGGTTCTATTGTCTGAGCCAGAGGTCCCCCAGCTACTGGGTCTAGAGATCTTTGTGAGTGGGACTCCAGGCTCCCAATGCCACCATTATGAGACTCTGTTCATGAATCCGTGTGTACCACCTCTACTTCCTTCCCAGGCAGTTGTGTGCACTATAACTTGCTGTAGAGCTTGGACCAGACCCCAGCTTCACCATCCTGAGAGCAGCCCAAATTCTGAGGGCTAGGGTATGCCCAGTCATAGGAGAGATGGTGAGCCCTGGATGGCATGGTCCTGGGGTCAGTGTAGTGCATTGGTACAGGTCTCTAAAAATGCCAGGGACTACATATAAAAGATATAAAAAGGGAAACTCTCAGTCTAATCTGCAGATGCTACTTCCATCAGTTGGCCATGGGGTACACTCCAGATCTCCATTTTGTGTGCCAAGAGAAGGAAAATCCAAGTGTATGCCCCAAAGATGAAACCTGAGGTACGGAGGGTCTGTGAATGTAGCCAATTGCTACATGGCGGAGAAATCGCAGAGGAGACCCCTATGTATAACCCAGGCGCTAAAAGTGGAGGTTCATCATGTAATTCAGTAGCATCATGGGACATGCGGGAACACAAAAATAAACAGCTAACGAGAATGCCACCCGCCGCCTCATAAGGATGGCAGGGTATCAAAGAAGCCAGAGACTGAGTAAACAGATGGATTATGGGTCTCTGCCAGGGAATGCTGAGGGCCGCAGGAGGGAGGTGGAGAAAGCAGAAAAGACTTACCTGGGATACTCGGCTCTGGGTGGGGGCAGGGGAACTTTTAAAGGAGGAACTTCAATAAAAGAAAAAAGGCTGGAAATTAAAGAAGGTGAGGGGGTCGGGGGGGGAGAGAGAGAAATCAAGAGGGAGAGAATGAATGAAGGAAAGCAGGAACGGTGCAGTTTTTAGGCTATTCAATTTTATTTTTTTAATTCAATTTTACTTGCCAGTTCTACTGGGCATGTGAACGTCTCCCCTTCCCCAGCAAATTTCCCACGGCTTTGCAGGGCTGGGAAAGGGCCAAGGGGGGTGAGCAGAAGAGCACTGCTGAGGCAAGAACTTGAGTCAACTTGCTGAGGCTGCTGGCGGGGGGCATATAGGGTTACCAGGGTGCAGGAACTTGTGGAAATTGAAATGTCATCTTGTTTCGAACTGGTATTTGGAGGAGGACGAGGACTCTAAACTGAGGAGAGGCAAAGTTCAGCGAAGATTTTTCCCTGCCTGTGACAACAATCTGGTGTTTATTTAGCACCTTTCATCCCCAAGGATCCTTTCGGGCTCTTCTTCCCACCAAGTGTTCACCAGCTGGGCACCAACGCTGCAACAATTCATGCTCCAGAGGGGCGGTGGGGGGTGGGGGTCACAGGGCGGGGTTCCCTCCCCTGGATTCCTTGCTGCAAACATCCCTCATGTACTCTAGTGGCAAGTTCACCACCACATGCTTTATTTACAATGTGTTTTACGAGTATTTGTTCACCACAGCATAAGGCTTTATCCCAAGCCTCTACCTCCTCCCAAGGCACAGTGGGGAAAAGAGTTCTCACCTTTCTGAGATCTGGGGCTGCTTTGCCTTCCTGCCAGCCTTTCCCCTGCCTCTCTTTTAAGCATCCTCAGCTGACAAGTGGAATCTCCTTCTTGATTGGATAATCCCCTAGTTCTTAATCAATTACCTCAGCCCTTAGGCTCAAGTGGGGACTCCCACCAAGCACCGAGAGCAGTAAGTCAGCTTTAGGTTACTCACGCTCTGTCACATGGGGTGTCTCGGCAGGGTCTGGCCCTGGCTAGGTTCCCACTGGCAGCAGCTTGCATCCGGAGGGCTGTGCTATTGGGAGTGCCAGCTATACCTTTTCCAAGGGTGCAGCAAGGGCAGGTGGCAAATACGTTTTCCCCAGCATGTCAGTTCCTGGCCTCCACAGGGATAACCGACCAAATCCTCAGCAGATGTAAATTCTTGTATTTGCAGTGATTTCAAGTCGATTTACAGCTGTTGGGAATCTGGCCCAGTGTTTCCAGCCACCAAGAGTGGGGCTGTGTCCCTCACCATTATCGGGCCTAACTGGCTCTTAGCACTATACAGGAACTCTTTGCAGCATAGAGAAGAACCACTTTATCCACCAAGGAAGTGCAGTCAGCTCTAGGGTGGAACATGGCATCTCCGCACAGCCCCAGTACAGGATGTTTTAGGATCAGAAACGAAGAGTCCCCAGCCAGAACTGCAGGGGAAATTTAGCTAGGCAGAATGTAATTGCACAGATTGGCATTTGGCCAGGACAGTGGGATTAACACTTCTCCTCTTGAATAACCACATTGGCTCTGAAATACCAGGCTGGGTGTTAGAGTTCAATAGAGGGATTGAACAGAAAAGAGTGACTGTTCTCGTCCCACCAACCTTTTTTTAATGGATTTTTTTTTACATTATTTCCCCAGAGGGCAGGAGTTTGAAACTGGGGGGAGAGATGTCTGACCCACTTAATTTAAGGACTGGTTCAGAACTGACTCAGGAAAATAGGCCAAATCATTTTCAAAAGCGCCTGTAAGAGTTAGGCATCCAAAGCCCCCAAATCCCAGCCACCGTGGCCTGTAGCACACTGGATTTTCCTTGGAGGTCTCCTATGCCAATGCTCACCTGGAGTAACTGTTTATTTGTAAGGACTGACGAGGTCACAGCCTGAGGTGACTAAGGGCTAAACTTAACTAAAGTCTGCAGCTCAAAATCTTTAGAAGGGACCATTTAAATTAATTGTATGTAAAGTAGCTGTGGGGTTTGGGCCATTCCTATTAAGCAATAAACTAATGCTTGTATGAAATTTATAAGTTTAAGAGCATTAATAACAGAAGAATCATTCTAGAATTTCCCCAGATAAAGAGCCCCTAAGCCAAAGATTTCAGTGGATCTACACACTTGTCCAGGACAGCACAACTTTGACCAGACTCCACCTTTTGCTTTTTTTTTTTTTTTTTTCCCCACAGCTCAGACTACTACTGTTCCCCCAAACCTCCCAGTTTCTTAGCTGCTAAGTAGGATTTGCTCGTGGCTCCCCAGAGAGGACACATGAACCATACAGAAGCCCACAGTTCTGCCTTAACTTTGCTTACAGGGCTTCTGACTGCAGCTGTGAATAAAAACCAGCAGTAGACGTCATTTCTTCTGAATACAGCAGTTCTGAAATAAGCCCAAAGCAGTTTAATGGGGAGTGAAAACACAAGAAATGTATCAAAAGAATTTATTTTATGAATACATTAAACAGTTGTGCACAGCACATATGTATAAAAATAGAAGCAATTACATTTTATAAACGATTGGACAGTTTTTTGTTTCCTACAAATTTACAATCTTCTTTGTAAGTCCACACTGAGTCAGAAGATGAGGTATATCTTGGTGGCAAGAAAACAATGCTAGAACTTTGGCACCATTTTATTGTGCAAAATAGAATATTGGAATTGAAATAGTTAATGAGGTATACAAAGATGACTCTGCTTTCCCGGCATGTGTGTGGGGCAGTTTATTTACATAAGTAAAGTCCTGATCTAACTCTGAGAGAGAGACCCTGACATGTGTGGGAGTTGGATCAGGCCCTTAGTTGTTATGGGGTTTGCCTACAAAAAAAAAAAAAAACAGTCCTTGTAATGGGATTCTCCTATGGATTTGTTACCTATGTACAAAGAAAGAGCTACATAGCCAATAATTAGCATGCATGTGGTATTTTTGACATGCTGACACTTTTTGAGCAAGTAATATGGTTCAGAATAACTTGCTAATGGGCACTGATGAGTGAATATGCTCTGATAATGACAAAGGGGTTCCATATTTTGCCCCATATTGCAAAAACCTTCATTCCCTTACATTTTTTGCTCCGGGGAGTAGCTGACCTCAGTAAAGACCTGCTCATGCGAGTCAGGGTTTGTAAGATTGTACCCAAATTCTCCCAGTAACTTCTATGTAAAGCGTGTATAAATTGAAGGTGGTTTTTCTAATTGCCAGCTCTGCAATCTCACCCTGAGATCTGCAAAGTAAGCTGTACTTTCTGACTCCTTATTACTTATGGTGAAGTAGGAGGAGTCTGTTGTTGGAATTCAGCTGACAATTTTGCGAGCGATGCATGAGGCAGAACAAAATCAGGGCCACTCTCCTGCAGCTGTTTTGCTTCTGCAGGGCTAACAACAGTGAAACTTGGCTTTGGCTGTAATGTAAAACGCCATGAGTTGAGGACACATGTGGAGTAAACATGTGCCATTTGACAGTCACTTTTTATGAACATAACCACACGTTAGAGAGGGATCACAGTCAAAGCATCTCTCCAAATGCCTGCTTATCCAATGGGTATGCAACCCCACCATGCTGCGGCATCACCTGCAGAAGGCAGCACTTGAGTGATATAATTCACCACACACACACACTAATCAATGCTCCTTATGCTGCACTATCTTTGCTACAAGTTCTGCTTTCACTGGCACCGACTCCACAAAAGATGTGGGGAAATATGGCAATGTTCAGACTAATTCAGTAGAGTTAGTCATCTGGATATCCAAATACCCAGCCAAAATGCACCTGCAGGGGGCCTGCATTTATACAGACCAGGTCAGCCCATCAGTAACTTTTGGGTGTTACATTGAACAACCGACTCCATGACCTAGTGTGTACTGTAATGTCACTGATGACACAGAGTTAATGGGGCTGATTCTGATCTTGTATGCCAGTTACACACTTGTGTAACACCATTCACTTCAGTGGTGTTACTCCTGATTTAAACCAGTGTAACTGAGAACACTCCCAGTATATCAAGATTTGAGCTAAAGTGTGATCAAATATAGCTGATGTATCAACATTCAAAACATTATTTCTTTTTCCATTGACTCTGCTATCCCTCTTTAAATGTCCTTTCAAGACAACTAGGAATAAAATAGACCAGCTCCTCTGCTCGTGTCTCATTGTAGATCCACTGGCTTCAATGGAGCCCTGCCTATTTACGCCAGCTGGGGATCTAACCGCTATTCTCTAAGCATTGCTCTGACCCACCTTCAAACATCCTCCTTTTCCTCTTAAAAATGCAAAGCTTTCCGAAGCAAATAGCTTCACACATGGCAGACATCTATAGTATGCCAACCTCATGTCTCTTTCCATGCTACCGTACTCAACAACTCAATCATTCTTTTTCTTTGCCTTATCAAAAATGTCCAAGTCACATGTCCTTCCTTTTCTCTTTGTTTACACAGTAATCACAAGATGTTTGAGCAATTCAGAAAGTCTACATTTTGAGCAAAATAAATTCAAGTATAAATCACACAAAAGTAACTGGAAAATGGTTTCTTGTTAATTAATAAAGTTGTTTTCACAATATCTTGAAAAGTGTCCATGTACGTATGCATACACAGACACACTTTGGACCAAATCATCTGGTGGTGTAAATTGGTGTAACCGATGTCAATGGAGTGGTGCTGATTTACACCAGCTGAGGCCCTGGCCCTTACTTCATAGGTCAAAAGGCCCACATTCATTTCAAATATACACCCGCTGCAAATAGAATGGCATGTCAAGGCCGGTGATATTCAGCATTTTGGTTGCACGTGGGAGATTATCTTGCACTCGGATATAAGCTTCTGCAGCAACATGGTGGGTTCTATGCAGAAAATGTTCCTGCTCTGACGCTGCCTTGAATCTAGTTTCAAATTTAGGAGCACCCCGTCAATGCAGGCATCTCAAGGCTTCTAGTAACTGACATTTATAGCAACTATTGACTTAAGGCCTCTTAAAATACTCCTTAAAGGCACAGAGAATGTGGCATGACTGGTATTCTGGAAAAAGGTTATCTAAACAGTTGGGCAGGGTTGTATGTCCCTTGTGTGTATTTTTAGGAGAGGTTTGGGGGACAACACATGAAATTTGCAAACAGCCCTTGCAAGTAAATAAGTATTTATCTGTACCAGTTGGAATTATGACATAACTTCCTCCACTGCAGCCCCCAAAGAGAATGTTTTGGACAACATGTAAGCTGCTGTATTTGACTGAGACAAGGGAAAGAAGAATATGGCAATAGGATATGCCTGAACTATCAAACAAAAAAAGATTCATCTGGGTCTAAGAAGGACTCTCCAGTATGACGGGCAGTCAGTGTTTTAAACAAAGATGTTCTCTCACATATCCCTTTGTGGGAAGTTCCCATGAATGCCATACGTTTTACAAGTTAAATACTGCAGCCTAATTCCAGCACGCAGAGATCACTGTAGTGAAAGTGAAATAAAATAGATGGCCTCTTAAATATTTACCTCCCTGTGTGCACGTATGTGTGGGCACCTTGGCACCTGGATGCCATGGTGACTGGTGCATTAAAAATACATAGCTACAGAGATTGTGTGTGTCTGTGTGTGTGTAATAAACTAGATATGCACACAGATGTGTACATACGAGATGGGCCTGAGCAGTCTTGATGTGGTGCCATAGTATAAACTCTTCCTATGTTGCTAGACGGGGGTCTTCTGTTGCTGTAGGTAATCTACCTCTCTGAGTGGCTGTAGCTAAGATGAGGAAAGAATTCTTCCGTCAACCTAGCCACATCTTCAGCAGGGGTTAGAGGCTGGGATAACAACGGTGCTCCGGGGTGTGTGAATTTTTCACACCTTCCCCGCCCCCACCCCCAGCAATATAACTAGGTCAATCTAAATTTTAAATGAAGAGCAGGGTTCAGGCAAACTGACTTTTGTTTCTCATCCTGCAGAGAGGTCCACGTGGGCGGAGCCTTAGGCCCTTGTGGAGTCACCACTCGCTTCAGTGGGATTTTGTCGGCAAACAAGTTTGCTCACGTGGAACCATTTGTGGGCCCTAGTGAGTAAAACTGAGTGAGGACTTTGGGATTCAGCACTATTTATATGGGGGTTAGGGGAGATCCTCAGATGGTGTAAACTGGTGTAGCTCCATTGAAGTCCATCCAGCTGAGGATTTGGCCCATTGTATGTATTAATAAAAACTCTCAATCAAAAGGCTACTATGTGAGGTAATTTAAAATCAAACAACAACAACAAAAAGTACCAGATACTTGTTGCCCTTCAGTCAGGGTTGCATTTTTTTTTTCTCTCTGTATAGCACCAGTTCAGGTGCGTGCACCCATACATAATTTGTGTACACTGAGTACAAGAGCAGCAGCATATACTGTGTAATGGATCTAATACAAACTTCTCTATCCACATATACATATATCCACAAACAGCATAAATACTTTACCTGGGAGATTATTCACATGTGCAAAACGAAATAGATATTTTTTCCTGTGGTTTAATATGTTGTATTTGTTTTCATATTCTGGGCAAAAAATGTGTCACTGTCATCGCAGGAGAGACTTTGTTTCCTTTTTTCACTCTCCCGTGTTTGCTGAGCGCTATGTAAGCCCCTTGGTAAGCACTAGATTCATATGCATTGTAGTTATTGGGCAGCAGGGTTTCTTTGAATTTGCATTCATCTTGAAAAATTGCCTGGAGGAAAAACAAAAGGAACAAAGCAGTTGCCATAAATACTTTTAAAAGACCCAAGTGATTTTTCTTCTTCTTATTTGTGCAGCAGAAGAACCTGTTATGGTATGCAACAGGTGGTGCCGTAGCGTCTGTGTCCAACAATAAAAACTCCTTCAGCACTATTCAGTGTCAGATGCACGCTAATGCCATCTGTTCAGATAATGGACTATGTGCTTCTTGACCCCCATTAACAAGTTAATTCATACTAAATCAGGGATTTCTTAATTGTCTCTGTAAATCATTCTTTGCACCATTGTCACACTAATTTGCTGTATACATGACATGGATTTATTCCCCCCCGCCCACCCCCCAAAAAATTATTTGTCATTTATAGAGGAATAATGTCACCTGCCAGAAATCCTGCAACCCTTTTTCACATGAACAGTCCCACTGAGTGAGAACTATGTGGTTTAATAAGGGTTTTGCAGGATCAGATCCCAAATTGGTTCTAAATCCTTTTTTTAAAACCTGAATTAAATTGTACAGGATCAAACACACCACCAAAGAGTTCTCAGTTATGAGAGTGCTTGTATGTTTTGCATGCTGGGTCACTTAAATCTGAGGAATTGGCTTCCATATATTTGCATGGGGAACTTTTTATTACTTCACATACTGTAATAAGTACACATGCAAACAGACATCAAAATGTTTGGTTGGCAAAAGCGGCTGCATTATTGTGTGAAAGGACAAACGAAAATGATTCCATGAGATCAAATGTCCTGTATATGTAATGCCACTAACACTGATGCTGTAATGTTTTCAGTTCATGCTTTTCTGATCAGATATTTTTGGAACAAATCTATCCAAAGTCTCACAGGTTTTAACCAAGGATGGTTTTGCAATGGAAAATATTCAACTATTATTGTTTTCTAAATTGTCTTTTAAAAGTTTTTTAGTGGGGTTGAATTGAAACAGTTTTAAAAAAAAAAGGGGGGTGGGGTGGGAGGGAAAAAGAGGCAGGACTCTGGGGCAGGCCTGATCCAGCAGTCCCTAAACAGGTCTCAATCCAGCACATGGTACTATTTGAATGCTTAAAGGGGTGTGTGTGTGTGTGTGTGTGTGTGTACATTACTGCTTTGTGGCCTTGAGTTGTCCTATTGGGATTATTTGCATGCTTAAGAATCGTTCATGTCAGTAAAGGTTCCAGGATCTGGCCATCGTTTAATGTTTTATTTAAAGAACCAAAAAGTTTTCTTGAAGTGACAACTTTTTCCAAGGAAACAACTCAGTTGTTTGTGTACAAAAGAAATTTTCAGCAAACTCTATTCTTTATTTGGAGCTAGACCATTCATTAGAGCTGGGTAGGGAAAAGGTTTTCCTGTTCCCTCCAAATTTTCCAGATATCAGAACAGTTTTCCCTCCTGGATCAGGACAAGTGGGTGAAGTTTGAAAAATATTCACAAACTGAAAATTAAAAGAAACACCTTTTGTTTGGGCCAGCTGAAATACTTTGTTTCCAATTTGATCCCTTTTTTTTTTTTTTTTACTATAATTATCTTAAATTTCAAAACAAAAAATAGTTTACAACAGGAAAACTGGAACACTGGATGTGAAAGTTAAACTGCATTCAGCAATCACTAACCCCTGTCACAACTCTTCGGCTGTTCAACCAATTATATAATGATGAACAATGTTGTTAGTGGCAATGAGTATTTTTTTTTTCCCCTTTGGGCCTGATGCTATAAAGCAGGCTTCTGGGAGATTTCCTGATGTCCATGTGTCCCTCGGTATTTGTGGATTCTGGGACCAAACTTCCTGCTTATTCTGTGAGTCCACCCAGGTTTTCCCATGTAAAAGAACTTTGAAAGCAACTCCAGTTGAGGAATCTCATGGGGTTTTTCTTACTCACCAGTGGTCCCCACCCTCTGCAATGGATTTTTGCCCAGGAAAATGTGTGCCCTCTCTCCTACCCTAACAGAACTCTTGACAAAACAAGGCTTACCTGTGCTAGAAAGGGTTTGCAAGACATGTAGACAGAAAAGCCATTTATTGATCATTGCCCCTTTTTTGACATATTCATATTTCTGAGGTGCCCCTTGTACAATCATGCTGGAATGCTTTACAGTAACCATCACGGACATCATGCCAGTTGCTGCACTGACTCTCTTGGATGACAGTATGTCCAGAAGGCTCACTGCAATAATTGAAAGACTGTTTTCTCCACTTGTGATCTCAGTTTTTAAATGGAGGGAAAAAGATACCCAAGACTTCTTAATAATAGTGTCATGTCCAATGTTTAAGACTTGAAAAATAAACTTGCGCTTGTACTCACCGTTCCATATAACCTCCCTTTGTTGTTCATTGCTACAAAGAGAGCACTTTTCACCCCAAACAGGCTAACAACACCTCGCTCCACAGTTGATATTTCTAAAAGACCTAAATAAACAGAAAAAAGTTTACTCTTATAATGCTCAGTCAAAGGAAATTAACAATATAATTATTAAAACCCTTATGAGAATGTCCTACAGAACTTAAAATCTTCCTATTATCCCTACTGTGAAATTCCAAAAATATACAGGGTATCACATTCTTTATTAAATTCTGTAGGTTTTTAGAATAACATTTATAAAATCCTATTCACTTGCTATAGAATCCTGTTGGTTTCATCCCTGTTAAACTATAAAGTCCTATAGAATTTGGGAATAATTCCTAATTAGTTAATCATAGCCATTGACTGTTCAATACTGTCATTCTTGCCACAAGAAATGAGGGGGTTGCGTCATGAAACTCACCATAATCTTTTAGTTGTAAATGGTTTTGTAAATTGCACTTTACAAGAAATTCAAATAAATAGTTAAAAATACATTTCTTTTAATCTTGCAGATTAAAAACAATGGCAATGCTAATAAATGTGGATTAGTTGTGCCCTTTCAAATCCTTCACGTCCTTAAACTGCTAGCAAACTGCTATTCAGAAGTCATGCTAATATGCTGAGTGAATTGAAAACCTCAAGATTCAAATACTGAGCAAAAATGCATGAGTGAAAAAATGCATCAGAAAAAAAGTTTGCAAACTGGTTAGTCTTTTCTACTCTGTAAAGTAAAGCAGAGTAAAAATAAGTTGGTATCTAATTTTGTCCAAGCATTCATGACATGTTTCAGCCTGGAGGTTTCTAGTGCTGATTGATCCTGGAGACTTTTAAAAGGCAACAGATGTAGTTTAGACTAAGAATATCAAGCAGTAACATTTGTGTCCTACGCAGGGTAATTACTAGAGATCACCGCAATTAAGTGACATCTATTCTATTTCATTTCTTGATGCAACTCACTGTATTGGTTTTCATTATGAACACCGCTTATCCTTCCATCTGGGAGGATTTGAAGGTGAAACCCGATGCCCACATTGCAGTAAAGCCTCCGCTGCCTCTTGATTCCTAGCAAATAGTCACTCTCCCAGTTCACATCTGATTTCTCTCCTGACATCCCAGCAATGGACCTGGACAACAGAGACTCCCATCCTCTCTCCAGCAATGTGCCATTAGTTCTGCTTACAACTGGATACGATGAAACAATCCCAGCCAGAAAACCCAAGAGAACAAAAGCAGGCAACGTCCAGTGAACGCTGGCTTCACAGGACATAGTGATGAGAAGTCTTTGTGCAATGGCCATCCGGTTCACCTCTCGGGCACGTGGTCAGAATTAATGGCCCTAAAAATACCGCCCTTCTTGTTTTTCTCCCTTCCGCATGGTGGCACAGGCTTATTTTTGGAAGGCAGATGAAGATTGCTGACATGAAACTAAAGCCTGAGAGCAGTTGGGTTGGGAACAGAGACAGGCCAGCAGAACTCTCACTGGTGGGGACCATGTTTTGTAGCTCCTGCTGTCTGGTGGGCAGCCTCAATATACTGGATTGACCTATCTTTATAGTTTGGAGGCTGTTCCACCCTGCAGCATCACTGTGACATCAACAGCTTGCCAAAGGTAAACTCACCATGGCTGTAACACTAACCTACTTTCTTCTCCTGGGCTGGCTGAGGTTGGACGAATGCTGTCATCCAATATATGAGGCAGGAATGAAGTTTCGTTGGATGGTCGGCAGGGGTTGCTGAATGCAAAGAGGACAAATTGGTTGGATAGTCAGATATCTTGCAGGCTTCCTTATTTAGAACAGAAGGTGCAAAAACAGTTGTGGACTAGGGAGTAACAGAAACCTTGCCAGCCACTTCCTCCGCAGGACATTCATTGAATTTACAATAGGATAGCTCAGGCAGATTAAGGCAACGTTTGGGAGAATAGGTAATAAATGGCTGTGTTTGTATTTCTTTAAGCACCTAACAAATCCAAGGCACCTCACCCTGAATCATCTGAGTGCAAATAGCAGACCTGTGTCTGTAAGGCAACTTCCATTTGTGGGGGTGGATTTACTGCGACTCCCAGGTACGTCACTGAACGTCTCCGAGCCTCTGTTTTCTTGCCTCTAAAATGCAGAGAATGATATTTCCTTACCAAGCTCCATGTGCCCGTGGGATCTTAAAGTATGGTTTGGATTTTGCTCATGGTGATTGTTCTCCCTATTTTATATAGGGGTAAACGCTGTGGGCCAAATCCTCAGGTGTTGCGGAGCAGCACTCAGTGCACTTGTTGGAGAAGGGGATGAGACATAGGTGGCTTTCCACCACCTTTCTGTCCCCTGCCCCCAGTTCTGGAGGCAGTCTGTGGCTGAACAGGCCCCTGCAACAAGCTAGAGAACCATCAGGGCATCTCCAACTTTCCCTGGCAAATAACTACCAAAGGGTCACTATGCTGGCAGAATCAGTGGAGTGCATTGCGCTCAAGCCCTAGCGCCCCCACCCACCCTGGAAGGCTCCCTGCCCAAGGGAAGAGGCTGTGCCAGGAGCAGATTGCACAGGACTGGTTATGCCAGCTGAGGATTCCCCTTCACTAAGGGAACCTTGAGGTGCTCCCTTAAAGCAGCTTTTAGTCCAGTTTAAGCTTAAGAGGGGCTGAAGATCTGGTCCAGATGGGCTAGGTCACTTGCCTGAATAAAGTGTTGTGCAGGTAACTCCCCCCACCTCTCCTCCCACTCCGAGTCGAGGGATGAAACTTACATGTACCCCAGCTGATGGGCAAGGCCTACTGCCTCTCAGTGCCCCCACTGCGGCTAAGGCAGGAATTGAAGCGTGGGCCCTGAACAACTCCTATATAGGGGTTTTTGGTCACTGGATTGTGCAGATTTCCTGGCATTAGTAAAATAGTCTAGAAAATTATAGCATCACAGAAAAGCATGACATTACAGCCTGGCCAAACTTGTATAGAAAGGTAAACATTGGGACTGGTCAGGAAAATGCCAAGAAGTAGCTAAAGCAGCTAAACACTCTGTCTTCTGTAGAGGGTGCCTTTGACTCTGCTTTACTTCTAATCTTGCCTTGTGATGTCTCTCTTACTGGAGAAGGGGCTGTGATCTCGGGCGGTTTGCTAGACCGCAGTGAGAAGTTGAGTCTTGTACCCTGAGAAACTGGAGAGGAATTATACTCCTGTTGGGAGAGAAGCCACCAGAATAGCACTTAAATTCTACCGATACCAATCTGGTGGAAAATTTACCTGAATCAGTCTTTACTTCCTTGAGATCTTAAGGCCCAAGACCAGTTGCCACTCTCCAACAATGGTCTTAGATGACAGTATTTCAGTACAATATTGGAAAATAAAGCATCTTTGGAACACAGCAATACAGATCCATTTTCAGGGTTGGCTAGGGAATTCAAGCAGCAGAGTGTAGTACTCTGATGCAGAATAAAGTTTTCAGAAGCATTTCACTGACTTAGGCTGCTAAATCCCATTTTCAAAATGATTTAGGAGCCCGTTTCATTGAAAGTCCCTTATTATTGTGGGGCTTGGATGGAGCAAATTCCCAGTCATGTGCACAGGAAGAAAGCAGCACAGAAGCAGAGGCTGAGAAACTGAAATTGCTTGCCCAGCGCATGTGTGAAACCCAGATTGGTAGTAAAGACTGGGACAGAGAAGAAGAGAAGAAGTTACTGGATTGGGTACCTGAATGATACACCAGGGCAACCAACTGCAATCCCAGGATAGCCTGCATACAGATGGAACTGCCCAGACAGGCAGCATTTGTGGTAGGGGAGTTGGCTACAGTGGGTTGGCTTCCAGCGGCAGGTGGAAATACCACCTCTCCCTGCTCGCTGAGGGAAGGAAGAGAAGGCACATGGAGAACCCAGCAATCGCGGATCCCAAAGGAAGCCAGAGAGGAGGGAGGAATAAGTTGACTCTACCACTGCAGGAGGGGACTACACACACTTCAAAAATTGTTTTGTGCTTGTCTTTGCTGACTTGAAGCAGTGCAAGTGTCAAACACAACAGCTTCCACACCAGCAGCAGTGTTAGGAAACCTTTTACTCCTTATAGGCTGCCACAAAAGCTTTCATTCATATTTATGAAACACAGTTTACCTTTGTATTTCCCATACAACTATTAACCTCCAGGTTATGAGCCAAAATCCTAATCTCGGTTACCCTGGTATTGGCTTCTGTGGATTCACACAGAGGTGAGAGCAGAATTTAGCTCCGACATTTTATAGTTGCTGGGCAATACTCACCCCAGGTTTATACCAATTTCAATCCTAGCACGGGAACCTGGTGGCGGGAAGTCCTCCAGGAGAGAAAGTTGCTGTGGTGCAAGGCATCTGCAGCCTGGGAGCTGGGAGGCAAAGGCAGCTAATGCTGCCCGGGAAGGGGGCATAGCAAAGGCAGCTGATGCAAGGATTGATTCAGTGCTTCCTCTCAATGGTAACGGAGCTTGGATGACACCCAAAGGAGGATAGCAATGGAAATACTGAAGGGCGATTCTGTCGGCCAGTGCAAGGCTGTCAAAGGGAAGTGCATTTTACACAGCCTGTTGCATCTTTAGCGCATCTGGTCTGCTAACACACAACATACACACCCTCTCTCATATATACTTAGTACAGTAGGTCAGTGGCACAACTCAAATCTCCTGACTCCGCAGCTACAGGCCTGCTCAGTAACCCACACTGCCTCTCTACTCCTACATTTTGTCTCTTAGGTTTGCCCATTATGAAAGGATTTGTACAGTATGAGAACAAAACATTGCCTGTTCCTCATTCCTCCCCTCCTCCCCAAAAAAATCGAGACAGCAGCCAGCACCAGTAATTGCACCCACTCTGTGTAAGCACCCATCTGGCCAATGCTACCAAGCAGACAAGAGCTACTGAGTGACATGAAATAAGCTTAACTTGGATTGTTTTTTGATATGTCTCCACTTTCCAGTTGCAACAGGAACAATGGTGCTACTGGAAGAATCGTTGATAGAAAAAGCATGAATCTAATGTCTTTGCTGAAAAATCTGGGTGCTCAGTTCCATAAACCAATCTCTAAAATTGGAAGCCAAATTGTTTAGATAGTCACTCACCTATCCGTGCTTAAGGAATGTCAGTGTTTACCAAAAGCATCTCATACAATGGCTCATACAATGATACCAAAAGCATCTCATACAATGGCTATCCAACACCTGAGTGTTGGTTGCTCCTCTTTTTTGCAATATGACTGTGAGGGCATCTTCAAAACTTTTTGTCAGTTACTTGGGTAGGTAATTATTTTTGGCAGGTCAGGGCATTTTTGAATAATAGGGTTTTTTAAAGTATTTCCCCCTCCATTATCATCAGTCTTCATGATAAAGAGCAAGTAACTGGATTTTTGAGCCACAGCTGGCACATTTTCATGGCAATTTTGTAAGGCTCTGATAGGATACCCTCGGCCATTACCAAGAGATCTGCGATTATTTACCTTCCTCTTTCCTTTTAAAGGAACATGAAAGGGACCCAGGACAGTTGGTGGGAAATCAGATCTTCAGTGTAGAAGATGGCAAGATTTTGAAAATTCAGTGGTGATTAGACATTCCCATCACATCTGAAGAAGAAAGCCAGTCCCCACACAGTTATGCCAGCAGCTGTCAGGCTAGTGTGCCATATATTTCTCACAGTCATATTGGTGTCATGTACCATTAGTACATTATCTTGTAATGGACCACTTTTGTATGCGAGTACATGTAAATTTGGCTCTTTGCCTCATGTTTTTCCATTACTTGTTTGAATTTTTTCCTAACAACTTATTCTGTAGGTCCGTGTCTTTGTTCATATCATTTAGTAGAGGGTTGTGAATCCCAGAGAGATTGTGCTTTTTGCTACTAACTGGGATTTACAAAGTATTTGTAGAGTATCACTACCTGGTGCTGTTTTGCTTGTCTCATTCTTTGCCAAAAGAACAGTACCGAAGGCCAGAAGCTCAGAGAGATAATATGGGGGTGCCATAAAGTTGATCCCCTCGTTTTAGTCTTGCCGTTTCCTACTGCTCTAACCCTTCTGCTATGCTAGTGAAATGTCTTTGTGTATTTAATAAGAGCTAAAGGGGAAGGGAATGTAGCAGGATGCCAGGCCGTGGATACTGTATCCAAGATACCTTAGTCACACTTATTGGTGAGTGGGAGCGAAACTCCTTATATCTCTGGTATTTAGGGAGCAGGAGTTGATCTTTAAGGAGAATGTTAGCAGTACAGTCTTGTTCTATTTGAACCCAAGTCTCAGGGGTTTTCAGCATATCATTAGACTGCTACTTTCAACTGAGCCACACAATATTAATCTTGGATATGAGGAAAAGCAAACCCACCTCACACTTTTTGGGTTTAACTAATATGGCTGGGAATTTCAAAGGTACCTAAGACTGTTCAACTCTCATCATATGCAGTAGGAGCTGGGAGCCAAATTTCCTCAGGCATCTTTGAAAACCCCAGCCTATCATGCCATTTGCCCACAGAGATGGGGATGTATCATTCTATGTGAAATTGAGTAGTCTTTGAGTCATAGTGGGGATCTGGCCTTCAAATCTTCAACATGCTTTGCCTCTCCAAATTTAAAAGCGAGAAGGAGATTGCAGAACATTCCATGTCCAGCAACATGCTTTGGAAGTGCAGAAGTAAATGGGTTTACTAGTCAGTTACTTTGAAAATTCTGATGATGGGTCAACAGCATTCAAAGGAGTAGTGCCTGGCTTGGAAGCTCTCTAATCTGTCCAGTAACGACATCTGTGAATATGTAAATCTTTTTTTCTGAACAAAATTTTAAGAATCCACTTTCTGAAGGGTGAAACATACATTGCAAGAGTAAGCCTTATTCCTCTTCTACATGGTTGGGCAGGCATGTGTTTTACCTTCTTATGCTGTGCTAGAGTGGGGAAATTGTCAGTTGCCAAAGGCCCTAAATTTGTACCTTTCCTTTTGTTTTGTGCTGCAGTGTTGGTTAGTAGAGGGGTGGACAATTTTAAAAGCGCAGGAGGATTGCAGACTAGCTCAAGTGACCTACACCAAGGTTTCTTAAACATTGGGCTTCTTGTTATAGCTAATACATTTCTATGTTAAAAGCCCCAAATGAATGTTACCAGTGCAAGGGGAGCTATGGAGCGAAGATTTAACACCTTACATACGTGCCCTTGAGCCTGTGACAGAATGTATCTGAAGTGCTGGAGAGCTAGAACAGAATTAGGAACGTAGCGAGGAACAGGAAAAACAAGACTCCCCAACCTTTCCCATTTCCGATGGCTTCTAACAAATATGAATAAGTCTCTGTTCCAGTTAGATTCCACCTGCTGGCCAAAAGTGTCGACTTCCCCATTTCTTTTTCTTACAGCAACCATGAAACTTCCACGTCCTTCTGATCTGATTCAGCAGGGCACAGCTCAGACTCATCCAGGTGCTTACACTGTCAAGGGCAGTGTCTGGATAACATCATGGCTCTTCCTTGGGTGTCTTTTTTTGTCATCACCCCCCCCCCCCCGCCCCACACTCACAGTTTACACAGTGTGCTTATGCGTGAAAACAGTAACTCAACCCACCCCCTCAAAGAGAGCCTGAATAAACAGAGAGTCTGTAAAACATGTCCTAATGTTCAATATACATGGGTGAAGCAAATTCCAGACTGAAGGGACCACCAGTGAACATGCCCTGCTCCTAACCCCTAAGGATACAAATCTAGGGAGTGTCAGTTTGAGCTGTCCAGCTGATCCAAAATGTCAGATTAGCCCAAAGTTGGGGTCTGTCTTTTTTCTTTTACTTCAGTCTTTGTGTAAAACTCCTTACAATACTTACTGATCAAATGGAATTGGAGCACGGTTAAGTGATTTACTGAATCTGGACCTACACGAGTAAGTGATGACTTCTGAGTCCCTTCTCAACAAGTTAGTAAATTATAATATAATCTCATTACTAGACAACTAGTAAACTTTAGGATATGATCTCAGACAGTTGTCTGTAAAAATGGCCAAAGACCATTTTCCTTCACCACCAGAATTACATCCAGTTAAACAGAAAAGGCATCAGCTGAATGACAACTTGACTCGGGGCTGCTTCAAAAGAGATCTATGTTTTCGTCAGCCCTGTGGGCTAAAACAAATAGCATGAGCTTTCAGAGGTGACGGCAGCAATTCAGCTGTTCTACTTGCTTCTCCTCTTCCTTTTGTGAGCAAGAGAACAGGAATAGTATATGATTCCTGGGCACCAGGACAAGAGATGTAATGAGCAGGGTAGAGGCTATCCTGAGGAATGTTAGGGGAGTTCAGGATTATAGACCTCCCATGGGAACCAGGGATATACAGGGGAGAGATTGGATAGAACCCCAATGTTGATTTCAGTGACCTGAGGAAATAAAGACAGGTTTCAGAGTAGCAGCCGTGTTAGTCTGTATCCGTAAAAAGAAAAGGAGTACTTGTGGCACCTTAGAGACTAACCAATTTATTTGAACATAAGCTTTCGTGAGCTTCAGCTCACTTCATTGGATGCATACAGTGGAAAATATAGTGGGGAGATTTTATATACACAGAGAACGTGAAACAATGGGTTTTACCATACAGAGTGTAATAAGAGTGATCAAGAAAGGTGAGCTATTACCACCAGGAGAGCGGGGCTGGGGTGGGAGGACCTTTTGTAGTGATAATCAAGGTGGGCCATTTCCACCACTGTATGCATCCGATGAAGTGAGCTGTAGCTCACAAAAGCTTATGCTCTAATAAATTTGTTAGTCCCTAAGGTGCCACAAGTACTCCTGTTCTTTTTTCTGAGGAAATAAGTACAGTTCGGACTGCTGCAGGTGGCCCTTGCTAGGATGTTTTAAGTGCCAAGCATGAATGAAGGAAGAGGAAGACTAATGCTAGAGATCAGCGCCTGGATAGGGCTGAGAGCACAGAGAAAAGCAGTTTGGATTGGCCCAGCACGAGGACGGATTCTGTGGTGAGAAGGCAAAAGTTTGGATCAGATAGAACAAGTAGGTTATCATTCTCTTGGATTCAAAGGAGGCAGTTTGTTAATTGAAAGCTTCAAATTCACATAACTCCCACTGCTCTATATAGTCTATCAAACTATAACAGGGTTCAAAAAAGAACTAGATAAATTCATGGAGGATAGGTCCATCAACGACTATTAGCCAGGATGGACAGGGATGGTGTCCCTAGCCTCTGTTTGTCAGAAGCTAGGAATGGGCAACAGGAGATGGATCACTTGAGGATTACCTGTTCTGTTCATTCCCTCTGGGGCACCTGGCATTGGCTACTGTCGGCAGACAGGATACTGGGCTAGATGGACCTTTGGTCTGACCCAGCCTCGCCATTCTTCTGTTCTTATGCTCTGACACACACTTCCCAGAATGAAAAGAGAGAAGGTGGAGAGGTAGTGTGGTGGAGAGGTAGTGTAGCTGATGTCTAGAGAGTATAACTGAGACCAGCAGCAGCGATTCACATATGACATATCAGTATTGACCGTTAGTTAAGTACCATACATAAGAAGGGGGAAAGAGGTACTGGGGCACTATGTCACAAAATATTTGTAGCCACTGAGCTACAATCTGTAACTGAAGACAGTAGAAGTTAAACACTGTGGGTTAGGATACAATAACAAAGGAGTAACAGTAATAAGTATTTGGTACAGACCTCCCTACCCCAAGCACTGAAGAAGAGTCAGAATGAAAATATCCATGATTTATTATCAAGTTGTTAGAAATTGCAGGATTATTTCTCTTGGGGATTGTTCCTGATATCTGTGGGTAACAAAGGTAATACATCATGGAGGATAAAGGGGTTCTTCATTTAATCAGAGGACAACTTTGACACAGAAAATAAAGACTACCCAGAGAAGAAATTACCTTTGCATCTACATCTTATCAAAAGCAAGCAGCAAATTAACTGAGAACTCAAAAGACGAATAGGTAAGGTGGGTGCACATACCCACAGGCTCTTCAATTCAGTATTCTAAAGAATGGGTCCCTAGAATGCAGCAGCAGTGGGCTATTGTATTTTGAGAAAGCAGATTTGTGGGAATTAAGAAACATGATCCTGTTGTAATAAGAGGAAGTATTAAATTGCATGAACCTGGAAGGAGCTGGGAATGGGAGATTCCATTGATGAAGAAAACTGCACACTAGAAGTGGCTAGTGCAGTTTCACAAGGGATTGGCTCAAAGATCAAAGAATAAGAAAAACCCTGTAAGGAAAATGGAGAACTAGGGCAGGAATAAAGCAAAAATGTACAGTCATTTAAAGTTTACAGAAGAAAGGTAAGGGCAGGTCAAAAGCAGAATGAGCTAACAATAGCCGAAGAGTAGGGGGAAAGGATTTTTTCAGATACGATAAGGAGAGAACAATTAATCCTGGACATAAGGTGGGAACTAAATAGATCTACAAAATGATGCAGAGGAAAGATCAGAGCAGGCAGAAGGCAAAACAAACTCTCACAAATTATAAGGGTTATAGGTGACTTAAAAAAATAAAGATTGTGGATCAAAGATATGTTCAAGTTAGTACAATAGCTAAGGCCCCAGTTCAGCAGGGTGCTTAAGCATGTGATGAGTTCTCCTGAACTCAGCTAATGCTTTGTAATTTTTTTTATTTATTTTTTGGAGTGGGAGTAATCGCGCGTTACAGTTCAGGGCAACTGTATCTGTATTCCCCTGCATAGTCCAGCAAGGGCACCCACGCGTAGGCTTCCAGCTCCCCTGGCTGTGACTTCTCTTAGCTGGAGACCTGTTTCCCTGCTTCCTGACCAAAGCATTTCCAGGCTGCACAACTCCCTGATTATACTGTGAATTCACCAGCATAGTCTGCTTGCCTTTCTCCTTAGAGATAGTTAACAGTGCAGTTGCCACTGTTATAAACCAAAAACACTTTCTGTGTAAGCATATTTATTCTTAAGGTTTAAGCATTACAGAGAAACCATTAAAAGAATCTAGACACCTACTAATAAGCTTACCAGAGATCATCCCCCCAAAAACTATCTCCAGCATGGGCTATAGCACAAATGGTTGCAAGTTCATAACAGCCTCAGTTCTGAACTAACACAGTCATGAAAAGTTTAGTCCCTCCTTTATACAGTTTAGGGGTCTTTGATCTGGAGTTTCCAGGAGGAGGTAATCAGTAGACAATGGGTTTTTTCCATAAGGCATAGCTTCAAAAGGCCTCCTAAGTACCTCCTAGGAAACACAATTCACGTGTATTGTCTCAGACAGTTCTTTGAAATTCCTAACATTTCCCCCCAGGTTTACATTAGTGAGCCTCCTAGAAAAGTCACATACAATCTTACAATAACCCAGAAACAATTGCATTTTAATACAGGTTTCAGAGTAGCAGCCGTGTTGGTCTGTATTTGCAAAAAGAAAAGGAGTACTTGTGGCACCTTAGAGACTAACCAATTTATTTGAGCATAAGCTTTCGTGAGCTACAGCTCACTTCATCGGATGCATAAAGTGGAAAGTATACTGAAGAGATTTTATATACACACAGAACATGAAAAAATACACATTGTAAGGAGAGTGATCACTTAAGATGAGCTATTACCAGCAGGAGAGTGGGGTGGGGGGAGAGAAAACCTTTCGAAGTGATAACCAAGGTGGGCCATTTCCAGCACATTTCTAGGAGTTAACAAGAATGTCTGAGGAACAGTGCCGGGGGGAGAGGGGGAGGAGGAGGAGGAATAAACAAGGGGAAATAGTTTCACTTAGTATAATGACTCAACCAATCCCAGTCTCTATTCAAGCCTAAGTTAATTGTATCCAATTTGCAAATTAATTCCAATTCAGCAGTTTCTCGCTGGAGTCTGTTTTTGAAGTTTTTTTGTTGAAGGATACTCACTTTGAGATCAGAAATCGAGTGACCAGAGAGATTGAAGTGTTCTCCGACTGGTTTATGAATGTTATAATTCTTGACATCTGATTTGTGTCCATTTATTCTTTTACGTGGAGACTGTCCAGTTTGACCAATGTACATGGCAGAGGGGCATTGCTGGCACATGGTGGCATATATCACATTGGTAGATGTGCAGGTGAACGAGCCTCTGATAGTGTGGCTGATGTGATTAGGCCCTATGATGGTGTCCCCTGAATAGATATGTGGACACAGTTGGCAACGGGCTTTGTTGCAAGGATAGGTTCCTGGGTTAGTGGTTCTGTTGTGTGGTATGTGGTTGCTGGTGAGTATTTGCTTCAGGTTGGGGGGCTGTCTGTAGGCAAGGACTGGCCTATCTCCCAGGATTTGTGAGAGTGTTGGGTTATCCTTCAGGATAGGTTGTAGATCCTTAATGCGTTGGAGGGGTTTTAGTTGGGGGCTGAAGGTGACGGCTAGTGACGTTCTGTTATTTTCTTTGTTAGGCCTGTCCTGTAGTAGGTGACTTCTGGGAACTCTTCTGGCTCTATCAATCTGTTTCTTCACTTCCTCAGGTGGGTATTGTAGTTGTAAGAATGCTTGATAGAGATCTTGTAGGTGTTTGTCTCTGTCTGAGGGGTTGGAGCAAATGCGGTTGTATCGCAGAGCTTGGCTGTAGACGATGGAATTGTGTGGTGTGGTCAGGGTGAAAGCTGGAGGCATGTAGGTAGGAATAGCGGTCAGTAGGTTCCGGTATAGGGTGGTGTTTATGTGACCATCGTTTATTAGCACTGTAGTGTCCAGAAAGTGGATCTCTTGTGTGGACTGGACCAGGCTGAGGTTGATGGTGGGATGGAAATTGTTGAATTGGAATTCATTTGCAAATTGAATACAATTAACTTAGGCTTGAATAGAGACTGGGAGTGGCTAAGTCATTATGCAAGGTAACCTATTTCCCCTTGTTTTTTCCTAACCCCCCCCCTCCCCCCCAGACGTTCTTGTTAAACCCTGGATTTGTGCTGGAAATGGCCCACCTTGATTATCATACACATTGTAAGGAGAGTGGTCACTTTAGATAAGCTATTACTAGCAAGAGAGTGGGTTTGTGTGTGGGGGGGGGAGGGGTGAGAGAACCTGGATCTGTGCTGGAAATGGCCCAACTTGATTATCATACACATTGTAAGGAGAGTGATCACTTTAGATAAGCTATTGGCAGCAGGAGAGTGGGGTGGGGGGAGGTATTTTTTCATGCTTTGTGTGTATAAAAGATCTTCTACACTTTCCACAGTATGCATCCGATGAAGTGAGCTGTAGCTCACGAAAGCTTATGCTCAAATAAATTGGTTAGTCTCTAAGGTGCCACAAGTACTCCTTTTCTTTTTGAGAATGGATGTGTTTATCTAAATGCCTGCGGAAGTATGGAAGAGGGACTGATGGGCTAGTAAAAAAAAAAAGAGCTCATTCCTGCAAGGTGCTGAGAACATGTCTCTAATTAGCTTTGGCCCTGATTCAGCAAAGCACATAAGCATGGACTTTAATGGGATTTAACTATGCGCTTAAAGTTAAGTCTGCTCTCAAACGCTTTGCTAAATTGGAGCCTTTAATGGGAACTAAGGGAATTGGGCACTTTGCCAGGTAATGCTCCAAAATAGCAATGTTTTACATTTGCAATTTCTTTAGCACCTTTCATTTGTTAGTCTCTAAGGTGCCACAAGTACTCCTTTTCTTTTTTCATCCCAGGTTGAGTCACAAACTCTACACATATCTCTGTCCAAAACACTAGGGTTACAGAGCCTTTGCTCAAGTGAAAACTCAAGTGTCTGGAAATGCCAAAGTTAAAGCTACTTGTGCAACCATATGGGCCAATAAAACTACTGTACCAGGATGTTGCAGGAGTGGATCTAAGGCAGCAGAAAAATAAATGTCTAGTATCAGATTTGGATAGCATGTGAGGAGGTTAAGGCTATATTGCAGCACATACACACAAATGGGCAGATTTCAAGTTGCAAGTTTAACTGGAGCATTTGCTGACTTTAATTATTAATTATTTGTTTTATTGTAGTGCCTAGGAGCCCTCGTCAGTGACCAGGAGCCCATTGTGATAGCCGCTGTACAAACACAGAACGGAAAGAGAATCTTTTCCCCAAAGAAGTAAGTATATACAATCTAAGTATAAGACAAGAGATAACCGATGGATACAGGCAGGCTGGGAAGTACAAGGATGCAATGTTTCAGAGTAACAGCCGTGTTAGTCTGTATTCGCAAAAAGAAAAGGAGTCCTTGTGGCACCTTAGAGACTAAGTCATTATGCAAGGTAGCCTATTTCCTCTTGTTTTTTCCTACCCCCCCGCCCCCCAGATGTTCTGGTTTAACTTGGTTTTAAACTTGGAGAGTGGTCAGTTTGGCTGAGCTATTACCAGCAGGAGAGTGAGTCTGTGTGTGTATGGGGGTGGGTTTTTGGAGGGGGGTGAGGGAGTGAGAGAACCTGGATTTGTGCAGGAAATGGCCTAACTTCATTATCATGCACATTGTGTAAAGAGTTGTCACTTTGGATGGGCTATCACCAGCAGGAGAGTGAATTTGTGTGGGGGGGTGGAGGGTGAGAAAACCTGGATTTGTGCTGGAAATGGCCTAACCTGATGCTCACTTTAGATAAGCTATTACCAACAGGACAGTGGGGTGGGAGGAGGTATTGTTTCATATTCTCTGTGTATATATAAAGTCTGCTGCAGTTTCCACGGTATGCATCTGATGAAGTGAGCTGTAGCTCACGAAAGCTCATGCTCAAATAAATTGGTTAGTCTCTAAGGTGCCACAAGGACTCCTTTTCTTTTTACAAGGATGCAATGAGAGACTATTGGCCAGAACAATAGGCAGTGATCTCAGCCTAGCCGTTGTCATGGTTTTTTTTGCAGGCATCATGGCAAAGGTTTTGAGGACGGTTTTAAACGTGGATAATGAGTTCGTTTTTCAGAGCTTACCCATGCAACCTTAACATTCCGCTATTTTTTCACTCTTCTCACATGTCAAGAAACTGGAATCAGCAAGTAAAGTTAGTGTCTCGCCAGCCCGCCACTATTGCACTGTGTGAAGTGAAAAAGGTGCTCAGTAATTGTAGGATCCGGCTCCATGATAACTGGCTAGAAGCATATAAGAAGAGGGGAGGAATTGTTTATACATAGGAGTCGTGGGATGAAATTGTGTGAAGGGAAATTTAGGCTGCACATCAAAGAAGACAATTAGATTGTGTAGATTACTCCAGCTTTGAAGCTTTGCCACTGGGGTTATTGAAAATTAGACTAGGCAACACTGAATTGGGCCAATAAAACAGACCAATATCACAGTGGTGGGAGGATATGACACAACTATTTAATATGTCCATCCCTTCCCAAATATCCATTATTTATAGCATCACATTATTGCCACTATGCAAATTATTCTTAATTGTGGTTCTGTGATATTTGGTTATCCCACCTGGTACAAATAGCAAGGAAACTAACACATTAAACTAATGCTGAGCAATGCATTCACATGGAACAAAAGCTAAATAGAAAGACAAAAAGGGTTGTTGATTTTAACCTATTGCTATAAACTTATTGACCTGAACTGATGCATGATTTTGTGTCGCTACCAGCTGTATTATACAATTAAGCTCTCTGCTAATTACTCCAAATGAAAGCGCAAAAGCAAGGAGAGGTGACCAAACCCAGAGCAGCTAATCTTGTCAACTGGATCAACTGCAGTGGATAGAGGGTAAAATTTTCAAAAGCCCGTCGGTGAATTAGGAGCCTATGTCCCATTTTCAGAAGTGACTTAGGTACTTTAGGTTTCAGAATAGCAGCCGTGTTAGTCTGTATTCGCAAAAAGAAAAGGAGTACTTGTGGCACCTTAGAGACTAACAAATTTATTTGAGCATAACCTTTCGTGAGCTTATCTGATGAAGTGAGCTGTAGCTCACGAAAGCTTATGTTCAAATAAATTTGTTAGTCTCTAAGGTGCCACAAGTACTCCTTTTCTTTTTAGGTACTTTAGAGTCTAAATACTATTGACTTTCAGTTAAATGTAGGCACCCATTCTGAAAATGGGACATGGGCTCCTAAATCACTTAGGGGCTTTTGAAAGTTTTCCCCTGAAAAATCAGAATCATTGTTACTCAGTTCAACTAAAGAGCCAGATGAGTAAGTCTTGGTGGCTCATGACTGCCTCCCTGCTCCTGCTTGCAATGAAATTACTATTTCAGATGCTTATACTGACATGACAGCAGCAAATCTAAATGGAAAAGAAACACATTGTGCTAACAGCTACAGCCACTTTGCTCTTTCCTCCCCAGCAGCCATAGCATAAGACATTTGTTGTGATGGCTTTTAGCATATGCAAGATCAAGATCAGATTCCTAAAATATTCTGAAAACCAGTAATAGCCTCAACACTGACTGTGGTTAAATATAAAACTTAAGTAATTCATTCTATTAAAAAGTCAGTGTCTTATTTTTATCAAGTGATGTTATGAGGGCATGTTCTAAATCAGCTGAAAGCCCTTGAAGCCTTAGGAACTCCTTGTGTGTAATTCTGAAAGGCCTAATTGAGTTAACAACTGGCTCAGCTTTTTTGCTTATTTTATTAGCACAGAATTCTCCTTCTGACACTGAACGCTTCTGATCATGTCTAGGAGATTACGCGTTTAAAGAAGTGACAGAAAATAATAGTTCTAAGGGCTACATAATATTACGTTACTTTCCTTGAGCAATCAATATCCAAATTCAGGCAGGGCTACATTCTGGCAGACATGTATGAGTGCTCAAGGGAAGAGTGCAAAGAGGCTCTTTGCACCCTGTACACAGGCTGTCTGAGTAGGAAGTGCAAGGTATGCTGAAAAATGATGACAGAGCTCCTGCCCTGATGTGTGCTCTGCTGTAACTCCTAGAGACATTCTGGCTGAGCACTGCTCCTACCCTCTCTTTGATCTTTCCAATGTACCCTCAGTGTGATCAGGGGTTAGGGCATGGCACAGCAGCCCTGGGTGTTCTATTCCTGGCTCTGCTGCTAACTAGCTATGTGACCTTAACCTCTCTGGGTCTCAGTTTCCCTATGTCTAAAAGAGGGTCAGTGATACTGCCCTATCTTGCATTGTAGAGCACTTTGAGATCTGTGGGTGGAATTTGCTGTATAAGGGCTAAGAAATATTATCACCTCTCTATTTTGTGCATTTATAAGGCACCTACCATCTTGGTATCTGTCATCCCTACTCTTTGGGTGTGGTTTACTTACTATGGTGTCTGTTGCACACTCCTCCATGCAGATAGGCCCAGTTCATGGCTGCTGCACTAATGACGAAATGCAGTTATTCCAAGTATCTTCTAGACAGAATGCATATTCCATGTGGGATTAAAGAATAGTTTGTCTGATGCTCGTAAAGCGGGTGGTATGGAGCAGGGTCAAGGTAAGCATGTGGCAGAGCACTGAAACTCCCTTTTTGATCAGCTACGTAGTGACCATATGTTCACAGCCGGAATGTGCACTGAACTTTCTTCAGTAGGGTCTCAACACTGACCTTTTGCTGCATTCCCCTACAGCAGTAAAATGGTTACACATAAGTAAACTGACATATACCATATGCAATCCCAGCTGTCCTTTCCAGTCTGCCATTTTCCTTTCTTTGCAAAATTCAATGGAAGGGAAACATGCTGCAATTAATAACTTTTCATAAGCATTAATAAAAATAAAGGCATGAAAAATGATCATGCTTCTGGCAGAATAAGTCCATACTGATGACCGGCTGGACATAGAAATGCATGTTGATCAATCCTGAAAGCAATTTCTGACCATCTGTTGCTATTTTCTGTACTGTGCTTCTCTTTGCGTGGTGACACAGAAATATTTAACTCGATCCTGTGTGGTTCTTGCTGAGGTTTGTGAATTACTTCATCCCTAGTTTTCATAGTTTGCTTTGCACTTTTTATATTGTCTTTGCTCTTGCTCTGTTTTTATTTTTCTGTGTGGTTGGCTAGCCTGGTTTGTATATGATTCCACTATCAAAATATGATGGTTATGCAATAGGCAATTATTCTCTTACAATCCTGCAAGCCCTTGCTTCCGGGCACAGTGTTTACTACAGAGAGTAGTTCTACTGCAGGTCAACTCATGGGACTACTCGTGAAAGCAAGGACTCCAACTGGTGGTCAGCGCTACATGTGGTAATAGCAGAGCTGTGCCCCTAGATTATTACATTACACACTAGTGGCCAAGAATTTCAAAATGACTAGTGATTTTTGGGTGTCCCACTTCAGACCCATTAAAAATGGGCCTGATTTTCAGAAAGTGCTTAGTATCCATTATCTGAAAACCAAGCTGCTCAAGGTCCCGCAAGTTGGGTATTCAAAAATCACCAGTCCCTTTTGGAAATCTTCGCACAGAGTATGGAGTTTTCATTTAGATATGCAGACTGAGATTTCTGGAGCCAGGAGGGGAGACTGACACCCAGTCCCCATTCATTTCAATGGGAATTAGGCAGCCCAAACTCTTAGGCTGCTTTGAAAATCTGACCCATAGCACCTTGGTGCTAACATGCTATATTGTGCTGCAAGCATTTTTTCTCTCTAAAAATGCAACAGATATGTAATTGCTGTGCGTTCATGCATCTGCTGCACTTCCATTGACCTCCATCAAATCACTGCTGGCTTTTGGAAGACATGCAAAACCAAGGTCCTGAGCATGAGTAGTCATAAACTATCCCATGGTATTTTGCATAAGAACTAGGGGTATTAGCCCGTGTTTTGGCCAAATTAAAACTCCCAACTGCATTCTATCTCATTAAATTCCCTTACCAACTTCTATTGCTTGTGATATTATGCACTGATGGTATCTTCACTGCAGAGTGAACTCAAGTGATTGACACCTGGGTTAGCCTCACCCAGGTGTGAGCAGCCATGGTGAAAAACCATACCCGAGTTACCGCACCCTCACTGGTGCTGCATGCAGCTGTGTGTCTTGCTAGGACTTCTAGGGGCACATCCTAGGGGGTTTTGTGCTGCACTAAGATGAGCTGTTTTTTATGATTCTTTCCTGGTGAATTGTGGGAGAACTTTTCTGTTCACCTGGGCACACAGGGAATTGTGGGAAGACACGGGAGGACCATAAGCAGCACTCAAGTGATTTAACCTGTATCCTCACTGTGAAATGGGTTGGTTACCCGCCCACATGAAGGCCTTACCTAGGCTTTACCCTATAACCCCAGTGAGGCCAGCTAGTTCTGATTGAAACCACCAGCAAACCCAGGTGAGAGGGTTTTATGGGCGGTCAGGAGCTGGGTTAAAGGCAACTCCCAAGTAAGAGCATGGGTCAACTCTGCAGTGAACGCAAGCCCTTACTGTTTGGAGGCCTGATTCAGGAAGGTGCTTAAAAATGTGCCTAGCTTTCATCTTAGGACAACTCATGTGCTTACAGTTAGGTATATGCTTCAGTGCTTTCCTAAAGTGGGGCCTTAAACAGTTTTGTGGTGTTGCAGTAAGAAATCGACTCTCTTGTTCCACCCCAGAGATGGATGCATTTCAGTGCTGGCTGAAGTGATTTCTATATACAGTTGGTCAGATTTATCAGTGGTAAGACAGGAGTATAAGTTATTGCTCATCGTGATAAGGTGTCTGATCCCTTTTGAGACCCTCAGCTGAAAGATGGCATAGGATTGCAAAGCATTATCATTCTATTTTTTGTAAAATAGGGATTGGACAGATCAGAGAATGTTTTTGTTTAAACCAACTAAAACAATCACGTACTCCTTTTTACCAAATCTCTTTTCAGAATAGAACCAGGCTTCAAATCTGGGATGATTGTTCTACATATTCCAGTATATTTTTAAATTGAATTTTAGTTTTAAATCCCGTTGCAGTTGTCAAAAACTTGTTGACAGCTCCCTTTTTCAAATAAATGTTATTTTATATACTATTTATGTAGAACTTTGATAATTTTCTGTTAGGTATACCCTTTCTATTTAACATCCTACCCAGTGTGTGAAATCTATCAGCTCTTCAGTTGATGTAAATCATATAGTTTAATTGAATTAAATGGAACTACATCAATTTATCGCAGCTGAGGATCTGGTCCACTGTGGCTATTCCTCCCACACTGACAGAATTACCTTATCGTAAAATCAAAGGTAACCTGTTTTCTAAAAAACTGCTGTTTTGCCATCTCTCACAATTTTATTACCAGCCTTGCAATATTTGGTGTCTTCCTTAAAGTCTTGGCTCATAGAGTCATGCCATTACTTGAGAATCTCTCCTGTCATGTCAAAAAGAAAGTAAATTTCTAGCCCTCAGGCTTGTGGAGAAAAGCTTGAAATCATGAATTTTAAAGTCTGAAAAAACAGAAGGCAAATAAAAAGAACCCAACTTTATTATTTTTAAAATCTCGTGATTTTAAAGTCAATCTCATGATTTTTGGAGCCTGACTCATGATTTCTGAACACTTGGAATGGAACAATTCGGAGACAGAATTGTTAACATACTGGGAACAATTTAAAGAGCCACATTCAGCTCACATTTGCCTAAATAATTAGGTTTTGTGCAACAAACTTCCATAATTAAAAAAAATCATCCAAATGGAACAGCATTTTAAAATAAACAAACATTCCCCCTGTAGTGTTTGCAAACCAAATGTTGATGCATGAAAATCTGAAAATTAAATGGACTAGAAACTCACTATTAAAAGTAAAACCTATTTTCATTGTCCAAGCTGGGGGAGGGAGGGGAATGCAAAAGGTAAACAAAGAGCATCAATGATGCTTAATTTTAATTGCTTTTCCCATTAATAACCTTAATGAGTTCTTTAGAATATAAATAATTTGTTTTCATTTTTTTTAAAACTGACTTCTAAACATACTGTGTCCCTTTAATTATGGACTTGAGAGATATATATCTAACCTTAGGCACAATTGTTATTACTGTACTGCTAAGATTAATACTCCAACTAGGGCACTCCAGCTTCTGCACTAGACAGTATCTGATTCAGTTTAGTTTGATTTTTTTTTTTAATTGAACCTTATTTATCCACTTCAGAGCTTTCCCATCTTTCTATTTAGGTCCAAATCCTGTAAAAACTTAAGAAACTGAGTAACTTTATCAAAGTGAGTAGTCCCATAGAAAGCTACTCTCATATGCCTTTGCAGGATTGGGGCTTTTGGGAATATATACTTTATCAGGGATGGGGTGTGATCGATAAGGTCTTCGGAAATCCAGCTTCCCAATGCTAATATAAGCCCATGGCATAAATAGTAATGCTGGGCACATATATAGCACTTTTCATCCAATGATCTCAAAGCATTTTGCAAACATGACTATCATTACCTTTATTTTGCAAATGAGGAAACAGATGTGCAGAGAGATGATTTTTCCCAAGATCATACCACTGACAGCAACAGGAATTAAACCCAGACCTTCTGACTCCCTAGTCACTGAACCATGCTGCTAAATGCATTGTGTTGAGGTGGGAGTTGCAGAGATTTGATAATCCCTACATATTTTACGCACATTTGTTTTCTTATTTAAACTTCACATATCCCAAGATAAACACCATGAGCGAAATCCTGGCTCTACTGAAGTCAATGGCAAAGCTCCCATTGACTTCAATAGGACCAGAATTACACCCTACATCTGTTTAAACCGCACAGCTCTGAACGTGGCTTAGCTGTGTAATTGAGGGCAGGAGTCCGACTGTGAAGTGAAGTCAGCCCGCTCGCTGGCATCCAGCAGAAATGCATTGCGTGAGCGGTTTTGTGCCTGGGCTTTTCAGGCTCTCCACTCTAGGAGGATTCAGAGTAGCAGCCGTGTTAGTCTGTATCCGCAAAAAGAAAATGAGTACTTGTGGCACCTTAGACTAACAAATTTATTTGAGCATAAGCTTTCGAGCTACAGCTCACTTCACTGGATGCATGCAGTGGAAAATACAGTGGGGAGATTTTATATACACAGAGAACATGAAACAATGGGGGGCTGCCCAGTGATGTTCTTTATAGGGCAAACTGGGGGGAATGTTAAAATATGCAGAGGTTCCTAGAAACAGTCTGAAAAGGTCTCACTCTGGTGAGAGTGCTCATTCATTCCACGTTAAGTAAAGGTTGCTCAAAAAATTGCTCTCGATACTTGTTTAAATCATTCTCTTGAAAGAATGTTTCATTACTATCTGAATCACTCAGTAAAACAGCTGACGATTTTCTTTTTTCCCCCACATGTATCTAGTTTGGAGAAAAAAAATCTGTTAGGAGTTACATTTAGCTAGATTTTATACTAGTGTATATGACAGAGACCTTAAGGTAGTTTTAGAGTCCTGTAGCTCAAGTAGTAGCAGATTCAAGAAGATTCTAAGTTCAAACCCTGATACTGATGCATGATGGAGGAAGGAGGGATTGTTACAGTTGCACAGAATAGAATTTATTTAATAGTCTATTTGGTGGCCTCGCAGTTGGGCTCTTGCTTAGTGTCAGAGATGCCATGCTCAAATCCCAGGTCAACCCTGGCTCTGGAAGTGAAAATCATGGCACCTTTAATTTTGATCTTTTTGGCCTTAAAATCTGTGAAAAACAGAGTTCTTGCTGAAAACACCAGCTTTCTTGTATGCGCTGTTGTATTTATTTATTTGGCAGTAGTACCCAAGTGTGCTATAATAATGACAATTATTATTCATTATTGTGGTAGAACCTCAAAGCCACAATTAGGGACTGGGGGCTCAGTTGTGAAACGTGCTGTACAATCTATAACCAAAAGACAAATCTTCCCCTGAAGAATTTTAACATTCCCTCCAGTTTGCCCTATAAAGAGCATCGCTGGGCAGCGACCCATTGTTTCATGTTCTCTGTGTATAGAAAATCTCCCCACTGTATTTCTACAAAAGGGGGGGGGCGGGCTGACAAAGCTAGGGAGACAGCACACAGGCTAAGTCTGATGATTGTCAGTACTGTGTTTGGGGTCTTTTTTTATTGTATGATAAATATAGGTTATTTCCAACTGCCTTTTACCTAGCTGTGTTAAGTTCCTTTTATATACATATTTAAAAAATGCTCCGTTTACTGTATCTCTGCAGTAGACACACACAAATGTGGATTCAAAGCTCACCGCACATCAGAATATAGCTGGAAGCGTCATACCCACATAGATGAAGGCTGAGAGTGAAGAATGGCTAGACTGGGTAAGTATTTAAATAGGAGCTCTTCAGGAATGATGGAGGTGCCTCAGGAAATAGTCTGGGTTCAGTAGGTGGCACTTTCGCCTCCAAGGCCATATGTAGGCTGGCAAAGATGGGGCGTACTATTCACTACCAGTGCTAGAAACCCTAGCAGCTCAAATACTGGCAGGGCTGATGCAAGAGATCCTGACCACGTTTGATTATTAAAGTTCCCATGGCCCTCTTTGCAACTATGTCGGTGTTGTGGAGAAACTCTAGGCAGCGTCAATGCCGACTTGAAATCCTCTCCTAATGTGAACTGGGTACTGAGTATTCTTCTCCTGGCACCTGATCCAAAGCCCCCTGGAGTCAGTGGGAGTTGTTCATTTCCATTAACTTCACTGGACAATAGGTCTGGCCCTTCGCAGCCTGAGCTGGTGGAATGAGTCGCTGAGTGCTCTGACTGCATCTAATGATCACATTTCAAATGTTCTAGAGAGGTGAGGAAATTAAAGGGGAGTGTGGGCTAGTGGGTGGTAAGAGGTGGTGAGTATATGTCCGACTGCAGAACTGCAGTGGAATTAGTGAGGGTTTTGAGGCGTGCTTCTATGGACTCAGAGGCCAGAGCTGAAAGTGACACTATAAGCCCATCCAGCCCATCGCCCTGGGCAGGACTATTCCCTACAATGCATTTTTCCAGTGCTTTGTCCAGTCCAATTTTAAATGCCCCAGGCAAAAGGATTATCACCTCTCCAGCCTAATACTTCTCCCACTCTAGGGTGACCAGACAGCAAATGTGAAAAATCGGGAGAGGGGGTAGGGGTTAATAGGATCCTATATAAGAAAAAGACCCAAAAATCAGGACTGTCCCTATAGAATTGGGACGTCTGGTCACCCTATCCCACTCCGAAAGGTCAGTTTGATATACAGGCTATTTTCCCTCTTCCTTAATGTCATCCACCAGCATCTATAATGCCATATATAAATTACGCAACTGAAGACTTAAAAACTAAATATCCCTAAAACCTATTGCATGCCTTATACATGGGGGCTGATCCTGCAATCCAACCCATTGAAGTCAATGGGGTTCTGTACAGATTCAATAGCAGAATCAAGGCCTAGGTAGGTATTATGTGATTTTGTTATTACTAAATGAATGTTTGCAAACTTAGCAGAGCATTTAGCATGCTCTCAATGTGCAGCATTTGACCTTCCAAATCTCAACAATTTTAAAGTTGTATTAGCACACATGCAAAAATGTGTAAAGGAATCTTCCCTGTCAGACTCAAAACCACATTTTGTTTAGTTACCAAACAGAATTTAACTTTGGACTGAGACCTGACCATGGTGGGACGACAAGAAGAAAATACTTTCCTGCCTGTTGTTTTTCCTGTCAATATTTTAGTTGCTATTAATTTGGAAATGTAAGCTCTGGTACAAAGACTGTCATTTACTACGTGTTTGCACAGTCCACCACCTCTAGGTGCTACCACTAGATAAACGTTAAGGAGTAATAATAATCAACATAATGATTGGTGAAGTGAAAATTAATCATTTGTTTCTTTTTTACACTGCCCCTTAATATGAGGAAAAATCAGTGCTTGATTAAATGAATGGTAGATAATGCAGGACAAATGCTAAAACTCAATGCTTCTTTAAGCAGAGTTTGTCAATCTGAGGAATTCGATGCTTCAGGAGGTATAAGAGTCAAATATTGTGACAGGAGTTTTAAAAGGGCTGAAGAACTTTGACTAGGGGAGTTAGGTGCCTAGCTATCAATGAAAGACAATGAGCATTAGGTACCTAACTCTCCTTTATGTCTTTGAAAATCTCTCCCATACTGCCATGCCTAAATAGGGGCAATCAGCGTTCATGCTTCAGAGCATCAATTGGTGGCTGCAGTGGTCAGGAAGGAAAGATTCCCTGGTGTACAGTAGTACGTAATTGACCAAGGGCACTATGACAAAGTGGATAGGATACTGGAGTGGGAGACAGGAGTTCTTTGACCATTTGTGCTATGTGTCCTTGGACATGTCACTTAACCTATCCATGCCTTAGTATACCCCTGGGGGATAATGATAACAGCCATTCCTTGTGAGGTGCTTTGGGATGTACAGATGAAAAGTACCATACATGTGCCAAGTAATACAGGAAATTTTTCACTTTCCTGCGAAGTTTCAGATTCTGTCCACTCCTGGAGGCAGAAATGAAGGATAAGTGGTCCAATCTGCATGGCAAATCCCACCTTCCAGAATATATTTTAAAAGTAAATATCAGAAAAGGTGTTGCCCTTGGGATAAACAAAATACCCTTCACCTTTGTACAACATCAGGGTTTCTCTAAGTTGTGTTTAAGGTTTATAAATCCAACAAAATTGGCACATAAGCAAACCTAAGAAAAAAGATATAGCAATTTCCAAGAGTATATTTTTATCTGCAGCTCAAATCACTTACAGGAAGGATTCATAAATAGAGCTTAGCAAGGTTAGTTATCAACATGACAGTGGAGTGTGCTGTTTTGCATGTAGTAACATCAGCTTTAAAGACATGTCCATAATTAAGGCACTGCTTGAAAGGAAGAACCATTTCCAAGGGCAGGGAGAATGGCCCGAAAGGGATAAAAACACATCCAAGATAAAAACTGGTGGTCAGACAGTGGTTTGACCACAACTAGTCTACAGTAGCTATCCACATCCTTTTGTGAGGCTGGTCAAGCTTGAGAGAAAACACGTGCCACTGACCCACTGCAATTTTCACTTCTCAGTCTGTGGGGAGTGCCAAAAGATTCATGTCTCAAAAAAGGAGATTTAGCCTGCTTGTACTGGTAGGATTTCCGCTTCTGAAATAACCTGAATCTTCCTGGGTTGTAAGTGTGAGAAGGAAGCAAGCCTTCTTCTTTGTTGAGCTATACTATTTCTGCTTGGCTTTAAAAGTCGTCTTTGGACAAACTCAAAATGATCCCTATAAATGACTTGTTGTGAGTGAATACAGAGCACTTTGGAGGATTATAATTTGTGCCAGGCAGAAGCCATTATGGTTCAATTGAAGCCACTTAAAAGAAGATATTTGGGAGCCAACCAAACCCGCTTCAAGTCTGCTAACTTTCCAGTTCATGGCACTCTTAAATTTATATTTAAAGGGCCCATTCCTGCAAAGGTGCCAGGTGCCCTGAACTCCCATTGAAGCTATTGAGAATCAGAGGTGTTCATGAGATCAAGCCCAGAGTTCCATTGTAGAGTGTCAGGTGAGGCTATTCTCAGTAGGGAAGAGACAACCACTTCATTTAAAAGAAACCTCCCGCAGCTCTTTATCTCTTCCGGCATACCTTGCTCCAAACTTGAATAAATGAGTTCAGTTAAGGACCCTGTGCCTCCCTCCCAGGGAAGGAGCATTTCCTGCAGGAATGCAGAGAAAAAGTTTGTATGCACATGGCGCACACCAAAGAGTTGATTTGAAAACGGCAGAGCAAGTGGGACCTGGCAGAGGAGTTACTGGTCCCAGTGCAACAGAGAAGGGTGGGGAAGCACAGAAGCAGTGTGGCCCACTGCACAGGGCACTGAATTGTGAGGTGGGTTCAATACCTGGCTCTGCCACTCCGAGTCACGTCCCTCCTTGTGCCTCAATTTCCCCTTTGGTAAAAATGAGGCTAATGATACTGAACTCCTTTGTAAAGTGCTTTGAGATCTAGTCATTAAAAGCACAATATAAGAGCGAGGTATTATTAATTAGAATTGTTATGTAGAGCTGAATGGATTAGTCTGATTCCAGACCAGGGCAGCGGGTTGTCCCTGGAAAAATCAAAGAAATGGGTGCTCAGCACTTTCTGAAAGTCAGGACCCTTTTAGATATCTAAGTTGGGCACCAAAATCATTGAGACACCCATAATTGAGACAGCTGAGTAAAATGCTAGGTTGTTCAGAAGCCCCAAGATGTGTTGTTATTTCTTTCACCAACCACCAGTTTTGATTATTATGGGTGGGGGCAAATACATTGCTATTCTTCGACCCAGTTAGAGCTCGGACAGCACCCTTCTCCCTGGACATCCAGTTGCAGACATTTGGATGAAGTACAGAATGTACTGCCGTGATTAGTATAAATTACATGGGAATAGCAGCCATAATACTGTAATAAGAATCAGGGTAGCGAGCTGAAGCCAAATCAGAAAATGAGCAATGCTGTTATTATTTAGCTGACCCACAGCATCTCACATGCACAAAAACACCAAGTTAGAATGAGAACAGTTCAGTTCTGTAAAGATGGAATATCCGTAAAAACAGCTACTCCCAGAAAAGGGGTTTTATTCCATGGTCAAGTCAATTTATTATATAGTTAAGCTAAGACAAAGCCACGGCTGGTCTTGATTCACATAACATTTTTTTGATAGCTCCCATGTATTGGCCTTATGAACACTAGGAGAGGGAATTGTTAACTTGACTTGAACACATCATAAAGATAAAAATAGGTCATATTTTGTCATCTCCCAGATAGATTAGGATTGCTCCTTAGTGCATATTCTTGACTGCTTGTTTTCAGTTTATCTGTAAATTACATAATAGATATCACTTCATTTTGGGATATTGTTCTATACACTTTACTGTTAAGGTATTTTCCCTCTAATTCATCATACATTCTCCTATGTCCAGTTTAACCATATTACTGTCAGTTATTTAACACCACTTGGAGCAGCCTACATAAACCTTCCTCCTCCTTGATGTTTACGCAGTTCCAGGATTTCCAATGCCTTTGATATTCCTGTTTGGTTGTCATTTAGCCACTGTTACTCTGTACCTAGCACCCAAAAAATGGCACATAAGTCCGAATTCTGACCTCAGTTACATCTGAGTAATTCTGGAGCAACTCCATGAACTTCAGACTTTGACTTCAGTGGATTTCCTTTGGATTTACACCAGTATAACAGAACAAAAGTGGACTTTTTTTAAATAAAGGATAGAACTAGTGGGAAGGTCTGAAATAACATCACAATCCTCTTGCTTTTGATTGCATAAGATTGTTACACAAAACCAAACTGAATGTTTTTCCTGTATTTATTAGCAGAAATTGCCCACATTTGCTTTTAATCACAGAAGAATATCTGGGACCAAGTGCTTCATATTTACCTAAATACAAGGATCATCATTATTTCTAGTCCTAACATTAATTTTCTCATTGGGTATTGGTGGTTGTCCCTAAGATAAAAAAATGTCTCCGTCTCTTCCCAGACCAAGACGTAACAGACAAATCAGAAGCTGCGCCCTATATTTACTTTGTTTGTTGACCCTTCTGGAAGGAGAGATATTACTGTATGAGCCAACAAGAGATTTCAGGCTCTGATTTGATCTGCGAATATATTTTCCAAAAGACACTCTGCTTCATGCTGGGGAAGGAGACCATGAGGAGCACGTATATCTTCTTGCCAAAGTTCAGCTGCATTTGACGTCCAAGTCTTCATATAATCCTTCACTGCCGTCTTAGCGTCTCTTCCTTTGTCCACCCGAGTTCCTTTCTGCTATATCCCATTGAGAGTATAGCTACACCTTACAGTATGCAATATTAAATTCCATTTGCTGCTTTCTCTTCCATATCACCTTGCTCTGTCTAGTCTGACCTGTGGTTCTGTGTTATCCCTGAATGCCTCTACTCCTCTTGCTATTGCAATGGTGTCAGTGAATTTGAACAGCATATATTTTGTTCTGATTTCAAAGGCATTAATGGAAGTATCAAAAAGAATTGGCCCCAGCACCGATAAGAACTTTTCCGAGTCATCCTGTTCCTACCCCTCCCCACCTCCCCGCATTCTTCCACTCAGCAATAATTTCCCCCTGTCATCACTCTGGCCATATTCGTGGCTTTGCATTTGAACATCCTGATACTACAAGTTGCTGAGTGCCCTTGGCTTTCATTTAACTTCCATCACGTTATCACCTGTTGCTTTGGGATCCAACTTCAGCGGGAGGTGCAGTTACTCAGCAGTGCTGCTCAGGAGGCAGCCAGCACTTTCAGAATTGAGGCCTAACTTCTCATGCAAAATGTTTATCAAAAGCCTCACTGTGCCCAGAGCACATTCTCTTCACCACTTCACCATCCAGCTTCCTCACAGAATTCTCTGGGTGAAATGGGAGCTGCTCCTTGTATCCCACCCCAGCCATGGTCTCGCTTTCCATTTGTGAAGCTCATCAGTTCTCCCCTTTCCAAAGGGCACTAAAACATTCTTGCCCCAGAGGTAGATGGATGTACTAGTATAGAGTGCCTGATTTCTCATCCAGCCCTCTAGTCACTCATGCCACGAACTCAGTGAAAAGTCACACCAGTGACCGTGCTGGAAGAAATCTCATTTGGTCCTGGAGATATGTTTACTCCATCTTTTCCACCAAGTCAGCTTTTGACAAAAGCAGTGGAAACAGCCACTTGTGAGTACGTACAGTCTGTTTCTCACTGATTTAGCAATTCATGAGACAACCCTTTCTCCCCGCTCCTATCCTTGGAGAAGGCTGGGTTTGAGTAATTTGGAGTCCTAGGTACAACACTTCTTCACCAAAGGACTCTGCCCCCTCCCTGTGGCCACATCCCCACTTGGACACAGGTGTGGGGACACTTCTCCCCTCCTGGAGAGACAGGGCTCGTGGCTTGGGGCCCCCTTCTTCCTGAAAGCAGCAGCAGCAGCAGGATTCTCCTTTCTCCCTCAAAGAGGCAGAGGTGGAAGCAAAACCCCAATCTACCCCAGTACTTAGCTCAGCAGCCAGGGTGTATCTGCTTGGGTGGGTGGACTAGTCCTGCTGCACTCTTCTCCTGCCACACACAGCTCTCTGCTAGGGTGGTGTTGGCAAGGCCCCTTTGAGAATGTGCCTTGCAGTTAATGCTCTGGTGAGCTGCCATGGGGAAGTCAAACCTCTCACAGTGATTGTTTCACGCTGTTTGCAGGCTCAGCCAGACATTGCTACCTTGGTTACACTCAGTTCATGTTTTCTTTACAACCATAAGGACTAGAAACTTATGTAAAAGCTCAGGTTCCAGGAGCTAGAGCCTAACACATGGACTTATAATGCCTATACTTTAATCTGGCCCTGAGTCTCAATGGGAGACTGCAGGAAGAGGAAATTCAGCCTGTTCACCCCGTCTGGCAGTAGGGCTGAAGGAGACAACTCATGGCTTGATTTCCCTTCTTTCTAGAACTTTGTGATGTGCATGCTCCAGCCACTCAGAGCTTCCTAACATGCCAACTGCACTGAGCATGCTGCAGCCCCACAATGCTTTTCACATGGCAAACACACTGAGCATGCTTTGTGAACGGGGCCGCGAATAGGGATTTTCGAGAGGGAGTTTGGAAGGGGAGTGGGAAGGAGGCAAGGTACACGTCCCATTCTTTAAAACCTTTAAACTAAACTATAATCAAAAAACCTTTAGACAAAAACCTTATCATTAGCCTAGGTAGCTGTAGGAGAGAATGCAGGCAGAAGCCCAGGAGCAGAGTGGGGGCTCTCCTGTTTATTGCGCTCAGTGTAGCATGTATGATTACCTGCCCTGTGGGCGGGTGGCGTATGTGTGCATTCAGTGCAAGGAGCTCCTGGCCCTCAGAGACCATGTACGGGCTTTGGAGGCCAGGGTGGTGGAACTGGAGGAGCTAAGGGAGGCAGAGAGGTATGTTGATGAAGCTTTCCGGGACACTAGATTTTTCCCACCTCCGGTTAGGCAGCCCCTGCACTGTTAAGGAGGATGAAAGGCTCAGGGAAGGAGAGCAGTCAACGGGAGCAGAGGGAAACCTTCCCATAGTTGGGACCCTCCTTCCAGATGATGTTGGGGTATCCTCTCACACTGAGGTTACCTCTCTGAGGTTACCAGTCATTAGGAAAAGGCAGATGTTAGTAATGGGAGATCATTAGAAACATAGATAGCAGGGTTTGTGATGACTGGGAGAACCACATGGTGACTTGCCTGCCTGGTGCAAAGATTGCGGATTTCTCGAGGCATCTAGATAGACTTATGTATAGTGCTGGGGAGGAGCCAGTGGTCGTGGTACATGTAGGTACCAGTGATATAGGGAAGGGTAGGAGAGACATCCTGGATGCCAAATTTAGGCTGCTAGGAAAGAGACTCAGGACCTCTATGGTGGCATTCTCAGAAATGCTCCCAGTTCCACACACAGGGCCAGGTAGGCAGGCAGAGCTTCAGAGTCCCAATGGGTGGATGAGACGATGGTGTAGGGAGGAGGGGTTTAGATTTATTAGGAACTGGGGAAACTTTTGGGATGGGGGAGCCTATACAGGAAGTATAGGCTCCACCTAAACCAAAGTGGATCCAGACTGCTGGCACTTCACATTAAAAAGGTTGCAGAGCAGTTTTTAAAAACTTAGGCCTGGTCTACACTGGGGGGCGGGGGAAATCGATCTAAGATACGCAACTTCAGCTACGAGAATAGCGTAGCTGAAGTTGACATATCTTAGATCGACTTAGAATCACTTACTTCGCGTCCTCGCGGTGCGGGATCGACTGCCACCTCTCCCCCGTCACCTCCGCTTCCGCCTCTTGCCATGGTGGAGTTCCGGAGTCGACGGCAGAGTGAGTGGGGATCGATTGATCACTACCCATCGATCTGGCGGGTAGTGTAGATGTGGCCTAAGAGATGGGGGAAAGCGAATTGCTGCAGAGGAGCATGTGGTTCGGACAGAGACTTCTCTTAGAGGAGAGTCCATTGATAGAGATTCTCTAGGTTTTAGTCAGGAGGAGGGAATGGAAGAGGATGAAGTATGGGCCAGATCAGATGAGAAACATCCACATAAAAAAGAATCTGACACATCAGAAAAGGGCAGACAAATAAACAGTGACAAGTTTTTAAAATGCTTGTACACAAATGTTAGAAGTCTAAATAATAAGATGGGTGAACTCGAGTGCTTCGTGTTAAAGGAGGATATTGATATAATAGGCATCACAGTAAGCTGGTGGAGTGACGACAATCAATGGGACACAATCATTCCAGGGTACAAAATACATTGGAAGGACAGAACAGGTCTTGCGGGGCGGGGAGTGGCACTATATGTGAAAGAAAATGTAGAATCAAATGAAGTAAAAATCTTAAATGAATCCACATGTTCAATAGAATCTCTATGGATAGTAATTCCATGCTCTAATACGAATATAACAGTAGGGATCTATTATCGACCACCTGCCCAGGGCAGTGATAGTGACGATGAAATGCTAAGGGAGATTAGAGAGGCTATCGAATTAAAGAACTCAATAATAGTGGGGGATTTCAGTTATCCCCATATTGACTGGGTACATGTCACCTCGGGACGAAATGCAGAGACAAAATTTCTCGATACTTTAAATGACTGCTTCTTGGAGCAGCTGGTACAGGAACCCACCAGGGGAGAGGCAATTCTTGATTTAGTCCTGAGTGGAGCACAGGATCTGGTCCAAGAGGTAACTCTAATAGGACCGCTTGGAAATAGTGACCATAATATAATAACATTTAACATTCCTGTGGTGGGAAGAACACCTCAGCAGCCCAGCACTGTGGCATTTAATTTCAGAAAGGGGAACTATGCAAAAATGAGGAAGTTAGTTAAACAGAAATTAAAAGGTACGGTGACTAGAGTGAAATCCCTGCAAGCTGCAGGGACACTTTTCAAAGACACTAAAATAGAGGCCCAACTTAAATGTATGCCCCAAATTAAAAAACACAGTAAAAAAACTAAAAAAGAGCCACCATGGCTTAACAGCCATGTAAAAGAAGCAGTGAGAGATAAAAAGGCATCTTTTAAAAAGTGGAAGTCAAATCCTAGTGAGGTAAATAGAAAGGAGCATAAACACTGCCAAATTAAATGTAAAAATGTAACAAGAAAAGCCAAAAAGGAGTTTGAAGAACAGCTAGCCAAAACCTCAAAAGGTAATAACATGTTTTTTTAAGTACATCAGAAGCAGGAAGCCTGCTAAACAACCAGTGGGGCCCCTGGACCATCAAGATACAAAAGGAGCTGTGACAAAATTCCTGCTCTACCTTGGTGGGTCTTGCACTTATTGGCGGATTTGCTCGCCTTGGAGCTTCACAGCAGCCCTCAGCTTGGCCGTTTTTCTGAATTCACAGTCCAGGTCGACTCCTCCTGTGCCTGACCAGGAGGTGGGAGGAACCCGGGCCTGCCCTCTACCCTGGGTTGCAGCCCAGGGCCCTGTGGAATGCAGCTGTCTAGAGTGCCTCCTAGAACAGCTGTGCGACAGTTACAACTCCCTAGGCTACTTCCCCATGGCCTCCTCCCAACACCTCCTTTATCCTCACCATAGGACCTTCCTCCTGGTGTCTGATAATGCTTGTACACCTCAGTCCTCCAATAGTCTGCATTTTCACTCTCAGCTCCTCACACACACACCACAAACTGAAGTGAGCTCCTTTTTAAAACCCAGGTGCCCTGATTAGCCTGCCTTAATTGATTCTAGCAGCTTCTTGATTGGCTATTAGCCAGGATGGGTAAGGAATGGTGTCCCTACCCTCTGTTTGTCAGAGGGTGGAGATGGATAGCAAGAGAGAGATCGCTTGATCATTACCTGTTAGGTTCACTACCTGGCATTGGCCACTGTCAGCAGACAGGATACTGGGCTGGATGGACCTTTGGTCTGACCCACTATATTGTTATGTGCTTATGTTCTCCCTAGAGCTAGAGCTCTGGATGAGGTGGGTGCAGCTGGACACTTCCCCTTTGGCAGGGGTTTTAATCAGAGTTCTTCCACTGACTGGTGTTAACAAATCTGTGCACTTCATAGTCTTTATTACTGAGTAAGGACTCATACTCCTATCTTAGGAGGCCAACAAGTATCATCCCGCCCCATTTCACAGATGAGAAACAGAGTAAAGTCACTTCTGGCACAGGTGGGAAGTAAAGTCTTTGTTGTGTCTCCTTCTACAGGATAACAGCTTACTAGTGCTACCAGACACTCCTTTATTGCAAGTGTAGAGGTCATCATCACCTATGTGGGTGATCAATATCATTGCCAATAATGGAATTTGTTTTGTTCAATTTGCTGCTAAAAACATGGGAAATTACATTAAAAATGTAAAAGAACATTAAGGTTGTAAAGTCAAGCTCTCAGAAGTTAGAAAAGGCCAGAATTAAGGTTACCTATGCATATGCATTGTGGTATGTGTTTTAATTACATGATTACATATTATAGCAGGTACATGACCCCTGCCTCATTCAGTGCATAAGATGGACAGTGAATAAGGTGCAGAGAGTTGCAAGAGGAGAAGGGATATCCTCCTATGTTTAAAGCGCTGGACTGAAACCCAGGAGAAGTGGGCTGTATTCCTGGCTCTGTCACAGACAGGAAACAATAGTAATCCTGGGTACTTTACATAATCAAAATGCTGTACAAACATTAGCTAATATCCCCATTGTGCACAAGGAAAAAGTTGAGGGACAGAACTTAAGTAACTTGCCCAATGTTACACAAGAGTTAACGGCACAACCATACTAGAACGCAGGACATCTTAATTCTCAACCCCAGTTCCTTCATTTAGGCTATACTGCCTCTCCACAGCTTTCCTTTAGGTTGGCTCTGCTAACCTGTCATGTAAAGGGCAAGGTAATAAGTCATGTGAAAAATATTGTGGCTCCAGTCCATGCTTCACCAACCATATTCTGTTACCAAAAGAAAACTATTGCAGAAGAAAAAATCCTTAGGCTTGATTCTTCTCCTGGTGGTGTAAATCAAGAGTAACTCTAGTGAAAATATTGGAACTACCCCAGTGTAAAACAGGTCTGTGAGCACAGGGAGGTCCCATATTTGAATACTTTGGCTCAAATTCCAACCTAGTGTGAGCAGATGGTATTCTATTTGGCCTTTTGTTCTTACTGCAGGTTCTCCTATTAGGGACTAGAAAGAAGCTGTGTCTCTCAATTGTTTGCATGATTCTTCTCTTCCTGTGTGTCAGTCGTCATCCAAGCAAACTGCCACAGATCATATAACTCAAGACAATAGAGTATTAGCCTGCACCTGCTGGCGGTTTGCCAGTTATGTCTAGAATGACAGAGACTCTCTTTTCAATTAACTTTATTTAATAACCTGAATTCTGTCCCTATAAAACCACTTGTAATTTAAAATCAACTATGGTGAGTAGGTCAATATACTAGTAATCAACAGCAGTGTCATGTTCCTTGCTTGTTTTTCTTATTGGTAATTATTCAGTAGGAGCCCAGCCCACCTGCTGCCAACACACAATTAAAAAAAGTATTTTTAAGGCAGTAAAGACAGTGAACAGCACTGTCATCCTTCCAAGGAATGTTGCATTGCACATACAAATAGCAATCCTCATGCCTATTAAGTCATTTTCCTCTTATTCTCAGATAGCTTTCCTTGACTCATACAGGATCTCTCCAGTAGCAATTAGTCTTTAGGCTGCTGTTTTGTCTATTGCTCATTCTCTTGTAATTAAAAACATACGTCTCATGTGTGGACTAACCAGGGTGACCCAAATGGTATTTTCTAGCTCAACACTATATATGCAATATGAAAAAGTGGTAGCAAAAAATGTTGATGGCTCTCTTCTCTGATGCTGATAAATTCAGAAGAGAAAAGCTAACAGCCCTGATTATCCACTCAGTTACACCAATTTTATTTATGCTAGTGTCACTCCATTAATTTCATGCCAAAGCCATGTTCCATTTCAAGGGAGTGATACTATTACTCCCTCTTTATTCTTAGGGTGACCATATAGCAAGTGTGAAAAATTGGGAAGGGAGTGGGGGGGTAACAGGAGCCTATATAAGAAAAAGCCCCAAATATCAGGACTGTTCCTATAAAATCAGGACATCTGGTCACCCTATTCATTCTCCAGTGTGGCACAAGAGCCTGTGATGGGGTATACAAACCCCGCACTGGAACAGAAAGGGTTAAAGGACAGTCCTGGGCCCAGCTAACCCCATTGTTCCAATCCTGCAGCGCATGCCCCAACTAGAGAGAGAGTTGAAAAGGAGCAAACCAGCTCAGAATGGGGAGGAGTACAGACCTACCCTGAAGGCTCCTGCCAAAAGGGACTAGTGACGCTTCCCTGAAGGACTGTATGCTGAGCCCGGTCGGAGCAGACAGTTTGTTTTCCTTTTCTTCATCTAGGATCAGGAATGGAGGGAAGCATTAGTAGGAAGTGACCCGGGAAGGGTAACTCAGGGGGTCCTCTCCGGAGGCCAAATGCTGTCAACCTTCCTAGGGTTAGAGCCCGGTGGGGTGGTCATGTCCAAGCTCCACACGACTGAGTGGATACTAACCACTAGAGGCCTCATTGGGCTGGAATGCCTATTAAAGAACCAATATTTTAATTTATAAAGAATATGGGATGAGAAATCCAGGAAATTATGTGTAGTATATTACATCTAGAGCAGTTTCTAACTGGAACGCTCTTATCATGAAAAGTGGGCACTTACGGTCTTCAATGGGATTGCACAGGTGTTACTAACTTGGCCCTGAAACTGTAATGTGCTGTGCTAAAGTTTAAAGAGTAGCAAAATCTCATTTTGCCACTAAAAGGCAGCAAAGGAGATTTGGGATACATAAAGGGAGCAGACCTGTTCAGTGTCATCTTTACAGAGCAGAACCGCGCCTGCCCCTCCCCCCCCACTTTTTTTTTTTTTTAATTTACTTAGATTATGAAATCTGAAAAATTCATAGCAGGCAACAAAATACACCAGTGTGGCAGTTCTGATACTGTTATTGAATTGCCTGTGTGGAAGTCCCACCAATGCCAAATCTCCTTTCTGAACAAGAGATGCTACACTAAAAATACCAGGACATGAAAAAGAAAAAAACCCCATTGTGAAAATGGAAATGACTATAACTTGAAACCCATAATCACTGTCACAAGAGTATATTATCTACTGAATGATTTGCACAATACAAGAAGTTAGTGGTTATTTTTCATTTTATTTTACCTTTCATTTTGTAACTGTTATGGGCGGGGGTGTCAATTTTATTCTCATGGTCAGGGTTGACCTTATTACAGTTGCTTTTACAATGTTTCCAGATTATTTAAATTATACCAAAAAGGCTTGCCTGATATAATTCACGCTCCTCTAAATTGCACTGGGCAAATTCAGAAAACAAGAATGTTTCCAAAAAAGTAAAGATATCTATTCCTGCTACTGTAAATGCCTAGGTATGACAATTACTCTGTTTCTATAGATAACTTTTAAATACACACATTTTAGGTCACACTCCAACATTCACAGTACATGATATGTGTAAAAAGGTGAAATATTTCACATTAATATCTTGCTGAAAGACATTGACTGTATTTCATTTTTTTGGCAAACATCTAAATCAAGACAGATCATCGATTTTATGAACTTTTGAATGGATACACATTATTTTGTTTGCAACTTGCAATAAAATTTAACTTCCAAATAAACAGTCAATTTTGGGAAAAATACAGAGGAGAAATTCTAGATATTTAAACCAATACTCTCATCTCTTCCAGTGACATGCATCTTATTACTTCAGAGGGGTTAGTGCTTAGATGTCAGAGTCAGCGTAGAGGACACTCGGAAGATCTGGGGGAGCATATTACTCAGCTGATAAAACATTTCCTCAGATATAGTCTGTAAAAATGAAGACAACAGAAAGCATTGATTTGTTTGCTATAATTTGGATGAGACCAACCATTCTCTCTATATTCTCCCCTCTCCTCCAGTACTTTACTCGGTAGTGGAGTCTTATAGCAGCACATCCACCATCCAGATGAGGTTTCCAGCCACTGATGCTATGACTAGGGCCCTACTTGAATCGTGGGATGATCTTCAAATAAATGCATCTGAGTCGCGAACAAGAGATGGAAAATCGCAGAAAGGTAATAACGGACCTTTGTTAATAGCAGTAATTTGGAAAAGCTAGAGTAGACCTATTTGCTTAAGAAAAAATTGCTGGAATAATAAACACTCAAGTATTATGTTATGCCTGCTAATTTTTTTGTAACCAGACATTTTGCTGCAACTATATTACACCTTTTTTTATTATTATTTTTTAAAGTCACCAGTACAACATAAAATTCAGCAATTAAGTCTTAACACAATGGCTATAGAAATCAAGACCAGTCACATTAGCCTTTTACATGTTACAGGTATTGAATGTTAGTGCAGTACTAACTGCATGCTCAAAATGCATGCAAAATTGTGATCTGTGCAAAATAAGCTAATTAAAAACAAAATTGTGGTGGAAGCCTGATATTGCAGTATCTGTAATTTCCACAATATTGCAAATGAACTAGACTCTTAGCTATAACCTAATTCTAGCAATTAATAGGACAAAACCTACTTGGGAATATTACCCTGTATTTACATTAGTAAAAAATATCTATTTAAAGAGGCTTTCTTCCTCCAGTCACTGACTTTCTCTTACGTAGCCCTAGCATAGACCTTTTCATGATTTCAGATTAGTGTCTCACTCTCTGAATTCCAAAATTAGATCTGATTTTGCTAATAGTCTATTCTTGGTTCTCGTTGCCTAGAGGCTCATAATGTTGTGTTAAGTAATTTTTTTAACTTATGAATATGCTTCCAAATAATGCTTTCTTCCAGTTAACTTTACAATGTACATAACTTAAAGGACTACAGCAAATAAACAAAACTTAGCACTGATCACAACTTTTGGATGACTTCCTGCTTCTGAAGATCATCCAGAATTCAAACAATTTGGGGTAGTTATTAACAAACAACTTTGTAGTTCTAGTGCACGTCTATTGGGGCCTGATCCTGTGCCCCTGAAGTAAATGGGAGCTGTGCCACTGATTCAGTGGGAGCATGATTGGGCTCTTGCCACACTAACTTTCAAAGATGCTGGAGAAGACCAACTGAAAGCTTAAAATAAAGTCATTTAAGCTTAAACTCCACACTTTCCGAAGAAACTAGCAGTAAAAACACATCTTTATATTAGTATGTACTCTCTAAAACTCTGTGAATTCTGACTCCCGTTATCTGATGTGTCTGTTTTTAAACAGCGATAATGATATACCCTATAATGCCTTCTATCTGTGGCTGGCATTAAGTCATTAAGTGTCACAACACCTCTAAAGCATCTATTCTTCCCAATTTACAGATGAGAAAACTAAAGCACAGAGATTTTTTTTTTTTTTTAAAAGGCACAGCAGGGAACAAAACCCAGATTTGTCAGCACCCAGAACCCTGTTCTGTTTTTGTCTCCTAGGCCATAACAGGAGTTAATTTCTCTATTAAACCTACCTGCGGTACCAGAAATTGTACAGTCCGAGAAATTCCTCCATCCCATGAAGCCATTTCCATCATGAAGCCTAGAAGACAACATTCACATATTTACACATTATACGCATTAGATTTTCCTTTTAATGACACTTATCAGAGTGTGGTATACATTTACATATACAGTTATGATTTCAGACACCTGGTGGAGCTGCATAAACCAGATTAGCACCTCTGGGCCCTTAGTCTTCACTAGCCTGCCCAACCTGCTGCTTCAAATCTCTGGTCAGCCTGCAGATCCTGATGATCCACTATGGAGAACACCATTCTAGTCTTGAAGGGTGTAAAGTTCCTGCGCTTGAGCAAACTGCACAGTCTGGTGCTGGTCAACATGGAGCTGCAGCAGGCATCAGAAGATACTTTCTGGATCCGTATTACTTTGACAGCTTGCTTTCAACAACTAGCCATGCTTTCTGGTGTGACAACACCTGGAATATTGAATTCAGTTCTGGGCACTCTAATACCAGAAATATATTGACAGACTGGACGCAGTTTGGAGAAGAGCAATAAAAATGATCATGAGGAACTGATTTGTGAAGAAAGAGCAAAACATGTACACTTTCCTAATAGCATTTTTCTATTTTACTGACATAGGGATGTTGTATAACTGTGAATGAGCATATGGCTCCCACCTAATAACCCCCACTAAGAAGAAACTGGCTAACTTCTAGTGTAGGGGGCCTAACATTCAACTAATATTTGAAGGGTTTGAACAGCAAAGATGGTGAGGAATTATTTAAATGTAGGGCACAGGAGTACAACCAGTAGTAATAGACAACAACAGACAAATAAAAAGGGGAAACTGAGACTAAGTATCAGGAAAATGCCTGCTCATTCACCTCTGAAATAATCTCCTAAAAAAATTAGTAGAAGCTCCATTGTGTGGGTCATTTAAAATGTCAGCTGAATGAGATACTGGAAAATATACTGGGAAGGAACAATTATGCACTGGCAGACAGATGTCTTGATAGTGTAATGTGTCTTTTTTCATCTTTGTCTTCTAGACTTGGGCCTTGTCTACACATACCGGGGGTTTGACATGTGGTGATCGATGCATCGGTGGTTGATTTAGCAGGTCAGATTGCTCTCCCGTCGACTTCTGTACTCCACCTGAACGAGAAGCGCAAAGGGAGTCGACGGGAAGAGTGTCTCCAGTTGACATCACGTAGTGTGGAACCCATGGCAAGTATATCGACTTCAGCTACGTTATTCACATATCTATACCAACCCAACCCTCTGTGTAGACAGCCCTAGGTGGACAGAAGAATTCTCCTGTCCACAGTGCTACCACCTCTCGGGGAAGGTGAATTACTGATGCCAATAGGAGAATCCCTCCCATCAGGATAGATAGTGTCTACACTGAAGCGTTTACAGTGGTGCAGCTGTAGTGCTCAAGTGTAGACAAGCCCTGATATGAGAAGTGTGTGTTAATATTACTTTTTTCCCCTCTGTTCTAACACAGCATCATGTGTTCATCACTTTTTAAACAGGAAAGAATATAGAAAACATACACATTAATGGTAAAGTTATGCCAACAGATACAAAATTACTTCTGACACTCTATTTTGAATTCCTCACATTTTTCATCTCTTTTGCAATATGTAATTTTAAGTGATTTTTGCTGACAGTTAATGTGACAAAATAATAGGTGAAGCGTGCACTAACCTTTGACACATTTAAACACAAGCTCTGCCCTCTTTAAGCACCATGGTATAGTCATTTCCTTAAAAAAAAAAAGGCTAGTTAAAAATTGGTTAAAGTTAATAACATAACAAAAGCATCAACAAGTGGCTCAAGACAACAGTGTTGCAAGACAATGTTTTTCTATATCTTCGTGTTTATCTTATTCCAATGTCTTATTTACTCTCATATTGTCTTTACGGTCTCTAGTGTTATGAGCTTGCACACCTGCTCATTTTCTGAACACAATTTTCTCTGCTAGAAAGCAGAAAGTTCTCTCCTTAAGCAGAGGTCTCTCTCGAATGTCTCAGGCCATAGAGCACATTTGCTAATGTGGTTTATTGATCTGCTTCATTCTTTTCAAATAATATCATAGACAAAGAACACTTAGTTTTCCAAAGCATTCTGAAAATGTTTATTGTTATGGATTACCACAAAAACTTAGCTACTGCTTTATGTAAAGTGCTGAGAGGCTACTGTGTGAACAGTGCAATATGCATTTTTAAGCTTAGATTTTCCAAAGGGGGATATTGATGCACAGCTCCCATTCATCTCAAGGATATTCACATGCACTATTACCATAAGCAGCTCTGAATATCTCAGCTTTCATGTATTACGTACAATTAAACTGCTTATACAGTCCGATCCAAACTTTGGATTGCCAGAGTAAGGATGTGTTCAGAAGCCTAACTGCAGTCATTGAATTTGCTGGTATTCTTTTTGAGGACTTCTAGCTATGACCCTCATACTATCGCCACTGACATACTAAAAATGCCCTGGCAGATAGATCCTCTATTGGGGTTGGATTTATATCCCAAAATAAATTCAATAATTCAAGTGATACAGATACAAGAAGAGATGGAGAGAGAATTTGGAGCTTCCGTTAAATAACCGAGATTAGGTATGGTACCTTGCACCTATAAAGTATCCCAAGAGGCATGGTTAATAGGGACTTGTCAAATAAATTTGAGATCTAGATAGAAGTTTAAACACTGGGAAACATTACATGAATTTAGGACATTCCTTGGAATCTAAGCCAAGAAATGGAAAACACTATCAGTGGCAGATAAAAAAATGTCAATGTTGTTAACGTTTTTTAAAAAGAATCATTCCTATGATTCAAAAGATAAGCACTTCCCAGTATGAACAGAACTATGCATATAAACATGGACTTGGCACTCTACCTACCCTTCCAAATTTCCAGTTTAAGCACTTTTGTATTCCACAAAACCAGCAAATGGTTTTAAATCTACACAGTGTAAATGACAGATTGTCAAACACCACACAAAGAGCATCTCTACAGCAGGGGAAAAAAAAATCAGCCTTATTTAAAAAGTATCAAACTTCTGATCATTTGGTTAACACAAATACAGTTCACCCCATACATGGCCTTAGAGGGTTGCTGTAAGCTGTAGTTCCCACCTACACTAGATACAGTGGATCGTTATTTAAAAAAAAAATCGAGAGCGGCAGTAGAACCAACATCGTAAAATGGAAACATTTAAAAACAATTTTCTCATGATGCAAATCCTTAGCATCTGTTTGCTTTGCCCTTAAGTTACGCAACAAATGAATCAGATAGCACAATGCTGCACAACGGAATATATATTTTTTTCAAGCTTTCCGGAAGAAATACTGGGTCTTCATTGTAATTTATCTGCCTACACAGGCTGTCACATGTAAGGTAGGCGTTTGTTGGTGGTTTTGATCCCTGTTTTGGCCTAGTTTAAAAACCAGTGTCTAAAAAGAAAGGTCAAATTAACAGTAGTTTTGCAGTCAGTAAGGTCAAAAAACATTTGATACCTTAAAAGGACCTACCAAAGAAGGAGGATATGACACCAGTTCTTGGACCACGTCAGAGGCGTACAGAAGTTAAGTGTTGGGGGCACTCACAGAAATAACAGATTGAACACAGAATGCCAATGAATTAAACCCAAAAAAACTCAAATATGGATTAGAATCTGAATCATTACTGTGTCACCTTTAAAAGTGATATACTCATGATTTCACTATGCTATCAGGTTATTTTTTACATGCAGAGTATTCCACTAAGGTTCATAAGGCTACTCAGATCAGATGGGCAGGGTCCTGTGTGTGTATGGGGTAAAAAAAGATACTATCATTCTAGGTTGAGTTTTGATTACTATCACTCTAGTGAGGTACAAGAAGTGTTCAGGGAGCTATGGTCTGCAGTCAGTAACCAGGATCTCATCCCTGTCTTGCGCTCTAAAATCTATCAAAAAAAGAGCTTGATTTTTTAGTAGGAGGGCCATTGTCTAGGAATTTGTTTCTCCTGCTGGTCCAAGACAGCCTAAGTATGTTGTCCTATAGAATCTGCTGCAAACCTTATATATACACACAAGCTTCTATCTGAAAGAGACAGAAGTCAGTGAGACTAGTAACATGCGTAAAGTTAAAGCAGGTTGTGACAGTTGGTACCCTTATGTTCACCACTTTTACAAAACGCTCATAAATTTTGTACCTTGTGTGCTATCATTTGAAAGCTCATAATCTGCTGAACACTATTGTCCTGGTAAAATATGGGGCAACATTATGTATAAAGTTATAAGACTCCACTGTGGCCACTGTGCTGCTGTAAGAGTGCTCATGTAGCCAAATTATGCCAATGGGAGAGAGCTCTCCCATTGATATAATAAAACCAGCTCAATGAGCTGCGGTAGCTATTCTGACAAAACTTATGTCGCTCAGGAAGGTGTTTTCTCACACCCCTGAGTGGCAAAAGTTTTGCGGATATAAGTGACAGTGCAGACATGGCCTGAGGCATGTCCCAAGTTTAGAAAAGCAGGCACGAGCCAGGTCCTCAGACACAAAGGCAAACTGACACGTCAGCCAGGTGTCAACAAAATCAAATGAACTATCACCTAGTTAAGCAGCCATATTTTGGCAGAAAAAAGGGTGTGAACGAAAAATTTACATTTTGGCAACAGAACAGCAGGAAATTCCCATGCAAACAGAATACAAATAGAGAGCTATATGAAAGGAGAACAGAGGCCACAATTCCTCCTCTCTCTATCCGTGGCAAACACATCTGAGGAACAATGGAACAGCTTTGAACTGAGGAGGTGGGGGGGGGAGGAATCCTGTCTAAAAGGAGTTCAGCCAGTAACACTGATAAAGCCTGTGGTGAGAGAAATCTTTGCTTTGAATTCACTTTGCTTGATAAGTTAGGTATTCGTTTGCGTTTTACCTTTTATTTCTTTGTAACCAGTTCTAGCTTTTATGCCTTATTACTTGTAATCATTTTATCTAGCTTTCTGTAGTTAACAAACCTGCTTTATTGTTTTGCTTAAACCAGTGTGTGTTTCAATTGAAGTGTTTGGGAAGCTCCACTTGTTATCCCAAATTTTGTGCATGTTATTTTCTATTAACAAAATAACAGACTTTCTATGAGCTGGTGTTGTCCAGGAGGGTACCTGGCTGTACAACGCACACATTTCTGGAGGCAAGTCTGGGACTAGGAGTTTGCTGGTGTCACTCTGACATATAATTCAGGAGTGGCTGGCTTAGAGCACTCATAAAACTCAGCTGGGAGTAATTTACATGCTAGAGAGGCTGTGTGTGAGCAAGGCCAGGAGTGGTTGCTCTCACAGTAAAGCAATGTAAAAGGGACCCCAGGTTGGAGAACTGAGGGACACAGCTGTCCATCTCTGGGGAATGTCACCCAGGTGCTTAAGTTTTTACAGCATCAGGCCCTACAAGGGCTAAAAATAGAGGGTCAAGTCCTGAAGTCTCTAAGCAGTTCTCAGGTAGGCAAAAGTCCAATTAATTTAAATAAATTTGCCTTAGTAAGGACACCAGGCTACAAAAGGTATACTTTGACTAAATGCCAATTTGGTAACTGTCTCATAATATATATCTGATGGAAATGAGGAGTGGAATTGTTTATGGTGGTACAAGGGCACATACCCAAAATAATTTGCCATAACACAAAAATGATACAGCCAGCCAGTTTATGCTACAGATTGTAAATCTCCATTTCTCATTTTTTGGACTTTTCAGAAAATGTTCTGCATCACTGTAATGGTCACAAAAGGTGCCTGACTGACACCCTTGAGAAATGTTCTGCTTTTCTACAGAACAGTAATACAGGCAACAGCAACGGCCCCTCTGCTCAGACTCCACAGAAAAAAAGCAGTTGTGGTGTTTTCAGTGATGAAATGTAAACACCTATGCACTAGGAAATGGTATGAAGTTATCTCAGTTTCTACAGAACAGGTATGGTTTTGCATGCATTGAAGTCTACAGAATGTACTTTTTAAAAAACCCCAACAATATTATTATTATCAACAATTATTTGTATTGCCATATCACCAAGGGGCCCCAGTTATGGATCAGGGCCACTAGGCACAAGTGAAACAGTAAAAGCAACTTTTCTTTGTGACATTCGCTTTATATGAAATCCCAATATACCTCTACCCCGATATAGCGCAGTCCTCAGTAGCCAAAAAAATCTTATCGCCTTATAGGTGAAGCCGTGCTATATCCAACTTGCTTTGGCCTTGAGCATTTCCGTTATTAAGTCACTTCCCACCCCGACTGACCCCTCAGAACCCCCGACCCATACAACCCCCCCGACTCCTTGCCCCCTAACTACCCCCTCCCGAGACCCCCCCCCGCCTCTAACCACCCCCTATCTAAGCCCTCCTGCTCCTTGCCCCCTGACTGTCCCCTCCAGAGACACCCCCGTCCCTAATCACTGCCAGGACCCCAACTCCCCTCCTCCCTGTCCCGACTGCTCTACCCCCTATCCACACCCCTGCCCCCTGACAGGCCCCCCACGCCCTATCCAACGTCCCTGTCCCCTGACTGCCCTGCCCCCAAAACCTCCAAACCATCCAACCCCCCCCCACTCCCTGTCCCCGACCGCCCCCCGAGACCCTCTGCCCCTTATCCAACCCCTTGGCCCTAGCCCAGCACCCTTAACACGCCTCTAAGAGCAGCGAGTCGGAGCCAGACACGCTGATGCACTGAAGTGCACAGCCTCGCCCCTCAGAGTGCTGCTTTACCGCATTATATCCGAATTTGTGTTATATTGTGTTGTGTTATATTGGGGTAGAGGTGTACCAGTAAAAAAGAAGTCACCCTTCATTCAGTTTAATAAACTCCATGTCATTGCTAATTTATAAAAATCCATCTACAAAAGGGCTTCTTTTTTTTTTTTTTTTTTTTTTGCAGAACAATAAAGAAAGCGCCTGATGAATGCCTGTCACAATGAAACATCTCAACATCTCTGCAGCTGTGCTCCTGGTTAACCACTTTACAAAAAAAATTTTTAGGTAGGTGGTAAATACAACTTTAGAAAACAAGGTTTCCAAAAGGCACCAAGTTCAGATTAGCCTTCAGAAATCTGAGATTGTTCACTTTTTCCTGTACAATGTATTACAGAAGTTGCATGTTTTAAATTAGGCCAGCCAGCTGCAGTAAACTGTTTGTTACCAGCATTTCCAATTCAATTCACAAAGTATATCAAGGATGAATACATAGGTTTGCCTAATATACACATACTATGCTGGTCATAATGTTTATTTTGCAAATGCTTAAACCAGAAAACCAATACAAAAAGGGAGATAAAAGAAATTAGCATTTAAGAATCTAAAGAACTAGGTGTTAATTCTACTCTTCAGTTTCACATAGTAGAACATGTCTTTTAACTAGGATCCCATCAGAAAACGAGGAGTAAGTCTACACTACAGTGCTACATCAGCACAGCTGCACCAATGCAGATGCACCGCTGTAGCGCATCTGATAAAGAGATGCTATGCCATCGGGAGTGTGATCTCCCGTCAGCATAATTACTCCACCTTGGCGAGAAGCAGAAGCTATGTTGGTGGGAGAGTGTCTCCCACTGACACAGTGCTGGTGTGGAACGTGAAAATTTGCGTCGCTTGGGGGTGTGATTTTTCACACCCTTGAGCAATGTAAGTTATATCTACTTGGGCTGTAGTGCAGACCTGCCCTTAGAGTACAAGAACAGGGTATTTCTTTTGTTTTGTTTTTTTGTTTTTGTTTGTTTGTTTTAAGATATGCAACTGAAAATAAAACTGAACTAAAGGTTGAAGAAGAAAATCCACAAAATATATCGTAGGAATCAACTGATGTTCTCCCTCCCTAATTAAAACCTAAGACTCAAGTTCTGATAACCAATCTACATGAATAGACTCATGCCTGCATAGATCACCTCAGGTTTGCGACCTGAAAAAATGTTTATATCAGAGATAAGATTTCATTTTTAAGAGAGTTAATTATCTAGTTCTAAACTTTTAGGTTAAAGTATATAATTCTGCACAACATTAACTGAGAGTTTCCTAACTTTTGCACAATTACATCTTTTACAATAATAGGTCTTGATCCTACAAAAGAATCTGTGCAGACCCTATGTCTGTGTGGAATGCCATTTAAGTCACACATACTCTGTATACATGCAAGGATCCCTACTGCTGATTCCTTTGCAAGACTAGGGTTAGATTGATTAGTTTCTGAAGAAGGAATATGCAATGCTGAAAGTGGCGTTTTAAGTTAGGTTGCTTTTTCCTCCCAATCCCCCTCTTTTTTAAAATAAAGACTAAGACCATCCTATACTATCTACAAATAATAAACAGAACAGATCTAAATAGTGCTAGTATGCTCTAAATTTCTCATCTCCACTCTTTTTCAAGAACATTGATGAAAACTGGGAGTATGGCACAACTACTGTAGAGCTTTCTCAATTAGATGAGCTGATCTAGGAATACGCTACCTTTCTGAGTGCAAACATAGAAGTTAGATTACTGGGTGGTTTTGTTGTTTTTTTTGCTGTTTGTTTTTACTTACCTCTGACATATCATGGACCAGCAGAAGAGGGATGCTAATTGTAGTAATATCATGTGTACAGCAAACTTTGAGAATATTTCTGAGGCCCATGATCGCAGGATCCCTAGCAGTAATGTTACCAGACCTTACATTATCATCCACACACAGATGAAAAGCAACATGAATTTCAGAAAGATTTGAATGGCGTGTGATGTAAAATTCTCCTGCAGAATAATGAAAGAGACAATGTAATCTCTATCATGCTAGTAATCTATACTAAATACAAACATAGATAATAAACATCAAAGCATGCTGGGAATGACAGTGTAAATGTTTTAATACTAATGGTCTGAATCCGATGTGGATCCAATCCTTTATCAAATAAAATCAATTGCTGTACTTTCGTACTGTTATTTTAAAGACACAAGGCAAAATGTGCCCATCTAACCTAGATCAGAAGCTATAAATAAGAAAAGACACTAACGGATGTAAAAACCTGCAGAACAGTGACACCCCTCCCCTGTTCACATTGACCCAAGACTTATTTTCATGCTTTTCCACTGAATGTAGTTGGCATCAGAGATCTGGTGTAATAAGGCATGACAGTGCCAATATAGACAGATATGATCTATATGTGGTAGAAGACGTCAAAGGAGAAAAAAAATAAAGAGGAGGTGGAACAGTGAAAATATATACGCAAGCAGTGAAGTGAAGACAGATGTGGGAGGCGGAAATACCCAAAATGGATGGGTTAAAATAAAGGCTACAAAAAGCCTGTGGGAAAGGATAGTGGGTTATCTAACAGGAATGTACAGGAAGATGAAGCAGGTTATCAGAGAGCATCAAAATTAAAAAGAAGGTGTAGTAATGGGGGATATTAAATACTGAGGTTTGTTTAAAAAGTTTAAAAAGGTTTGCCTAAAAACAATTTGTCAAAAAGTATTTTTAGACTTGGAACAGTTTTAATCCCAAAAGTGGAGGAAGCAAGGAGGGGCAATGGAGTCTTGGATCTGATATTAGCCCACAAAGTAACAGAGATGAAGGTGTGAGGAAATTTTGGGGACAGCCACCACAAATTAAGATGCCAATCCAACAAACAGATGCACTTGGGCATAGCCCTATTGAAGTCAAGAGGGAAATCTCGGGGGGGGGAGGGGCTTCACCTGTGTGAATCTCACTGCAGGATTGGGACCAAATTATAAAGATGGGATATAGAAACAGCATCATTAGGACGCAGATTTTCATGAACAAAATATTTTTGAAATGAAGGATATTGTAAAAGTGGCTAACACGCCAGCTGGAAAGTGGAGCGAGAAAAGAGGGGAGAACTTAACACTACTCTTCTACCACCACTCACACAAAATACCAAGAGTTTTAGAAGTGGCTGAAGGACAGGTATGTGAACGAACTGGAATACAAGAGAATTATAAAGGGAGTGGTAAAAGGGTCAATAGAAAGGAAAGGAGGTGTGTGCACCAAAAAAAAAAAAAAAAAACCAGACAAAGTAAAGGAGGCAAAAGGAAAGAATGCTTGTGATGGGAGGTGGCAAGAGAAACAAAGTTCTGAGTTGGGCCCTTTGGTTCTGGTAGGCTAATTTCAACAATGCTTATACAAAACAAGGGAGAAATGTTATTCTCCCTATAGGGTTGGTCTACACGCAGTTTGTACATTCATTTAACTGCCCTGGTTTAGAAACAGCTTTAATGAAGTCAGTGCAACCGCCACACCCCCAGCATGGACACCTTCACATCAGTTTGAAGGTCTTATCTTAAGTTGGCTTGTAATTAAACTAAACTGATTTAAAACACCCACTGGGTGTTTGAAAAAGTGTCCACATTAGGGATTGCCCTGATTTAACTAAATCTGTTTCTAAATAGTGCACAAGTTGTGTGTAGATGTTCAAATCATTTCTACAGAAACTTTTCTTACTAATGGGACAACATACACGGAGAAGCAATGAGAGATATTTCCTCCTGAAGTCCCTGGTTAAATAAAGCATTTAAGAATATGCTTAATTTTAAGTGTAGGAGTAGTCCCACTGACTTTAGTGGAACTACTCATTTGCCTAAAGTTAAGCACATATTTAAGTGCTTTGCTGGGTCACAACAATAGTGACTAGAATCAACTATTTTAAAAGACAATTGTTTTCTGAAAATATTTCAATACTCCTTCAAATATTGTAAACTGGGTTGTTTTTTATTTGCAAAACGAATCTTAGGCACAGATTGGTTAAGTGACTTTCCCTAAAGTTACATGGCGAGTCAGTGGCAAAGCTGGGAATAGAAACCAGATGTCCTGACACCCAGACCCATGCCTTAGCCACAAGAACACCCCTCCTCTCTTATTCAAGGCAAGTTGTGCTTAGTTTCAAATTTATGCTCTGAATTTAGAACTAGAAAAATATGTATCTATAAAGCACAGTTTGCTTTAAAAAACAAAAAACAAATACAAATCCCCATAACAGTACTCACCAGGCAAAATATTTGATTGGTTTCGTTCAATATTCTTGGACTTATCTTCATTTCCACCATTTCTATTTACGGAATCTGTATGTAATATAACCATTAAATATATTGTATATAAGCTATTTATTATATTAGCCTTGGTAAACTGACATTAAATATTTTCACTCATCACATTGTAAGAATTTAGGAGATGATCCAAAGCCCTCTGAAATTAATGGGAATCTTTTTATGGACTCTAGTAGGCTTTGGATCAGGTCCTAAATGCAAAATCATCTCTTTGACTTAGCTTTCACACAGCAGTCCTTTATTTAGGCATACTCCGAAAACCAAATGCACCCAAAATATAATAGAAACAGAATGCTATGAACAGACTTGGAAGGAAGAAAGATTGTTATATCACTGTACTTGCAAGGCACTCAGATACTATCATGTTGGGGCCATATAAATATATAGTCACTTTAAGCCAGTGGTTCTCAACCCACAGCCCACTTGTGGCTGAATCAGCACACATCTGAGGCCCATGTAACAGCCTCAGGGCCATACAGGTAGTATGCATACTGTGTGGATGTGGCCCACATAACACATATGCAGCTCTATGTGGCCCACTATGGTAAACAGAAGAGCAGTGGTTCTCAACCTTTCTTAAAACTGCCCTCTCCCTGCTTTGTCTCCTAATTTTCATTTATTTTTATGGTCTTAATTCTCTAAAGTCACATCAGAATCTTACAGATAAGAGGAGAGCAGTAACTTGATTTTTTTAAATTTGCAAACAGGAACATAAATGTTTATGGAAGCTCATTAACATATAACCAACAATTTACCATTTCTTTTATACAAAAAGAATTTAAAGGGAGTGTAAAAATAAGAAAACAACATAATGATTTACTACATGAAAATGAGTTACTTCTTTGTATCAAGGAAAATTATGGAGATGTTCACATAAAACCGGAAGTGAAGAAAATACTGAAAACTACTTTCGTAAGACTGTCTATTACAAAATGCTGGTTCCTAAAGGAAAATAGTTTCTCTATATACTTTTGTGAGCCTACTCACGTTACTGACTCACTTAAACCACATAAGTACTTCTTTGCATGAAAACAAAAGTATGAGTACTGCCTCAACAGCATGTGGTTGAAGACTTCCTGCCATTTTGTGCAATCTCTTAGCCACTTGTAAATACAAGGTAGAGTGGTGAATGATGCACTTCCCCCTGGTCCTCATGTTAGTCAGGATATTCTCTTCTTTACTACCCAGTGGTTGTGAGGGAAAAAATCGTAACTCCCTCCACATGATTGAAATTTCTAAATCTTTGGATAGAAAATAAAAAAATAAATCAGACTAAAATTTGTCCATTGCTATGGGCAGGCTTAAATTGGAGAGAGGGAGAAGGTACAGCAAGCCAGAACCTCTCTCAAGCTGCCACTTTGTGCACCAGAATCTCAAGATTTTTTTTAATTAAGTCTTTTTCTGTTAACTGATGCCACGTTATGTGCCCAAGTTTACAGACAGACTGGAACAATAGCTCTAAAAGGGGTGAACTTCCCCATTCATTATACAGGGCATTAACTCAGTTGCTGGTGTATTTTAAGTATAACTAACATCTCATATTGGCGTCATGAAAGTGGAGATACTGCCACTTGACTGGAGGGGAGAAAAATAAGATGGATCCAAGACATCCAGGAGAACCTATGGGTGTATTTGACCACCACTGAGAGGTAAACAAGCCCAGAGGACTATTCGGATTATCTGCTCAATCTATCATGAGTGACCTCTCAAGCAGGCAGCTTCTTTTGTGGGAGGACATTGGAAGAGTACCTCTATCTTTTTTCTTTTAAAAACGTGACTCCGGCTATACAGAATTAGTGAAAGTATCATAACAATTAGCTTTACTTATAGTATTTTCTTTTAGGGCTTGAGCCTAACTTCTGACAGGACACACAATGCTGTTACAATCATTACAGGACACACATGCACGAGTGTAGAAGGTTAGGATATATGGCAATGTGCACTATATTAAAGTGCACGTTTGAACCCTTGATATCTGCTCATCAGTAGCTTGGAAAGAGATAATACTAATGTTGCTCTATGCATTAACAGAGGGACTGGTACAAGTTATAAAATTGTGCCAGGTAGATTTCTCCACACCAGGACCAATGCGTCTCAAGTTAATTCAGTGCCAGATAGAGTAAACAATATCAAAGACGACAATTACTCTTTGCTTACTACATAACAGATCCTGTCTTTTGGAGATCTCTCAAGATTTAAGAAGAGAAAGGATCTAACAGATGAATGTTTCTGCCTACATATGAACCTTTAAGAAAACAAAGTAAAAAGAGAGCTAGCTGAATTACTGCTACGAAGCAAAGTAAACGTAACTTATATTGGAGACCACAGAAGCCCCTAATGTTTCTGTCTTCCCTGAGCTCTCTAGCTTACTTCTATTGCAAATTTTGTATGTTAGTTTCAGACAATCATACTCTGGCAGACCCTTTATGCTTAAAGAGACAGAAGTGATCTAATAAACTATTGTGTGCTTATATATATCACTCATCCCCCGCACCAATCCCAATGTGTTTTATGGAGGTACATCCCTGTTCTACCTATAGGGAAACTGAGGTACAGAGAGGTTAAGTGACTTGCCCTTACAGACATACACACACAAAGCATTTAGTCACAGGGATGTTCTATTTCAAGAAAAATAATTTTGATTGCCACTGACCATGCTGTCTTTTTGACTTACTGCTGCGTTGTGCTCTAGCATAAAGTACAACCTGCTGCACAATTTCAAGCTGCTCTTGAATCCCAGGAAAATGGAAATCTGTGCATTCTTGGCAAACTGTTGCAAAATCTAAAAGAAAGTAAGTTTAAAACACAAATTGCAGCTTTTGTCTGTGAATATTATATAATTTTGTGCGAGAACTCTAGCAAGCTAGTGAGAATAGCAAATGTATCTACCGCGCTCCACTTTAAATTCAAACAATTTACAAGAGAGCTAGAACATTTTTTAAAATAAATAGATTATTTAAAAAGGAAAATCTTCAAAGACTGATATTACATACCAAGTAACCCTAAAAGACCATGCCTGAACCAAACAAATACTGTGTGCATAAATTTTTTTTCTCTTATTTTGTAAGACATATATTTGAATGCTGTAATTTCTTTTGTTGGTACCTACTATAAATATTTTAGTGAAATGTGTCAGAGTGTTAGTTACCAACAACTGGAATGACTACTAGTGTAAAAAGTTATGTGCTGCAGAGAAAATGCATATATAGATACATTTTTCACACAACATATCTAGAAAGCCAGAATCAGAACCCTAGTTCTTCAACACCAGAAACACAGACTTTACAACTATAGAAGAGTGCCCCAGCTGGTAGCAGATTCCTTATCCTCTCTGTGAACAACAGAATAACATTATGAATCTCTCTAGATCAAAGTTCAATTCTGGTACAAAATTAATTACTATTAGTATTTCAGAGGTGCATAAAGGCTCCAACCAAGATCAAGACCCCATTTTGCTAGGTTCTATACACACACACACACACACACAAGACCTCTGTCTTTCAAAACCACTCACACATCTTTAACTTTATTCACACACGCTTCAGTGGGACTACTTGTTTCAATGGGACTACTCACATGAGCAAAGATAAGGCTTTCGAAATCTTTGCAGGGCACTACAAAACTATCCATGTGAAGCATGTGTATAAAATATCTGCAACACTGGGGCTACATAAGCAAAGCTATCAAAGTAAGTTCTAAGACCTTCTTTCTTGTACAGCACTGAGCACACTGTCAGCCCTGAACAAATAATATGGCCCTGATCCATGCTGTGCACCTATGGAGCCCCATTATCTTCATTGTGGCTCTACAATCCACTTGTAGGTTTATGTTGCAGGATCGGGGCCTAAGAATTTTCCTCCAGTCCCTCTCTAAATAAAAGTCACCGGGTTCAGGTTTTTATTTGTTATTAAAAACAAACTGAATGGGAAAATATCTTCAAAATTTGTAGAGTGCACATGGTGCTTTTGCTATTATTCACTAAATAAGGAAGCTAATGATTGAAAAGTCAGGTAGTAAGCATTTTTATATACACCTCGTTGACCTCCACGGCATGTGACCAGGTTAATCTTTTAAGAGGGCTTTTGGGAAAGAGAATGTTTCTTAAGAAGTGGTTTTTAGGCAGAAGACATTTTCCCCCCTTAGCTCTAATTAGCTGCTGCTGTATATGACAGAAATTGCTGCCTTTTTAAATCTTTGTTTATTAGGACTTCTAAATAATTGTCAAGGACATCTAGGGATTAGGACTAGCAGCTTTTTGTCTGTTTTGATAAACTGAAATAAGTAAAAAAATAAAAACAATTGAGAGTATGAAACATACTTTTAGGAACCGAAGCAGCCGAGAAATAGTAGTATTGGCAATTATATCATGCTGCAGTTTCTTCTGCTACGCTGTTTTTATTCTCTTGGAATACTTTACTTCTCACTGGAAGTATTTTTTAAGGAAAGGATATGACAGGATGTCAGGGACAGGAGACCCAACCAGTAACAGTGGCTCTGGCCAAAACAAACATTTGAAATGTAAACATTTTTGTACTGAATTTCAGGAGGAAGCTGGGAGAGGTCTGTAATGCAGTTCAGAGAAAGCCGACGTGGCCAAGATTGGAACAGGGGCAAATAAAATGTCAGTTGCCTTGCCCACGGTGGATAACCATTTATACAAGTCTAGCTATTTAAAAGGGGTGCTCTCACAACTGCTACCAGTTCCGTTTTCTGGAGTAGAAAGCGCATACAACTTTCATTGACTTCCATTCAAATTTGCAGCGCTCAACACTTGTGAAGCTCAGGCCTATTCATTTTAGATGCCTAAATATGGATTTTAAAGCCTAGTTTTAGGCACCCAACTGTGAAAACCTTGATCTTTGTAAAGATATAGGCAGTGCAGCACATAATTATTATTAATTATTATTATTAGGCAAGTTCCAGAGTGGGCAAGTGAGAGAGGGATCCAGACACTGCAAGACTATTTTAGTAGTTATGTTAGGACAGAGATAAGATGAAGCAAATTCAGCTACAAGATTTGAGATCTAACAGATAGAGAGAGAAATGGAGGACTTGTGGTAAAATCAAGTTTCATAGGAATTGCTTCTTTCTGAGAAGGGATGGGGAGCAAGAGTAAAGATTGCAAGGGTAACTTTGGCGTTCACTTCCACAATGCACTGAATGAGATGACCTACCTCTTTTGATGCCACTGTATGAACTGATTCGGTTGTCTACCAATAAAACCAGACCACAAAGAGAAGTTGAATAGAGTGACAATGCAGTTTGAAGTCTGTGAAGCTTTACTCCACTTCGGTGATTGCGTTTGTGTTTACAGAAGTCCAGTATATCAGCTCTCAATAATCTCAAATTATGCATGGTTTTCAACTGGGCTCCTGTATAGAAAGCAAACGCAAAGAGCGCTGAATACAAACAACTTCATAAATATTACTAAATAACGAACTAGAGTACTCATTGCTATCAACCCTTTAATGCTCAAATATGCATTGTGTACGTGCGTGACCAAGACTTAGAATGGAGATACACAACAAATAATCAAATGAGGGTAATGAGTGAGGTTTTTTCTTTAGCATCTATAAAGGTGTCAAGATTTTATACTACCGATAGTAGCAATTTACGAGACTAAAGGGTCTGATAAGACAATGTGTGTATGATAGAGGAAGGTAAATCTAGGCCTCTAAACAAGTCCCATCCTCCACCACGAGACAGAAGATGAAATATGTAGGTTGTCAGCACGTCAAATATTAAAAAAATACAATTGCATAAACAAATTACAACTGTTCATTTTAAATATTTAATTTTTGGAAATTCTTTTGTAGAGTTTAATCCAACTCTCAACTTTTGTCATTGACTTTAACAGAAGCTGAATCAGGCTCTAGGTAAAAAAACCAACATTTTAACTGTATCATGAAATTTTCCCTAGAAAGTGTTTTTCAGTTAGCTACTTACAAAAGATCAAGATGCCTTATTCTAGGTATTATTTTAATACTTTGTCACTTATTCCCAGTATAATCATACTTCAGCTTAATGACTTCTTGAGAATCAGTGCTCAGTTATCTATGGGATCATGTTACTATACCTACCCAAATGAATAGTAAAACTTTCTTCTAACTGTCTCTGCTCTTCATAAATTCTTCCATTTCCTTCTACAGATTCTCTCAGCTGACTGGGTTGAACCTTAATTTCCTCACTGAAATCCATAAAAAAAAAAAAACATTTAAAAGCTCTAGTAGGTTTCCCATTAATGTTCTTCTTTTCAAAGGCAGAATTTTGTTTTGTTTTATGCTAGAGGCATACACACTTTGCCCAACCGATCAGTGGAAGCCAAAAGGCTGCATATAATTTGCATGAAACAGAGCAGATGGCTGCAGCCTTATAATTAAAATACAGTGGTATGGCCCAGAGAGATTACAGCTCCCAGCTCTATCCTAAGATAAGCAGAAGTCATAGATTCCACTATAAGAAGGGGAGATTTAAGATAAAAAAAATATTTAATTTCTCCTCTTAACCTAGCTGTTGAGAGCATCCAGTAAATAATTCTGCAGTTGCTGAATTTTATAAAAATCCATTTGTGGATGTTTTAAAATGGGATATCAAAGGAATCTGAGCTTAAAATTAGACCTATTTTTAAATTGTTACAATCTGGTAGGAAAGCTTTTAAACACTCCTTTAAAAAAGAAAAAAAATCCACCGTTTGCTTATAATGAATGATATGAAAGTCTCAATTTCTTTTGTGGTACATTAAGATCACAAAGCTCCCCTTGCTGGATTCCCCGGCAGAAGACAAACGCTGTTTCCATAAAACACTGTTGTCAACATGCTTAGTGCAGCTCATGCACAAATAAATAAAGCATGTTTATTTCTGCAACATTAGAAGATTAAGACAAACGTCACAAGAAGAAAAAATAAAAAAAGTAATGAGTATCAAGTTGAACAACAGTGTATTATTTTTAAAAACAGATTTAATTTTTATTCTCTCCATTGTGTAAATAGCATCTTCCAAATCAATTAAAGTTAATCATTAACAACTTTTCAGTCTCCTCTCACAACTGGGTCCGGCTGAAACAGTAAGAGACAGCATGCTGTGTTAGGGCACCTGGGAAGTTCTCTCTGTTTCTGCATAATTAAAGTTTTAATTACAAAAATTAAGACTCCAACTTTTGTAAGTGTTAGTAAAGATCTCAATCCTGTGAACTCTTATGAGTAGTTCTATTAAACTCAACAGGACTACTCCATCCACAAACATTTGCAGAACTGGGGCCTCAGTTGGTATAGCTCCATTTTTGGGTATCACCTGACTTGAGACCTTGAGCATGATTTTCAGATGTGCTAAGGACCTACAGCTCTTGGTACTCTGAAAATCATAAACAAGGGTCAGAAACTCAACTAGTATAAACTGACAACTCTGGAGCTACACCAGCTTACACCCAATAAAAAACTGAACCAAAATGTCTCAAGTTGAGCACACAAAACTGGGACCTCAGAATTATGAATGCTTCTTAAAAACTGTTTCTAGCCCTTCTGATCGTGAGTTGTGAAGAAAACCTTCATATGGCAGGATGCCTTTTCTTTCTGAATCTGCAAATAGGAGAATCAGTTTCAGTCTTTAGGTCCTATCACCTTACACAGCTGTAAATTGGGAGAAACTGATTGTAGTAGGGTCCTAAGTTCCCTCTAAGCTGCACGGGCCGCGCAGCTGCCTATTAAGCTCTGCACCGGGGTTCAGGGCCCCAGCGCAGAGAGGCGAACCTCCCTCGTCTCGGCCCAGCCCGCCAGAGCTGCAGGAGAGAGGAGCCCCTCCCTCGGCCCAGTCCAGCCCCACTGGAGCTGTCGCAGCCGGGGAGAGGCGCCTCTCCCTGGGCACCGAGCTGCTGTGGAGAGAGAGGGCTGGGGGGAGTCCTCTCTCCCCACTGTAGCCCCTGGGCAGCCTACATCCCTCACCCTCATCCCCAGGTCTACCCCAGAACCTTCACCCCTAGCCAGAGCCCTCACCCCCTGCACCCTACCCTCTGCCCCAGACCTGTGCCTCTTCCCGCACCCCAAACCCCTCATCCCCGGCCCCACCCCAGAGCCTTCACCCCTAGCCGGAGCCCTCACCCCTGCACCCTACCCTTGGCCCCAGCCCTGAGCTCCCCCCCACACACACCCTGAACCCCTCATCCCCAGCCTCACCCCAGCCAGAGCCCTAACCCCCCACACACCCCAACCTTCTGCCCCAGCCCTGAGCCCCCTCCCACATTCCGAACCCCTCGGCCCCACCCCCACCACACAAATTTTGTTATGTGCACCAATATGAAGGTGTCGTGTCACACATCACCTCCATATTGGTGCACATAACAAAATTCATTCCACATGTGGACGTAAAAAATTAAGAGGAAACACTGGTACGGTCCTCGGTGAGCTGGGTGATCTAGTAGTTAGCAACCAGTCAGACAGAGGAGGGAGGGTAGTGGTAGGGGAGCCCAGGTCTGGCCACTCCACTGGACTCTGACCTAGGGCTCTAGGAAGGTGATCAGCATTGAACCCTGGGAGGAGTGTGGACCCTCTTTGTTACCGTCCCTGGGTCACTTCCTACAACACTCTCCGCTTCTGGTTCAAAATAGGAAAAAGAAACAATAAAAAGGACACCAAACTGTCAGACTCAAGCAGGGCTCAGCATGTAGTCCTGGTGTTTCAGGGAGGCGGCTCTAGCCCCTTTTCCAGGAGCCTGTACAACAGGTCTGCACTCCTTCTGCAGCCTACCCCCTTCTGAGCTGGGTTGCTCTCAACCCTCTCCAGTTGCAGCAGGCTCCGCAGGGTTGGAGGGGTGGGGCTATCTGGGCCCAATATTATCCTTTAACCTCTTCCATGCCAATGTATGGTTTGTATATCCCATCATACTCCTCTAAGTTTCTAGTTTTACTGGTGTAAAAATCAATGTGGGAGGCAAGTCAGGCCCAATATTTCTGAAAAGCATGAACTGCCTATTCACGTCAGTGAGCTGTTAACTATGAAGGCCAATTATCATATTCTGTGATGGTTTAGATGTCAACTTGGTTAGTTTTAAACTGACAGTGTAATCAGAAACATTCTAGGACGTGGGGGGGTCGGGGGGGGACTTGACTAGAGGACCTGTCAAGGTTCCTTCCCCACTCTGAACTCTAGGGTACAGATGTGGGGACCTGCATGAAAAACCCCCTAAGCTTATTTTTACCAGCTTAGGTTAAAACTTCCCCAAGGTACAAACTATTTTACCTTTTGTCCCTGGACTTTATTGCTGCCACCACCAAGCATCTAACAAAATATAACAGGGAAAGAGCCCGCTTGGAAACGTCTTTCCCCACAAAATCCCCCCAAGCCCTACACCCCCTTTCCTGGGGAAGGCTTGATAAAAATCCTCACCAATTTGCATAGGTGAACACAGACCCAAACCCTTGGATCTTAAGAACAATGAAAAAGCAATCAGGTTCTTAAAAGAAGAATTTTAATTGAAGAAAAAGTAAAAGAATCACCTCTGTAAAATCAGGATGGTAAATACCTTACATGGTAATCAGATTCAAAACATAGAGAATCCCTCTAGGCAAAACCTTAAGTTACAAAAAGTCACAAAAACCGGAATATACATTCCATTCAGCACAACTTATTTTACCAGCCATTTAAACAAAACAGAACCTAACGCATATCTAACTAGATGGCTTATTAGCCCTTTACAGGAGTTCTGACCTGCATTCCTGCTCTGGTCCCCGCAAAAGCAACACACAGACCAAGAGAACCCTTTGCTTCCCCCCCCTCCAGCTTTGAAAGTATCTTCTCTCCTCATTGGTAATTTTGGTCAGGTGCCAGGGAGGTTATCTTTAGCTTCTTAACCCTTTACAGGTCAAAGGGTTTTTTCCTCTGGCCAGGAGGGATTTAAAGGTGGTTAGCCTTCCCTTTAGATTTATGACAGCACCGCTACTGATTTTTACTGTATGACCCTTGCTCACTACCTTGGAGAGCAGCTCAGCTTTGCTTTACAGTTATATACTCCTGAGTATGTATTCTCGAAATGACCTGACAACTGAAAAGTACTCCCAAACACACTTTAAATATGTATTGCAATATTCTCCATGTCAATTTATAATCCGTAGAACACTGAGCTATACTGAAAGTATTCTGGTTTTCATTATCTCCCCTCTTTCTTTCCACTCCAGTGGAAGCAGTCTCCATCCTCACTTCTCCTTTATCCTCCAGAGAGCATGAGATGCTGCAGTGTTATCTCACTAAATACCAACTCCTGCTCCCGCCCCCCCAATCATCTTCTCCCAAGCAGGTCAACAGCCTCGTGTTCCAAACTTGCCTCCTCTTATTGCTGGCCATACCAATTGGCATACTTGTACAAGTACTTGTGGACTCCATACTGGTTCCTTCCCACCCCTAACCTATCCCTGCAACTATACTCTCCCTTCTGGTATCTGGCCTGAGGGAGCAGTTAGGAACCTGCAGCAGCACACTGCACACTAGTGTAGGAGGCAGTTCCCACAAGATGGGGAGCAAGAATGTGCCTCTACACCCCCTAGCCTGCAGTCAGAAAACCTTTCTTCAGCCTAAGCAAACCAGCAGTCACAAAACACTAGGATTTTTTCCAGTTGCCAGGTAACATCCACTGATTTCCTTCAGATTACATTCAATCAAATCCTGTACTATGAATTTAGGGTTTATAAACCCTGCACATTCTGTGATACCGCAAACCATTCCTAAATGACCTCAGAATGCATTCTGGAACATTATATTAGAAATATACATTTTAAATAGTAAGGTAAAGTAGGAAGACACAACTTAAAGACACATTTTGCATGGGCCTAAATTATTATATATTTTCTCTCTTCTATAAAAGAACATGTGATGGTTCTATTTTCAATGGCTCTCAGCCTTTCAGTACATTTTTTCAATTTAAATGACTATTATGAGAGAACAACTAGTAAAAAGTGAGTCCTGTAAACTACTGTAGTTGAACAGAAAGAATATTTAGAGAGAACTTTACAGCAGAGATAAATACCTGATTGAGCTGTTGTTGGGATTTTTTAGATCTTGATGAAGTTTTATCACCCATTCTTGATACTCCTGTTTTTGGATGGCGGTGGACTGTTTTAGTTCACTGGTCCATTTATTCTCCAAAACCTAAAAGTAGACATCATTCCAACCAATTCATTTTTTTTTAAGACAACTCTTTGCATGATTTATTCCAATTCACTGAACTTAATTTACCTGTTGGGATTCAAAATGCTGAGCAGCCAATGCATTTACATCTTGATCTGTTAGTGATTTTCCTAGTTCTTGCATCACCTTATCCATTTCTGCTCCTTGTCTAAAACGGAAGCCAATCATTTAGACCAATGCCTAATTACATTAAGTAAACTTTCTGGATGTCTCTGCCAATGTTGAAAGCTTAGCCACTTATCGCTGTCAATTACATCACCAACATTTTCATTCTCAAGGTAGTTTTAAATATAAATTAAACTTGAAGGCAAAAAATCAGAAATCCAGAACCAAACCCACCCAACTTATCCACATAAGTAGTGCAAAGGACTTCACTGGGTATATCTGTGTAAAGCAAGCAGATTTTTACGCAACTTTTTATCCAGTGTTAACAAACCATGTATAGGAAGGTTTGTTAGCTTTAGATAAATGCTACTGATTGACTCCTTTTAAGAGTGAACTTTTTACACACAGTTTGTGGATCAACACCAATTATTTTAAAAAAAAGTCAATTTCCACATGTGCAGTAGCAACTTTTCAAATCTCAGCATATCAGGATGATGTCATTGTTTTGTTTGTTGAAAATAGTTTAAATACAGTTTATTTTAATCTTTTTCCTTTTAAAAAAATTAAAGCAGGTGAAGTGTGTTAAATTAAGCAACCTGGATACTAAAATCCTTTTCACAGAAACAGAGCAGGACAAGCTTCTCTCAATTCTGAGTTGGAGGGAATATCTGTTGTGTTGAAAGGATAGTTTAATTTCTGAATCCATTCAGTCATGTGAGACTATCAACTGGTAGTGTTTCTGTGATGTGGATACCTAACCATCAGAAACTGGACTGAGACTGCCAAATCACTTTATATTGGACTAACTTCCAGTGTGAGCTACATTCAAAGAAAGTTTCAGTATCACATAAGCACCAATCATCTGAGCCAGCTCAGCTAAACTCTCTTTCCTTTCTTTAATCCTCTTATGTCACTTGCCTCATGGTTTCTTTTGCAGGCACACTTTTCTCCAGGGAAAGATCAGCTCAACACAGCACAGAACTGGGAGCAATACCTGGCACAAAACATCAATTTAAAACCTAGGGACAGGGTTTTCGAATCAGGTCATTTGTAAATAGACTATATAACACCTACACGCAATTGGTGTAACTTCAATAGCCCCTCACATATGAAGATTCATGGTCATGCAAAGTACATGAAAATAAATTCCACTGAAGTCAATACACAGTTATACCATAGCAAAGCTCTGCACGATAGAATGTGGAGCTATTTCCATGTGCTCTTTTTTCTGCTTATCCATACATGTGATTCACTGAGAAAATAATTCATTAGCAGTCAGAGCCTTATACTATACCCATATTGTAGCAATTTAATGTCTCCATAACTGGCATGAATAAAGTAACTTCATACTGTGAGAAAAAACTAAATATGTATCCATGCATTCTGTAATGTGGGTATAATATCAGAAGGTTGATGTTTTGAGAAATTTACCTTCACTTGCTACTCAACAAGCTATGTAATTGGGTCACTTTGGTGTTAATACAATGAAGCCTCACAACTGTCCCTTTTTAACTAATATTTTATATGGTTATATATTTTTCTGTGTATTAATGTTTCAGCTTAAGCTTTTATTTCTGCTCTAAAAAGGAAAGCATTGCATATACTTTCCCTAGTGGATAAAGAGGATTTTTGCAGCTTTTCAACCGTCTACCAGTTATCTAGAATCCAATGTTCCAATAATATGTATTATAATAAGCTATAATCATTGGCTGGAGTGGAGGTTCTCTCTCCCTCTTTTGGTGTGAGGAAGTTGTTGGTCTGCATTTCTTAAGGCATGTTAAAAGGTACTGGAGCTTTTGTTTAGGGGCCTTTTTGTGTTTTCAAGAATCTAAATAAATAAATGTTGCATTGTCTATATAATACATTCCCTTTAAAAATACAACAAAAACATAAAGATGGCCATATTGGGTCAGACCAATGGTTCACCTAGCCCAGTATCCCGTCTTCCGACAGTGGTCAGTGTCGGATACTTCAGAGGGAATGAACAGAACAGAGAACTCTTCTCAGTCTGCTTTGGACTTAACTATCCTGAGTACTGTATATACTTGTTCATAAGCCGAATTTTTTTTTTAGTAAAAAAGAGAAACATCAGAGAGGGGGGTCGGCTTACGAACGGTATAGAGAGGAAGAGGTGGGACACAGCCCCTCCCCCCAACAGAGGGAGCAAGGAGAGGCAGCAGAGCCAGAAGGGAAGAGGCGGGGCCGGACCTTCTGGCCATGCTGCTCTTGCCCCAGCGTCCGAAGCAGCTGCAGCTCCGAGGATGGCAGGCTGTAGCCGTGCCGCTCGGCCCCGCCCCCCACAGCAGGCTGTGGCCACGCCGCCCAGCCCGCTGGAGCACGCTGTGGCCATGCTGCCTGGCCCAGCCCGCTGGAACATGCTGTGGCTGTGCCACCTGGTCTGGCCCGCCGGAGCAGCTCCGGCCAGACCAGAGACATCCTCCCCAGATAAGGTGGGAAGGGATGGGCTGGGGAGAGTGTGGGGGTCCCAGGCTACGGGTGGGGCCACGTTGGGGGGGTGGTCACAGGGGTTACTCCCCTGACCCCCAGCTTCTCCCCCCCAAAAAAATTTCCCCACCAGTTGCTATCCCGGCCTGCCAGGGTAAGCCGCTGGCATGCCGGGACACTTTGTTTACTTAGGTTTACCTCCATGCCTGCGGACGCTTGAAGTAAACAAACTGTCTCGGCCCATCCTGATGGCCCGGGAGCCAAAGTTTGCCAACCCCTGAATTATAGGGTCAGCTTATGAACGGGTCATAAAAATTTTCCATTTTTACTTATCCATCTTGAGGGGGGTCAGCTAATAAACGAACCGGCTTATGATCGAGTATATATGGTAATTTTGTATTATCTTCAAAGGTTGCCACCTGCCTGTTTATCCCTTTTTGCAGATCATTTATAAATATGTTGAACAGTATAAATATCTGTCCCAGTACAGATTCCTGGGGGACACCACTATTATTTATCCCTCTCCACTGTGAAAACTGACCATTTGTTCCCACCCTTTCTTTCCTGTCTTTTAACCAGTTACCGATCCATGAGAGGACCTTCCCTCGTATCCCATGACTGCTTACTTTTCTTAAGAGCCTTTGGTGATGGACCTTCTCAAAGGCTTTCTGAAAGTCCAAGTACACTATATCCACTGGATCACCCTTGCCAAGCCCCTCAAAGAATTCTAATACATTGGTGAGGCAAGATTTCCCTTTACAAAAGCCATGATGACTCCTCCCCAACATATAACGTTCATCTCTGTCTCTGATAATTCTGTTCTTTACTATATTTTACTTTCAACTAATTTCCCTGGGTACTGTAGACTTATGGGCTGTAATTACCAGGATCACCTCTGGAGCCTTTTTAAAAAATTGGCATCACAACAGCTATTCTCCAGTCCTCTGGTGTAGAAGATGATTTAACAATAGGTTACATACAAATTAGTAGTTCTGCAATTTCATATTAGGAGTTCCTTCACATCTCTTGGGTGAATACCATCTGGTTCCGGTGACTGACTACTATTTAATTTATCAATTTGTTCCAAAACCTCCACTAGTGACACCTCAATATTGGACAGTTCCTCAGGTTTGTCATCTAAAAAGAATGGCTCAGGTGTGGGAATCTCCTTCACATCCTCTGCAGTGAAGACCAATGCAAAGAATTCATTTAGCTTCTCAGCAATGGCCTTGTCTTCCTTAAGTGCTCCTTTAGCACCTTGATCATCCGGTGGCCCCACTGATTGTTTGGCAGGCTTCCTAATTCTGATGTACTTAAAAAAAATTATATATTCCACAATGTATGTGGAACTTGAACATAATGTGATTCAGATTACCTTAGCTTTTACATTTTCTAGCTTTTGATTAGACTCAAAGTTGAAACAAATATTACATGTAGTCACATTTTTATATTTTAACTGACCTGTACTCTTTTTAAAGAAGGAAAAAGAAAGCTAAAATAAGCCTTATATTGCTAACTGTTCATTTGCAGAGCTTGTAACAGAGTCATATAGAAAACATCGGGTTTAATGAGACATTTTAAAAATACCTTTCTCGTAATTTTTTCAGTTCCACATCTCTTTCACTTATTAATTCTGAGATACTAACAAAATAATTGTGTTCCAGGTTTAACAGAGTTTCAGAAGCTGGAGAATGTATCAGATCATGGTACACATCCGCAAAATCTTCATCCCAGCTGGGTTCTTCAGGTCTTGCATGTTCTAATGTTGTCTAGAAAGTAATAAAGTCAAATATTTTAAAGAATGCTATGGACATTTTTAAACACACAGAACCAAAGTCATTTAAAATGACAGAGTTAATTTTTGTGCCAATGTACACTGTTCAAAATTTTAAAAATTTTCCTTTTCTAATTTGGCTTCTCTCCCCCATCTACTTTTATCTTTGAAATTTTCTCTTTCTCCTCCATTTCCCCATTCCATCTTGTTTTCCCTTCATTTCTATCACAAACATTCTCTCCCCCAGTACATTAGGGTGGAAATAACAGAACAGGGACTGCTCAACCTCCAAATGTGGATGAACTGATAATCATAAATAACATTCTCTACCTGAAACGGAGTTTGAATAAAAATGATTTATTATTTCCTACCTGTGAGAACGCTTAAAAAAAAATCAGTTAAATCATTTCCAATTGGATCTCTTCAACAAAAATTCTTACTGATCGGTGTAAATAAGGGGCCAACACATCAGCATCAATAGGAAGCGTCTTATGCAAAGTACAAGGATAAAGTCTGCCCCCATTTACACAGACTTCAATGGGAGTTGCTGCCCTTTATTAAAGAGCAGCATTTTACCCTGAGGGCTCATTTCTGCAAATTCTTACTGAAGTAGTCCTTTCATGGATAGTTCCACGGACATGATTAAGAACTTGCAGAATGAGCCCTCAGATTTTATCTGAATAGCCAAATTATCACCACGTGGGGTGATCAGTAAAACTGAATTTCAGTGTAATTTCTAATGCTGCCTACATACATTTTGAAAGACTTCACACGTAGCAAACCTTTGGAAATTCATATTTCAGAAAATTTGTTAGTCTCTAAGGTGCCAAAAGTACTCCTTTTCTTTTTGCGTCTCACCTCTGAATAAGCTTTAGCCCAAGCATTTGCCAGCAGGTGCATATCCACTTCTCCTGATTTCACAGCTTCCAGGGCCGCCTCTGCTTCTTTATCATAATCTTTTATGGATTCTCCTTCTATGAACTGACTAAGAGATTGCTTTAAGTCTATTGTAATAAGAAAAGAATGTGTTATCAGAGTTTACTATGAATAGTTAAAATAAAGGAAATTTCTAACAACTGCATGAACATGTACTTTAAAACTGCTAAATTTACTTGACCACGCTCCTTCCTCGTATATTAATATGCAGTCAAACCATAAAAACAGCTAAATATTATTAAAAATTCCTTTTAAAATCTTTTAGAAATAATACTCTTTTGCTTAGTCTGTCACAGCACATTAACACACATAAAGAAAAGGAGTACTTGTGGCACCTTAGAGACGAATAAATTTATTTGAGCATAAGCTTTTGTGAGCTACAGCTCACTTCATCGAGCTGTAGCTCACGAAAGCTTATGCTCAAATAAATTTGTTCGTCTCTAAGGTGCCACAAGTACTCCTTTTCTTTTTGCGGATACAGACTAACATGGCTGCTACTCTGAAACCTGTCATTAATACATATGACACTGATCATTTACAAAGCCAATTCTCACCATTTTCTATGAAGGATGGTAAATTGTGCAGGAGCATTAGACGTCCATGCAAATGACTGGCATTCTCTTGCACAGGAAATTTGATAGGCACTGTAAGCACTAAGTGCTGATTTCCAGCATTGAAGTTATACAAAAACTCTCTTTCTCTAGTGTACGTTTTTCCTTTATTGGCCTTCATCTTCTTTTGTTGGTTTTCTGCATAATAAGCAAAACAGCATGTTGTATTGTTTATATATTCACATATTCCAAACGTGAACAAAAGGAAACACAAAACGTGATTCTGGCAATAATTAAAATATTCAGGGAAGTGGACATAATAGCCAATTTTTTTTTAAATTAATTTTTTTAAAAAATACATTGAGGGCAGGTCTACACTATAGCCTACGTTGATATAACTTACATTGCTCAGGGGTGTGAAAAAGCCCCCCAGTGAGCGACGTAGCTTCTGCTTCTCGCCAAGGTGGAGTAATTATACCAACTGGAGAGCGCTCTCCCGTCAGCACAGTGTACATTCACCAGATGCGCTACAGCCGATATAGTGCCATAGTGTAGACTTGCCCTAAGACACCTAAAAATCACAATTAGGTACTTAATAAGGTGCTTGATTTTCAAAAGTGCTGGGCACCTGGAAGCTTCCACTAATTTTAATGACTAAATATGGATTTAGCACCCATTTCTGAAAAACTTGGCTTAGGCCCCCAAACTCAAGCATGCGATGGGGTAGTGCACATTGCCATAATTAGTCTTGCTGAAATCAAACACTGCATCCAATAGTATGCATTTGTAGGTTCAGGCCCAAAGAGAGCATACATGTTAATTACGATTTCACTTCCTCTTAATGCAGATATATTAAAACAGGGAGGGAATATTCGGGGGTAAGTGTAAATTTTAGAATAAAAAATGTTGTTTTGAGGGGTTTACACAAAAGTAATAGAACAATTTTAACAAGACCTCAGTTACAAAACCTAAAATGAATGTTTGCATGAATTTAAAAACACCACAACTTAGAAGTCTGTTTGTATTTAAACGGTCCCTGGCAAGGTTTGCAACTCAAACCTTACAGCATCGTACTAGTTCACGAGAACAGAAAGTGAAACTGGCTAGTTTATTTTCATCATCCAAACTTGGTGAAGTGCAAAAAGTAACCACGTTTTATAACCACATACATTAATGAAACAGGGTGGATGGGACGACAATGTCCCCGGTGCTTATGTGAGCAGAGGGGACCTGGTGCAGATAGAACTTCTCTGGCTGCATTAAAAGAGGCTTGTCACCCGCAGACCGCCATCCTACTATCCGTGGGAAGCTGGATCCTGGGATTTTTGAGGGTCGGGGTAAGATGGGGTGGAGAAAAGCTCTCTAGGGCACCACTGCACAAATGAAGGAAGGAGCTGATGATGTCTGAGGTTTTAGCCTCCTCTGACACACGGTTCCCTAGGTTAAATTGGGGATCAGACTCAATGACCACAACGCTCCTTCCCCGACCGGCAGCGCTGGAAAGGCTGAATTAGAGCCACGGGTTTCTGTCCCCACGGGCCAGCACGACCCACGCGTGAGAGCCCCAAGCCCGGCGCTGCTCGCGCTCGGGGCGTGGGGCGCGCGGCTCGGGGCGTTGGGGCTCGGGGATGAGGCGGCCCCAGCGCCGGGCAGAGCCTCCGCCCGCAGGCCCCGCGGAAACACCCGACGCTCCCGGCTCCTTACCCCGCCCGCTATTTCAGCCACTCGCGCCAGGCCCCGCTAGGAGGGGGCGGGGGAGCCCGGTCGCGGGCCTGGCCCCTCGCCGGCAACTGAGCCGAGCCGGGCCGGCGGTACCGGGCTCCCTGCCCAGGGCGGTGCTAGTGACGGGGAGGGGGAGGGGGAGGGGAAGCCCCTCCCTCACCTGAGCCCCGGCCGGCGGGGGCGGAGCAGCTGGCGGGGGCGGCGCGGCGTGGCGTGGCGCTGCCGCTCCCGGCGGCTCCTTCGGATCCGGCGCCGCAGATTCGCCTCCTCCTCCCCGCCCCGGCCCCGCCTCCTTTTTTGTGCAGGTGACGAATGTGCCGGGGCGGCGCGAGCGGGGAGAGGAGCGGCCCGCCCGGCGGCTGGGGAGCCGGCGCCGCCCCGCCGCGATGGAGAGGCCGGTCAGGAGGTGGGTGCCCCCCCCGCCCCGGCGCGCGCCCGGCCGCCCACACACACACACACACACACGGGCCAGGGGGGCGCTGTCCCGGCGCGGACCGTTACACCGGGATCGCTTGTGATCAAGCCGCCAGGGCGCAGCCTGATTCTCGCTCACCCCCGTTAGCGCGGGGGTGGCTCGGACTCCCGGGGGCACTTCAGCGCCGTGGACTGGGGGTGGGGGGTAACAGTCCTCTGGATCCCCCGCTAGCGTAGCCCTTGGTCCTGCCTTGGCGGCGTGGTCGCTTCCCGCGCCTGTGGCCAGGCCCGGGGGGCGCCGCTGGGGGAGGGGGGGGGTTGATCGTCTGACGCCGTGTCTAGCTCACTGGTGTCCGCTTGTGCCCGGCCCTGCTGTTACATCGTGCGCGCGCGCGCGCCTGCGGACTGCGTAGGTGGTGCGGGGGCCTCACCGGGCGCCATTGGGTGGATTGTCCTGGCCGCGCGGGGCATTGTGGGGTGGCTCCTCGAAGCTGGTAGCCGTTGGCGCAAGCAACGTGCTGTGTTTGCCGACCTTACAGCGACTGAGACTCTGCGCCACTGGGGGAAACGGGGTTGCTCAGGCCATGTTTGCGCTACAGGGTTAAGTTGACTTAAGTTACGGTGTTGATCGTAAGCCGCTTTAATTCCATCAGTTGCGCCCATCTGTACAACCGCTCTTCCTGTCGGCGGAGCACGTTCGCCAGTCGGTGCTCTTGCCTGGACAGAGAGTGTTGCATTGTCCGTAGCGATCTCCCTGTGCAATTTGCCCCTCTCTGCCGCTGGCAGGTCTGGGAGTGGGTCACAGTGCATCATGGGTAAGGTTATGTTTGTGTGACAGAGGTCGCGGAATCCGCAACTTCCAGAGACCTCTGTGACATTTTCCACTTCAGCCACAGGGCAGCAGGGCTGGAGCTGGAGCTGTCATTCCTTGTCCCTGCCCTTTCCACTTCAACCCCTGGGTGGCGAGGGGACCCCCTGCAGCTGCCCAGCTGCCCCTGGCGGTGGGGGAACCCCCGGAGCCACAGCAGCTGTGGGTGCTGGACCATCCTCTCCCTCCTCATTTGTTCAGGGATATTTTTAGTAAAAGTCAGGGACACGTCACGGGCAATAAACAAAAATTCACAGAAACCTATGACCTGTCCCTGACTTTTACTAAAAATATCTGTGACAAAATTTTAGCCTTAATCATGGGGTTGTGCTCACCATCCCATGATGTAGTTCTTTCTCTCCAATCATTCCATGGGCTTCTGACTTCATTTCGTGCTGTTTTTAATAGCCTCTGTAAACTGCACTTGCCATCTCTGCCTGAAACCATCCTGAACTGCTGATCAGTCTGGTGATAAGTATTATGAACCCAAAGCACCTGGTCCTGCAGTATTTCATGAGCTGGGAAACAGAAGGTGACTCTGTGGTGCCTGCCCTGCTGTGTGCAGTGGAAAGAAACAATTCAAGATTGTACCTGGTAATCATGGAGTAGCTGCACACTATTGACTGTTGCTACTGGCCTCAGGTAACAAGCACTGAGTGGTGGGATCGCATCATGATGCATGTCTGGGATGACAAGCAGTGGCTGCAGAACTTTTGGATGTGCAAAGCCACCTTCCTGGAACTGTGTGCAGAGCTTGCCCCTACCCTGTGGTGTAAAGACACCAGAATGAGAGCTGCCTTCACAGTGGAAAAGCAAGTGGAGATTGCTGTGTGGAAGCCAGCAACTCCAGACTGCTTCCAGTCAGTTGAGAATCAGTTTGAAGTTGGAAAGTCCACCCTGAGGGTTGTGGTGTTGTAAGTGTGCAGGGCCATCAGTCGCCTCCTGCGACGAAGGACTGTGACTCTGGGTGATGTGCAGGAAATACTTGATGGCTTCGCAGCAATGGGATTCCTTAACTGCAGTGGGGCAATAGATGGCACACACATCCCAAATTTGGCCCCAGACCATCTTGTAACGGAGTATAACAACCGAAAGGGCTACTTCTCCATGGTCTTGCAGGCACTGGTGGAACACTGGGGCCGTTTCACTGATATCAATGTAAATTGGTCAGGGAAGGTTCATGATGCACGCATCTTTAGGAACGCTGGACTGTACAGAAAGCTGCATGCAGGAACTTTCTTTCCCAACCAGAAGATTCCAATGGAGGATGTGCAAATGCCCATAGTGATCCTGGGAGACCCCACCTACCTCCTGCTCCCATGGCTCATGAAGTCTTACACTGGGAACCTAGCCAGCAGCAAGGAGCTTTTCAACAACAGGCTCAGCAGGGGCCGAATGACCGTTGACTGTGCCTTTGGCAGGGTAGACCTCAATGAGGACAATATTCTGATGGTCATAGCAGCCTGGTGTCTTCTACATAACATTTGTGAAGCGTTGGGGGAAAGGTTTCCCCAGGGATGGAGCGCTAAGATAAATTGGCTGGCTGCTGATTTTGATTAGCCAGATACCAGGCCAATTAGAGGGGCTCAGCAGGGGGCTATTCGAATCAGGAAGGCTTTGAAGGAGCATTAAGACAATGAGCCCCAGTAAAGTGTCTTTCTGTGATACATTCGGCCAGGGAGTGTTTACGTGCTTCCTTGAATGACTCCTGTAAGGCTTGCTTCCTGGGCTTTAATTGTAGTGAGCAAATGTTCCTCTGCTTATAGCCACTGTATTTGAATTTTAGCAACGTTTAGCTTACATTTTTCATTAACTGTCTCCCTCCACGCTTTTGTTTTGCTATCTGCTGTATGTGTTGACTGCAGCACTTTGCACTCTCCTTACTACACCTGGTTCGCCTCCTTATCTGACAGAGGTGCTCCATCGGGGTGTAGGAGATGGTCCTCAAGGGCACATTTGCAGAAGCCAAGGAAATAAAGAATAGAGACAGTATTGTGAGTTCACTGACAGCTGTGAATCATAAAAGTCACATATACCTCTTTCTCACTGTCTTTTAGCTAGCACACAGCTGGACAAGAGTCCAAAATAGGGTGAGTTCGGCAGGGGTGGAGTGGGGGAGAGGGGAAGATGTTAGGAAGAGGGAATGGGCAAGAATGGACAAAGATTCTGGGTAGTTTGTGAAGAGGGATACTATACGTACCTAGAGAGACTATTCTGAATATTGTCACCCTTTTCCACAGGCTGGGGTAATCAAATCCGATATCTCACTCCTGAAGGTAACTCCGGATGCAACGGTGCACTTCCTGCATGCGTACGGCTTCAGGCCGGCTCCCTATGCTGCTTCCCTGTGTGCCACTTTGGTCCCTACAGAAATAATTGCCCATTGGTATGGCAAAGTTTCCCACAGCGGGGGGAAACAAGGCAGCTCTGCCAAAGAATCGTTGGCAGAGGATTGCAGAGTACCTACATGAAAGCTTCCTAGAGATCTCTATGCAGGATTTCCAGGACATTAACAAACTTTTCTGCCGGGCCCCCACTGCTTAGCTGCTCAGGCTCTGTTGGTAATTTCTATCTCTTATCCCTCCTCTACCATATAACAAAGTAAATGAGACCTCAATCTCACATCTCTGTGCAGTATCAAAGCAAAATGTGTGCTTACCAGAGCATGCATCTCCTACTTCATGAGCACCAGAGCCATAGTGCTGGAACTGGCTAAACCCCTCTGGAGTCAAAAATAGGTCCTGACTTGCCATGCCACCAGATGACTTTGTCACATGTCCCACATCCTCCTCCAACTCCACTTCCTCATCTATCACTTTGTCCTCGGGCTTGACTCTGCTGGCTGCTGCCTCCAGTCCCCCAAAGTATCCATGGAGCTCTTGGCAGTGGAGGTGGGGTTGCTGCTGAGGATGGCATCCAGCTCCTGGTAGAAGTGGCGTGTCTTCAGTGCTACACCAGAGCGACTGTTTGCCTCCCTTGCCTTCTCGTATGCCTGCCTTAACTCCTTGGTCTTAGCATTGCATTGCTGCTTGTCCCTTTTTGTCCCTTCTGCATGCCATGAGCAATCTGTCTGTAGATATCAAAGTTCCTACAACTTGAGCGAAGCTGTGACTGCACAGCCTCCTCTCCCAACAGATCCAACGGCTCTGGTGTACCCCAGGCGGGAGCACCTCTGTTGCGGAAACCCAGCATGGTCAGCTGGGAAGATGCTGTGTGAACAGTCCATGCTGAGCAAAGGGGAAGAGGAATTTCAAAAATTCCCAGGCTTTCAAACGGGGGAAGGATGCATGCTTGTGTTCCTGCAGGGCAGCAGAGTTAAAACTGTTGACCAGAGCGGTCATGATGGGCATTGTGGGACACCTCTTGGAGGCCAATTAGGAAACATAAGCAGGTTCAGTGTCTACACTGACATTGAGTCGCTCTAACTAAGTCGCAAAAAGCTCTGTGCCTCTCGTCGAGGTGATTTTATTTGTCAGAGTAGGGGAGTTACATTGGTGGGAAGAACATTTCAGTGTGTATACCTCCACTGTTTTGCTGACAGAAGCTAACTTTTGTCAGCAAAACCGTGTAGTGTACACAAGGTCTAATTTGGCGTAGTGGGGCAGTTACATCTGTGGGAGTGAAATTTATGTACACTCTTCCACAGCTAGGTTGATGTAACCTGTCTTGCGTCAACCTGCGTAGCGTAGACCAGGCCTGAGAAGCCCTCCTAAAAGCTTGATGTTAGGCAAGTATGCATCTAAGCTATGTACAGTTCTCCACCCACTTTGGTGGTGGGTGCCATACAGTTGCAAGTAACTGCCTATGTATGTGCAAAAGATAAGGTGGGTGAGGTAATATCTTTTATTGGAGCAGCTTATGTTGCTGAGAGGCGAGCTTATCTCTGATAATACAGCTACAACAACAGTACATATAATCATACATTTATCCAAACTTGTTTGCTGTTACTTATTTCCCTATCTTGGAGGGGGAAGGACTTATAAGATCTGCAACACTCTAGCATCAAAGCCCATGATATACAGACATTTGAGGTTGTACTGATCACAGTAAGCTCAGTTTGGAAGTGAAAACAGCAGTACATCGGCGTGTGTCATGTTTGCAATCCTCTTCAACATTGCCATCGACTGGGTAATGCAGCGTACAACAGTAGACATGCCAAGAGGCATTAAATGGACGCTCTTCTCATCCCTTGAAGACCTGGACTTCGCAGATGATGTCGCTCTCCTATCACATACCCAACACCATATACAAGAAGAAACAACTCAACGCATTCAGCCAGCAAATTGGACTGAAAATCAACCACAATATGACCTTTAATATTGCCTCACCGTCACCAGTACGGATAGGGGATTATGTTCTCACCAAAATAGAAACATTCACATACTTGGGTAGCGCCATCAGCCAGGACGGTGGAACAAGCCAGGACATTCGGAACAAAATCAGTAAAGCCAGGAACACCTTCAGGAGCTTAAATACAGATTGAAAATCATCAAAATGCAACAATAAAACCAAACTCAAGATATATCAGAGCTGCGTACTTTCAACATTACTTTATAGTACAGAATGCTGGGGAATGAGAAAGTATGACATGTCCAAACTGTCTTTATTCCATTCAACCTGCTTCAGAAAAATCCTCCATATCTTTTGGCTCAGAACAATCTCAAACCAAGATCTATTGACACAGTGCAACCAAGAGGATCTGAGCACCATCATTGCCAGGAGGCGTTGGAGATGGATCGGTCATGTGCTTCAGATAGAAACTGATTCTAACCACAAAGTAGCAATAGGATGGACACCTGAAGGCAAATGAAAACAAGGCCGCCCGAAAACAACATGGCAAAGAGCTTGTGGAAGCCGAGCTGAAAAACCCAGGCCACAGCTGGGGAACCATTGAAAGACTTGTCAGAAACAGACAGGAGTGGAGGAGCTTCGTCACCGCCTTAAACACCAGAGGCGTAATAGGAACATGATGGTGATGAACACAGTATTATGACTGTGCCCTTACAAAAGGTATACAGAGAGGGACTGTGATTTCCCATCTTGCATCTTTGTAATATCAGCTTTTTTAAACACTGTAATCATTTCAGTTTCATATTAGAGTTGTTCTCCACTATCGCCCATCATTCTCTTTTCACAGTAGGTTACATCGACACAAAAGAATTAATCGATGATGGCAAAAGTTAACAAAAGGTCCTCTCTGGCTTCTTCATACCAGCAATTGAAGACAGTGGCTTTCCTGAGGAATGTGTAGACTGGGAATAACCACACCTGCTGCATAACATGTTTTAGACAACTTATTCCAGAATGTGTCTATAACACTTCCTATAACAAATGTTGAAAACAGTTTGTCCCATCTACACCTGTGGGCAAACAGTTTTCGATCTCTGTTGAGAAAGTGACATAAAGATCCCATTTTTGACAATGGTTTATTCTTCTAAGCTATAATCCTACAATGAGCTCTGCATGGGCAGATCCACGTACCTGTGCAGAAGTCATTGTAGGCTCAGTGTTTCCCTTTCATTGAATATCTGTGTTCCTGATTATTTTTTTCCAGATGCATTTTCTTGTATTGTTGTTTTTTGTCTATATTTCTAACATTGCTCTCCTAAATACCTATTATTTCTTTGTCCTCACTCATAATGAAGTTGAATGTGCTCAGCATCTTTAGGTTTGAGTCACTAGTGAATAAATATACTGTGGATCAGTATGATGTTCCCCTCTGGAGTTATCTGGACTGGTGATCTTACCGTGCTCTGCTGTGAGAACCTCCACTCCTGGGCTGTTCATGCACAGCCTCGGGCATGTAAGCTGCTCCCAGCTACTTGCAAGTGAATGACACTAGCCAATATCTCCGGTCCCAGACACAACCCTAGGAACCTCCGTCTTGCAGTGTCCAGTTATGCCTGCTGGACTCTGCAAGCTTATATGAGTTTGTCAATTTAATGAAGAAATTGATATGCACTAGGCTTGTTATCCCAAGGGGAGCCTCTGACACACTTCAAACCAAACGCACTGCTTCAGGTAGAATAAACAAACATTTATTAACTATAAAGATAGATTTTAAGTGATTATAAGTCAAAGCAAAACAAGTCATATTTGGTCAAATGAAATAAAAGCAAAACGCATTCTAAGATGATCTTAACACTTTCAGCGTCCTTACAAACTTAGATGCTTCTCACCACAGACTGGCTGGTTGCCCTTCAGCCAGGCTCTCCCCTTTGATCAGCGCTTCAGTCGCTTGGTGTGGTGTCTGTAGGGGTAGGTGGAAGAGAGAGGAAGAGCGTGGCAAACATCTCTTCCTTTTATCATGTCCTTTCCTCTCTCTTTGCCCCTCTCCCCACTTCAGAGTCAGGTGAGCGTTATTGAGTCTCTCCAAGCAAAGTTGAGCAGTTCCCCTAGTGTGGCCTCATGCAGGTGAGTCATTCCATTGTGGCTCCCTTGTTGGACAATGGCTGTTGGTGGGTTCTTTGACACCCCGCCCGGGCGTTGGTAACTTTCCTTGCTGTTGCCTCTGGGGAGCTAATATCTGGCTGATGCCCCCAACTTACATCATGTTTTAGTGAAAACAATACTACACAATTGTCATAACTTCATATGCATTAATGCTACACATATATGGATAGATAAATGAGTTTTGCAGATCATAACCTTTCTCCTGATACCTTGCAAGGCATGCTTTATACATAAGATCACTATTATATGAAAATGAGGAATATGGAGATTACAGCACGCTCCCCCCCCCGGTATAGAATGTCACAATCAGATCTTAGGCCCCAATCCTGCTGAGCTCTGTGCAGGCAGGCAGATCCCTGTGCTTATCAGAGATCCTATTGAAGTCAACAGATCTCCACGTGGGCTTGGGTCTACTGGCATGTAACTTGTTGCAGGATCAAGGGCCTAAGTAATGTGTTGAAAGTTTTGATGATGCAGTCTTGCATATGGTAATATTTATACGATGATCTTACAGTTTAGTCTAGGAAACAAAATCTAAAAGTACCCTGGAAAACACATCTCAAATAACTATACAAGACAATAACGTAATTTATAAGATTAATTTTTTTTTAGAAGGAAATAATTATTTAGATAAATTGTGTACATAGAAGAAATAAATTAGCAACAAAAAGCCATTTACTTCCAAAACACTTGAATAGCTGGACACTAACGCATGTTGAATTGAGCTTACAGTTTATATGATAGCAATGACTAACTATATATATGAATAGAGGCTGATTTGAAAAGGGGAATTAGTACAATGCTGAGAAACTAAAATTAACAAATAATGATTCTTGTATTGAGTGACTAATAATGTGTGTTGTTTTGTCACAGGAATAAGAAAATTGTTGATTATTCACAGTTTGGGGATTTTGAAAATGATGGTAAGTGGTCCTACTATTATCCACACCAAAAAGAGTTAAGTTCTGCAATGGCTTTGTATAAAATGTTGGTAGAATATGGGCCCTATCCTTCTGTTGAATTCAGTGAAAAACCTCTTACTGGCTTTAGTGGAATCAAATTCAGGCCCTGTTAGAATACAATACATGTTATAAGGATATTACCCAATAGCAGTGATATTTACACTGCTGACCTGTTCATAATATTGGGTTAGGTCAGCCCCCTCCTGCAGGAAAAACAAATTGTAGGAGGAGACTTGGGACAGGAGAGCTTTGCTAGGTTCTTCTCGCAGAGATTTCTCTGACAATTTTCCAGAGGGATGTTCCTTCCATGGAACAGGCCACAGGGCTTTCTGTAAATGACAGTGATCTACAGGAATCTAGGGCCATCTGTGCAGAGGTCTCATGCCTCTCTGCTGAAGCTCTATGTCTGTGTTGGTCCGGCTTCAATACATAGCAGTCCACCTCCTTCTGTGAAATAGAAGATACAGCTCTAGGGTTTTTAAATGTTCCTTAGGAATCTCTGGAGGTCTGGGAGGGGAACAGTGTGGTGTGCCATGCATCCTCCTTACCTAGTTCACCCATTTTCCACTCTTTTTCTCTGCACTGATCACTGGCCCCATTGAGGAGTTTCCTTGGGCTCTGGAGGCAGCAAGAGGGGATGGTGTCACAAAGACAACTAAACTTTCCCTTTTTCTTGAGGTAGAGGAAACTGTGTGCAGGGGGTCCGCCCTCCACAGTAGGCAGCAAAATCCTTTTCATTATCCTATTTTCAGGTGTTTACGTTTGGTATAGAAATTTTCTTTAGCTGATACTTGATATATAGGCTCTGAAACTGAGGGAGACATTCTTTTACATTTAAAAAAAGTCTTGTTAATTAATTTTTCTTATTCCAGCAGATGCATCTTAAGTGGTCGTTTTCTCTGAATGTTTAATGTTCTTGCAGGAAGGGTTTCTGCATCATTTTGAGAGCACTGAGAACTGTTCCCATTTCCCTTGTTTTTCACTTTGACCCTCAACGCCTTATATTACATCTACCATTCTTCTGGCTGATAGATTAGTTTTAAAGATTGATCTACTGCATAAGCATGCCAACCTTTAGCAGAAAGCATTTAGCTCTGTCGTTGAATGTGAGTGAACATTTCCCATTGGCTGCAGTAGGAGTTTCATGCTTGTATTCAAGGACAGAATTTGATCTGTTATCTTTTGATGTATCCTTGCTGCATAGAGATTAAAGGTTTTCTTTGTTACAGTGGAACACCTCTGAGGGTGTATGGTTTGTGCAGTATAACAATGTGAGTCCAGGGAAACATTGATAGACAACATATTTTATAAAGCAGACAGGAAGACATTTTTTTTTTTGGTCTACTAGCTGAGTAAATCTCATTATACAGCATTTACCTCCATCCCATTCAAACTTGATATTATCACTTATTTTTATGGCAGTTTTTTTGCATCGTAGTTATATGTGCTAAAGACAAAATTTTAAAGTTCTTGGATTGCTTTTAGTCTGATATCCCTGATTTTCAGTCTTTGTTTCCAGTTTGGGCCTTGGAGGACTAAAGACACATACTTTGTAAAGAGGCAATGTAATGAAAGGGGAGAGATCTTTTTTACGAATGGGAATCATTAAAAGGAAAAGGTTCCAAAAGACCAAGAACTGTAAGAATGGTGTGTATTGAATGGTATTCAGTTATCAGAAGAACTTGAATCACAAGTGAATGAGAACTCTGAGAACATATTTGAGATTGAAACTTTATCCCCATGTTGATAATTAATTAACTTGAATATCTACATCTTGAAAATTATGTTAGAAATAGTAGGATCAGGTCTCACTAGGATTACGATCTATGTTTAGCTAGTACCTTTTGTTCCAGAGTATCCCAGAGCTCATTACAGTTACATCTATTTGTCTTCTGATTATGAGACTGAAAATTGGTTTCAGCTGAGGGCCATAAGAACATGAACATTTAGAATATTTTATATTTGTGATTAAATAAGTTTTCCGAGGAGAGAGACCTTTTTCGGGGTGGTTGGAGAAACTTGCACTGTATGGGCAAAACTATTTCTAACTTGCGCATGTTTTTATAAACAGATGAAGACTTTGCCTGTGTACCTGCACCTTTAAACAAAAAATCTAGAGTAGTACCTGCAGAGACAAACAGGGAGAAAAAGGAGAAGCAGAAAAGGCCACACAAGGAGGTGACTACAGTGCCGAAGAAAACACCCAGTAAAAGGTGAGAGGTAATGAAGTGTAGTTATTTGTGTGCAATAGAAAAGCTCCATCTCAACACTTCAATTTCGTAGTTTTCCTAGAGTTTTACGCTTTTCTAGAGTGTAGTTTAAATAACTACAAATAAAGTTCTAACATATTAGTCTGCGATTGATTATCAAATTCTTTTGCCCATTAATGAGCGAAGGGTAATCTAATAATGTCTAATGGCAGGAGTGCCTGCACCTCAATTCTTCAATCATTGATGACTCGGTGGGCCTTTTTGATGACGTGAAGCAATGTGGATTTCAACGGGGCTCTGCACTGGTGCAGAGATCTGCCTACATAGCGCCAGTGCAGGTTTGGGGCCTAGATTAGGTAAATTTGTGGCTAATCTAATCTAGGTAGTTCTAGGGAACCCATCAGTATAGCACATGAAAACACTGTATGGTCCATAGGCTTAGTATACAAAACGGAACAGGAGACGCTTGACACGGTTTTAATCAGGCCGCAATTTCATTATTAGATGCCTGGGACTACCTGGCAGATAAAAGTGTACAGTGCAGGGAGCTCCATGTTCATTCAATATCTACTGGGGGGCTTCCGTCAGCCCCCACTTTTTCCATCCAGGTCCCCTAGACAACCCATTGCTAGGAATTTATCATCCTCCCTCCCCACCAACTCCGAACGAGGGTTAAGGTGGGCTATAGGAAAAGGGGGTTTGCTCCCTGCCGTACCAGTCATAGGAGCCCCAAACACCCCTCATCACCCATTCTGCTCCTTTCATAGAATATCAGGGTTGGAAGGGACCTCAGGAGGTCATCTAGTCCAACCCCCTGCTCAAAAGCAGGACCCATCCCCAATTAAATCATCCCAGCCAGGGCTTTGTTAACCCTGACCTTAAAAACTTCTAAGGAAGGAGATTCCACCACCTCCCTAGGTAACGCATTCCAGTGTTTCACACCCTCCTAGTGAAAAAGTTTTTCCTAATATCCAACCTAAATTTCCCCCACTGCAACTTGAGACCATTACTCCTTGTCCTGTCCTCTTCCACCACTGAGAATAGTCTAGAACCATCCTCTCTGGAACTACCTCTCAGGTAGTTGAAAGCAGCTATCAAATTCCCCCTCATTCTTCTCTTCCGCAGACTAAACAATCCCAGTTCCCTCAGCCTCTCCTCATAACTCATGTGTTCCAGACCCCTAATCATTTCTGTTGCCCTTCGCTGGACTCTCTCCAATTTATCCACATCCTTCTTGTAGTGTGGGGCCCAAAACTGGACACAGTACTCCAGATGAGGCCTCGCCAATGTCGAATAGAGGGGGACGATCACGTCCCTCAATCCGCTCGCTATGCCCCTACTTATACATCCCAAAATGCCATTGGTCTTCTTGGCAACAAGGGCACACTGCTGACTCATATCCAGCTTCTCGTCCACTGTCACCCCAGGTCCTTTTCCGCAGAACTGCTGCCTAGCCATTCGGTCCCTAGTCTGTAGCTGTGCATTGGGTTCTTCCGTCCTAAGTGCAGGACCCTGCACTTATCCTTATTGAACCTCATCAGATTTCTTTTGGCCCAATCCTCCAATTTGTCTAGGTCCCTCTGTATCCTATCCCTGCTCTCCAGCGTATCTACCACTCCTCCCAGTTTAGTATCATCTGCAAATTTGCTGAGAGTGCAATCCACACCATCCTCCAGATCATTTATGAAGATATTGAACAAAACCGGCCCCAGGACCGACCCCTGGGGCACTCCACTTGACACCGGCTGCCAACTAGACATGGAGCCATTGATCACTACCCGTTGAGCCCGACATCTAGCCAACTTTCTACCCACCTTATGGTGCATTCATCCAGCCCATACTTCCTTAACTTGCTGACAAGAATACTGTGGGAGACCGTGTCAAAAGCTTTGCTAAAGTCAAGATACAATACATCCACTGCTTTCCCTTCATCCACAGAACCAGTAATCTCATCATAGAAGGCGATTAGATTAGTCAGGCATGACCTTCCCTTGGTGAATCCATGCTGACTGTTCCTGATCACTTTCCTCTCATGTAAGTGCTTCAGGATTGATTCTTTGAGGACCTGCTCCATGATTTTTCCAGGGACTGAAGTGAGGCTGACTGGCCTGTAGTTCCCAGGATCCTCCTTCTTCCCTTTTTTAAAGATTGGCACAACATTAGCCTTTTTCCAGTCTTCCAGGACTTCCCCCGTTCGCCACGAGTTTTCAAAGATAATGGCCAATGGCTCTGCAATCACAGCCGCCAGTTCCTTTAGCACTCTCGGATGCAACTCATCCGGCCCCATGGACTTGTGCACGTCCAGTTTTTCTAAATAGTCCCTAACCACCTCTTTCTCCACAGAGGGCTGGCCATCTATTCCCCATGTTGTGATGCCCAGCACAGCAGTCTGGGAGCTGACCTTGTTCGTGAAGACAGAGGCAAAAAAAGCATTGAGTACATTAGCTTTTTCCACATCCTCCATCACTAGGTTGCCTCCCTCATTCATTAAGGGGCCCACACTTTCCTTGGCTTTCTTCTTGTTGCCAACATACCTGAAGAAACCCTTCTTGTTACTCTTAACATCTCTCGCTAGCTGCAGCTCCAGGTGCGATTTGGCCCTCCTAATTTCATTCCTACATGCCCGAGCAATATTTTTATACTCTTCCCTGGTCATATGTCCAACCTTCCACTTCTTGTAAGCTTCTTTTTTATGCTTAAGATCCGCTAGGATTTCACCGTTAAGCCAAGCTGGTCGCCTGCCATATTTACTATTCTTTCGACACATCGGGATGGTTTGTCCCTGTAACCTCAACAGAGATTCCTTGAAATACAGCCAGCTCTCCTGGACTCCTTTCCCCTTCATGTTAGTCCCCCAGGGGATCCTACCCATCCGTTCCCTGAGGGAGTCGAAGTCTGCTTTCCTGAAGTCCAGGGTCTGTATCCTGCTGCTTACCTTTCTTCCCTGTGTCAGGATCCTGAACTCAACCAACTCATGGTCACTGCCTCCCAGATTCCCATCCACTTTTGCTTCCCCCACTGTTTCTACCCGGTTTGTGAGCAGCAGGTCAAGAAAAGCGCCCCCCCTAGCTGGCTCCTCTAGCACTTGCACCAGGAAATTGTCCCCTACGCTTTCCAAAAACTTCCTGGATTGTCTGTGCACCGCTGTATTGCTCTCCCAGCAGATATCAGGAAAATTAAACCAACAGCTCCTTTTTAAGTCCTTTACCAAGCCATTTGTCTGTCACTCTATCCCTTCCCTATGGAGTACCTGTGCTCGACATCTGCCCCACATTTACATAATGAGTTGTGACATAATAGTCTAACACCTTTCTCTCCTCACAATAACAAAACCCTCCCTGAACTTGCTGTGGGAGAAGGTGAAAAACCCCCACTCCACCTAGGGTAATCTGGTCGTGAAGGGAAGGCAAAAACAAAAAAAATCCCCACTCCACCTAGGCCAATTGGGTGGTGAGGGAAAAATTCCTTTCCAGCCCTCCTAGACAGGAGTGGTTATGCCCACAGCAGGTTCTGACCAAACCTGGTATTTTGCCACCTCGAGGGAGGGAGGGCAGGTGCTGCTCCACCTAGTCCAGGGAAAAGTGGCTTTCTCTGCCGGGCTTTTCCCTTTTGAATTCCCCGGCCCTTCCGATCCCTGGGGATGAATCAGTGTGGCCTCGCTGGCTCACTCCCCCTTTTGCAGCAGCTTCTCAGCCTCACCCCACTCCACCCCCCAGTGCTATTCCCTCTCCCCGGCAAGTGCCTCCCCCCACTTAAAGGTGCAGTGTAGTGAAAGGTTCAAACAAGTGAACTTAGGGCTTCAACAAAAGTTCAGCTCATATTTGACAGAAATTCAGAAGTAGATCTTAAAAGTCAAATAAAACTTAATTATCCTTATTTTAAACAACTTTTTTGGTAGAAAATATTTTATGTGGAATTCCATGCCAGTGGGATATTTTCTACAAATGAAATAGATTTTTCCAGTCTGTTACTGATCATTAATCAATGTATGTACAACACTTTGAAGACATAAAGCATTCTGTATTGGTAAGTGTGACGTACTTCTGTTCTATCATCTGAATTTTACAAACCTCTGTTCATTTGGTATGCAGTAAATTACAGATTATGTATTGTAACATTTTTTATTATTTCCTGCATAGATGCTGATTTATAACTACATTAATGAGTAGCTGCTCAGAAGTAGCTTTGCATCGCTTCAGTTCGCGAAAATAATATTCACCAGATTTACTGGAAAAAAATTCCTAGAACGTTTTTTACTTGTTTCAGGATAGCCTTAGATGACAAACTTTACCAGAGAGATTTAGAAGTTGCGTTAGCCTTGTCAGTGAAAGAACCATCTGGAGACATCCTTGAAACGCAAGATTCACAAGAACAAGGTTATCTTTACAATTAAAATGCATTGCAACTTTTCCCATTTTAAACTATTCCTTGATTGTATTCAGCATCCTTTGTAGTTGCTTTATAACCGTGCTGGTATTGTATCCGTTCTTTTAATTGATTAATTGAGAAGACTCGAACATTTCTTTTTATTCGTTGATGGGATGAGGTTTATCATACGAAATTGTTCTAGTGCTAAGTAGTGCTATGCAATTTTGAAAAAACCTACTGTAATGACTTGTGTATAATGTAGATTAAGCTTCAGTCTTTGACTATCCTAAATATAAAGCTCTTGGCTTGATTAAACTTTCCAAGAACAATATTAACTTTCTCTCATAGGGATCTGATGCAACTCACCATTGATGTCAGTGGAAAAATTTCCATTAACTTCAATGAGAATTGAACTGGGCCCATGCGGAGGACTTCAACCATTTCAGTCGCGTAGTCCTCAAAATCTACAGATTTAGACTTTGGAAGAATGTGGGGGCAGAAGTTGTTTTAATGGTGCATGTATATTACTGAGTACACTGTCCATGCCTAACAAAAGATGGTAATCTTTGCAAGCAGATGTATTAGAGACTTAATTTTACAATTGCAAATTTAGTCTTTGGAGTGTACAGTAAAATCTGTATCAATACTCAAAATTTGTGGATTTTCCACAATAATAGCTTCTTTTTGTCCCAGCTTTTACTGGAATGTAGATCTGTAATTACAAAGAAATATTACTAAACATTAAATGCATTTGCTTGGCTTCCAAAATGTGTGGAGGGAGAATAACATAGTTAAAATGGAAAAAAAAAAAGTGTGAGAAAAGTGTTTCAAGTGCATTTATGCTCCATATTAACATCTTCCTCTTAACACTGTACTATACTGTCTACACCTTGTTTCCTTATAGTGAAATGGATATAATGCAATTCAATTTATTATAAAGAACAAAGAAAATCACAAATTATTTCAGCCCATCACAGTGTGGCAACTGTAATTCTGGTCAAAGTTAATATATTACATTGCAGCTTTTCTATGACAAAAAATAATATCATTATCTACTAAAAATAATTTTATCTGGAATCTGCTAGAGTTTAACTTGTTTGGGCTAAATTATTTTCATTTTTTGATATCCTGAGTCTTTATAGGGCAAATTTTCAAACATATTTTATGCATTTTTTTAAATATAGGCATTAAAAAATGTGAAGCTATTGAATTAGAAAATGTAGATAGCAGTTCCATCCTCTCCAACTGCAGTGCAGATAGTGGTCTCTTAGGTAAGTTATTTTTGTGTCTGTCTGTATATGTAAACATATGTGTAAGCAGTGTTCCTGAAACATTTCTTTTTAGGGGAGTGAAGGCAAAAACTATTGGAGAAAAAAGAATAAAAGTGATTTTTATTGCGTAGATATGCTTTGGTCTGAAAGATATATTCAATCTGTTTAGATCTAAATTTGGCTCCTGTCTTAAAATTGGTAGGAATTGAGTTCAGATTTCCAAATAATCTTTTTAAACCATCAATTTATCATCAAGAAGTGAAAACTGAACAAATCACATGCATGCATGTGCACACACAAATATTTTAAGGCACTGCTTATCTCCTTGGAAGATCTAAGTACTCTCAACTACTTGAGTCTTCACTCTTAACACCTTGATTCCAGAATAGCATTGGCAACTTTTACCTGCAAAAAGGACTCAGAGCAGTTTTTAAAAAGATAAAATAAAATGAGGATTACAGACATTTGAAGAAGCTCAGATACTGTGCACTTGGATAAAGATCTCCAGAAATACTCAGAATCAGTACTGGAAACTAAGGTTCCAGTCCAGCAAAACACTTAGTACTTACTATTAATCATGCAACCAGTTCCTTTAGTAACTAGTGTTAATAAGACCACTGTTTATCTTACAGGCCCTGATCAGGTCACAGATGACAATGACATCCCCACAGGTGGTTATAGGCAAAGAAGAGCAGCATCTAAAGCTGTGTCACAGCAGAAGTTACTGACAGATGACAGTGATGAGGGAGACCATGCTGATAACTGTGAGCCAGACTTTGTGTCTGGTAAGTTTTCTACTATTACATTTTTCCTATTGGGTATGTTTTGAATATGTCTAATTATCCTGAGAGAAGAATATTTTCAGTAAAATGTTTACTGTTTTCAGCCTTATATACCTCTGTTCCTCGTTGAAATACTACAATTTGTTATTAGCTATGTGTCCTGAATGCATTTCAAGAGACCGAAGCTAAAGGCTAGGATTTTGACTTGGTCAGTTGAGCTTATTATTCCTTATTCGACCTTCAGCCTAGGACTCCAAACATGGTTTCCTTTTGTTCAGAATGTGCTTAAAAAACCAGGTGGCAACAATAAATTGCACTCCTACCAAAGAGATGTCAAACCTCATATATTTTTTTCTTCTGTTTTTAGATGAGGAATCAGAGGCTGGTTCAGATTTCAGTGAGGAAGATGATGAAGATTTTGCTGCAAAAAAGAAGAAAACTAAAGAAAATAAAAGGAAAGAAATTAAGTTAAAGGTCCAAACAGAAAAAGAAAAGAAACTCTCCAAATCCAGAACTAATGCTACACGTAAGCTTGATGTAATCACCAAAAAATACAGGACTTGTTTAGACAGACAGTTAGTGAATATGAACTGGGGGGTGAATCTACAACATGCAGTTGTGCAATATGCTAACTGTCCCTCTGAACCCTGCTACCATGTACTAAAAGTTCCCTAGCGCACACTGACCTGTTTACATTTCAAAGCAGAGTCATTTGCAAAAAGTGAGTGAAAAGAAGTTTCAGGTACTCTCCCTGTACTTCAGTCAACCTGCTGATTTTTGTGGTTTTACAATCATTTTTTCCTAATTTAAAAAAAAAAAGTCTGTCCTGTATTGTGTGAAATACTTAGAGAAATAGGGGAAATTGACTGACACACTAACTATCTGGGGTAATAATGAAACTGTACACAAACTGCTGTCAAATGGACAACATAAAAAATGAGAAATAATTAGGGCTATCAAGCAATTAAAGAAATTAATCACGATTAATCATGCTGTTAAACAATAATAGAATACCACTTATTTAAATATTTTTGGATGTTTTCCATATTTTCAAATATATTGATTTCAATTTCAACATAGAATACAAAGTGTACAGTGCTCACTTTATATTTATTTTTTATTATAAATATTTGCACTGTAAAAATAAAAAATAGTATTTTTCAATTCACCTCATACAAGTACTGTAGTACAATCTCTTTATCAAGAAAGTTGAACTTACAAATGTAGAATTATGCACAAAAAAAACCTGCATTCAAAAATACAACAATGTCAAACTATAGAGCCTACAAGTCCACTCAGTCCTACTTCTTGTTCAGCCAATTGCCCAGACAAACAAGTTTGTTTACATGTGCAGGAGACAATGCTGCCCGCTTCTTGTTTACAATGTCACTTGAAAGTGAGAACAGGTGTTCGCATGGCACTATTGTAGCTGGCATTGCAAGATATTTACATGCCAGATGCACTAAAGATTCATATGTCCCTTCATGCTTCAACCACCATTCCCAAGGACATATCCGTGCTGATGATGGGCTCTGCTCAATAGCAATCCAAAGTAGTGCAGACCAACGCATGTTCATTTTCATCATCTGAGTCAGATGCCACCAGCAGAAGGTTGATTTTCTTTTTTAATGGTTCGGATTCTGTAGTTTCTGCATTGGAGTGTTGCTCTTTTAAGACTTCTGGAAGCATGGTCCACACCTCGTCCCTCTCAGATTTTGGAAGGCACTTCAGATTCTTAAACCTTGGGTCGAGTGCTGTAGCTATCTTTAGAAATCTCACATTAGTACCTTCTTTGCATTTTTTCAAATCTGTATTGAAACTATTCTTAAAATGAACAACATGCTGGGTCATCATCTGAGACTGCCATAACATGAAATATATGGTAGTATGCGGGTAAAACACAGAGCAGGAGACATACAATTCTCCGCCAGGAGTTCACAAATTTAATTAACACATTAGTTTTTTAGCGAGCGTCATCAGCATGGAAGCATGTCCTCCAGAATGGTGGCCAAAGCATGCAGGAGCATATGAACGTTTAGCATATGTGCCATGTAAATATCTTGGAATGCCGGCTACAAAAGTGCCATGCGAATGCCTATTCTTATTTACAATGTCACCTGAAAGTGAGAAGCTGGCAGCATTATCTCGCATAAATGTTTGTTTGTCGTAGCAATTGGCTGAAGAAGAGGTAGGACTGAGTGGACTTGTAGAGTCTAAAGTTTGACATTGTTTTATTTTTGAGTGCAGTTATGTAAAAATAAATCTACATTTTTAAGTCGCACTTTCATGATAAAGAGATTGTACTATAGTACTTGTATGAAGTTAATTGAAAAATACTATTTATCATTTTTACATTGCAGATATTTGTAATATAATAATATAAAGTGAGCACTGTACACTTTGTCTTCTGTAGAAAGAACGAGGAGTACTTGTGGCACCTTAGAAACTAACAAATTTATTTGAGCATAAGCTTTCATGGGCTAAAGACCACTTCATCTGAAACCTGTCACCATGCAAGGCTTTGTATTCTGTGTTGTAATCGAAATCAATATATTTGAAAATGTAGAAAAACATCCACAATATTTAATAAATTTCAATTGGTATTGTTTATCAGTGCGATTAAAACTATGAATAATTTTTGTGAGTTAATCTTGTGAGTTAACGGTGATTAGTCAACAGCCCTAGAAATAATTATTTAATCTTTCAGTTAGAGTAATTTTGAGTTTTAGGTGTAACGAGTAAAATAAAAATGAACAGACAGAAGGATGATTTATTTTTTTTCAATTGACTGTGTCCCATTAAAAAACAACAACAAGCAAACAAACATAACAATGATTCATTTAGGTTTTCTACATTATTTTACTTTTAGGTCCTTATCATATGATCACATCTGGCTGAGTGGATCCCTGCACCCACATGGATTGCTTACAGGGAATCAAGGCCTTTAATGATCTTCAGTGTTTATTAATAGCATAGTTAAAGATATTTATTTACCACACTTGAGTTACAGGGTCATTGTGTCTCTTTAACACAATTTGTATCAGCACAACAACCTTTTAAAAAACTATTTCTTACATGTGTGTTAAATAACTATGCATCAGACCTGCTGGTGTGATTTAGTTTCAAACAATGTGTAAGTTAAATCATATACTACAGAACCATTTTAGTTGTGGTGTGGAAATGTTTTTTCTTGTAGAGTTTATGGCAGAGTTTATGTTAGCTTGTCCCTTCATGCAGTTCTACAATATGTCCCATGCCAGTAACAAGATAAGTGCTTACTTCCAAACCAGGAAATAAGTATGAGGCTATAACGTGTTCAAATAAATGTACTTGCATTGATTGGAAGGCGGGATTCTTAAGACATATCCACCTGTATTTCTTTGAATTGAATGGTCCTCACTTGCACAGTAATTTTGTGCAGTGTGATTTCTTTAATAAAGAGCAATTTTTCTAAAGCTTTTTTGTTTTCCTGCTAAAGTGGTTCCGTTAGTTTCTTCTCCACGGATAATCCAAGCAAAATCTCAGTCAACAGTGAAGAAGACATCAAGTTCTCCAGAACCTATTGGAAAACCTTTATACACATCAAGTCCCTCAACAGACAAGAAGAAGCCCAAATGGATACCACCAGGTATATGTAATATGGTAACTGCAGACAAATATACCTATTTACATGTGTTTAAAAAGATGTTCTCTAAAGTATTTGTATTTCTGAACAAGCACCTCCTCATCAAAATATGAGCTACCCCACTCACCTCTGTGTCCTAGAGTCAGTTGTCCCACACAAAATTATCCTGTCCACTTCCCAGGTGCCTCAGTATCCTTTCTCTTGATAGGACAAGGGTGCTAAAGCTTTTTCCCAATAGTGTGGCACAAATCTCAATATAGGGATTGTCTTGTGGACATTTCCTCTTTTAAGAGATGTCCAGCATCCCTGTTGCAATGCACTATTTGCTTCCTTACACCAATACTTGCCTACTATTATTTTTGTATTTGTAGTTGCCTTTAGTATGATAAGTGTTTGGTCTTTTTTCAAAAAGTTAGATCACACTGCTGCTCCCTCTTGCTTTTTCACCTTTCTCATCTATTGTCTTCTTCTGCATGTGGATCCTTTCTGCTTGGTCCTCTTTCCTTGCACATGTCTACATACTCTCAAGTCCTCATTTCCTACTACACATGCTGCCAAATGCCTAGTTCCATGCTCCCCTGGCTGTTCATCCTCCACTTATACCTCCTGCCCCTACCGGTGGCTCAGAGTGGTAGCTCACAGTTTCAGCAGAGCAGACTCAGTGCGGGGGACTCATAGTTTCTCTTCTCCTTTCCTATGTAGCAGCAGCCTCTAGTGTTAGGCTAGAGGGCTACGGGCTCTTTGTTCTCTGCTGTTTTTTCATGTACCCTGCCTCTTCATGGCAATAAAAACAGGATATCTGTAAAAGCAGTTGATAAAAAATTGAAGGAGTATAGTACCATGAGACCTGCTAATGTTCTGCAGAGCACCAGCAAGTGTACGGCAGTCCAGATTTTGAGAAATGCTGTATTATGGTAGCAGAGTGAAATGTGTTGGTGTCACCCTGAGGTTACATGTAGGGGGAGCCTTAAAAGTCTCCTACAGATTTTGTCCCCTTCTGCTGTAACTGTCAAATATGTTCCCACTGGCAGTGTACCTGATTTTTATGTGCTTTCCTGCAATATTGTTCAGGCCTCTCTGCAATTTCTAGAAGAGGATACTTATTAGCTCTTTTTTGTAAGTTAGTGACAATGATTTTTCTGTTAATTTGTGACACTTGTTTTGTTTTAAAACGCTTTCAGCTGCCTCAGGATGCAGTAGTAACCCACTGGGAGGAATTTCAGTTAAATCACCTACTCAAGGTCTCAGACTTGGCTTGTCCAGATTAGCACGAGTGAAACCACTGCACCCAACTGCCGCCAGCAGTTGAATGATCTATGAAAGTGTCTCTCACTTGAAGGATTACTGTTTAGAAAGAAGCTGAGTGTTCGGTGGGGTTCTTTTGTTTTTAAACAGGGTTGAAAACAAATGAGCAGTAAACTATTCATTAAACTGTTCATTCAGAGGGAGGAAATTCTGTCAATGTTGCTTGTCTGTTATTAAGAAAGGGCCTTCATCCCTCAAGGTGCAGTGTACCACCAGTGAAGTGCTGAGCACCTTTGGCTGCTGAATAATATTACTTAATCAAGGAGACCTCAGGTTGCTCAGCACCTTTGATGGATCAGGCCCAAATAAATTGATTGTGTATTTGAGATTGTACCCTTATGATGTCTATCCTCTTTTGAAAAAAAAAAAAGGGGAGGGGGTATTACATTTTTAAATTGCATAAAAACAATCTAAAAAGCAGTGTATCAATTATGGATCTAAAAATATAGAATGGATTCATAATGTAACCTTAAAGTTGCAGTTTTGAATTCCCAGTTTTTAGTATTCATTCTGTTCATAGTCCAATTAAAGAATCCCTTTAGTAAAGTGAAATCATTGTTCCTCCCAGTCCAGAAAAGTTGATTCTCAAATCTTTGTTAAAACTTACTGATATTTGTATTCGTGTGGATTTTATGTCTAAGAATGTATAATGTGCTGCTTAGAAAACTGTATTTTTAAAAAGAGTAAAATAAAATATACTTTATAAACAGCTAGTTTGTAATAGTAACTGACTTTATGCATTTTGAAAATTTCTTACAAACTTTGGCCTCGGCCCTGCAAATATGTAAGCATTACCTTATGCATGTGATTATCCCCTTGAAGTCAGCGGAACTAGTTATGAGACAAATCCAAAACCCATTGAAGTTAAGCATATGCTTAAATGTTTGCAAAATCAAGGGTTTTATGATTATGAAAATCTATTTATTGTGCAATAAATAAAGTTTTGGAATGGTAGTTACTGAACCACCAGGACCTGACCTTAATTTAGAAATGGTGAGTCCATGGACCAAAGTCAGTTCTTGTTTAAGAAGGCACACTGTCACAAAAGTCAGTTGTGCCAGTTTACACAAGGGATGAATTTGACCTCGTAACAATTCAAAGGACTGGGTAATGAATCAGTGAAGCATTTGCAAATAGATGATAGTTTTTAACTTCTTAATTCCCTTCAGTATGGGATATGGGGGAAAGGCATTAAAGGGATAAATAGCCCAGTTGTTCAGAATAATATTTGAATAATATAATTTTGTGAACTATGATGCTGTTTGAAGTAAAATATAACTTAACTGTAATTAGTCCTTTATACAATTATACTTTTTCAGTTCAAATGTGATTATAAAAATAAAACAAGATACTGAAAGATTATTTATTGTGGATTTAAGAAACCGAGGAGGTTTATTGTTTCCTGGGAATGACTAAGAGGAATTCTTGATTCTAAGTAATGGACTAAATTTTTTAGGCAAGTCACCTGACCTCTGTGTGCCTCAATTGTCCCAGTGGCAACGTTAGGTAAAAGCTGGAATCTCAGTGAAAGATAGATAATTCCTTTCAGTTGTTATGCAATTTATTTGAGCTCTAAATCCGTTCACAACAGATATTCACTACGTGCTGTGATTTGGTTTCTGTCATAAATACCAGTAATTGTATAGTTTGGTTTTTAGCATTAATACCAATGCTTTTTATGAACAAAAAAAGCAAAGGGGGTGACGGTATAAATGAAGAACACAGTATTTTGCTCCGTTTGCTATAGTTTGACAACCCTGTCAAAATTATTTAAAACAGAACAAAAGAACCTCTGATCACTGACCCTAATCCTAACAGAGAGACAAGGTGGGGTGAGGTAATATCTTTTATTGGCCCAACTTCTGTTGGTAAGAGAGACAAGCTTTCAAGCTTACACAGACCTGAAGAAGAGCTCTGTATAAGCTTGAAAGCATGTCTCTCTCACGAAGAGAAGTTGGTCCAATAAAAGATATTACCTCACTCACTTTCTCTCTAATGTCCTGGGACTGACACAGCTCAAAGATTGAAGTCCAGGACCTCCATTCTCTGAAATGCTTAACATTCTCTGAAATGCTTCCAGTTCCATGCGTAGGGCCAGTTAGGCAGAGCTGCAGGGTCTCAGTGCATGAATAAGACAATGGTATAGGGAGGAGGGCTTTGGGTTATTAGGAACTGAGGAGCCTTATGGGAAAGGAGGAGCCTATACAGGAAGGATGGGCTCCACCTAAACCAAAATGAAACTAGATTGCTGGCACATAAAATTAAAAAGTTTGTAGATGAGCTTTTAAATTAAGGGCTGGGGGAAAGCCAACAGTTGTGGACGAGCGTATGGTTCAGACAGAGACATCCCTTATGGGAAGATCTATTAACGAGGATTCTCTATATCCTAGTAAAGATGAGAGGATAGAAGTTGATCAAGAACAGGTGGGAACTGAAAAGAAACAGTCAAACGAAAAAGAATCCCATTCAATTACATCACAATGGCAGACAGCTAAAAAGTGACAAATTTTATAAGTGCTTGTATACGGATGCTAGAATTCTAAATAATAAAATGGGTGAACTTGAGTGCCTGGTATTAAATGAGGATACAGACGTTCCCCGGGTTACACAAGACCCGACTTACGCAAATCCGCACTTACGGAAAAGGTTCTGTAAGATAGAAATAGGAGGGTTTTTTTAATTTGTTTTTTTGCGTAATGGTCAGGTATACGTTTCCGACTTACGCAAAATGCGAGTTGCGCAAGGCATTCCAGAACGGAACACTTGCGTAAGTCGGGAAGTGTCTGTATTGATATAATAGACATCACAGAAACTTGGTGGAATGATGATAATCAATGGTACACGGTAATACTAGGGTACAAAATATATAGGATTGACAGAGTAAGACATGCTTGTTGGGGAGTGGCTCTATATATGAAAGAAAGCGTATAAAGTCAAATATAGTAAAAGTCTTAAATGAATCAAACTGTATAACTGAATCTCTAGGGATAGAAATTCCATGCTTGAATAATAAGAATATATCAGTAGGAATATACTACTGGCCACCTGAGCAGCATGACGATGGTTGATAGTGAAATGCTCCAAGAGATTAGAGAGACTGTATAGAACTGCATGCCATGCCCTCCCCAAACTCCCCCCCTGTCTCCCACCCCACATTCCTTGCATATTTTGAGCCCGTCACAGTACCCCTTTCTCTCCATCTCTTCAAACAGGTTGCCTAATGACAGCTGGACCTACACACAGCTATGAGAGTGTCCATTAAGAGAGTGCTTCTCAGTGTCATTTCCCTTGCAGGACACCGAATTCTGTGTATTGGTTATTGCTGTTTAATAAAAATGTACTCATAGAAAGTGAATCTTTTTCTCCTACACACAGTGGTTGGTGCTGGAATTCATACACAGAGGCAATTGGCATATTTGCAGGCTACAAATCCTGCTCAAGAAGCAGTCATTACAAGGGTCATTCCAGGCAGCAAGTAAATAAAGCCTTGCTGAATACATTACAAAAAAACATTAGTGGGGCTCATTGTCAAAATGCTACTTCAAAGCATCCCTGATTCAAATAGCCCCCCATTGAGTCCCTCTAATATCCTAGTATCTGGCTACTCAAAGTCAGCCGCCAGGTGAGCCATCTCAACTCTCCACCCCTTGGGGGAAATTTTCCTCCTTAGCTTCACAAATGTTATGCAGAGCACAGCAGGCTGCTATGACCATGGGAATATTTTCCTCATTGAGGTCTAACCTGCCAAAAAAGCAGCGCCAGTGCACCTTTAATCTGCCAAAGGCACATTCAGTGGTCATTCTGCACAAGCTGAGCCTTTTGTTGAAGCGCTCCTTGCTGCTATCAAGGTTTCTGGTATAAGACTTCTTAAGCCATGGGAATAAGAGGTAGGCTGGATCTCCCAGGATCACTACAGGCATTTCACCATCCCCATTTGAATCTTCTGGTCTGTAAAGAAAGTTCCCGCTTGCAGCTTGTTTAACATGCCAGTGTTCCTGAAGATGCATGCATCGTGTACCGTCCTTGACCACCCCACGTTGATATCAGTGAAACGACCCCAGTGATCCACCAGTGCCTGCAATACCATAGAGAAGTAGCCCTTTCTACTGATGAACTCTGTCACAAGATGGTCTGGGGCCAGAATTGGGATATGCATGCCATCTGTCACCATGCCGCAGTTAGAGAATCCCATTGCCACAAACCCATTCACTCTTTCACACACATTTCCCAGAGTCAGTCCTTCTTGGCAGGATGTGATTAATGGCCCTGCATGCTTGTGTGAATGCAACCCCCACAGTGGCCTTCCCAGCTCCAAACTGATTCATGACTGACCGGGAGCAGTCTGGAGTTGCCAGCTTCCACACAGTGATCCCCGCATGCTTCTCCCACAAGAGGGTAGCTCTCATTTTGGTGTACTTGTGCTGCAGGGCAGGGGTGAGCGCCGCACACAGTTCCAGGAAGGTGGCTTTGGGCATCCAAAAGTTCTGCTGCCACTGCTCACCATTCCAGACCTGCATAATGATGCAATCCCATCACTCAGTGCTTGTTTCCCGAGCCCAATAGTGATGGTCCACCATGTGCAGCTGCTCCATGAATGCCAAAAGTAATCTGGATTTGTGTCTTTCCATGGCACACAGCAGGGCAGGCACCACGGATTCCTGTTCAGATTTGCAGATCATGAAATACTGCATGATCAGCGGTGTTGTGTTCATAACACTTATCACAAGACTAGAGAGCAGTGCAGGATCCATGTTTTCAGGCAAAGATGGCAGGCACACAGTTTACAGGGGCCATTGAAAAATGGCATGAAGTGTAGTTGGAATGATGGAACAGAAAAAACTGCATCGTGGGATGGTGAGCCTTCACCCATGATGTACTGCAATCCATTTCCCATTCCCACAACTCCTAGCAGCTTCCACGCACGTGAAGGTGGCTAGCTGTACAGTGGGATAGCTACCCACAGTGCACTGCTCTCTCCCTCGATACTAAAGCACCATCTGTGGACATGCTCTGGGGACACAAGGAGCGTTGTGTGAACATGCACAGGCAATGTGATTATAGCGGTTTATGATCGACACGTAACTTGTGTCGACTTAATTTTGTAGCATACACATAGCCATAGTCTCTGTCCTTGAGAGGTGTATAGACAATATTTCTGGCTAGATGTGTCAGGGCTGCCTCACGCTCCACTTGAAGAAGACAGAAGTCTCGCTAGTATGTTTGGTTGGTAGGGTCATTGCTATGAAGGGTTTTGCTTCCTTTCTGCCCCAACTTATAAAGGGACACAGAAGGAGCCAAAAAAGACTGGATAATGCATAAAATGGAGACCCTAACCATTTGAAATCCCATTGTCTTTTGTCAAGCATAGGTTGATTTTATTATCCTGGCCATTTTCCATCTCAGGAAATTACTTTCTATGTAAATACCACCTCCAATTTCAGCCATATATAATGTTCTTCTTCCCTTTCTGCTCTGAATTCTTTTGTAGTGTTGCTGTGCACTGTTAAACTTTTTCTGTGTTTCACTCCACTGGCTGGCTGTTCATTAGTGAGACAGTAAGTAGTCTATGTATGCATTTTGATTTTAGTTTGTAAGGCACTTGGCGATCCTTCAGAAAGAAAGGTGCTTTGTGAATATAAGGTGGAGCAGCATTAAATAACATAGTAGTAAACCTGGCCAGTGCCTTATCTACACTAGTGCTCTTCCCATTGCTACCATTGGTGGAACTGCACTGGTGATAAGGCAGTTTAAGTGATAAGTGAGTTTAAGAATAGGGTTATAGTAGACAAGGTCTTTGGCTGTAGCTCCTAGTCCACTACCTTGCTTCCAACTCCTCTAAAAATCTGATTGAGCTGGGTACCACTCACCCTGGCTGAAGCAAAAGGATGATTGTCACTCCAGGGTAACAAGGAATTTTATTCAGACCTATATACAGATCTGGCTACCATCTCCTACAGATGAAATCAAAAACAATATAATTGCAATCTCACATGCAAATTTACTAATTATTTACATAACTTTTGAGGGTAGTTTGGTCACTATGACCACAAGAATGCAGTTTGTCATTTAGAATATTACTACATCATAGATACAATCTGCAGAATTCCACTGCGACAAAGACACCATGCATCTGCTCTGGCCCTAACACTAGCCTTGATCTCAAGCATGCTTATAAAAACTAGATTCAAAATGGCAAAAGCTTGGGGACAGTGCAGGACGGTGGTGCTGTGAATGTGCATGCAGCAGGTTTCCTTACCTGCAGGCATTCTTCTGTGTCATCGGCTTGTGCATTTCTCACTTCAAACTCTCTTTGAGTGCAGTGATAATGCCACAGAAAAAGAGAAAATCGCCAGATGAGAAAAATCGGCAGAGGCCTACTGAACACAATTTGAGGTTAAGTACTGGTGATTGGTGGGATGGAGCTGCATGTTCAGGTACACCCAGTGCAACTCCCTATTCTCCTTCACGCCAGGCAGGTCCCGGGGACCCCATTTTTGAAAATGGTGATTCTCTAGGGATCTCATGGAAGACGTTTCTTTCTGCATTAAGATCCATGGAGGAAAGGTTGGAGATTAAGATTGATGCCTTGGCTCCACAGTTGTTAAAAACTGAAACTTCTATTGAATCATGGTGGGAAACTTTGAAGACACTTACTAATTGTTTATTAATAATGACTTATAATTATATAGCAAGGTCTGTGACATTTGGAAATGGAGGTTGAAAGACTTAATAATGTGAACAGTGTATTAATTAAAGAAAATATATTATTTTAAAAAATAGATAGATTGGAGGGCAGTAGAATCATAGGACTGGAAGGGACCTGGAGAGGTCATCTAGTCCAATCCCCTGCACTCATTGCAGGTCTAAGTATTATGTAGCTGAGTTGGGTCTTGACACTAGAGTTAAGACCTTCCCGTTGGATCTAACTCTTAACCGCATTCCTGAACTCTTGATTATGCTGCAGAACTTGGTTGCATAGTCTGCATTCATACCCCACAGATAACTCCCATTGACTTTAGTGGGAGTTTTGCTCACTGATCAGATGCAAAATATGCAAAAGAGATCTGCGGTGAGCATCTGAGAACAGGAATATGTGCTAAATTCGAGTTCCTCAATATGTGAAAAGTATGTTTTGTATTCAAATACTTAGGGTTCATTCAAGACAGAAAACACTGTTGCGAGTTTATTGTTTCTAAGGTGCTGAAATATTACAGTGATGGGTATGGTAGAAGAACCTAGACAGATAGCTAGAGCAATTATGACTTGCAATAACAATTGGGGTTTCCGTAAAATGAAGTGAGAATTAAGATTTATCAGTATTTTATGAGCACTGCTATGATTTTTGTCCTCATCCTATTTTCTAGTGTTCTTTATAGAGCTGAATAATTTATTAGCATACATAAATAATAGGTAAGACAATTAAATAAATAATAAATAAAAGAAAGACAAATAAACCAATACATAATTTTGTCTATACACAATTACGTTATTACAGATAAATCTGAGTGATCATATAAACTCTTATAAGCAATTAAAATAAGCTCTCTCTATATACTTACATAGTAGTAAAAGCCATTGTTTAATATTACACTGGGATTTACATTATAAAACTTTGTTTCCACTTGCTCATGACTTTATGAAAAATGATCCATTTAGCTTAAATTTTTTATGCATGACCTCAGCCCTGGGTAAATTGTCTTGTTTGTTTGTACTTTTGTTTGTTTGGGAAATGTCAGCAACATCTATCCAGGAATCCTGAGTAGACAGAAGTAATTTGTAACATTTTCTTCCTCAGCTTTGATGAGATAGGATCTTGGAGTATTTCATTTTTCCTGTAGGCTCACTCCACTATTTCTTACCAACTGTTTTAGCTTCAGAGTTTAAGTCTGGTAAGGGCCTAGTAGAATTTCTTTTGTCATGAAACTTTTTACACAAATCTTTCTGTTTCATATAACACCTTATCCTTTTCAGAATTTGGCCAATAAGGCTCTAGTTTCGGCAAAAAGATGGCATATTTATGTGAATTTGATTTTCTAATAACAACTGTTGGACTATTTATCACTGTTTAAAGAGATAGCTCAGGAAGGCTGGAAATGGATTATTCTGCTTCAGGATACTTTTGACAGTCTGGACTTCTCTCTCTGCATTGCCATTCCCTTGAGGGTAATATGAACTAGAGGTAGCATACTGGAATGTCTTGAATTTTGCAGATGAAAAATTATTGGAAATTAACTGACTATAGATTACATAGAGACCAAACACTTTCATTTATAACTATCTTGCTGAATGTAGTTCGCATGAGAAATATCTCTATGAAACATGAAAAATAGTTAATGACCACTAAATATAATTGGCCATTGTAGTCAGATATAGCTGTAGCTGCCATGATCCATCAGGCAGAGGAGTTTAAATGTTCTTCGTGCTGGGAGCCTGTTGTCACTGCCGGTGCAAGATATTACTTTATTTTTAATGGCTACACTGATTTCTAGGTACCAGATGGCTTGTGCGCTTGTTCTCAACATATGCTTAATCCCATGTGAGCTTCAAATATCTGGATCACTCCCTCACCTTTCAGTATTTCTTGGAAGACTGTGAATTTATTCTCGGTTCAGAGGCTCTTGGTTTGTCAGTGCAGTGACACTCAATTCATTAAGTAATGCGAAAAGCCCTCATCAGAAGTATGTTTGGCCACCCTCCTTAAAATACTGCATTATTGTTATAAGCTCTCTCTTTGCATTGGTGAGGTAAGAATTGAAGGCATAATTTACTTTTATTTCAGTGTTGCTGAATTTAATAAGTTCAACACAAATCCTTATAGTTTAATTTGTTTTCAAAAACAGGAACAATATGGTCATGCCACTCAGTTGGTTCATGAATCTGCACAATAATTCCATTACTCTCCCTCATTCAAACTCCACTTGCACGTTTGGCGGCAGTGAAACAGATCATCTCCCCTGGGCTTTGCAGTAGGTATCAGGCCACGCTTTACAGGATATCCCTTAATGAGACCAGTATCTCTGAGCACATCAGTATTTATCTGGCTTATATGTTTGATTAATTCTCTTGTCTTTGTGGACTTTGGCCCAGCATACTACCAAACTTGTCACTGTAGATCCCAAACATACAGAAACTAGATGGCGTGCCACTTAATTCTGTGATTCTCTATGCAGCAAACTGTCGATTTGCTGAATAATACATAATTGCGTTTGACCACAATCTGTCCAGAAATTCCAAAGTAGCTTTGGTGGGCTGCAGCTGGTGTGTGACAGCATTGTGTCATAAATCAGTGCAATGAAAAATAACATCCTATTTTAATCAAATCCACCTCTGATGTGCTACATCTTTGCCTTCCTCACACACAATATTCAGCAAGTTTCTATAAGTTTCTAATAACCTCATTATCCAGCTATGTTGCAAGGACAGGAGACACTGGATGTGGTTTAATTAGGCTGCAACTTTATTCTTAACTGTCTGGAAGTGTACAGTGCAGATAATTCCATAATTATTTCAATATGTACCGAAGAGGCTTCTGGCAGCCCTCCCCTTTATCCATCCTGGCCCCGGCCAACCTGCTGGGTGGGAGGGACTATGAAAGAGAGGGGGTTGGCTCCCTGCTGTACCAGTCATAAGAGCCCCGAGCCTCTCCTGTTTCATAGGATCATAGAAACATAGAATATCAGGGTTGGAAGGGACCTCAGGAGGTCATCTAGTCCAACCCCCTGCTCAAAGCAGGACCAATCCCCAACTAAATCATCCCAGCCAGGGCTTTGTCAAGCCCGACCTTAAAAACTTCTAAGGAAGGAGTTTCCACCACCTCCCTAGGTAGCGCATTCCAGTGTTTCACCACCCTCCTAGTGAAAAAGTTTTTCCTAATATCCAAACTAAACCTCCCCCACTGCAACTTGAGACCATTACTCCTTGTTCTGTCATCCGCTACCACTGAGAACAATCCCCTTTGAAACCCCCTTTCAGGTAGTTGAAAGCAACTATCAAATCCCCCCTCATTTTTCTCTTCTGCAGACTAAACAATCCCAGTTCCCTCAGCCTCTCCTCATAAGTCATGTGTTCCAGTCTCCTAATCATTTTTGTTGCCCTCCGCTGGACGTTTTCCAATTTTTCCACATCCTTCTTGTAGTGTGGGGCCCAAAACTGGACACAGTACTCCAGATGAGGCCTCACCAATGTCGAATAGAGGGGAACGATCATGTCCCTCGATCTGCTGGCAATGCCCCTACTTATACATCCCAAAATGCCATTGGCCTTCTTGGCAACAAGGGCACACTGTTTCTGTTCCTTGAAAGAATACCTCCTTTAAATCTTTTACCAATCCATTTTATCTGATCACTGTGTCCCTTCCCTACAGAGTACCTGTACTGGACATCTGCTCTACATTGACATAATCAGTTGCAACATTATAGTATAACTCCTGTTTCATGTTCTCCCCAACTAACCCCCTCTCCCCCGAACCTTATTGAATTGCCAGTTAATACCAGTAAGGTACATTGTATTAAAAATACAATTGTGTATGGGATGTTGTCAGGGCCGGATTAACGCATAGTCTAATAAGGCCTTAGGCCCTCCTATTTTTAGGTCCTACTTTAGGCCCTACTTTTTAGGCTCTCCTATTTTTAGGCCCTACTGTAGGCCCTCCATTTCATATTGAAGTAACAGCTGAGCGACAGTAGCAGGGCCAGCGGAAATTTTTTGTCTCATTAGATATAGCTTTGTATAAATTAATCCATCAAGATTGTGAATTCAATGTATAGTGGTTTTGATTTTGTCTTTGTGAGCTAGTAAGTGTTTGTGGGCCCAAGCAATATTGAACTTTGTACACAGAAGGCCTACACTGGACTATAGAAACCATGTCAAAGAAAGGAGGATGGCAGAAGTTGAAGGAGGCCAAAGAAAGACGGCAAAGACAAGATGTAGTGCTGAAAGGCACTCCTTTCATCCTAACATTTTTTCCTCCTACTAAGTCTGGTGGTGAGGAAGTCCAGGCGAATACCAGCCCAGTGAACCTGCTGCTCCTGCACCTGATGGAAAGGAGCAGCTTCCTGTGACTTCTCTAGCTGCAGTCTCATCCCACTCCTCTGAAGACTTTCCCAGTGATAGTAATACAAAAATATCCTTCTCCAACCATCCAGGCAAGTGGGACTTGACTTCTCAAGATCTCATTGCATATTGGACTGAGAAGGGCCCACAGAAATGCCAGATTCTAGATGCTGACTTTTCATTGACAAAGCGAGAGTACACCAATCAGAATCGTTATCTCACCAAATCAACGTTTGAATATGTGAAGCCTAACAAACAGATTGGCAATTGAGAATGGCTCATCTATTCGCCTTCTAAGAAGAAAGTGTCCTGTTTTTATTGCCACCTGTTTTCTGATCCAAAGTGTGGGGAATGTTCTGCGAAGGCTTCAATAATTGGAAGACTACTGCCTACATTACCAATCATGCAATGAGTAAGCAGCATGCATTGTCCATTAGCAGGTACCATGCCCAAAAAAAGTTAGTGGCAGAATTGATACCCAAATGGAAAACCAGTTTTTGGAAGCTTGGGCTTATTGGAAGAACGTTCTCAGATGCATAGCTGAAACCATAGGTTTTCTTGCTGAGCATGGTCTGCCATTCCATAGCTCAGATGAGACTGTTGGATCGAAACACAATGGCAATTACCTTGGCGTTCTAGAGCTAATCGCTAAGTTCGACCCTTTCATAGCTCAGCACATCAATGAACACACAAATCATGGAAAATGCCATACATCATATCTATCAAAGACTATTATTGATTAATTCATTCCACTGCTGGCAAAGATGACACTATCAGCCATTGTACATGAGATCAAAGATATGGGATATTTCTCAGGGTATGTCTACACTACGGAATTAGGTCGAATTTATAGAAGTCGTTTTTTTAGAAATCGGTTTTATATATTCGAGTGTGTGTGTCCCCACAGAAAATGCTCTAAGTGCATTAAGTGCATTAACTCGGCGGAGTGCTTCCACAGTACCGAGGCTAGAGTCGACTTCCGGAGCGTTGCACTGTGGGTAGCTATCCCACAGTTCCCGCAATCTCCGCTGCCCATTGGAATTCTGGGTTGAGATCCCAATGCCTGATGGGGCTAAAACATTGTCGCGGGTGGTTCGGGGTACATATCATCAGGCCCCCGTTCCCTCCCTCCCTCCATGAAAGCAGCAGCAGACAATTGTTTCGCGCCTTTTTTCCTGAGTTACCTGTGCAGACGCCATACCACGGCAAGCATGGAGCCCGCTCAGGTAACCATCACCGTATGTCTCCTGGGTGCTGGCAGACGCGGTACGGCATTGCTACACAGTAGCAGCAACCCATTGTCTTTTGGCAGCAGACGGTGCAATATGACTGGTAGCCGTCATCTTCATGTCCGACGTCGGCCGGGAGCGCCTGGACAGACATGGGCGCAGGGACTAAATTTGGAGTGACTTGACCAGGTCATTCTCTTTAGTCCTGCAGTCAGTCCTATTGAACCATCTTATGATGAGCAGGCAGACGATATGGATTGCTAGCAAGAGATGAGGATGGCTAGCAGTCGTATTGTACCATCTTCTGCCGGGCAGGCAAGAGATGAGGATGGCTAGCAGTCGTATTGCATCATCTTCTGCCGGGCAGCCATGAGATGTGGATGGCATGCAGTCCTTCTGCACCGTCTGCTGCCAGCCAAAGATGTAAAAGATAGATGTAGTGGATCAAAACAAGAAATAGACCAGATTTGTTTTGTACTCATTTGCTTCCCCCCACTTCCCTGTCTAGGGGACTCATTCCTCTAGGTCACACTGTCGTCAGTCACAGGGAAGGTGCAGCGAGGTAAATCTAGCCATGTATCAATCAGAGGCCAGACTAACCTCCTTGTTCCAATAAGAACAATAACTTAGGTGCACCATTTCTTATTGGAACCCTCCGTGAAGTCCTGCCTGAAATACTCCTTGATGTAAAGCCACCCCCTTTGTTGATTTTAGCTCCCTAAAGCCAACCCTGTAAGCCGTGTCGTCAGTTGCCCCTCCCTGCGTCAGAGCAATGGCAAACAATTGTGCATCTGAGTTGAGAGTGCTGTCCAGAGCAGTCACAATGGAGCACTCTGGGATAGATCCCGGAGGCCAATACCGTCGAATTGTGTCCACAGTACCCCAAATTCGACCCGGCAAGGCCGATTTAAGCGCTAATCCACTTGTCAGGGGTGGAGTAAGGAAATCGATTTTAAGAGCCCTTTAAGTCGAAATAAAGGGCTTCATCGTGTGGACGGGTGCAGGTTTACATCGATTTAACGCTGCTAAATTCGACCTAAAGTCCTAGTGTAGACCAGGGCTTAGTGTCTGTCGACTCAACACCTGAGGTGTCACATGCAGATCAGCTGACTGTCATCTTTGAGATTGGTCAGGATGGTGATGGTTTGTTTCCATACCTGTGGACAGTGGCACACTTAAAAACCTGAGGTTTTGCTTTCTGCAGCTTCCTCCCTTGTCCACCTGTTTTTTCCCCCTGCCACTACAAAACAAAAAGACATCAAATAATCTTAATATTGTTCCAATCAGGAAAAAGATAAAAATCACCAACTTTAAGTGAATTTGGACAAGGGGGATCAAAAATCAACAGTAGTCTCTCTTTCTCTCTCTTTTTTTTTTTCACAAGACCCCCTTCCCCCCGGTCTATTGCTCCCATCTATTCTTATCTCTGTATGTCTACTTTATGTGTGACATGCCCATCTCTCTGATATCCAGGGTCCTCTATTTTATCTGTAGGCACCCTTTACTAAAGGGGCGCGCCACTCTGAGCAAGCAGCGGGTTACATATCCAATTTCACTTTCACAGTTTTTGTGCTTATGGCCCAGGAATCCACATTTACAGTGCTGCCAAAACTCCTCAGAATAGAAAGCCTGAGAAAGCTCAAAAAAATCTGAGGTTGGACAGTTTTATGTTTTCCTTCTTGAACAAATGAGGTAACTTACAAGGACATCTCTTGCTTTTTCAGTTTTCGTATCTATCTTAAATCTGGAAAATCTGTTCATTCTGGTCATGTTACAGCACTAACTGAATTGAACGACAGTGGAGGGTAGCAATCAGACATTTCTTTCAAAAATATGTTCTACCACTAGGCAGGCTATTTGTCCTCCTTTTCTAAGGTTTGTTCCCTGACTGGTACTGAGACAAAACTGGATGTTGTTTTGTCTGGTATTGGACAAGAGATGCCGTTTTGAAGAGCACACCACCCCTCCCTTATCTCTGTGACCTCAAGGGGAAAAAAATTAAGTCGTGGAATAGTTTTCCAAAGGAAGTGCTGGAAGCTCCATTTTTTTGGCACATAAATTAACCAAAGCTCTAGATAATCTCCTGTAGGAAACAAACATACACTATGATGATGGACAGAATGATCTTACGGGCCTTTTCCATCTTGAATTTCTATGATTCTTTGAACAACAACCACCACCACAAATATTACTTTCTAAAAAGCAAACAAGTTCTTAATCTTTCATTTTAAAATCACCATTTTATAAGTATAGCAGTATACTGCAGGTTGTTCATTTCTCAGTCAATATACACTTAATGCACTTGATTCAGCCAAGGTATTCATATATTTGAGGAAAATGCATATCCTGATGCTTTGGATGGGATCTCTGAAGAAACTTAGCTGGTCAGAAAAAGCAGCAGCTATTCCAGGCCTCTGTTTTTTCAGCTTTAGTTTTTCTGTGTCTTAAAAGTCACCTAGCATGGAAGAACAAGTAGTCAACAATTCGTACAGAACAAGGACCCACTCCTGCAAATCCATACTGTCATAGGACTACTGACGTGAATAATGGCTGCAGGATTCTGTCCTAAAAGTTTTTTATATCTTGTAAACAAGACTCCGAATTTTCTAACAGTTTCAAACTGTAGTTCCTCAGTTCTGCTTGATGGTCTATAATCAAAATCAGGCTCATGCTTAGTATAATCTGTATAATAATAAACCTAATTGTTATTAGGTCCAAAATTATTATAATTATTATTATTATTATTTTATTATTATTACTATTTTATTTGTCAAGTCTTTCTCTTTTCCTGAGAACTTTTATTATCAAATAAGATAACACAATAGCAAAAAGCCTCATTTTGAGAAAGAGTAAATATCTATCTATCTAGCTATCTATCTCAGTTATTTCTTTGTGAATCTTTTAGAAGTAGTGGGAGAGCCACCAAAGGTCTTGGAATGTTGTGGAGGCTGTCAATAGGAAGGCAGCAAAAAGATAGTGCAAAATGTAGACACATATTGAAAGGAAATAGAAAACATCAGCCTGGCTGGATGGTTTGTTAGAACATTTAGAATCAAAAATCGGTGTTTAGGAACAAAGTCTGATATCCTAACTCATTCTTAATAGCACTTTGCTCCATAAATACTTTCATTGACTTTGTCGGTGCTATTCATTGAGTCAGATAGTATTCAACATAAGTAAAGGTGTCAGAATCTGGTCCTTGGCAAAGGATGTTTTCCCTGACTTCCTCCTTACAAATAAATCGCTGAAGAGCATTGATAACAACATATTACTAAAAATCTACAGCCTGAAGTCCAGGGTCCATATTCTGCTTCTCTTTCTTCCTTGTGTCAGGATCCTGAACTCGACCATCTCATGGTCACTGCCTCCCAGGTTCCCATCCACTTTTGCTTCCTCCACTAATTCTTCCCCGTTTGTGAGCAGTATGTCAAGAAGAGCTCTGTCCCTAGTTGGTTCCTCCAGCACTTGCACCAGGAAATTGTCCCCTACACTTTCCAAAAACTTCCTGGATTGTCTGTGCACTGCTGTATTGCTCTCCTAGTGGATATCGGGGTGACTGAAGTCCCCCACGAGAATCAGGGCCTGTGATCTAGTAACTTCTGTTGGTTGCCTGAAGAAAGCCTTGTCCACCTCATCCCCCTGATCTGGTGGTCTATAGCAGACTCCCACCACGATATCACCCTTGTTGCTCACACTTCTAAACTTAATCCAGAGACTCTCAGGTTTTTCCTGCAGTTTCATACTGGAGCTCTGAGCAGTCATACTGCTCTCTTACATACAATGCAACTCTCCCACCTTTTCTGCCCTGCCTGTCCTTCCTGAACAGTTTATACCCATCCATGACAGTGCTCCAGTCATGTGAGTTACCCCACCAAGTCTCCGTTATTCCAATCACATCATAATTCCTTGACTGTGCCAGGACTTCCAGTTCTCTCTGCTCGTTTGCAGGCTTCTTACATTTGTGTATAGGCACTTAAGATAACTCGCTGATCATCCTGCTTTCTCAGGAAAGCTTAACTTCTGTACCAGTCAGCTTAACTTCTGTACCTGAAAAGATAATGGAGCAAATAATTAAGCAACCAATTTGCAGACACCTAGAAGATAATAAGGTAATAAGTAACAGTCAGCATGGATTTGTCAAGAACAAATCACGTCAAACCAACCTGATAGCTTGTGAATAGGGGGGAAGCGGTAGATGTGGTATATCTTGACTTCAGTAAGCCTTGTGATACTGTCTCGCATGACCTTCTCATAAAGAAACTAGGGAAATACAACCTAGGTGGAGCTACTATAAGGCCATCCACCTTCACTCAATTTTCTTTAATGCAATTTGTTCCCTAAAGGAAAAAAATCTTTTTAATCATTCCAAGACTGGATACTTACTAGCCAGCACACTCGTCATCTTATTTTTTCATCAAAAAAAAAAAAGAACAAAATTATACTCGTGTATTATATTCCAGTGACATTATATGTGAATAGATACTGCTTGCAATATTTCAGTGAATTGAGTAGCTTCATTCCAGAACATTTTTTTTCAGGATGGTCAGAATAGTTTCCCCTTAAGCATAGGCATAATATATAGTGTGTTTAGTAGTGAGGTCCCACTGATTAATTTTCTTTGTCATCACTTGGTAGGAAGAAAATTGCTTCCAAGCCTGAAAAACTACGAATAGGCAGGTCTAGCGTCCTCCCTGTCATCATTAAATCAGAGAGAAAAACACAATTAACACAGGCAAAGGTAAGACCCCTTGATTTTCAGTCCTTTGCAGATCTCAGAGAGGTAGGTGTAATGTCCTGTTAAATCAGAATATGATGGTATTTTCCTGTGCCAGAAGAAGGAATCAATTGGCAGCTAAAACCAAGAGCCAGACTGAATTCAGAGTTGGAGGACACAAGAAGCTTTGTTAGTCTTCTGTGCACCTCCCACACAAGGGTCAGTCATAATCACAGACCACCCACTTGACGGAATTCAGGGACTTCTCAGTCCACATGTCCTGGGGTACACACTCCCCTAAACAGAGACAGGAGGGGCCATGGTTCCTCCCATTCCAATCCACAGAACAGGCCATGTGCATCAGTGGAGCAGGCTGTACCATCTTAGCCTGCTTAGTCCCCCTCTGTGTTGGTCACTCAGACCTGAATGCACAAAAGGAGTAAGGTGCCTAAGTCTCATTTTAGGCACCTAAGTCCCAATTTTTGGACTGCTGCAATGCGCAAAGTCCAGCTGAACCCTGTAGGGGCCTAAGCTCATTCATCACCTAAATTTTGCAGAATAAAAGTTGCCTAGGTACAAGGGTGATGGATTCTTCCTGAAAGGGGTGGGGGAGCGCGCACAAGGCACCGCCCCCCTGTAGTCCCATACCTGCCCCTCCTCTTCCCTATGAGGCTCCTCTCCCTCAGCCAAGCTGGAGCCGGGCCGGGGAGCCTGGGCCCCTACACCTGTCTGGAGGGGGAGGGGGGCGAAAGCAGCCCCAGCATGTGTCCCTATCTCCGCCCCCCAAGCATCTCTTACCCTGACCCAGCTCTGGCGTCTGGCCTGACCTGGGGGTGGGGCCTCGGGGGCCGAAGAGCCACAGCCAGGCCATGGAAGCCAGACCCTTCATCTGCCCTGGGTAGGGGATGGGGACACAGGCCGGGGTCTGCTCTCGGACCCTCTCACCTGGAGCAGGTGGAGGCTCCCCATAGCTGCCCAGGCTGCTCTTCCCCAGGCCTGGCTCCAGCTTCCGGCCCCCAAGGCCCCGCCCCCAGGTCAGGCCAGAAGCCAGAGCTCAAAAGTGGGAGGGCCATGGCCGCTTGGCCCGCCTGTTCCAGCAGCCCTGCCTAGATACCAGTGTTACTGCCTCTGCGCATGTGCAATGCTGCCTCCTTCTAGGCATCCAGATGCTGAGCTCCACCTCCAACAGTGATTCACAAACCAGGCGAAGATAAGTGTTTTGCTGCCCAAGTCATGTGATGTGCTGTGCAGGTCCCAATCTGGTAAGCGTGCTCAGAGGGTGCCTACCAGATTGCCCTCCCTCCCCCTGGTGAGTTCACACAATAACAGCTGGGGGAGGGGAGGGAAAGGAGGACTTTCCTCAAAACTTTTAGCCCAGTGGTTAGGGAACTCACCTGGGAGGTGGGAGACTCTCGTTCAAGTTCCACCTCTGCTTGAGAGGTTGAAGGAATTTGAACAGGGCTCTGCTGCCTCTTAGGGTCTGTCTACACTGCAATTAAATACCCGTGGCTGGCCCACACCAGCTGACTCAGGCTTGCGGGGCTTGGGCTGTGGGGCTATTTAACTGCAATGAAGATGTTCTGGCATGGGCTACAGCCTGCACTTTGGGACACCCCCAACCCAAACCTCGCAGGGTCCTAGAGCCCAGGTTCTAATCACTGAGCTATGGGATAGTCCAATGTGGGGCTGGCTCAGTCTCTCCTGTTGAAGCTATTGCACTCTGGATAAATAATGAGAGAGTCATTGGACTTGATCCTGGGTGTTCCACCTCCTGGGCGAGTTCTCTAACCACTGGGCTAGAGAGTCATTCTCATGCACATATGCACATGCTCTCTCTCGCTCACTTGCTCTCATTCTCTCTCTCGCCTCCCCCCGCCCCAACTCTTTAGCAGTGTAAGTGCCTAATACAAGAGAGGGTTTGCAGCTGAGATAGGCACCACCCTGCCACCCAGCGGTCGGAGCTCATCTCTGAGATAGGGGCAGGGTTTAGCATGCACATCTATTGTAGGCATCTCCCTGCCTATCCCGCTGGCTTTTGTTAATTGCATTCTAAAGTGTCTACCTCTCTCTAGAAGCTTAGGTGCCTAACTCAGGATTTGCACATCACGACACCTAACTCCTTTTGTGCATTCAGGCCTCAGTGCTTCTCTCCTGGCTCTATGCCACTGGAGGATCCCACCGCCGCAGGATGTGGTTTACAGAACCAGGTACAGCAGCTCTACAGCTATAATCTACTGACAGTGCAGCCCAAAGGGGCAGGGTCACATGGAGATAGCTGGCCGACTGTGTTAAAGATCACACTGTGCACATTGCTATGTCTACAATGCAGGACAATGGTTATACTTTGAATTATGGTCAGCAGGCCAGTCAATAATCAAACAAAAAGGAGGATTTGGGGATTAATGGTAATGCAAAAGCAATCGAGGCGTATTCCTGTTCCCACTGAACCCAGTTTTGCCATTGGTGTCAATTAGAGCAGAAGCAGGGCATCTGTGGAGCCATCACTTGTCATGTGACATTTTTCTTAGCTTCGTAATACTGAAAGCCGAGACCTAGAAATGCTGTGGTTGCATCGACTACTGATTGTGGATCTATAGTAAACTGCCAACATTTGCATAAAAGAAGGAATGTGCTATGAACAGGTTTTGTAGTTATTACATATACGTTTTCCTTTGGGTTGTATTAGTCACTAATCATTTCAAGCAATGCATTTAGTTTCATTCTGCTCTTTACTTAGTAATTTACTGCTTGACTGTCTTTCTGTGCTTCAAGTACTGCTGCCTTTTTTGTCCAGTACTTATCTGAAACTGTGGAGCCTTATGTTTATCAGCAGTACACTGCATGTATCAACTCTATAACCCTCCATGATAAGGATTCATCAGGGTATTGTCTTGTGCTGGTGGCAATGAGATTCTCTAGATGATTCATTTATTCTGATACAGTGCAGTATTTTTCATAACTCATATATGCGTGGCAGAGCTCACATGTTTTCTTGCTCTCTCACCATATCCCTGTCATCCTCCCATGCTCCATGTCAGTGTAATATGCTATGAACAAAACTTTACAATGAAAATTTAAAAGTGGTCCCAGCTCCCTCTCCCCATCTTCTCTCTATGGTACGTATATGATCCCCATCACCATAGTATCTGAGTACCTCACAGTCTTTAATGTATTTATCCTCACAACATCCCTGAGAGGGAGGGAAGTGCTATTAGCCCCATTTTACAGATGGGAAATTGAGGCACAAAAAAGCAAAGTGGCATGCCCACAGTCATCTTGAGTTTCACTGTCAAAGGGGCCTTGGGGAGAACATTCACCATCTATCTAAAAGATGCTATTTGTTTTCTTTCCTTATGAAAACAAAAAGTGATAATTAATATTAAAGTAAGATATGTTTTAATGCCCCCACCCGCAAATAGTCATCTTTTTCCTTCTGGAACTGATTTCCTAGCCTAGTGATTCATAGACAAAAAAATCTCTCTCTGAAAATAAACTAGAGTTGTCAATTTACATGGTCACTTGCACATTTTTAACCTACTTTGTTAGCTGTTAGCCATGCTATGGTGCACATTTTACTGCTATTGATTATTACTGTAATGTATTTTGCCTAAGGCTCAGTAGAAGGGTTCAATGAATTTCCTTGGGCAAACTGGGGAAAATGGTAGCGTGGTGATGAAACTGGGGAGAGTGGGTGGATGAAAGATTTACAGAGATGAGACTGGAACACTAGAGAGCACTAAAATGCCAAAGAAAATCTTACCTGTGTTAACAATCGATTCCAATTACATCTGATGGCTTCAATACACTGATTAGTTCTGCTGGTGTCTGGGCCACTGAAACTATGTAGAATTTAATGGAGCAGATTGCATCGCTTTCTTGCTCTTCTTTGAACTTTCTTGAGTGATTAGTTAATGTCTGCTCTTACTAGTAGTGACCTTTCCCCCCATAATAACATACTGTTGATCTCCATTCTCTGAGTTCCCAGAACTGTGCCTGTTATATAGTGTGCTGTATTTTGAGATTACCATTTCCAGGTTAATGTGTGAGTTAGACCTGGCAAAATTAACTTGGCTAGCACAATCTGGATTTCACAGCCACATTGGGGAGAAAAGCTTGTATTTACTTTCCTCCACCTACAATTATAAAAGATTCAACAATATTTCAATATACAGTTAACACTGGGTTCATAATGCTCAGTTTTTGGATTTTACAGCCAAATTTAAAAAATGATTGAGCCAAAGGCAACTACAGTTTAAAAATAATAAAAATTAAGTAGTAAAGAAGACACAAAATTCTTGGATAAGAATTGCGCGCATCCTATTATGTTTGTTACCTCTTTTCTCTTGCCCTAACCTGCTTGTTTGTCCACTGGTATGTCTTGTCTTTTAGACTGTAAGCTCTTTGGAGCAGGGAATGAAAATTGACCACATGTTTGTACAGCACCTAGCTGGTTGAGATCTTTTAGGCACTACCATAACTGTTAAATAATAGTTATGATAATAGAGACTCTTTCTGCAGCCTGCAATTTGACACCCACTTCAAACCCACCTCCAGACACATGAGACTGACTCGCCCTCATCCTGGGGCTCTCAACCTCTCTATCCTCTCCTCAGTCCTGAGAGGAGGGGTGGAACAGGAGGTTTATGCCCCTTCTGTGATAAGGGGGGTGGTAGGGGAGCCCAGGCCCTCCCATTCCACTCATCAGTTTTGAACTAACGACTAACTCCATTAACTTCACTGAAATTATGATATAAACTGGTGTGCAATAAGAATTAGGCACATATGCTATACAGAAATGAGTGTATTTTGAGGAAAGTGTGTGTGTGTGTCTCCTCTGAGGCCTACTCACATTTCTCCTTTTAAATTCCTTTATTTTTGACCCATCCTTCCAGCCAAAGAGGTTTGAAAGTCATCTCCCTGCAGAGCTCTTCAGTGCCACTCCTGGATTAGTTGGAGAGAGTGTCATTAAGGTAATGGCAGGTGCTCAAGAAAACTTGGGCAAGAGTTTAAATGAATGGTTGTAGGAAGGCAGAGCCAAAGGGTGACACTTCCCTGGCTGGCCAGTGGGCTGCAGAACACCAGGGAAGGAGGGACCTATCCTTGTGTACACTCCTTCTTTCATTCTAAACCTGTCTGCACCTTGCAGATCTAGTCAAGCCTCCCATCTGTTAAACCACTGGGTGGCAGTGAGAGGTGTACCTGGTACCCAAATTCAGACCTATACTTTCAGTAAGGTATACCTGCCATACCTTTGAATGACTTCTGTGTACATTTCTGATTCTGTCTGTGCGCTTCCCTCTGCCAGAAGATAATTTCTGATCAGATTTCCTACAACTTAAATGTAGTATTGTTTCTTGTTGTTCTAACAACATTATGACCTCGTGCACTGGCACTGAATTTATCTCACTCGTGACATCTCTTCACACAGGAAAAGGTAGCACGCGCTGTTGTTCACAATATGAAACAAGACTGTGAAAAAACCAGTGTCAACTTGGGTCAGATTAATCCCTGTGCATATGGTAAGCAATGAAATTATAACCATCTTTCCTAATATTTAAATGAGAAAGTATTCTCCCCAAAATTGCTGAGCCATATAAAAACACATGAGAGAGTCTTATTACTATATTTCCCTCAAGTCATTAAAAAAAAAAAAACAGTTATAAAAGATCTGTTTCTGTAGAAGTAGCAACACTGGAGCATAACTTCTAACACAAACCTCCCTCCCCATGAGGGGAGAGATTTTTCAGTTGATTCTAAATGGAGCAAAATTTACATATGTAATCTTCTATTTAAATTAATATACACTACTTACATGAGTGAGGCTTTGCAGCATCAAACTATTGATTTAAAAACATTAGTTCTTTCTTTCTTTCTTTCTTTCTTTCTTTCTTTCTTTCTTTCTTTCTTTCTTTCTTTCTTTCTTTCTTTCTTTCTTTCTTTCTTTCAAACACTTATTTACAGAGCCCTGCGTGGACATAAAATTTGTATCTGCATCCGATAGGTGATCTGCAAACATGGTCCGTGGATATCTGAGGATACAAAGTGGATATCCACAGATTTGCAGGGCTCTACTTATTTAGCTCCCTCTTGGCCAAATCCTGCTTGCCTTAAGGTGAGAAGTCTCACTGGCTTCAGTCAAGTGCCTAACACCTTTCCATGCTGACATAAATTCTTTGGAGATGCTGAGATATAGATTTGGAAAAGCAAAACTTTTTCTCGTGCTAATTCAAGATGGTCTTAGACCCGTCCTCCTCAAAAGCAAAGTTAATTTATTTAATATTTTTATGAGTTATCATTAGTCAATGAAATTTACATGTGCATATGCAACATACTGTAAAATGAGACTGCACTAATGCCTTAATTTAGCACAGCATACAAACACCTGCATAACTTTAAGCACATGAGTAATCCTATTGAAATGATTGGGATTATTCACATGCTTAAAGTAAAGCAGGTGCTTAAGTGCTTTGCTTCCACTGAGATGTTGCCTCTTAATGGATTTTGTGCCTGATATATATTCATTCAAGTCACATTTGAGTACTCAGTTCAATAACAGCACTTGCAACACAGACTATTGTCTAAGGCCTGGTCTGCACTTAAAAATTAGATTGACTGCTATTTTGCTCAGGGCTGTGATACATTTTGCACCCTTAGTGTACTAGTTAGGTCAACCTAACTCCGAGTGTAGACGCGCCTAGGCCAATGGAAGAATTCTTCCATTGACCTAGCTACTGCATCTCAGAGAGATGGATTAGCTACATTGATGGAAAAAACCCTTCCATTGCTGTAGGAAGTGTCTAAACTATGGTGCTACAGCAGCACATACCCTAAGTCCCATTGACTTTCTGTGAGAGTTAAGCTTCTAAAGACCAGATTTTTAAAGGTATTTGGGTGCGTAAAGTTGCAGACAGGCCCCTAGAGAAATTTTCAAATGTGTTCAGGTACCTAATTCCCAAAATGGGAATTAGGAGCCAAAGCACAGTTGAGAATCCCATTAGGCACCTAGGTCCTGAAATAACTTTAACATTTGGCCCTAAGGCCCAGATCCTCAAAGGTATTTAGATTCCTAACTTCCACTGAAATCAGTGGAAATTAGGAGCCTGTGTCACTTTTGAAAATGGGATTTAGGTTCCTAAATGGTTAAAAAGCAAACTACAAATGTCTTAAATATATTTACAAAAAAAAATGAGGAAGCGGCCATCTTGACAATTTTACACTGTCATTTGAGATACAGGCATTGCCGATCAAAATCTGAATCATAGAATCTCAGGGTGGGAAGGGACCTCAGGAGGTCATCTAGTCCCACCCCCTGCTTAAAGCAGGACTAATCCCCAGTTTTTGCCCCAGATCCTTAAATGGCCCCCTCAGGGATGGAACTCAGAAGCCTGCATTTAACAGGTCAGTGCTCAAACCACCAAGCTATTCCTCCATCCCAGGAATAAAGGGGAGCCTTTCAGAATTTCTGTAAGCTAAGTCGTCTTACTTTGGAAAATGGCTAAATTAAAGGTGGTTAAAATGGTCTTTTTTTGGATAATAGCCTTTGCCTTGCAACAACCTTGAAAGGCTTATGCATTTCATGCATTAAGATGGGAAATGTATTTTCTAAAACCTATTCTACATCGTTAGTTTAGCTCAGTGGTCCCCAAACTGTGGGGCGTGACCCCTAAAGGGGCGTGGGGGAATATTGGGGGGGCATGGCAGGGCCGAAGCCAGCCCCCACAAGGGGCAGGGAGGGAGCACCACCCAGCCCCACTCTGCCCCCAGCTCCACTCTGGCTCCGCCCACAGCTTCGGCCCTGACCGTGGCTCGGCTCCCAGCTCTGGCCTCGGCCCCTGGCTCCCAGCCCCAGCCACGGCCCCGGCTCATCGTTGCAGCCTGGACCTGCTCCGGACCCAGGCCTTGGCTTCCAACCATGGTCCAGCTCCTGGTCCTGCCTCTGCTCCAGCCACTGCCCCCGCTGCAGCTGCAGTCCCAGATTTGGCCCCAACCACAGCCCCGCTCCCTGCCCTGGCTCCCAACCCCTGGCTCCCGACAGCGGGGGCAAGGGCAGATTATTTTAAGGGTCAGAGGGGACATGACTTAAAACATTTGAGGATCAGAGGGGGCATGACTTAAAACATTTGAGGACCACTGGTCTACTCTAGAGGTTCTATTAGGAAATATAAATACAATAGATAGACCCAATATTCTTGATATTTTCCATACCAAAAAGCTGAAGGAAAAGATATAGTGCTATTTTTATGAGAATGTGTTTGTACCTCATAAAGCTACAGAAAAGGGCTCACTCAAAGCAGATGTAATGGGACTACATGCCTCAAGGAACCGGTAATCAGATGTGGATTCTCTTAGTGGTAGGTAACTGGTTTAAAATTGCCCCAGGTCTGTAATAACTCAAAGTTGTTTCCTACTGATGGCTGTTTTGTGGCCAATGAATGTGTGACATGAATTAGTGGTCTCAGTTCAGTTCCTATGGGATGGCTGGCCTGGCCGGCAGCAATCTCAGAAGTAAGCATACGGAATGAAGCTATGGAGACTGATGTATCCTCTCATCCTTCTTTCTAATCAGGACTAAAAGACACTTCCCTACCAATGTAAATGATCTGATCAGTGTAAATGAGATTAGAAATTTGCACTTCTGCTACCTGTTCTGTACCTTAGCTCTTCACATGCTTTGTAGATAACAAAAATAAAATGTAAGTTTAAAAACAATACAGTGTCCTACTTAAAAGTGACTGATTGCTGTGCTCAATGTGCTGTCCTTCAGATTTATGTCTCCATTAATGCAGTTTGCTGTAGCCTTCCTTGTCAATTTTGAGCCACTGTCAATTTACCAAGAGTTTCCATGTGGCTTTTCATGCTCTTCTGTGTGGGTGGTGGGAGAGTGGAAAAATCATTTAGGATTAATTGTCTGTTCTCTTGCTTCTATCATTGAGTTTTTCTCTCAATGCAGATCTGTCAAGACTTATAGGAACAAAATTTAATCTTTTTTATTTTCTTATATTTCTTAGCAAAATCCATTTTGTGTGAAGTTCTACCTTTGCCCCCATATCAAATGCCTCAATATATTTTTAATTGTAAGAGAGGAAAAAAACAAATCAGTAGGTCTGATTCTCCTCTCTCTTACACTGGTGTAAATCAGGTGTATCTCCACTGACTCCATTGGCATTACACTTGAGTAAAACAGTGTAAATGAGATTAGAATCTGGCTTAAAATATCAATAGACTAGCTGTTATGTGCAACCCTACTAATCTAACAATCCACAATGCAGCCAATGGATAAGAAATATTTGGTAAACAAAAAGTTTTAAATTTCCAGGAAAAATTAAAACTTTTGGGGTCTCTTTTTAATGTACTGTTTACTTGCACATTTTGTAAAAAATACCATCAATTTTTGCAACAGTCTAAATCTATCTAAACATTTATATTGCTCTCCTCACCTTAGTGTGGGATAACCTAACAAAAATTATCACCACAATATGAAGGCCCACGTGCAGTCCAGTTTACTTCCTTCTTCCCCTAAGGCAGCCTAGTGAATCTTCTTCTTTGGTTGGTAAAATGTGTTTTATGCTTTGTTCTGCAAATGGTGAGATTTGTGGTATTTCTAATCTCTGCAAGTGAGTTTCATAGTGAGCCAGTTACTGAGAAAATTCTATCCCTTGCTTTCTTAAGTTTTCCTCTCAAGGTAAGCAGTTTCATAGTGACCGGGGAATATAACTCTCTGTGGAAAAGTGTACTTTATTGTAAACATGTTCTTCTAGACACAGAAGAGTTAAGATAGAATTTTCCATATCAGATCACTAATCCGTCTGCTCTGCTTTCTGCCCCTGGCAGTGGTTAATAAATTACACTTCTGAAGAAAGCAACCAATTCCCCCATGATACACTTGGCAAACTGTGCAGTCCTGGAGGCGTGGGAGCTTCCCTTTGCTTAACTTTTAGCTTGTATTGCCACAAAATTTGGTCCCAAAATTATCTAGCTCTTTAAAACCAAGCCAAAGTGTTTGACTATGTCACCATACTGTCACTTGGTGATTTCCAAGGCAGGAAAAAAAGGCATGATGGAGAAGTCAACTTACTTTTTTATTTTCACATCTGTGGGTGCACCCTAACCTCCATCATACATTTCCATTGCATGGCTCATTTCTGTGATTTTTTTTTCATTGCATGGTCAAAATAAGAAACCTTGACTGGCACTTACTAGAATGTCACTGTAATGGGGGTCTACAAACCCCTTATTGAACATAGAGAGGGGAGGAGAGCCTGTCCTGTTTACAAGCAAGCAGCTTGATCAAACCACCACGTAGGCAGAGCTGCCAAGCCTGGCTGGAGGCTATAAAGGCAAGAGTACAGAGAGGGAAAGGGAGACAGAAGGGCCTGGGACAGCAAGGTGGCAACATCCCAGCATCAGGCTGCCTCCAGGAAAACAGCCAGGAAACTGAAAGAGACTGCAAGCCCAAAAAGTGGAGGGCTGACAGGGTTAATTGGAGGTGGGAGTCCAGGAACTGACCTGACTGAGAGCAAACTAAGGAAGGTCAGTCAGGAGAAGCTGAAGCTCCTCAAGAGACCACCCCAAGAGGCAGTGACAGTCACCCTACCCCAGTCCATACTAACCTACTCCTTGAACAAGAGAAGGCAGTATAATAGAGTACAGTATAATAGAGAAAAGATCCACAATAAAGAACAGGCCCTAAGTGCAGATAGTAATTTTATGACACAGAATATTTATTATGGTACTTTCGACACAGTTAAAGCTTTCTGTTTGGTTTTTAACTATGTTGTCTCTTAACTAAGCAATATTCCTTTAAAGGGAGTGGCCCATGAGGAAATGCAGTGATCTGAATGGGCACAGAACACAGCATTATTAAGGATCACTGCTATTCACTGTTTGCAGTGGTGTTGTAGCGGTGTTGGTTCCAGGATATTAGAGCAACAAGATGGGTAAGCAGCAAGATCTTTTACTGGATTAAATTCTGTTGGTGAAAGAGACAATGTTTTGAGCTACACAGAGCTATTCCCTAACCCTTCCCCACCTCTTTTTTGTCCTATGATTCTAGAGGTGTTAACAGCTACTTCACCTTGAATGGTTTCAGAGTAACAGCCGTGTTAGTCTGTATTCGCAAAAAGAAAAGGAGTACTTGTGGCACCTTACAGACTAACCAATTTATTTGAGCATGAGCTTTCGTGAGCTACAGCTCACTTCATCGGATGCATACCGTGGAAACTGCAGCAGACTTTATATATACACAGAGAATATGAAACAATACCTCCTCCCACCCCACTGTCCTGCTGGTAATAGCTTATCTAAAGTGATCATCAGGTTAGGCCATTTCCAGCACAAATCCAGGTTTTCTCACCCTCCACCCCCCCACACAAATTCACTCTCCTGCTGGTGATAGCCCATCCAAAGTGACAACTCTTTACACAATGTGCATGATAATCAAGTTAGGCCATTTCCTGCACAAATCCAGGTTCTCTCACTCCCTCACCCCCCTCCAAAAACCCACCCCCATAATGATCCCTTAGAACATGTGTTAACTATTTATGCTAAACAATCTGTTCCACTGTGTATTTAGCTCTGACATTCTCAGCCTTGTCTACGTGAGGAAATTAGGTTGATTTAACTATGTCAGTCAGGGGTGTGAAAAATCCACACCCCTGAGTGGCATACCTAAGCAGAACAAAATCCCCGTGTAGACAACACTAGGTCAATGGAACTCTTCTTCTGTCGACCTGGCTACCACCTCTTGGGGAGGTGGATTACCTACATTGACAGGAGAACCCCTCCCGTCAGCATAGGTAGTGTCTACACTGAAGCACTGTAGTGGTGCAGCTGTGCCACTGTAGGGTTTTAAGTATAGGCAAGCCCTGAGTGTCTTTCCCAGACAGGAAGAAGAGTTCTGAGTGGCTCGAAAGCTTGTCTCTCTCACCAACAGAAGTCGGTCCAATAAAAGAAATTACCTCACCCACCTTGTCTCTCTAGTGGCTTCAGCCCAACATCAAAGTATTAGATACAGAGGCTCTGGATGAAGATGAAAGTGCCAGATCCCACAGTCACTGGAAAGCTGGATCCTGGATCAGCCAGTGCTTTTAAAATAATTTTTAATGCATTATAGGGACTATTTTAAAAAACTAAATATCGGTGAAAATATCCCAAATTATTTTTCCTTTGTTTCCTCCACCCCTCTCCTTAGCTGTTTAAATTACTGAGTCCATAATTGCTAAGTCCTCTTGGCTCTCTATGTTTTGCTCTACATGTGTTTATATTAAACTTGCTTTATATAAGCATGTTACTTCCCACACTGAACTTAGTTTTAGATATAAACGAAAAAAAAACCATATGGGTATAGCTGTCTTTATTTTTCTTTACATATATGTTCTATTTCCTAATAATAATTAGACAGTCCAACTGCATATTCAAATCTCACTATTGTATCCGTCCATTAAATTAAACTACCTTAGCCATATATCTTGCACCTCATAGGGCCATGCCAGCCATGATACAATTGCCAAGAAATGCAATCCCTGTTTTGCTTTGTTGGCTGAACCTTGATTTCCTCCAGTTCTGGAGTTTTGATAGGCTATGAAGGGTTAACATGTTCAGGTTTTTGCATGTGCACTTTGCAGTTTCCTGTTGTTCACTATGAATTGGTGCTTAATTATCTACTTTGCTCATGCTTTATGTTTGTAGTTTAGCTGGACAATTTTGAAAATGTCATCCCTATAGTTAAATCTGACCTTCATTCAATTACTTTCTCAAAATGCTTCTTGCTACAAAACCCTACCAATCAACCATGGCAGTGCTCATGATAAGATGTGATTGCTTCTTACTGTGAAAAACTTAATTGTTTCATTATTACATCATCGTCCTCCCCTATCCCACCTTTCAGTTTGCCTCATCCTTGTGTTTTTAGGTGCGATTGTGAATTTTCTGGGGCAGGGACTTTTGTATTTGCTTAATGTCAATATAGCACCTAGCACAAGTGTCATTGTAATTCAAATAATACATAATAACTCCAATCACTCATAATAAGTTAAATGAAATAAAAACGGAAGAAACTTGGGCAGAAAATCAAATACAATATAGGCCGTAATATACTAAGTGTATCTGAATTACTTGTGTGTGCATTCCTTATTCCGCCCTGTATTTTCACAAACCCTACCACTACTAGTTGGTTAATTATTATTATTTTATTAATTGTTTTTGCATCGCCCCAAAGTGTTCTAGGTGTTTTACAGTATAAATAAAAAGATGCAGTCTCTGCCCTGAAGCACTTACAACCTCATTTGAGAAATGACTAGACAAGAGGGACTAGCAGACAGTCGTGAGGGAATGGGGTGAGGAAGAACAGTTATGTAGTAATAAAATCCCCTGGTTACTCCTTTTAAACGTCACTACATATAAGCTACCCACCTACCAGAGAAATGAGTTTGATATAATTCCCTATGTAACTTGAGTGACCTATTATTTCACATTTCAGAGTAACAGCCGTGTTAGTCTGTCTTTGCAAAAAGAAAAGGAGTACTTGTGGCACCTTAGAGACTAACCAATTTATTTGAGCATGAGCTTTCGTGAGCTACGGCTCACTTCATCAGATACATACCGTGGAAACTGCAGTAGACATTATATACACACAGAGACCATGAAACAATACCCCCTCCCACCCCACTGTCCTGCTGGTGATAGCTTATCTAAAGTGATCATCAAGTTGGGCCATTTCCAGCACAAATCCAGGTTTTCTCACTCTCCGCCCCCCCCCACACAAACTCACTCTTCTGCTGGTAATAGCCCATCCAAAGTGACCACTCTCTTCACAATGTGTATGATAATCAAGGTGGGTCATTTCCAGCACAAATCCAGGTTCTCTCACTCCCTCACCACCCTCCAAAAACCACACACACAAACTCACTCTCCTGCTGGTAATAGCTTATCAAAAGTGACCACTCTCCCTACAATGTGCATGATAATCAAGGTGGGCCATTTCCAGCATAAATCCAGGTTTTCTCACCCCCCCACCCCCATACACACACAAACTCACTCTCCTGCTGGTAATAGCTCATCCAAAGTGACCACTCTCCCTACAATGTGCATGGTAATCAAGGTAATCATTTCCAGCACAGATCCAGGCTTTCTCACACCCCCCCCCCCCCCCCGGGAACACACACACACACACACATAAACTCACTCTCCTGCTGGCAATAGCTCATCCAAACTGACTACTCTCCAAGTTTAAATCCAAGTTTAACCAGAACGTCGGGGGGGGGGGGGTAGGAAAAAGCAAGGGGAAATAGGCTACCTTGCATAATGACTTAGCCACTCCCAGTCTCTATTTAAGCCTAAATTAATAGTATCCAATTTGCAAATGAATTCCAATTCAGCAGTTTCTCGCTGGAGTCTGGATTTGAAGTTTTTTTGTTGTAAGATAGTGACCTTCATGTCGATGATTGCGTAACCAGAGAGATTGAAGTGTTCTCCAACTGGTTTATGAATGTTATAATTCTTGACATCTGATTTGTGTCCATTTATTCTTTTACGTAGAGACTGTCCAGTTTGACCAATGTAAATGGCAGAGGGGCATTGCTGGCACATGATGGCATATATCACATTGGTGGATGTGCAGGTGAACGAGCCTCTGATAGTGTGGCTGATGTTATTAGGCCCTGTGATGGGGTCCCCTGAATAGATATGTGGGCACAGTTGGCAACGGGCTTTGTTGCAAGGATAGGTTCCTGGGCTAGTGGTTCTGTTGTGTGGTATGTGGTTGTTGGTGAGTATTTGCTTCAGGTTGCGGGGTTGTCTGTAGGCAAGGACTGGCCTGTCTCCCAAGATTTGTGAGAGTGTTGGGTCATCCGTCAAGATAGGTTGTAGATCCTTAATAATGCGTTGGAGGGGTTTTAGTTGGGGGCTGAAGGTGACGGCTAGTGGCGTTTTGTTATTTTCTTTGTTAGGCCTGTCCTGTAGTAGGTGACTTCTGGGAACTCTTCTGGCTGTATCAATCTGTTTCTTCACTTCAGCAGGTGGGTATTGTAGTTGTAAGAAAGCTTGATAGAGATCTTGTAGGTGTTTGTCTCTGTCTGAGGGGTTGGAGCAAATGTGGTTGTATCGCAGAGCTTGGCTGTAGACGATGGATCGTGTGGTGTGGTCAGGGTGAAAGCTGGAGGCATGTAGGTAGGAATAGCGGTCAGTAGGTTTATTTCACATGGTTCTAATGAATTTATTGTCTTCTGTATTGATATTCCATCCAACAGGAAGGACTCCTAGGGGAGATGTGTGTCATTCAGTATGCAAAGGAAAAACAGATCAAAACCTATCAAGTGAGACAGACTGTATTCAAGTATCTTTGGTAAGCAATGAAATTCTAACAGCTATTCATAATAATTCACTGGATACATGACCAGCCATAAGAGCCTTACTTCTGTTGCTTATCCATACAGAAGAAGCACATTGCCTCAAAAGTAAAACAACACGTTTTTGTTCATTTAATAACTTTGAAATATATGTGTAGAGATACAGATACAAAATAGTGTGATCTGTTCTCATTACAGTCTCTGCTAGACCAGACACCTGCAGTCCAAAGACCGAATCAGATAAAGTCTCATGTCAATGAAGACAATTACCCGATATACAAAATCAAAAAAGGAATCTTGCTGCAGACAAATCAGAAGTACCTACTTGAGAAGGTTAGAGAAAATGGGAGATCAATGGGCCAATTCTACTCTCAGTTACATTGGTTTAAATCCAGAGTAACTCGTTTGGCTTTAGTGAAGTTACTGTGGATTTACAGAGGTGTGATTTAGAGAAGAATCTGGTTCTCCGAGATTATACATAGCTTAAAAGGACATAATCAACTGAAATTTGTCCCAAATTTTACATTGTCTAAACACAATTTTTTTATAAAACCAAAGACCAAGAGAAAATTTATGTCATTTTTTAATATGATGAAAACTTGTATTTTAAACAAATAAGCTCTCCTCTGCAGTACATGAAACCCAAACATTGCAATACTGAGGGCCTGATCCAAATCTATTGACATCAGTGGGAGTGCTTCCATTGATTTCAGTGGGTTTTGGACTGGACCTTAAGAATGTGCAAATGAAACTGACCAGAAACAAATATGACACTGACTTAATTTCTTTTTATTTTCCACCTTGAGGCAAATGCAAAAAGAAACAGAGAATAAACAATGATATGTAAATTGAATTTTTAAATTATTTCATTTTTAATAAACTAAGGTGATATTAATAATATAAGTAATAGAAATATGTTTGTTTAAAGTATATAAAATTTAAACTGACAGCACCCCTTTAAAACTTCCCATATTCTGGCGGGGCATAAAGTAGATACTCTAGTTTGAAAGCAGTACCTTAGAGTTCCTGGGATCCACAGTGGAGCCACAGTTTCCCAGCCCTACTAGGGCATGCTTTGTCCTACCAACATTTGGTTACAGAGTGACAAGCCGCATAGATTTCCTGAACTATTGAACTGTAGGAATTTGAAGGAACAAAGTGGTGTGAAAGATGCCTTGTAGGCACTCTTCCAGCTGACCTTAGGTAGATGCTGACCTAAGGATTAGAGGATTACCAGGATTAGAGTACTCCTCTGAACAATTCACTTGAGTTTAGACTCCTACCAGTTAACCCTTTCATTGTTCAATATTTCCCTGGCTGTATCTCCAGATTAGTTATCTTGGTACCAAATCTTCCTCAATACTTAAAATATGGTGTTACTGGGTCTCAGTATTGCTTCTTTTCTTCTTATTTTGTCTATTTAGACTGTCAACTCTTGAGGGTAGATACTGTCTCACTGTGTATATGAAAGCACCTAGCACTATGAGGCCCTGATCTCAGTTGTACTGTAATATAAATCATTAATACAAATAACAGTAATATCAGTCACTCCAGCTGATGCAGCCGGCTGTGCTAAGAGGAATGTCTCTGACTCACGGTGGTCGTAAAATGGAACAAGAAATTTGTCAAGAGCTTTAATTTATACTTGCTTCTCTGAGACAGAAGCAACCAATGTAAGGTTTACTCTTTGCAAACTGTAGCATTCAAACCCTGGATCAGAGGAGACACAGAATGAATCATTGAAGTTACACACGGAAAATGCCAATTAAGTCATCTAGACTATCTCCTTGGGGCCAGTGCAGCATTATACGGTCAATGCTTAACATGTAACACGAAACACTGCAACAACACAACATATATGATCTGTAGCCCATTCAAAGTATGGCTGGATCTATTAGCAGCTTCTTCTTTGTGATCTACAAGACTTTGGAAAAAAGAAAAGGAGTACTTGTGGCACCTTAGACTTTGGAAGTGACTCTGCTTTCAGAACAAAAGAACAGATGGGCAGAACCATCATAATATATTAAGAGAAGTACTCGAAAGGAAATCACCTTCAGCACCTACCTCTTGACAATGGTTCTCATCTGTGCTTCAGCAGTGAATATCTTTGTCTAGTGACGCAGTCACTGGAAAATGGGAAGATGGTCTTGGTCCCCCTCAGATCAAAGTCTAGTCATCTTTTGAGCTGTTTGCCCAAATGTGTACATTACATTTAATTTGTAATTACGCTACAGTAAATACACCTAACTCTGTATACAAGCTTTTTTATGGTGATAACTGGAGCAGTTGTAATTAGAGAAATGACTTGACAGATTTCTAAAATTATGTGTTTTTACATATATCTACTAATATTAGATATGACACCAAGGGTGTGATTCCTAGCTTGAATAGTACAAACCTTTTCCATCTATATCTCGTGGGAAAATTCTCTCTTCAAAGTTGCAGGTTTCAGAGTAGCAGCCGTGTTAGTCTGTATTCGCAAAAAGAAAAGGAGGACTTGTGGCACCTTAGAGACTAACCAATTTATTTGAGCATAAGCTTTCGTGAGCTACAGCGTAGCTCTCAGCACCACAATTTCACCCTCTGGGAATTTCAGCAGGTAGAGAGTACAGAATATTAGCAAAGATTTATGCTCGGCTATGAGGAGAATTTTGCCCTGACACTTTATGCTGCTCTTTGCAGGAATATTTTAGAATTATTTATACATGAAACAATAGATACTTAGATCTAAGCCATTGGGTTACCAAAGTGTGCTTCAAGTATTATACACACACATTGTTAATAAACCTTCAGGACTAGCCAGGGGACACAGAAGCTGTATACATTAAGATGGGCAGGAATTTAACAGCACAAGTTACAGTTGCCAGGGGCAAGGGTTTCAATTTCCTGAAGGGGTGACTCAGCTTTCAAAAGTTTGGAAAACACTGGCCTTAGGGATGGAGTTGACTGGAAGTCAGGAGCTCTGGATTCTATTTCCAACTCTGGCTCTAATTTGCTGTGTGACCATGGGCAAGTCACACAGAGTTAGATTTTCAAAACGTATCAGTTCCCATTTAGGCAATGAAATGGTAGATTTTTCAGAAGTGCTCAGCATCCAGCAGATCCCATCATTTTCCTATTGGAAATTATTTCAGTTACAGCAATATATAATGTTAGGTCATTGTCACACAAAAGAGTTTCTGGTATGGTACAAACAAGTCCATAGGGACTCTTTGACTTACCCGCCACAAAATCTATTTAACTACTTTCATCATTAGTCTGAAACTATAGATTAATTCCATCTGGGTTCATTTGACAGATGTTGCAACCTATCATGAGGTAGTCAAAGGTACACCAGAGTCTCGGCAGCATCTTGTTGTCAGATTCATAAAGAACTTGACACTTTTGAAATATCCCATTAAGAAATGTTTTGTGTCATGGAAAATTAATTTGAACCGACCCAGACTGTCAGAAGCTCCTTTTGAACTACCAAGTAGTGTGAGTTCAGATTTCTTTCGTGGAAGATTAATCTCCTGGTGTTAGTAAATTAAGTTCATAGAGTTAGGGCCAATCAGAGGAGTGGCCAGGAGGGCCATTTGGCCTGGGCCTCAAGCTCAAAGGGGGCCTCAAATTTAGACTCTTGTTAATTTTTTGGCATTTGATAAGTTTCATAACTTATTTTTATGTGCATCTCTATCAGACCAAAATGTGGCACACTCTCTCAGCTTAGAGCTGCAAATTTAAGAAAATAAGAGGTGTGATTTGATAAAAGCCTTTTTTTTTGTTAACTAGATTTTGTCATATTAAAGAGTTTAAAATGTTCATAAATATTAATAAAAATATATCGGTTCGGATGGCACAAGATTAAACCATGTGTCATCATTTTTTATTTTTATGTGCATTGATAGGTGGAATCTAATCTTTATTTTGGACCTTATAGTTTACGCCATTGCATTTGTTATTTTTCATTGGTAACTTTTCAGTAATGTAAATTAACTAGATTTCTAATCCTCTAAAATGTTTCTCATGGTTTGAGATTCCACTTGTCAAAAAATGCTAAATTTGTTTTGTGGAAAAAATGTTGAAAAAAATCATTTTCTTGGAATACTTCAATTTTTTATAATAGTAAATAGTAATTTTTTGGTTTTTTGGTTTTCAGATTTTGGATTTTCACTCCTTTCTCTCCCTGTTCTCACCATTTTTCTTTTTTCCCTTCCCCACTCTCCTTTCTTTGATTTTTTCCATTGCAAAAGGGGGAAGGAAGAAGGGGAAAGGCAAAGGGGAAAACAAAACAAACAATTTTCCTGTTTTGGGGGTTTCATTTTTCATCAAAAGATCAGAACATTTTGAAAAAAATATTCTATGAAAATTTTCATTTTTGACAAAAGGCCATTTTTTGTTGAAAAAAACAAAGTTTTGAATGGACTATTTTGACAGCTCCAATTTCAACAGTTCACAAAGACTTCCAATATGACTTGGATATTTTGTTTTTAATCTAACCTGGAAATGAGCTCAGAGTCACATTATTTGTGTTGCTGTTATCCTTTTTTTGTTTTTTTAAAAGACCTTGTCCATGCACCGTCTCCTTATAAAATTTGCTATTATCATCTTCAGAAGGAAAATACAGGGACAAGATGAACCGAGACTGATAGTTATTCACTGCTGGATCCTGCTGAGAATATAAAAATAGATCACAGAGCTTTGCTATAAGTACTGAATAAAAGATCACTGAAGTCTGTTTCCTTAGTATTCCAAACCTAAGCTGCTCGCTCTCTGCAAGCATTTGTTTTGCTAATGGAAAACCTAAAAGGCTGTCAAGGCTGATGGAGGATTAAACCATAAGCAGAAGCGGGACTACTGAAAAGCAGTCATTTCAATTTTCTGTTTTAAGGGCAAGTGGAAAGTGATAGATGGGATGCTGGAGGGGGTGATAATTTATTTGAAACAATGACTCAAGGAATTTTTGTTTACAGCAGTAGAAACAAACCTAAGGATGCTTCTTTGAAAAAAAATGGAAAGAAAATGGTATACCTTGCATCTCAAGGGACAGTTTTGCAATCACGCTGAGCCTAATTGATGAACATGTTATGCTGGCACTAAGTCCTCAAAGACTTCCTAGCACGTCAGCAAATATTCTAACGTTCACAGTTGTGTTGGGTATTTGGTTCATGGCAATGCTGAGGAACTGTAGTAAAGCAATATATAATTGATACCAAGGAACTCTGCTGTAAAAGTGGTCAAATTATTATTTGTAGATATGGGCCTGCTTGAGAGCTCTGGATTAGGCAATAGTATGGGATTTAAAAGTGAAAAGTGAAAAATGTCATGGAGACAGGTTTAAAACATGGAGAATTACCAATATGGGGAGAGAAGGGAGTGGCAAAAACTGTTGTGATCTCAGCTTCTTCAATGAGTGTTGTTTACAAATGAGAAGAAACAGAAGAATCCAGCCTAAGGTAACAGCAGTGGCATTTGTTTAGCTTTTATTCTACAATACATGTGTTTGCATTATGTTTTGATATAGCTATTATATGGAATAGACAATAAATGACAGAAGAGGGGAAGAAGGCAGTTTCATCATTTGTACTGTGTACAGTCAGTTCTGTATGTCTTTTTTAATGGATTAATCATTACCCATATTTCATATAGTTTGAGGAGAGGGGAAATTGAGAAGAGGTAAATAGTTAAGAAAAGTATTTACACTATTAATGTTGGAAGCTCAGGCAAGGTTTACATCTTGAAATAAAGATTATTTCAAAGGGGTTCTGCTTAAATTGTAGGTAAATTATTGATTTTTCAGGTTCCCAAACTGTCCAAGGTCCTGCAAGATGATTTCAAATTATTCTTGTGGCTTTCACAAAGACTTTGTGGCTAAGAAAATATCTTTTGACAGCTTTAGCCAATATTTTATTGGAGGGAGAAGGAAAGGGGAGCTAAAGAAATCCCAATGTGTCAAAGCAGTCTGAAATCAAATGTTCTGCCTTTAAAAAGGATATCTTAAGCATTTACCTTTTAAATGTAACTTTTTATAGTTGTATTGACTTTCTGGCTGTCTAGAAGGAAACTAATGTGGGGCCTCATTCACCAGTGCCTAGCTCAAGGTTTATGCCAGTGTATATCTCCACTGAAGTAATTCAATGGTCAGTCAGGCCTGTTGTCATTAACTCTGCACATCAGAGAATTTTAGGAAATCATCTAGGTATACAGAAGCAGCTGACTGGCTGAGGTTGGTAGTGTCTGTGATGGCCCTGTGTAAGGATACTGTGGTAAGGATGGTGAATTCAGTGGCGAACCTGACTGGGGCAGAGAGGATTTGACTTTGCTGGGTCGTACTCTCTAGCTCCCCCTTCAACTCATTACAAAGGTGATGTTTGGCTTCAAGGGTAAACTGTGCCTCTGTATGACCTTGTGCCTCAGTGAGGGTAAGGAAGTTCTTTTAAGGCTCGTAGACCTTGTTAGGAGTGTGAAGGGTGCCTTTTCCTTTTTGCCTCTTTTGCCTGATGTCTCTTTTGCCTGCATTCCCATATCTCCACAGCATAGGCAGATGCTGCACTGCAGCACCTCTTCTCCATTCTACTCAAACCAACTCCCCCCAGTCCTAGGGTAGTACCCTTTCCACCACCTGTCTCTCACTGGACATTTCTTTAACTTGTGCCTCCTGGCACACTCCTGCCTCAGGAACTACTAATTTTCGAGGGCCTGTTAACAGTTCTTGAGAACACCTTGATGCTTTTGAGAATGCTGTTTGCGCACTGTTTCTCCAGACCAGGCCCTTTACCCATCCTGTATTCTTGGAATGATCAAGCTGCTGGGCTCTCAAAAACACTGGAACGGTCATATTCCAGTTTGGAAAATCCATTAGTTGCCAGCTCCCATTCGAGCCCCTTGCTGGGCACTCAGATGGTTAGAGGTACCTATCCAGGCTTTTGAAAATTGTGTCCTTTCTGTGTCTCAGTTTCTCCATACGTAAAATGGGAATAATGATACTTATCCGCCTTAATAAAGTTCTTCAGGTTCGACAGATGAAAAATGTTCTTGAATTGCTAAGTATTATTAAATTATTACTGGTTTCAGAGTAGCAGCCATGTTAGTCTGCATTCGCAAAAAGAAAAGGAGTACTTGTGGCACCTTAGAGACTAACAGATTTATTTGAGCATAAGCTTTCGTGAGCTACAGCTCACTTCATCGGCTGCATGAAACAACAGAAAGCTTATGCTCAAATAAATTTGTTAGTCTCTAAGGTGCCATAAATTATTACTGTTATTCAGTAGGAGTAGAAGCGATTTCTACTAGCAGCAGGCATTGTCAGTAAGTTCCATAGGAACAGATCGTTGGCAAATAGTTTAAGTTTTACAAACTTTGCTTTTATTTTGTCATATCCCACCCATCTGAAGGCACCCTAGAACATAGCTGGGCAAGTATTCTGAAATCTAGTGGCTGGCAATTCTTTTTCAAAGTAACTGGGATTTCTTGACAGCGGTTTGTTTTGGGTTTTGTTTCTTGTTTTTGCTGAGGTAAATCTTAGCTTCAAGAGCCCTAAATTATCAGTTTATTTACATTTTGGCACTGGGTAAGAAGTGGATTTAACATTCTTGTTCACATATTCTATTACAGCTAATAGGACAGCAGTCATTTTAAAAGCATTTCCTGTATTCTCTAGCAGCTAGGCTCACGACACTCTGCGGGGACTGTTGTTTTTAACCTTCTCTGCTTCAGACTGTGTTCTGAGTATAATGGCAGTGGCAGCATTCCATCTTACAATACAGCAGTGATCACGGCCATCTCTCAGCTTGCTGGGGTCCAGTTGGTGGGCCTGATTCATTGTTGCTCTGCACATCATGCAGTCATTTACACACTGCAAAAGAAGTGCAAAGTGGGTGTTAAATGCTTTCAAATCAGAATGGAAGTATTTTGTATCCACTCTGCACTAGCATTAATGACTGCGCAAGGGGCAGGACCATGATCGACTGGGCTCAAAATTTCAGAGAAGAACACAAAATGAGTGACATAAAAACTTACCTTACGTTTAGGTGGTCCCTACCTGGAGGCTGAATCTCATATTCCAGGCTCTGTACAATCTTCCCTTTGAATCTAAGATGAAAGTCCTGTTTGCGTTTTTAACCTATAGATCACTTTTTTTTGGTGGTAATTGTCTCTGCTCTCTGGGTTCCTGAACTAACAGCCCTTGCTTACAAGCCCCCAGTTTTACTTTTCAGTAAGCACAATGCTGTCCTATGTTCGGTGTCATCTTTTGTTCACACGTACCCCACTGAATTCCATTAGAATCAAGAGCTTGTCCTTCCTGACAATGCTTTACCTCCAGTGAGGCTGATAGATGTCGTCACAATTTGGGTATAAGAAGGTATAATAAATTAGATCTGAATAAACTTAAGATTTTCAAATGTCTGAAAATTTGTCCAAAGAAATATCAGATGTAAGGCCCATACAAAATGTGTTACTGTCATAGGTTAGGTTTTTACATATCCTTTTAGCTAGAAGGAAGGTCATAAATATACTCTATAAGGAGCACATGAATCCCCTGGGTTGAGAGGGAAAGTACTTCCCAAAAAAAGATTTTCATTGTTTCCTTCACAAACACTTCTACTAGATGCGAATGAGTAGAGACATGAGCCTCTACAGATGCACTGTTAGGCAGGACTGCTATAGCTTCTGGTTTTGAAAAGTAATGCTACACTGTTGGTTAGTTTATAATATTCCCTCTATCTATCTGTCTATCTAATTCTAGCTCGAAAGTTTGTCTCTTTCACCAACAGAAGTTGGTCCAATAAAAGATATTAACTTACTCGCTATGTCTTTCTAATACTCTGGGACCAGTGCAGCTACAGCAACACTGCAAACATCTAATAGAAAGCTGACCTTGTCCACTTGGAAGACAGGCAATTATTTGTACCTGTACATAGGATTTCTCTGATGGCAGATGGCAGTTTCTTACATGTTCACCTTATGCTCTGTACTATGTTACTGTCATTGCATCAATAATGTTGTTTTCTTACTATTGTCCTATTTCTGACACTTATCTTTTGAGGACAATTTCAGGGGATGAATGATGGTCTTGTGGTTAAGGTACAGTTCAAGGAGTCAGGAAACAAGGCGCTATTTTTGTTATTTCACAAACTCCTTGTGTGATCTGGGCAAGAGATGTAACTTCTCTGTGCCTCAGTTTCCTCATTAGCAAATGGGGAATAATAACACTGCATAAGGATAGGTGCTCCAATACTGCACTGATGAATATGAGTCTCACTGAAGTATCAGTAAAACATTTATTTAAAAATCTGTTGGTAGTTTATAGTTTGCTCTTTCTGGAAACTACTTTTTACTTTAATGAAGCTTGAGTGAGAATCAGTTTTATTCCAAGCAGGTGCCTGTCACCTGCTGTCTTCTAAGTATTGCTCTTCATAGTAAGTGTCATGACATTTGCAACTGAGGAAGGGAAGGGAAGCCTTGACATGACCCATTTGGTGGTCAAAAAATCTGCTGTACATTTGGTCACTTGTGTCTTTTCAAGTTTGATTGAAGAACCTATCTAGGGAATGACTTTGTCCGCTGGAGAAATACCACATATACATAAGAAAATTGTGCGTTCTGTCAAGAATAATGTAAAATAATAAAATGTGGAAAACAGGAGGGTGTATGTGGTAAATCAAGATAATACCACAGGAGACATCCCTTATAATGAGAGACAGTTGAAAGGCATGTCCAGATCCTTTATTATTCACTTTCTCCGAAATAGCCCCTTGAGAGTACTGTCAAGGTATGGACATGTTAAGGGTCAAAATTTGGGAGGCGAAAGTAAGGCTCTTGATGCTGTGGAGGCCTATAGAGATGTATTATAAATCATTCTAATGAAACTAACTAATGTGCTCCAAATAAACTGGGAGGAAATCAACATGTGATATTTTTTGATCACTTGCCCTGCCTGATGTGCCTGGTACCGTAGGTCACAAACAGAATGGTGGCTTATAAAAAAATGTTCTAGTAGATAACAGCAGTGAGGGGGATAAACAGTACTTACCCTAATGTTAATAATACATTACATGTATGCAACCCTTTTTCTCTGAGACTCACAACCTATTTTACATCAGGAGGGGCACTGCACAGGTACATGCCAGTTTCAGAACTGTATTTTGCACTATTAAAATAAATGCTGAATTTGTTTATTACTAGCTAATTTTTTTACTAAGTAGACTTAATGGAAGTTACTCATATAAATCCCTGGTACACCAGGGAGAGATGAGATTTGGAATCGAAATACTCAATGTGTTAGTGTACACATAAGCATGTTTGTTTGTGTGCACACGTGTGTGTGCAGATTTTAAGTGAGACCCACTTGTGCTGTCTTTTTACCATTTTCTTTGAAGCCTGCTATTTGGAGTCTCTATGTATTCTCACTGGTGTTGAAATTGGATTACTATAATGACAGCACATGTTCTAATTGGAGTGTAAATTAGGGAGATGTGTCCCCTTTGCATGAGGATTTTATATTGGTGGAGATTTTGTTGGCAGGAGAGGTGGAAGAAATGAGGAAACAGAAGAGAGGTACGCCTATAGCTTAGTGTGAGAGCATTATTCCCAGGGGGCACATGATGGAGCAGTGTATGCAACAGTGAACATCAGTACCAGCCATGGGAATTGCTTAGACTTCTGAGAATATGGAAATACATGAGCTTGCTCTTCGACTGTGTTATCAGAAAACAATTCTGGGTGGATTGGTAAAGATGATAGTTGTTTAGGAGAGTAGCTGTTGTGGATGACTGTGTATTTTAAGTTTGAAAGACCAACCCCTAATATTATTACAGGTGATATCTGACTGTTCCTGTGGTCTTTAGGGCTGATGCTATGTGTAATGGACTGAGGTGGAATTTGTGCGTACTTAAAAAAACGGCATCATTATTTGCTAAGGAGTAAAGGAAGGATGACTACTTTTGATTCAAGAAGTGCTGTTCTTTTTAAATCATTCTTGGCCTTTCAGTTCTGTAAAGTGCCCCTGCAGCTCTCAGGAATCCAGGTGCCCAGAGGACAATGTCAACAACCTTGACATAGACAAGGAGTATTATTATTCATTATTTTTATTATATAGCACCATAAATATGCACAGCACTTTACAGAAAGAATGAAGATATGATCCCTACTTCAAAGAGAATACAACCCAAGGGACAGATGTAGCTCCCATAGAAGTCAATGAGAATTGGCCCTAAATTAGACAAACAGAAAGCAATGACAAGAATCAAAATAGGGTGCAGAGAAAGAAGGGGGGAGTTGTCAAAGAACTGAAGATAATATATGATTTCACATTTGCAACATATAGTTTTGCAATGGATTATTAGACACAAAAAGCTGGAGTTCAGTATTTTGAAAATTCTCAGTTGGTGTTGGAGAGATGGGTCCCCATTAGCTAAACAATTGAAACTGTGGTGTGTGTAGGGCAGGAATTGTTAACTGTACTCCCTGAGAATGAGAGATTGGGTTTTATGTACAGTTGTTTTATTCATTGGTTTCTAAGCAAGAGCTAGTCCATTCTATTTTGTTTATAGAATCAGTGTCATACTGGGATAGGCCATTACTTGGGTGTGTTGGAGCAGGGGGATTGTACAAGGATCCTTCCCCATTTCACAGTGCATACAAGAGACACTCACAATTACAACCTCTTCTCTGGGGGGAGAGCAGAAACTCCTCCCTCAGTGAACCCACAAGGGTTCATGTCACCCCAAGGGGGCAGACAGGAGATGGGACCATGGCCTATCCTCTTCCCATCTTGCACTGCATGAAGCAGGCTGCACCATCCCCAACTTGAACCACTAATTAAATACCACAATTTGGTCCTCAGTAAACAAAGTACAATGCCGAATTGGAAAGACCATTTTGAATGTACTAATTGACAATCATCTTCCAGGCAGGCAGTCTTGGTGAAGAAATTACACTGACTGTTTAACAGGCTCTCTGTGACTGAAAATTTTGCAAATAAATGACTCAGGTACAACCCTTTTTCAGTGCCACAGGCTCTAGATGATTATTCAGTGAAGAACAAAGTTGGACAGCAAATATAATTGTTCTATTTGCCTTTCCTGTTACTGACTTGCCATGATAAATATGGAGAATTAGATTTGGTCCAGTGCAGAGGTGGGCAAACTATGGCCCGCAAGTCGGATCCAGCCCGCAGGCCGAGCCGTTTTAAGCCAGCCTGTAAGCTCCAGCCAGGTGCCATGTTGGGGGCTGTACCACGCGGCTCCCGGAAGCCACGTCATGGCCCCACTCCGAGGGTTGGGGGCCACTCCACGCCTAGGAGTGGAGAAGGGACATGCCACTGCTTCTGGGAGCCGCTTGAGGTAAGCGCTGCTTGGAGCCTGCACCCCTGAGCTTCTCCCCATGCCCCAACCCCCTGCCCCAGCCCTGATCCCCCTCCCTCTCTCCAAACCCCTCAATCCCAGCCCAGAGCACCCTCCTACACCCCAAACTCCTCATCCCCAGCCGTACCCCAGGGCCAGCACCCCACCCCCAATTTTGTGAGCATTCATGGCCCACCATACTATTTCTATTTCCCAGTGTGGCCCTCAGGCCAAAAAGTTTGCCCACCCCAGTCTAGCGGGAGGTGGAGAAATGGAATAGGTGGCCCCTGAAAGAATTCTGCAGCACCTAATAGTCTCTGTTGGCACATTTTAGAAAGAAGATTTAAAACTGAAGCCAAGCAGAAGGCTTATCCATGTTTCAGATCAGGTGTGGTACGTAGATAAAACTGATCTTTACATGCCCTGACTAGATGAAGGTGGACTTTCTAACAATCCCTTTTGAAATGGAATGAACAGCCTGCCAGGCAGTTAGTAGCTCTAGCAGTTTTGCTGCCACAAATAACTGACAAGGTGGGAGAAATTTTTGTATTCCTGTTGCGTGCTGAGTGAATGAGTGATAGTGCATTTGCTACTACTTTTAAATGCATTGCTGGATTTGATATTTTCTGTATTATGTTGCCTCTGTGTATTCTTAGCCTTCATTCGGTTTTGAGAGAGGCCTTCATGGATAAAACACCCTTTTAAAAAGGAGAAAATGGATTCTGTATTTGATGCAGCTGTGTATTTTATATTAGCTGTATAATTCTAGTATGTTCAGGGGGTTTTGTACTAGAATTGACTTGCATTTTAATTCTTGCGCTTGCAGAAATTTCATTATTCTGCTTAAAACATAGTACTAAATTATGTGAGCTAATGAGAAGAAGCCTGTCTTTTAGACTATGTACAATTACGTTGCAATTGCTGGTCATTTTTTATCAAAGTAGTGAGTACCCAGTACACGAGTCTCTGTATTATTGCAGATTATGTAGCAGGTGGTGGACAGCACCATGACCCTCTTTAGGTAACTGAATGTGGCTAGGTGAAAATCACTAAGATTTTATTTGAAAGGGCTGGAATAGCAGGAAGGGTGTGGGGTAGGACTGAAGTTCAATAATAGAGCTGTATTGTGGCTTAGTACTAAAATAGCAGAGCAGTACTGCAGTGAAGCAAAGGGAGTAGGGAAGGGAGTAATGGAAGCTAAGAACTGTTGAGTAGAGCTAATAACTTGATGACATCTGGAAGGCTGAGATGTTTAATGCCTATTTTACTTCAGTCTTCTCTAAAAAGGTTAAAGGTAATTAGATACCAAACACAATTAATATTATATACAAGGGAGAAGGAACGCAAGCCAAAATAGTGAAAGAACAGGTTAAAGACTATTTAGATAAGTTAGAAGCATTGAAGTCAGCAGGGTCTGATGAAATTCATTCTAGGATACTTAACGAACTACCTGATGTGGTCTTGGAACCGTTAGTAATTATCTTTGAGAACTCCTGGAGGACATGTGTGTCCCAGAGGACTGGAGAAAGGCAAACACAGTATCTATCTTTAAAAGGGGGGAATAAAGAGGACCCGGGGAATTATAGACAAGCGTATCTAACTTCGATACCTGGAAAGATACTGAAACAGATTATTAAACAATCAATTTGTAAGCACCTAGTGGATAATGGTTATAAGGAATAGCCAGCATAGATTTGTCAAAAACAAATCATCCCAAACCAATCTAATTTCGTTCTTTGACAGAGTTACTGGCCTAGTGGATGGGAGGAAGCAGTCGACATGATATATCTTGATTTTAGTAGGGTGTTTGACACAGCCCCACATGACATTGTCATAAGCAAACTAGGGAAATGCTGTCTAGATAAAATTATGATAAGGTGAGCGCACAACTGGCTGAAAGATCATACTAAAAGAGTCGTTAGTTATCAATGGTTTGCTATCAAGCTGGGAGGGCATATCTAATGGGGTCCTGCAGGGATCAGTCCTGGGTCTGGGAATATGTAATATTTTCATTAATGACTTAGATAATGGAGTGGAGACTATGCTTATAAAATGTGCAGACGAAAACAAGTTGGGAGGGGTTGCAACCTCTTTGAAGGACAGGATTAGACTTTAAAACAACCATGACAAATTGGAGAATTGGTCTGAATTCAACATGGTGAAATTCCATAAAGACAAGTGGAAGGTACTGCACTTAGGAAGTAAAAGTAAAACGCACAACTGAAAAATGGGCAATAGCTGGCTAGGTGCTAGTCTTGGGGAACAGGATCTGGGGGTTATAGTGGATCACAAAATGAATATGAGTCAACAGTGTGATGCAGTTGTGAAAAAGGCTAATGTCATTCTGGGGTGAGTGTCATATGTAAGGCATGGGAGGGAGTTAATTGTCCAGCTCTGCTTGGCATCGGTGAGGCCTCAGCTCCAGTGGTGTCCAGTTCTGGGTGCCACGCTTTAGGAAAGAGGTGGACAAACTGGAGAGAGTCCAGAGGAGAGCAACAAAAATGATAAAAGCTTTAAACTCCTGACCTATGAGGAAAGATTGAAAAAACTTGGCATGTTTAGCTTTGAGGAAAGATGACTGAGGTGGGGGCCTGATAACGGCATTTAGATATGTTAAGGGCTGTTTCAAAGAGGACAGAGATCAATTGTTCTCCGTGTCCACTGAAGGTAGGACAAGAAGTAATGGGCTTAATCTTCAGCAAGGGAAATTGATGTTAGATATTAGGAAAAGTTTTCTAACTATAAGGGTGGTTATGCTCTGGAACAGGGCTTCCAAAGGAGGTTGTAGAATCCCAGTCATTGGAAGGTTCTCAGAACAGGGGGTTGGACAAACCCATGTCAGAGTTTCTCTGGGTTTACTTGGTTCTGCCGCAGCGCAGGAGGCTGGACTTGATGACTTCTCAAGGTCCATTCCAGCTCTACATTTCTATGATTCTATGTATAATAACAGTTGCTGCATGTTGGCTTTAACGTGCATGTGACAGCACTTAGCCAATTGCTGGTGCACTCACTATCTCACTTTCATTAACTCCAAATTCAAATTCTGGCTCTTCCAGTTGAATTGCTTGTTCATTTATTTGTGATAGTTCTTATTTCGATTTAATGATATATGAGAATACTTCATTATGTATTAGTAAATGTGTCACGGTATACTTGTAAAACCAAAGAAGATTCAGTGTTACGAGACTTCACTACACAGCCTGCTATTAAAGCTTCACTGAGCCCTCAGAAGAATGCCATTTGTGTGCAGATTGAATAGCTTGAAGGTTAGAGAAGTTTTGATGTGTGAATTTCTGCTCTATCTCCGCTTCTCTTTCCTATTTTGACTTCTTTCTTTAAAATCTTGCTTTTACAGTAAACTCATGGTTTGACTAATAGGTCACAAAGTAGTTAAGATGTTTTCTATAAATATGACCTTTTTCTACCAACAAATGCTTTGGGTTATCCCAAGAATTTGATGAGTTAATAAATGTTTAATTTTTTCACTGAGTCCAGAGTATGCAAAATTGAAAATAAATGATTCCTCTTTGACTATCTGCCAGTGTAGAGCCAACTGTAGGGTTCTTGTGCCCATCATGTTCTTAAGACTGGATTCTTTTGAACAGCAGTGTTTCTCAGGGACGTTCGTGTGCTGCATGGCTCTTCATATTCCTATCAATGTTTACAGCTGAAAATAAGCTGTGGGGAAAAAACAGGTCCGCTACTGATTCTGAAACACCGTGCAAGCCCTGTTGCCAAGAGTGCCATATCCCTTAGCACTGCCCACTGAGGAGGTCTGTTCTTCTTCTCCATCCCTGCAACGTACATTCTCGCCACATCTGAGCACAGAACACTCTCCTCTGAGATCTGTGGTGGGCATCACTGAAAGGGACACCACTGCTTTCTTTATAGGGCTCAGCTGCTTGTGTGACAGGAATGGCATTGGATTGGCCAATATCAAACAAGCCAGCCATACCTCAATAGCAGGCCATTGCGGCCCTGTTGGGTTTACTAGGGTCTGACATCACAGGCCTCTAGGAGCCATTTGACACTGCATTCAGGGAAGAGGAGGAGATTACTCTGCCCACCAGTTTCTCTGACCAGACTGCCTATGCCAGACTAGGAGGAAGAGCTAGACCTGGAGTCAGAATAACAATAATGTCATAGAATCATAGAACTGGAAGGGACCTCAAGAGGTCATCAAGTCCAATCCCCTGCACTCATGGCAGGATTATGTATTATCTAGACCGTCTCTGACAGGTGTTTGTCTAACCTGCTCTTAAAAATCTCCAATGATGAAGATTCCACAACATCCCTAGGCAATATAGTCCAATGCTTAACCACCCTGACAGGAAGTTTTTCCTAATGTCCAACCTAAACCCCCCTTGCTGCAGTTTAAACCCATTGCTTCTTGTCCTATCCTCAGAGGTTAAGAAGAACCATTTTTCTCCCTCCTCGTTGTAACAACCTTTTATGTACTTGAAAACTGTTATCATGTCCCCTCTCAGTCTTTAGTCCTGACTAAACAAACCCAGTTTTTTCAATCTTCCCTCATAGGTCATGTTTTCTAGACCTTTAATCATTTTTGTTGCTCTTCTCTGGACTTTCTCCAATTTGTCCACATCTTTCCTGAAATGTGGTGCCCAGAACTGGACACCATACTCCAGTTGAGGCCTAATCAGAGCAGAGTAAAGCGGAAGAATTACTTCTCATGTCTTACTTACAACACTCCTGCTAATACATCCCAGAATGATGTTTTGTTTTTTTGCAACAGTGTTACACTCTCATATTTAGCTTATGGTCCACTGTGACCCCCAGATCTCTTTCTGCAGTATTCCTTCCTAGGCAGTCATTTCCCATTTTGTATGTGTGCAACTGATTGTTCATTCCTAAATAGAGTACTTTGCATTTGTCCTTATTGAATTTCATCCTATTTACTTCAGACCATTTCTCCAGTTTGTCCAGATAATTTTGAATTTTAATCCTATCCTCCAAAGCACTTGCAACCCCTCCCAGCTTGGTATCGTCTGCAAACTTTATAAATGTACTCTCTATATCATTATCTAAATCATTGATGAAGATATTGAACAGAACAGACCCAGAACAGATTCCTGTGGGACCCCACTCCTCGTGCCCTTCCAGCATGACTGTCAACCACTGATAACTACTCTCTAGGAATGGTTTTCCAGCCAGTTTTTCACCCACCTTATAGTAGCTCCATCTAGGTTGAATTTCCCTAGTTTGTTTATGAAAAGGCAATGCGAGACAGTATCAAAAGCTTTACTAAAGTGAAGATATACCAAATCTACCACTTCCCCCCTATCCACAAGGCTTGTTACCCTGTCAAAGAAAGCTATCAGGTTGGTTTGACATGATTTGTTCTTGATAAATCCATACTGACTATTACCACCAACCTTCTTGGTGAAAACCAAAACAAAGAAGTCATTAAGCACCTCTGCCATTTCCACATTTTCTGTTATTATTTCCACACACACCCCTCATTGAGTAATGTGCCTACCCTGTCCTTTGTCTTCCTCTTGCTTCTAATGTATTTGTAGAATGTTTTTTTGTTACCCTTTATGTCTCTAGCTAGTTTGATCTCGTTTTGTGCCTTGGCCTTTCTAATTTTGTCCCTACCTATTTGTGTTATTGGTTTATATTCATCCTTTGTAATTTGACCTAGTTTCCACTTTTTGTAGGACTCTTTTTTATTTTTAGATCATTGAAAAACTCCTGGTTAAGCCAGTGTGGTCTTTTGCCATACTTCCTATCTTTCCTATGCAGTAGGATAGTTTGCTCTTGTGCTGTTAATAATGTCTCTGAAAAACTGCCAACTGTCTTCAATTGTTTTTCCCCTTAGACTTGCTTCCCATGGAATCATACCTACCAATTCTCTGTGTTTGCTAAAGTCTGCCTTCTTGAAATCCATTGTCTTTATTTTGCTGTTCTCCTGCCTACCATTCCTTAGAATCATGAACTCTACCATTTCATGATCACTTTCATCCAAGTTGCCTTCCACTTTCAAATTCTCAACCAGTTCCTCCCTATTTGTCAAAATCAAATCTAGAACAGCCTCTCCCCTAGTAGCTTTCTCCATCTTCTGAAATAAAAAATGTTTCACCACCAAAGGCCTGTCATCTTTGTTGCCCAATGAGGTGGTGTCCTCAGCACTGATATCAGCATGTTTATTTTAAGGCATTCCAAGAGCTGTTTAAGAGAATTGCTGAGACTCTGGAATTAGAGACATGGGTCATATCAGAGAAATCTCATAAGTAGTTTGACATCCTGACAACTCTCGGTCCAATCAGAATCACCCTCCCTATAAATGAGGGGCTGCTTGACCCAGCTAAGGGCCTGTGATAGATGCTGGCCATGATAACACCAAGTGCAGAATGGGTAGAGAGCAGTACCAGGTCCCTCAGTCTGGGTTCAAGTATTTCTATGCCCACCACAACATAGGCCTGTTAGTCATTTCAGTGGTACAGGAGAAATCTAAATCAAACGAGAGTACCTCTAAGGAGAAGGACACAAAAAGGGTCAACCTACTTGGGAAAAAATCTTTTTCCTCTGTCTCATTACAACTCACTGTGTCAAATTGCCAGGCCTTCCTGGACAAATGGAACTTTTTTACCTGGTATAGAGTGATGTCCTTTCTCTGAAAACTCCCCACATGACAAAGGGGGCAGAGTGACTCAGGAGAACAATCAAGGAAGGCCAGTTGGAGGCCAGGATGGGTACACAGATGGGAATGGGCACTTCCAACGCTGAGGCCAGATCTATGGCATGGCAGTGACTATACATTGAGTATCCTGGCTCCAATCATCAGGCATCCCCAGGGAGGTGCATGTAATGATCAAGGATCTGCCCTTTGAGGGCAGTGAATTATTTAGTAAGTGAGCTGACAGCACTGTCTAAAAGACTGAAAGGCCACCTCGCACTCCTTGGAGATTTACACACCAGCCCTATATCTCAAGCCATGCTGTCCTCAATCCCAGTCATGATAACAGGTGCCGTGTTAGCAGTCCATGCAACATAAGTACTATGGCAAGAAGATGATAGACAAGAGGAGTCTCCAGGCTTCTTCCTCCTCAGTGATGCATCCTACTCCTATGGCACAGCAAGACATTTGACAGGACTCTTGGGAGCCACATCAAATCCAGGCCAGAAAGCACCATGTTTGGAAGCTGCCTTACCCCATTCCAGCAAGTATGGTCTGCCACTGCATTGGACAGATGTGTGTTGGAGATCATCACCCATTGCTATCTCATTCAGTTCCACTCTTTAACCCTGCTGTTTACCTACCACCCCTCAGGGACCCTTCTCACAAGAGCCTGTTACAAGCAGAAGTGGCCTCACTGGGGAGCCGTAGAGAAGGCGCCACCACAATTCAGGGGGGAAAGGTTTCTACTCCCTGTATTTTCTGATTCTAAAGATGAAAGGGGGTGGGGGGTCTTCATCCTGTCCTAGACCTAAGAAGATTAATCAGATACATACATTATCTCAAGTTCAGGATGATAACACTTGCATCCGTCGTTCCATCTCTTCAAGCTCGGGACTGGTTCATGGCTCTGAACTTGCAGGATGTGTGCTTGCAGGAAGATTCTAAGCTTCACAGTGGGGCCCAACCATTACTAACCCAGGGGACTGCCTTTTGGACTCCCCCTGGCAAGAGCGTTTGCAAAATGCCTGGCTGTGGTGGCAGCGCACTTAAGGAGGAAGGGAATTCACATCTACTTATGCCTGAACGGTTGGCTGATCGGGGCAAATCTCAGAGGAGACCACAAAGATCCTGCACTATGTCTTCTAACTGTTCTCCAGGCTGGGACTCCTTGTGCACTATGAGAAAGCTCTCAGATACTCCTGTTGTGATTATTGGACCTACAAAGTTACCCTAAGCTCAACTATAAAAAGTATGTAAAAGTTCATAAGATGTTACAATAAATGTGAAAAATAGGTCAAGCTGTTTACGATGACGAATGTGCAAGAAAACCAGACAGAAATTGTATTAGTCCAAACAATGTGGCCTACTAAAATAAGTCAAGGACTGTGTTGAGATCATACTTGGTAAACAAAAAAAATTTACCTATGTCAACTTTGGCCTTACAGAAATGGATTTAATTGGTGGACAAATTAATGAGGACAAAAACTGCCCTACTTTTACTCCTTTTTGGGGTCCTTAAAAAGACTGAAAAAAACAATCTTCTTCCCCCAGCTCATCTGCTGACTTACCAGCAGTTGGTAACTCAACTCATCTTGACAAGTCTAAAGAACTTTCTTCCTGAGAGAAAGGTTGGCTGGGCTTTCTCTTGTTTAAGGAACTTTGTTTTCACTTGTGAGTGCTGGAAGTTATCCCACTATCATGACATCCAGTCCTCAGCCCAACAGTGGAGATATCTAATTGCCAGCACGACAAAGGCATGTAAGATCCTGTATAGTAATCTCTTTCCTTCTTGTGTGATTTTCTGCCTTCTGTTTCTTTCCTCTATCCTGACTCACTCTCTTGACTTTTCAAATCTTGAAGTCAAATATACTGCACTCATCCAAATCTGCCTTGTCTAAAGAGAAAGGATCCAACCAGATGATGGCCCTCACCAAATTGTAACTAATCAAGGTCCAAGAAGCAAGTGTCTTGGTAGACTTGCCAGCCAAAGCATCCACCTGTAACTAACTAGCGGTCCCGTGTTCCATAAACATCAGCAAAAGCCATGTTTCACCCATCTTTTCTCTCCTGTCTGTGAATGCCCTGTACTTCAGGACTGAGAATAAAATTAACTGTTTCCTTTCCATCAATTAAAAGTTGTTCTTAAACTAAGAGACTCTGATACCTTAACTCCAAAAGGAAAGAGACTTTAATAATATCTGAAGTTTGTTTTGCATAATCACTCAATCACAGTGTCAGTATAAATACTTGTTTTCATTTCTTGTGGGTTTGTATGGGTGTATTTAATCAATAAACTTTCAATATAAATAGATGCTTTTAGGTGTTTGCTAAGTAACCGAGTAAAACCAAGCTCTCCGTTTAATCATAGGCGTGAATCCCCTATCTATCACTGTTTCATGGTAGACAGTGAAAGAGTTTATAAACGCCTTTAACTTTTTAGGCCTTTGAAATTTATATCCATAGAGCACTCCATCCTTTCACTTCATTATGCATATGGCAAGTTAATCCCATGTGATGTTCATTCTCTTATCCTCTACGCAGGGAGAGAAGTGTGTGCAGTGGCATTTCTTATTTTGGTAGGATTTTTGTTTTTGTTTCATATATATGTTGCTCTGTATTTACGTTAGAAAAGGGCAAGGTCAAAGAAATGCACCTTGCACTTGGAGCAGAGGGTGGTGAGGTTTGTGATGGTTCTTAGTTTCTGTGGGAATTCACTGGACTGACCCTGGAAAAAGTTCTGTCTCCTAAGCTTTATTCTTATTGTAGAGTATTCCACTGTGCCAGAGAACAGTAGTTGTTGACCACTGTCTTCATCCTGGAGTTGAAGATCTGAAATCCATAAAGCAGCAACATAGAGCAATCCATTGACTTTTGTCAAGCATTATGCCCTTGATATGGCAGCTGGGCCTGATGCCAAGTTCCAGCGAGCAATACTCCAATCATTATTTGACTGACGCAGCTGGCAGTCCTCATTCCCAGCATCCAGAGGGGATATTGCTTACTAGTCACAGTGGGATCCACACTGACACAACGTGGAAGAAGAAAGAATGGTTACATATGCTACAGTAACTGTGATTCTTTGAGATATTGTAATCTGTGTGGGTCCCACTACCTGCTCTCCATCCCTGCTCTTCAATGTCCCCAGCAACATGAGCTTTGAATTGTGAAGGAAATGAGAGAAGGTCATGGCTGACCCACCCTGTATGCCCTTCTATGGGAGCACACGGAGGCACATGCATAGCCCCGACAGACACTGCTATTCAAAAGAATCCAATCTCACACACAAGGCACACCTGCACCTTACAGTCAGATCCACATTGACTACAACATTTTGAAGAACCACAGTTACTGTAGGATACGTGGCCATTCTCTCCATGTTGTAACGTTGTTTTTTTTATGGGAGAAGTTCAGCTAGTAACATAGAAGCTCTGGAAAGCCTCCTGCAGCAGAAGACTTGTTGTGCTCCTCTCCTGCTGGGTGAGCAGCTGTGTTGTGTGATCATGTGGAAAAACTAGACTCTGATCCCAGCAAGGAGAGTGAGCTGGTGCAATAGCAGGGCTATGGCTGATAAGTCTGCTGTTGTGCAAATCCAGTGGGAAAAAATCCTTTGTTGGGGTAGGGCTGCGGGGGGCTGCATGGATCCCAGTCTCTATTCCAGCCCATCTGGGTTGTTGAGTGAATTCTATTCCTCCCCAGCCCTATGTAGCTCCATCACACAAAGGTCATTTACTTGGGCTTTTTGCTGAATTTCACCCGGTTTGCAACTCTCCGAGTGTTTAATGTGGAGCATTAGGGAAGATTGTACCCATTTGTTGGTCACACAAATGAAAGACAGTGCATTAAGAAAGTGCCTTTGTGCAGCTGAGCACAAACTGTTAATGGAGATTCAGCCTATTAACATATAATTAGACCCCCTGTTCCACTTCCATCACATGGGTTCAACTTGCCATTAAACTTGGTGAAGTGAAAGGAAGGAGAAAGTTTTAAAGAGAGAGGAGACAAAAGGAGATGGTATAAGAACAATGAGTTGGCTGCCCCTCCCCATATATCAACCACTCGAGGGGAAATTAGCTGCACCCCACAGTTGAATCCAGTAACAGGCATGTTGTTGCTGTATTTCCAGTGCTGGGAGGCATTCTGCCACAGGGAGGTGATGGGCTAGAATCTTGTCTCATTTACACCAGAAACTCCACTGATCTCAAAAGAATTACTCCTGCTTTACATCGGTGTAACTGAGACCAGAATCTGGCCTCATGACCTACACTTTTAAATCTGTTGTTAAACAGATATTTACAACAAAAGTATTTAATGTTATTTTGATAAAAAGACAGCTAAAAGTCCGATCGGAATATGAAAAACTATTAGTTGTTTAGCACCTTGCAGGCTGTTTTTTCAAAATGCAGTCATTGGTCATCTAAATAGCTGTGCTATTTTCTGAATGACTAATGGATGTTATTTTATACCTCTGAAAAAATGGAGCAGTACATGTCCTCGTTACATTTTTACCATTGATTAAATTGTTGTAATCAATTTAGTGCTGATGACACTAAAAACATTGTAATGTAACCTTTCAGAATCACTTTATTGAACAAAATGTCAAACTATCTTTTTCAGTCTTCCCAAGTAGATTCATTTTCTCAGTCTCAACTGCCAGCTCAAGAGAGCAATCATCTGGGATCCAGCAAAGTCTTCCATCAGGTATGTGAATCTTCCATCAATGTTAAAGAATGTTCTGCTGCTTGTTTTCCAGGAGAGCACCTCAGATATAATAAACCTAAGTAGATGGTTTCCCACAATGGAGGGTGAGACAAATAACCCTTTTCTTCCCCACCTTCCCTCCCCCTGCAGCTGTGGAATTTTGTGTCTAGCACCTGAGTGCAGTCTGTGATCCCACTAGTCATTCAGTAGTACTTTGAGCTATGTCTGCTGCACACTGGGGGACAAACACCCCACCCCCAATATGTTCATGGGAAACTCTGTGAGTTTCAACTCTAAAAATTTCCAGTCCCTTCCATAGTATTTCCTGTGAAAGGGATAACTTATTCATCTAAAAAAGAAAAGGAGTACTTGTGGCACCTTAGAGACTAACAAATTTATTTGAGCATAAGCTTTCGTGAGCTACAGCTCACTTCATCAGATGCATTCAGTGGAAAATACAATGGGGATGTCATAAATATAAAGGGAAGGGTAAATCCCTTTAAAATCCCTCCTGGCCAGAGGAAAACTCCTCTCACCTGTAAAGGGTTAAGAAGCTAAAGGTAACCTCCCTGGCACCTGACCAAAATGACCAATGAGGAGACAAGATACTTTCAAAAGCTGGGAGGAGGGAGAGAAACAAAGGGTCTCTGTCTGTCTATATGCGGCTTCTGTCGGGGATAGACCAGGAATGGAATCTTAGAACTTTTAGTAAGTAATCTAGCTAGGTATGTGTTAGATTATGATTTCTTTAAATGGCTGAGAAAAGAATTGTGCTGAATAGAATAACCATTTCTATCTGTGTATCTTTTTTGTAACTTAAGGTTTTGCCTAGAGGGGTTCTCTATGTTCTGAATCTAATTACCCTGTAAGCTATCTACCATCCTGATTTTACAGAGGTGATTTCTTTACTTCTATTTACTTCTATTTCTATTAAAAGTCTTCTTGTAAGAAAACTGAATGCTTTTTCATTGTTCTCAGATCCAAGGGTTTGGGTCTGTGGTCACCTATGCAAATTGGTGAGGCTTTTTATCCAACATTTCCCAGGAAAGCGGGGGGGGTGCAAGTGTTGGGAGGATTGTTCTTAAGATCCAAGGGTCTGGGTCTGTAGTCACCTAGGCAAATTGGTGAGGCTTTTTACCAAACCTTGTCCAGGAAGTGGGGTACAAGGTTTTGGGAAGTATTTTGGGGGGAAAGACGTTTCCAAACAGCTCTTCCCCAGTAACCAGTATTTGTTTGGTGGTGGTAGCGGCCAATCCAAGGACAAAGGGTGGAATATTTTGTACCTTGGCGAAGTTTTGACCTAAGCTGGTAAAGATAAGCTTAGGAGGTTTTTCATGCAGGTCCCCACATCTGTACCCTAGCGTTCAGAGTGGGGAAGGAACCTTGACAGGGGAGATTTATATACATAGAGAACATGAAACAATGGGTGTTACCATACACACTGTAACGAGAGTGTTCAGGTAAGGTGAGCTATTACTAGCAGGAGAGCAGGGGGGAAAAAACCTTTTGTAGTGATAATCAAGGTGGGCCATTTCCAGCAGTTGACAAGAACATCTGAGGAACAGTGTGTGTTGGGGGGGGAATAAACATGGGGAAATACCCAAGATCCATAAACCTGGAAATCCTGGATGCCCCATCATCTCAGACATTGGCACCCTGACAGCAGGATTGTCTGGCTATGTAGACTCCCTCCTCAGGCCCTACGCTACCAGCACTCCCAGCTACCTTCGAGACACCACTGACTTCCTAAGGAAACTACAATCCATCGGTGATCTTCCTGAAAACACCATCCTGGCCACTATGGATGTAGAAGCCCTCTACACTAACATTTCACACAAAGATGAACTACAAGCTGTCAGGAACAGTATCCCCGATAATGTCACGGCAAACCTGGTGGGTAAACTTTGTGTCTTTGTCTTCACCCATAACTATTTCACATTTGGGGACAATGTATACGTTCAAATCAGCGGCACTGCTATGGGTACCCGCATGGCCGCACAGTATGCCAACATTTTTGTGGCTGACTTAGAACAGCGCTTCCTCAGCTCTCATCCCCTAATGTCCCTACTCTACTTGCGCTACATTGATGACATCTTCATCATCTGGACCTGTGGAAAAGAAGCCCTTGAGGAATTCCACCATGATTTCAACAATTTCCATCCCACCATCAACCTCAGCCTGGACCAGTCCACACAAGAGATCCACTTCCTGGACACTACGGTGCTAATAAAGTGATGGTCACATAAACACCACCCTATACCAGAAACCTACTGACCGCTATATCTACCTACATGCCTCCAGCTTTCACCCAGACCACACCACACGATCCATTGTCTACAGCCAAGCTCTGCGATACAACCGCATTTGCTCCAACCCCTCAGACAGAGACAAACACCTACAAGATCTCTATCAAGCATACTTACAACTACAGTACCCACCTGCTGAAGTGAAGAAACAGATTGACAGAGCCAGAAGAGTACCTGGAAGTTACCTACTACAGGACAGGCCCAACAAAGAAAATAACAGAACGCCACTAGCCATCACCTTCAGCCCTCAACTAAAACCTCTCCAAAGCATCATCAAGGATCTACAACCTATCCTGAAGGACGGCCCATCACTCTCACAGATCTTGGGAGACAGGCCAGTCCTTGCTTACAGACAGCCCCCCAACCTGAAGCAAATACTCACCAGCAACCACACAGCAGAACCACTAACCCAGGAACCTATCCTTGCAATGAAGCCCGTTGCCAACTGTGTCCACATATCTATTCAGGGGACACCATCATAGGGCCTAATCACATCAGCCACACTATCAGAGGCTCGTTCACCTGCACATCTACCAATGTGATATATGCCATCATGTGCCAGCATGCCCCTCTGCCATATACATTGGTCAAACTGGACAGTCTCTACATAAAAGAATAAATGGACACAAATCAGACATCAAGAATTATAACATTCAAAAACCAGTCAGAGAACACTTCAATCTCTTTGGTCACTCGATTTACAGACCTAAAAGTTGCACTTCTTCAACAAAAAAACTTCAAAAACAGACTCCAACGAGAGACTGCTGAATTGGAATTAATTTGCAAACTGGATACAATTAACTTAGGCTTGAATAAAGACTGGGAGTGGATGGGTCATTACACAAAGTAAAACTATTTCCCCATGTTTATTTCCCCCGCTCTCCTCCCTCCCCCCCCCCCCCCCCCGCCCACTGTTCCTCAGATGTTGTTGTCAACTGCTGGAAATGTCCCACCTTGATTATCACTACAAAAGGTTTCTTCCCCCCGGCTCTCCTGCTGGTAATAGCTCACCTTACCTGATCACTCTTGTTACAGTGTGTATGGTAACACCCATTGTTTCATGTTCTCTATGTATATAAATCTCCCCCCTGTATTTTCCACTGAATGCATCCGATGAAGTGAGCTGTAGCTCATGAAAGCTTATGCTCAAATTTATTAGTCGCTTAAGGTGCCCCAAGTACTCCTTTTCTTTTTGTGGATACAGACTAACACGGCTGCTACTCTGAAACTTATTCATCTCAGGTGCTTGGTTTGGTTTTTTAATAAAATACAGGAAAAACCCCTTGTCATTATAAGTGCCTTAGGAACCAGACTCCCTCCTTCTTCAGAGCTTTTACATTCTACAGGAGTATAAAATTTTCAGCACCGAATCTATGGTTTTGATCCTGCTATTGATAGCACACAGGCAATCTCTTTCAGGATTGGAACCTATTTTTGCACTCAAATCTGTCTACAAGAGGAAGGTTTCTACACTGAATACTTTCTTTGCAGCTATTAGATGGGATGCAAACAATTTGGATACCAAATTTGGATAAGAAATATGGTAGTTCCCATCAGTCACAAAAGTTTTTACCACACACATCAATAACTGAGTTTAAAGCATTTGTGATGCAGCAGTGTTTTGCAAATAAGAAATATGGTAGTTCCCATCAGTCACAAAAGTTTTTACCACACACATCAATAACTGAGTTTAAAGCATTTGTGATGCAGCAGTGTTTTGCAAATAACAAAAAGACCTAGACCTAGACGCACAAAAGGCATTAGGTACCTAAATCCCTTTTTAGCCACCTAAGTCCCAGTGTGATACACAACTCTCATGGAACTCTGTAGGCGCCTAAACACACTCGGTGCCTATATTTTGGCCCCTGGGCATTTGCACTGTTGCCTCCTTCTAGATTTCAAGACACCTATCCCCCGCCTAAACGTCAAAGCAGTTCACAAACCAGGGGAAGATAGGCATTCGGCTACTTAAGTCATGTATGGGGTCCAATCGTGTAGGCATTCTCAGAGACTGCCTACTGGATCGGGTCCCTCAGGTGAATTCACACAAAACTGGGGAGGAGGGAACCTCAACCTCCCTCATAGCTTTTAGCTCAGTGATTTAGGTACTCACCTGGGATGTGGGAGATCCAGGTTCAAGTTCTCCCTCCACTGGGAGGGGGAGAAGGATTTGAACAGGGATCTGCCACATCTTAGGGTGCTCTAACCACTGGGATAGTCTGATGTAGAGCACCCTCAGTCTCTCCTGTTGAAGGTAGTGCACTCTGGATCCTCCCGCCTCCCAGATGAGTGCTCTAATTGCCAGGCTATAGAGCCATTCTCATGCCTCTCATGCCCTAGTATTTGTTTTCTCTTTTGCGTGTGCGCACATCTTGGGGGGAAGAGGGAGGGAGGATGGAGAGCGAGCGAGCACAAGCATGAGAATGACTCTATAGCCTGGTGGTTAGAGCCAGTGGTGAGCTGGAGTCAGTTCGCACCGGTTTTCTGGAACCGGTTGTTAAATTTAGAAGCCCTTTTAGAACCAGTTGTTCCGCAAGGGACATCCGGTTCTAAAAGGGCTTCTAAATTTAACCGGCCAAAAGTGGCGCCTTAGGCGCCAACTCCATGGGTGCTTCAGCCCTGGAGCACCCAAGGGGAAAATTTGATGGGTGCAGAGCACCCACTGGCAGCTCCCCGCCCCACCCCCAGCCCCAGCTCACCTCCGCTCTGCCTCCGCCTCCTCCCCTGAACGCACCGCCCTGCTCTGCTTCACCGCCCCCCCCCCCCCCCCAGCTGTTCATGCGGGAAGCCGGGGTGGGCAGAGAAGCAGGCCGCGGCTTCCTGCTCAGGCCCAGGGAGGCACAGCGGAGCTAAGCTCGAGTGGGGGGAGGGGGGCGCGAGGGGGGCCGCCCGCACCGCAGCAGGTAACCCGGGGGGGGCACGCAGGGGAACCGCTCCCCGCCTCAGCTCACCTCCGCCACCCTCGGCCTGAGCGGGAAGCCACAGCCTGCTTCTCAGCCCTCCCAGGCTTCCCGCTGAACAGCTGATTTGCGTGAAGCCGGGGGGGGGGGGGGTGCGGAGAAGCAGAGCGGGGCGGTGGGTTCAGGGGAGGAGGCAGAGTGGAGGTGAGCTGGGGCTGGGCGCAGGGAGCTGCCTGTGGGTGCTCTGCACCCACCAAATTTTCCCCATGGGTGCTCCAGCCCAGAGCACCCAGGGAGTCGGCGCCAAAGGCGCCACTTTTGATGTGATCAGTGGGGGAGCAGCCACTCCCCCAGTTCTCCCCCAGCTACGCTCCCCCACCCCTAGGAGCCAGAGGGACCTGCCGGATGCTTCCTGGGAGCTGCCCCTGGTAAGCACAGCCGGGACTTCCCACCTCGCCCCCCCCGGCAGGTGCCTCTGGCTTTTAGGGGTGGGATGGGCACCCACTACGTTGACCCACGAGACCCTCCTGCCCGGTTCTGCGGGCAGTCAGGGGACAGGGGAGGGGATGGATGGGGCAGGGGTCCTGGGGGGGGGTGGGCGTCAAGGAACTCGGGGGGGTTGGATGGGGCAGGAGTCCCAGGGGATGGGGGTGGGCAACGACCCCCTCGTGGGGTGAGGAGGGAACCCACTGTTAAGATTTTGGCAGCTCATCACTGGTTAGAGCCAGGATTTTTTTTCTACACTTAACTCAGAAATTGCTGACTGAATTTTGCTCAGGTTTTCCAGAAAAATATAACATTTCGGCTGAAAAGGTATAGCAAAATGTCAACTCAGAAGGTGAAATTTAAAAAAAAAGTTACAAGAAACTAAAATTAGGTAGTTCTAAGAAAACTCATGCCATGAATTTATAGTGGAAGCAAGTGCTGCTGTTTTAACATATCTGTTCATCTATTAATAATTGTGTTCTTGTACATTTTTTTATATGTTTTTGACAAATCAGTTTTAAAAGCATAGAAAAGCTATCAAGGTCACTCTTTCAAACTAAGCTGTTTTTTTTTAAAAAAAAAAATCTTTACCATGTAATTTTTATTTATTTGACTTCAGAAATTCAATAGCAGCGTTAGTTCACTCCCTCATCTGGAAGGCCAAACGAAGCACAATTTCATTTTAAATACTGCCAGACCTCATCCACAAGACAGCAGCCTTCCTCACATAACAAAGAACCTGCAGAATGTGAACCTATTGCTTCAGGTGAATTAAAGGACATCTCATTTTTATATGGAGTGTAGCTGTAGCCATGTCTGTCCCAGGATATTAGAGAGACAAGGTGGGTGAGGCAATATCTTGTATTGGACCAATTTCTGTTGGTGAGAGAGACCAGCTTTTGAGCCACACAGAGCTCTTCTTCAGGCCCTGAAGCTATTATCTCACTCACCTCGTCTATCTGATTGTTAGAGACTTTTGTTTGATGTTAACCGATTTGTTTCTAATGGAGCTGATGGAATTTTAGCGAATCTGATTAGTGACCTATCTGGATGTTTGTATATCTGTAGATAGATATAATTTACTGAAGATTTTTTTTCAGTTTCTATTTTCACTAGCACAGTTCCAGTTTAAACAAAAAAAAAAATTAGTGATGGGTGAATACCTAAAAGGTGTGGCAGCTAATTTGAGATATCGCCATAAATTTTGATGATTATCCAAAGTTACTTCAACCTTTTGAAGCCTTCTTCAATGTTGGCATTTAAAAATCCAACCAGTTCCGTCTGTCTTCCTCATTCTTCCCAACTCCTCTGTCCTTCTCTGATCCCTGCTCTCTAAATTCCTGTCTTTTTTCTTCAATAAATCAGATCTCTGATCTAAAGAGGTGACTCACTTTCTTTATCTCTACAATGTTGATCCTTTTCCCTTCCTATGTGTGATGTTACTGTAACAAATCTATGCTGGAGTCTCAGCAGATTTGGCAGGTTCTGCTGGGCCCCATTCTGATCTATCTTCAGATCTTATGGACTAGACTAGATCTTCAGATCTTATGGACCAGACATGGAGCACCCATGGAAAATATTAGTGGGTGCTTAGCACTCACTGGCAGCCAGCTCCTCCCTGCCTCCCCAGCGCCTCCCTCCCGCCCGCAGCCCCACTGATCAACTTCTCCCTCTACCTCCCAGCTGTTCCGCGGCATGCAGGAGGCGCTGGGAGGCAGTGAGAGGAGCAGGGATGGGGTGTGCTCAGGGGAGGGGACGGAAAGAGGTGGGGAAAAGGGGGGGCGGGAAGAGGCGGGGAGGGGGTGCAGCCTTGGGGAAAGGGGTGGAGTGGGGGTGGGGCCAGGGGAGGAGTGAGGGTGGGAAGAGGCGGAGTGGGGGTGGGGGCAGGGCCTGGGGCAGAACAGCTATCGAGCACTCCCTGGGTAGAGAGGAAGTCGATGCCTATGTTTCTGGATCAGAATTATCCCAGAATGCATTTTGCCTGCGATGCCATGGAATGCCTGGAGAATGCAAGCTTTATAAACAGCAGCTTGTCAGGTAGAGGTTTACTGAGACACTGCCATGGGTTGTATAACCTTTTTAGAAATGTGTGTGTAAGGGTTGAGTGGAGCTCTAGGGCACAGAACAACTTACAGAATGGGGTAGAGAGGCTGCTTACCTGAAATGATTCAAACTATCAAAAAGGTTGAATTCCGTGGCCTGATGCAGCCAACCATTCACGCACAAACATGAGCTCAGGTCCCATTGTAGTCTGCTTAAGTTTCAACTCTAAGAATTTCCAGTTCTTACCTAGCATCTTCTGTGAACAGGTTAATTTACTAATCTAAGGGTTTGGGGAGATTGTCTTGTGTTTTAAGAAAACACTTAAAAGCCATTGTTATAAGAAGATGCATAGAGGCCAGACTCCTTCCTAAAGCAAGGCTTAGAAATTCCACAGGAGTGTAAAATGTCCAATATACAAATCATGTTTAAGTGCTTTGGTAAATCAGGGCCCCTATTAGGATGGAGGTTTGAGGTCTTTTGTTTTGTTTTTTTCTAAACCTGTTTTCTCAAGCTTAGAAGTAAAGAGGCACACTTTGACTCCTGGAATCACAGAAGTCAGAAACGGAAAACATCTCTTAGATCATCTTGTCCACCTCCTCAGCAGAAAGACCAGGGCCAGATCCTCAACTTGTGTAAATTTTCATAGCTTAACTGAAGTCAATGGAGCTATGACAGTTCACACCAGCTGATAATTGAGCCCCAAGTATTGAATAGACATGGAAACTGAATTCCCCCTTTTCCCTTCAAGGTGTCTCTCTCCATGTTGCAATGAAGGCACATTGTAAGGGAAGTTTCCACTGTTGTTACCCATGCTGTACCTGTTCTCTGGATAAACGGAGGACTATATTCTCCAAGGATTTGAGGCCTTTTTTCAGCCCTAAATTAGCTTTAGAACATAAGAACAGCCATAATGGGTCAGACCAAAGGTCCATCTAGCCCAGTATCTTGTCTTCTGACAGTGGCCAGTGTCAGGTGCCCCAGAGGGAATGAACAAGGTAATCCTCAAGTGATCCATCCCCTGTTGTCCATTCCCAGCTTCTGGTAAACAGAGGCTAGGGACACCATCCCTGCCCATCCTGGCTAATAGCAACTGACGGACCTATCCTCCATGACCTTATCTAGTTCTTTTTTTAACCCTGTTATAGTCTTGGCCTTCACAACATCCTCTGACAAAGAGTTCCACAGGTTGACTTTAAACTTTAAAATCCCTAATAAAGTCCAAAGCCTCCAGCATTTACTTCTGAGTGGGCTACAGGCAGCTGATTTTATATAACGGTAGGGGATGAGCTGAAAACGAGTGAAAATACAAGAAAGCAAAATGAAAATCTTTGTTGTTTGGCAGGAAAACAGATCTCGAGGCCAGCCACATTTTTCCCAATTTAACCTTGCAGAAAACCTGCTTGAAAGTGCTACCAGAGTCCATCCCAATAGGCCAGAAACAGAAGAAACCAACACCAGTCTCAAGCTGCCTCTGACAGCTCCAGGTACAGTATGAGCAGAAACAATGCAATGCTAGAGAGAACAGTGTAACAAACAGCACTCACTGAGGTGAATTGCTGTAAGAGTTCACTGAAATGCCTTTCTTGGGGAGGGGATAGGGGAAGGGATGCATTAGAGAATTTTTAAATATAATTTAACTGTTGATATTAAAATGTGAAACAAATAGACTAGTGCAAATATATAAGTGACAAGAGGATCATAGAATCAATCATAGAATCATAGGACTGGAAGGGACCTTGAGAGGTCATCTAGTCCAGTCCCCGCAAAGAAACCATGGCAAGGGCTTGTCCGGGACGTGTGACCTTGTTGTGGGAAGGCAAGTCACTAAGGGTCTGTCTACACTTGGAGTTGGGGGTGTGATTCCCGCCTTCAGAAGGCACTACTCTCATTGAGCCAGCACACTAAAAATAGAATGGTAGCCATGGCAGTGTGAGCTGCAGGACAGTCTAGCCTCCCTGACTATCTACCCATATCAGGGTCTCTCATGGGAAAAAATTGGGTTGAACAAAATGAACAATTTTTTCCACGTTGTTTTATTTCATTAATTTTTCAGGTATTTGTTATCCTTTACAATTATTTTTAACAAATCTAGCTATATTTCTAAGTGAAATGTTATTTTGAAATGAAGAGTCTAAATGTTTCATTTTGAAAATGTCAAAACAAACAGTTTCAGCTTTTTAAAAAATATATATTTTTACATATTTTATTTGGCTAAAATTATTTGCTGAATTCTACCCCAATTTGTGAATAATTCTGTTTGAGTGACAAATGCATTTTTTGGCAAATAATCTATTTACCAAAAAGAAAAAAAAATCACCTGGCTGTAGCTGCTCGTCTCATCTCTTTGCAAAAATATTCCCCCTAACAAGGGAGTAGCAGAAGGACCTGGCAATATTTTTCTGGAAATCAACCATCAGTGACTACAAATAAGGGAATGGTAGAGCAAATACATCCCCACGTTGAACCTAACTCACTGCTGAACCTTTGTTATATAAACAGTGCCTAAATACTACTAGGCAATAATTATAGCCTGGTGATGGATCCATTAAAAACATACAAACAGATAGTCATAAGCAAAAATGACTGTCCAGTATATGGTGACTAAGAGTAAATTCTCCCTTCTGATCAGAATGGCAGATCTCAGCTCTGACATTCTGATTTCCTCAGGTTCAGGAAGCCTGTCATATATGGCACTACATAAACAAACAAGACACTTGGAACTGAAGTTGCCCTGTTCTTTCAAGGAGAATCTCACCCTCCTTACAGTATAATTCCATGTGCAGTTGTCAACAGAAAAATATGAACGCGCATTCCCTTTTATTCAAAGGCACTGGTACCAGTGATTTTGAATGAATGGGGTAGGTAAGCTCTAGTCTTTAACCTTCTGCTTTCCCTATGTTTGGACTTGTGGAAGTAAACTTTTTTAAAAATTGACTTGACACAAGGACACAGTGTGACACTCTGGTGACAGGAACAATTCTGGGCTCTTCAGTTGCTGAGAATTTGACTTAAACTAATAAGGCTGGCCTCAGACCAACATGCAGGCAAAATTAAGACAGCTTAAAACAGCTCATTGGTTTGACAGTTCAGCAGAGATCCTCTGTAGCACTGGAGGACTGATGCTAGGTTTAGCCATTATAAGGACTAAATCCACTTGTTTTCTGAGCCCTTTGCCTGGGGGATGGAAGACTGGTGGACTATGCATTTAGCTCTTTTTCGGAGGTGAGAGCATCTGACTTGAGTCAATGTGCTATTGTAAATATGCCTCAGGACAACTGTGATAGATGCTTTTTTTAGAAATTCAGGCGTGGGTCTTCAAAAGTGTTCAGCTTAGGCCTAGCTCTGCTTGCTGTGAAGTCAATGTAAATTACACCTGTGATCTGCATGGGAGTAGAGTTAGGCCAGTGCTGAGTGGATTTGAAATTTCCACCCTTAGTAAAGAAGCTAAAGCGTAACACAAAGCAGCATTAGTACCTTCTTATAACATAACGGATCGCTGGGCTTCTGTTTTCCAGGGTTTATTCATTTTGTTTGGGAGAAGGGAGTTACTGTTAGCAATTTTTGAGTTTTATGTAGATGGCTTTGGGGGCTTGCTTTTTGTATATACTGTAGTGAGTAATGTATATTATTTACATTACTCATTACAGTAGTATATACTGCAATAAGTAATACCTTTGTAATGTTGCCTCATGCACTTGAACAGAGCACTGTTTCAAACGGTACTTCGTTAAAGTGCCCTAGGAACCCTTTAGTGTGTACTGGCAGGATCTATCCTGACTAATTAGTGCTCAATACATTTGTGCACTTCAAAACTCACACCTCCATAGTCCTCATTACAGCTCTGTATAGACAAGCCCTTACATACAAGTAACCATTTCTGGTGTTTTTCCAGGGTTTATTGGATAAACATCAATTTCTTTTCTTTTCTTTTCTTTATTTGTTTGTTTATTTGTATTGGGGGTGTTTTATTGGGATTTATGAGTTAAAACCAAAAAATCAGAAGCCCTACAGATAGAATAAGCAGTGTGCAAATGAAGACAAGCTTCCAAAGACCAGCCACTCTGTGGATACACATTGGCCACCCCCATTTTCCACCCACAGGCGCATTCCAGACACTGTATACCCACAGTTCAAAAAAGGGAACCAATCACACTTACCAAACTTCTACCTACTTAACTGTGGGGGCAGATTAAGTAGTTAAGGCCAAAGAGGAAGATCAGGCAGCAGTGACAGCTGGGGCTCTTTTCCTCCCTTGGCCACCCAAGAAGAAGCATTAGCAGATACTTCCCAGAGCACCTGGGGTAAATCCATAGAGCCCTTCTGTGGAGCACACTGCCTCGTCATGCTCCAGCCAGACTAATCCTCCAGCTGCAAATGACATCAGTGACCTCATGATGTGACATCAGAATGGGGGCTCTAGTGGGTAATCAAGAAATATGCTTAGAAATACAGAGGATAGGTCTGACTTGTTTCTTCAACTCATGCACAACTGCTTTCTAAATAATACATCTAACAGTTTGCACTTAACACCATATTTCTAAGGAGCAAAATATACTTTGCAAACTTTACTTAGCTGAACCTCACTCATGGGAAGTACATAAAGCCATTTTACAGGTAGGCAAACCAAGTCCTAAGGGCCCAATTTTTAAAGAAGATATTTAGGTGCCTAAAGAAGCAGATAAGCACCTACTGGGATTTTCAAAAGCTGAGATCAATGGGAGTTAGGCACGTAGGTGCTGTTGACAATTCTACCAGGCCCCTAAATGTCTCTAGAAGACTGGCTCTAAGAGAATAAATGATTTGCGAAGGGTCACACAGCAAGGCAGAGTCAGGAAAAGAACACAGTTGATAGGGGAGTATAAGAATAACGAATTAATCACTTTACATTTAAAGAAAACTTTTACTGTAAGAATCACAATTGAATTGCATCACCAAGGTATTCCACATTTTCACTGCTGATTTTTTTTTCAATTCAGAAGCCTTGAAATATTTTAGAAACCAGTTAACAGTATATGAGCAAGAAGAAATTCTAAACTATGCAGAGCTGTGGTTTCTTGGTCTGGAAGCTAAAAAGATTGAAGGGTTACCTGAAACACAGAATAATAATTGTTATGATGATGAACATGGCACTTACATAAAGGTAAGAGGGAAAATCATGGTACTGGTATTCTGGGCAACAATATTTGTAGTGACTATTTGTCCACTGCTAGTTGGTCTATATGAGATAAATGAGGGTCTCAGATGACTTGCTAGCAGTTAAATGGCCACATTGCAAACCCATCACTATTGACAACCTGTTTGAATCTCAAAAGCGAAGCTCTGAATGGAGACCCACCTTCCCTTGACGCAAGGTTCATTAGTTGAGGGCTTGTGCTGTTTCTGCTAGTGCACTTCTCTCTCTCTCAACTTGTCCTGTGGGCGTAAGACGTCAGGTTTTGCCAGTCCAGCACCTTTCATGAGCAGTGAATTCACAAACATGCACACCACTCTAGAATATGAACCTTCAATTTGTGCCGGCACCAGAACCTTGCATTTTGTTTCCTTGTCTACTGCAGGTTCTGCATGACCATATTGCTTACCGCTACGAAGTGCTAGAGGTCATTGGGAAAGGGTCGTTTGGACAAGTAGCAAAATGTTTGGATCATAAAACCAATGAACTAGTGGCAGTGAAAATAATAAGGAACAAGAAAAGGTATGGCATGGCATGACTTCAAGAGGTTAAAGGGGTCTTTGATAGGCTGATACTTTTCTATTCATGAGAATAATCATCCCCTGCTTTATTATGGATAATTTACAAGTAATGGTCGGTTTATGCTGTAAGAAAAAGGATGCTTGCTTATTCCATATTTACAAATACTTCTAAAAATTTTGCGTGAGTTTGTTGGCAATAAAATTGGAAGGATGCTACGTCCTGGAGAGTCAGGCATGATGTGGGCAGGAGTGGTGCAAGCTCCCTGCACGTAGCTGGGCCAATGCACCTCATTTCTGACCTACTTCGTCCCCCACAATTCCAGTTATATTCCCCCCACTTCATAACTCTGCCAATTCACTTCTATCCTGACTTGCAAAACTGCATTTTATTCCAATACTGGACTCCCAAATAGCTTTGTTATAGAGTTATCCAATAGGGCTTGTTATAAGGCTTGTTTACATGGGGAAGTTAGTGTGAAAGGGTTAAGATGTGAATTTAAAGCACAATAGTTATTCCGCATGTGGGCATTCTTATTCTGCACTAAGAAGGCCTTTTTGCAGTTTATCTTAATCCACTTCAAAGTGGATTAACCGAAACATCACAAAGGCACTTTTAGTGTGGAATAAGAGTGTCCCCACACAGAACTATTGCAGAATAGCTGTTCCACACTAGATATTCTAGGCTTTTTTCCCCCCAGTACACAAACCCTTAGACCAGGACTACACTACAAAGTTTTGCCAGCATAGCTATGTCAGTCAGCGGTATTAAAGAAACACATCCCTGACAGACATAGCTATGCTGGCAAACCCTCCCCCACACCAATGTAGATTTAGCTCTACCAGCAAAAGAGTCCTTTGGCCAGTATAGTTTATGTTGTCTGGGTAGGGGGTTTGAAAGGAGTTTAACAAAAGAACTCCTTTTGCCAGTATAAGCTGAGTCCCACTTGGGGGCTCTGCCAGGATAGCTATACTGGTATAGCTGTATTGGCAAAGCCTTTGTAGCGTAGATCAGCTCTTTTACTCTGGAAAAATCCACAAGTGCAAAAAAGATGGTAAAAACCATAGGAATGGCAGGGTTATTCGTAAAAGAGATTAAAAATCTTAGGACTATTTAGTTTGGAAAGGAGAAGAAGAGGAAAATTGAATAAAAGGAATGATATGTGGAAAACCAGGATGGTGCTTGTATTCATTCCTCCTCGTAGCATAAGAACAAGAGAGCACGATCAAAAGGTAGCAAGCTTAAAATTGACAAAAAGGGAGCACTTTATTTTCCCAGCATAGAGTCAGTTTGATGAAAATAAGAGCCACAGGAAATCATCCAGGCAAACAGTGTAGTGTGATTTTAAAGGGTTTAGCTGTTGATACAGAAATGTATAAAATATACAGGGAATATTCATACCTATGCTGAGGACAAAGCAGAGCATCTTCAGAGGCTGAAAAATTCCCCGCTCTTCCAACATGATATAATGTTGCATAGTTAGAAAATAGGGTGGGGGACAATCACCTTCCTATGAAGCATCCAGCAATGACCCATTGCTGGAGACGGCATACGGCATTAGGAGGACCAATAGCTGGCTCCAGCATAGGAAATTTTACAGTATGGTCCTACAATTTTTCTTCCCCTCTTAGTAATGGCCAGGCTTGTTCTACTAAGCAGTGCTGTTGTACCAGGCCCAGAAAATTTTACTACTAAAATTCTTGGGGCCTGATCCAGCAGCATTGGAGTCAATGGGAGTTGTGCTATTATCTTAAGCAGGAAATTAATTAGGCCCTTTCATTGCATGCTTTATTCTTGCTTCAGTAAGCCTCTTGTACAGATACTATAGAAAACTGAAGACCTTGCTACTCTTGGGGTGAAATCTTGGCTCTGTTGAAGTAAATGGAAAGACTCCCATTGATTTCACTGAGGCCAGGATTTCACCCTAGATGCTCAAACATGTATTATTTGAAACATTTTTTCATTCAATTATTTTGCCAGCCAGGTTCAAAATAACCAGAATAGATAGTGGTTAGCATTATGAAGTCAGCATTTGCCAATAATTACCACACAGTATTTCTCTCTACTTAGACTAGGAAATAACTCTTGTAGTTCAAATTCTACTGTGTGGTAGTTACCGGTCACTACTGATTCTTTAATGAGAGCCGTTTGTTTTGTATCTGTGGCAAGATCATGTTGGTTGTAGTATTCCATTTACAATTAGACTAAATTAATCAGGTCCTCGCCATATCATGTGACTTTGTCCTATGCATGTAGATTTCACAATCAGGCTTTGGTAGAAGTGAAGATTCTCGATGCTCTTCGGAAGAAGGACAAAGACAATACTCACAATGTTGTCCATATGAAGGAATGCTTTTACTTTCGCAATCACTTCTGCATTTCTTTTGAACTGCTAGGGTAAGGTATATATTCTTCTACATATATCATGGGCCAAATGATATAGGATCGCAGACCCATACATGTTATGAAGATAACTTGTCTGTTATTTTCTTTCTTTTTACTGTTTTTGAGTAGGGTTGCCAACCCTCCAGGATTGTCCTGGAATCTCCAGGAATTAAAGATTAATCTTTAATTAAAGATTATGCCATGTGATGAAATCTCCAAGAATACAGCCAACCAAAATTGGAAACCCCATTTTTGAGTTGGTCGGTTGTGTTTTTTTCTGGTTCACACCATGTATGTTTAGTTTACAGACATCTGTGTTAATTTACACATCATTTCCTCTCCCTGCACACCCCACTATCAAGAGCCCTTGAAAAAGGATGGGGAACAAAGTAGAGAAAAATGGCCTGAGAATGTAGAAAGGACACAGATGATCTATTTACGTATAGGGCCAGATTGTGGTATTTAGCCACAGCCCTGAGAGGGATACTTCCTTTTCCCAAGAGGCACAATCCTTCCCCTAGCTCCCCAAAGCATAGAGGGAGCATACCTGATGCACCATCCAATGAGATGTGGTTGAGGCCCCTCCCCACCCTTTTGGGGGGCAATTTGCATCCCTGAGTGGTGCAAAGAAGAAGCAATCTCTCAGCACAGAGCCTGGGATTGACCTTAGCTCTTGGTGCTCACGGGTAGATGGGAAAAGGCTCCTTATTAGACTTCCTCCACCACATACACCATGTGCACCCTTATTAGAACCAGGCACAATCTGTGCATAATTCTTGTTCTGTGCATGTTATATTTCTTTAGCTGATGGAATGAAATGGAAAAAAAATTAAAAAGTGAATGTAGGGGTTGGTGAACATTAGGGTTTGTTATGCTGATCTGCCCTCTTTTGTTCCCCTTGAAAACTCCTGATAAAGAACATGTAGTTTAGGTGTGTCCTAATATTCAGTCTAACACTATATAAATAGTGCACAGCATTGCAATTTTTAGCAAGGGAAAACAAGCCGTGACAGACTCCCATAGGACATGGTGCTGAAAAATACCCATGATTCCCTCAAAATAGTAACCAGGTGGAGATGATAGAATAGGAGAAAAATACAGGAACCAGCAAGTGAACTTGACCTTTATAATTGCATCTATTGTCTCACAAACATGATAACAAATATCAGGAATGTGGGGTGTGTTTTAAAATGATTATTTCAGCTGTTTTTAAAGATACTGGACGTCAGAAGTTAAAAATACAATGATTGTTATTGTTTTGTGAATGTACTTTATAGGAGGAAGTTTGGAGAAATCATGGACATTTTTATTTTTCACATTTCTTGTAATCAAATGTCAAATGGGAGTTCAAGCAATTGCTTAGTTTTCTGTTTTCTAAAAAAAATCTTCTCCAATTGCATACAGATGTAGCAGGCTTTTCTTCCCATCCATTCTAGTATTCTCAGCATGCTGAAGACTCAGCAAATTATTAGAAGACTTGATCCCTGACTCTGACCTAAACTCAATGTCACATCCAGCTCATACTGATACATGTGAAAATGTGAACTCTGCCACGTGTGCTGATTAACATGACGTAATCAAAGGCCTCTTGGGTCCAATAAAGGCACCAGCCTGGGATCTCAGAAAGTCACTGTGGGAAAATGAGAGGAAAAGAGCTTCTGGCTATCCAGCAAGTTCATCCCCTTAAAAGAGACCTGGAACCTCTGACCATAACATGAAAGCATATTTTTGCCTTATCGGCCCAATGGTAATTTAAATTATTAGTAAAGCAATAACTTGATTGATGAACGTTGTTTCCTACAGAATGAAAGCACCATGTACTAGCTAGTTTGTTTTCTAATGGCCAGACTCTGCCCATCCCTTGTGTGGATGTGCAAGAGAGGGAGGTCCCCCTATATACAGTGTCTTGCACCTATGCTCAGTAACTGGTCAGAATTCCATTGGGGAACACAGCATCATCTCCCTTCTAGTGCTTGCATAGGTCCCAGCTGTCTGAAAGCAAGCTGGGTGAGGGCAGGGCAATAGCTGTGTCCCCAGCACAGTTGGTCAGATGCGTAGCAAGAAGCATGCTCCACCGTCTCCAAGAGCGATGAAGCTGTGACCCACTGTGACCCACAACCCCTAAGAAGAAATCTGCCTAATTCAGCCAGAATTATTTCTGGGATTCCAATGGCAACACAGCCCCTCAACACACATCACACCAATATGTCTCCGGCATACAGGGAAGAATCTAAACCTAAGATATTTCAGTTATTCTGAAAATTGTGACTCAATTCTACAAAATGCAAATGCTCTTGGTAAACCTTTGACACCTACTAGCAAGGTTGCCATTTTAGTTCATTGCTAGGCCCTTCTCCTACTCCTATGCCTCAGTTTCCCAAACTGTAAAATAGCAATTATAATCATGGTTACCTGCCTCAGAAGAGTGTTGCTTTATCATTGGTAAAGTAGTTAGGGGTCCTCGATTGAAAGGCACATTTATAGAAAAGAGGAGTAATCCAGTGGTTAGTGCACTAACCTGGGGCTTAGGACATCTGGGTTCAATTCCCTGCTCTGCTACAGACTTCCTGTGTGGCCTTGGGCAAGCCACTTTACCTCTCGGTACCTCAATTCCCACTTGTAAAATGGAGATAATAGCGCTTCCCTTGCCGGTGTTGTGGTGATAAATTTGAGATTGTGAGGTGCTCAGATACTATGATAATTGGGGCTATAATTGTAGATATCTAGAAATGCAGACAGTGCAAAACTACAACCAGGTAAAACAAATTTCATTGCAGACCTGAAAACTGGCCCAAGTTCATGGAAAATGTTTTGAGTGAACCTGAACAGAATGCTGAGTAAACCTGAGTTGAGCTCTCAGCAACACTGGAGCAGTTTATGGTTTCAGGAGGAACTGGAGAATTTGGTGTTTTGTCCCAAAAGCAAACCATGGCATTTTGGGGGGAGGGCTGCTTTGAGTTTTATGAACCCATAACTCAAAGTGAAACTCACACAAGTACAAACCTATGCAAAGTGAAATGGGAGAAAGGCTTATCCGCATGACCTGATATACATTGACACTGCTGAGCTTTTCAGTGCTCTAGTGAACAGCATCACTAGATTCTTATTATCAGCCCTACTGCAGCAGCACCATTGCACTTCCCATCTCCTTTCTGGCCATGGCATTGCCTGGTGGGGATCTTGCCTTGCTGAGGAAGGTTGAAGGAAACAGCTAGTAAGGGAAGCCTCTTTTTCTGTCTTATGTTTGTTTACTTGTTTTGCCCTTCCCGCTCCCATCAAACCACACATGACAGAAGTTAGTCACGTCACTTAATGCACTATTGAAAGGTGCTCATACTACATTGATGAGGACGGTATAAGAGCAATGGAAACTATACAGGTATTTTATCAAGGATGATTTTCCTTGAGCATCTGACCACAGGCACTGAGATACAAAGGAATTTATGGAAGGTGCCAAGTCAAAGGTCAATTAAAAAGAATGGGAACTGGACCAAACCTTTCTATCTCTTATTCCGCCAGTGAGAACGCTATTCTGCATGGTGAAAAGTAATGGATTTGTGACACCTGGTTCAATAAATAAATGTGTCCCATTGACATTACTCATCCATTAGATCTGGAGGATCAAGATATTTATGCTTATTATATGCAATATAACTTTCCCAAGGAAAACTTACATGTTGTTTTATTCTGGGTGATTCCTTTCTCTCATGTAAGGAAAACAACAAGAGGCTTTCTAATGAGCTCTAAACTATTCATGCCATAAACCCAAAGTGCCCTGGTCTCTCTGTCTCATCCCACAGAATAAATTTGTATCAGCTGATCAAAAAGAACAAGTTCCAAGGTTTTAGTTTGTCTTTGATTCGACGATTCACTCAGTGTGTGCTGAGATGTTTACAAATGCTCTACCAGGAAAAAATTATCCACTGTGACTTGAAACCTGTGAGTACTGTCATCTCATTATAAACCACTTTGTACAGTTCTTCTAAGGTGCATCTTATCTTTCACAAATAGAGAACTTCTGAAAGGATCTTTAAAACTCAACAGTGATAGGTAGAATCTATGATTCCTCTAAGGATACTTGTAGCTGGGGGATGTTATTCTCAGTTCAAGTAGACATACTCATGCTAGTTCGCTAGAAATAGTAGGTAGCAGTGCCGAGTACATACCCTCAGGGTCTGGGTAGGTTTGTACTCAGGGTGGCTGGTCCAGGATCCTGGCTCTGCAGCAACCTTGGCTTGAGCCAGGGTTCTCAGGGCTTCCAGGCTCCTGTTGTTGATCCAGGAGCCAAGCCCCAGTTAGAGAGGGGGTTTCTGGGACTTTGGGACTCCCAGCTTCATGGCAAAGAAGCTGGAAGCCCTGACATGGTGGAGTTGCCCCAGAGCTGCAGACCCTAGAAGCCCAGGGGCCCTGGCCACAAGGGGGTCCCTATTTCCTCCTCTTACTCTTTCTCTCTCATAACTTTCATTTGGAGTTTTGCTTTAGTTCAAATAATTGGGCATAATTGCCCTCCGCTATCAGTAAAGTGTATGAACAGGCAAGATAAAGTGATTTATATTACTATTACAGAGTTAAGCATAACCTCATCATATTGTACGTTACTTTTACCAAAGAGTTCACTAACCTACTGGGGTGTTATTGTCTTTCCCCCTTTTTATTTTTCCTCTGTAGGAGAACATATTGCTATACCACAAAGGTCAAAATTCAGTTAAAGTTATTGACTTTGGATCAAGCTGCTATGAACACCAAAGAGGTTTGCAGAAAAGTCAAGTTGATGTAATTTTCTTAATTAGATTTCTTAATTTTTAAAAACTGGAAAAAATGTTTATTTCATTGAGCTAATACAAGGACACATGCCCATCATTTGCATCTATTGAACTAGTAAGCCAATGGGGTTCTCCTTGTGTCACCTACCAGCGCTTTCCCCCACACTGCTGAGACTGATCTACCACCTTTGATGATGATGGTTGATGATGATATAGAAATTGCTCTTAGCGGGTGTAGGGAGTTGAAATGCTTCCAAGTGAATAGCCCCACTGATTTAAAAAAAACTTACTCTTTTCAGTGGGGGTTGACAGGATCAGACCCTGAGATCCTTTTTTATTTGCTAGTTAAGTTACAATTCATGCATTTTTTGAACCAAAAGTATTCTTTCCCTGAGTTGTGGTGGAATGAAAACAACTCGGGGCACTGGAGATAAAACAGCCATTTTAAAGAGATTTTTAAAATATTTTTTCTTGATAAGGTTTAAACAAAACGTACAACGAATAAACAAAACAAAACCAATAAACAAGAAATTAAACATAAAATGTGTCTTATAGCTGAATTGATGACAAAGAACTCACAACACTAAGAATAAATGTGTCGTTCAAAAGTGATATAAAGGTGAGGAAGATTGTAGCACTTGTTAAATGGGAGAAATCTATATAACATTTTCACTAAGCATGGGGGGAAAAATCATGTCCTGTGTTCTTCTCTTTCTCCCATTAAACATGTTTCTCCACTCAGACAATATATACAAATTCTGCCAAGCACCCTGCTCTGGATTTTGGGATGGTTGGGTTGAAGTCAATTAGATTTACACAATCTGTTTTTGAAAGAGAGGTTAATCATTTTAGGCTTTCTGATGTTTGGATACAAGACAATAAGAGATTCACCCTGGAATATCTCTGGAGAGGAATAATTTGAAACATAGAAATTCAGTAGAAGAAATGTGGAGCATGATTCGTCTCCTCTTAGCTTAAATAAGACGGTTTTTTAGACCCCTGGGAAGCAGTAACTGAAAGATACCGAAGGGCAGGTAGTAGAAGACAAAGTTAGATATTAGTTCATAGGATGATATGGCACAACCACAACAAAAACCCAATAGTGTGATATTGGCCAAAGAAACATGCCATATGTCGTCCCTTCCTATGCAGTTCTGGAGAAACTGCATCTAGAATACTGCTTATGTAGCTGAGCACCTTGCTCCCAGAAAGGTGTTGAACTGGAAGGAGTTAAAAGAGCAAAAGAATAAATAAAAAGGTCAACAGGCTAGTGGAATTGATGTAGGAGGGGAAAGTGACAGAGCTAATGTACCATCATTATATTTGGTTTGGCTGAATACCAATTAAAAGGGATTAGTTTACTCACTATGGTCCCAATGCTGGAATGTGACCTGCTGGCACATGTGTAGAGTCCTAGTTAAGACATTGGATGAAATTCTGACCCTACTGAAGTCAATGCTAGTTTTGCCATTGACTTCAGTGAAACCAGAATTTCGCCGAAAAGGTCTCTGAAGGTGTGGATTGCTTTGTGCTAGAAAATCCCGTTGCAGGACTGGGGCCTATAGAAGGGGAAGAATTGTTTGGGGCTGGTTCAAGGTGTATAATTGCATGTAAGGGAATTAACTAAGGATATTTGGCTGAATAATATCAGGAAACATTTCCCAAGAGCAAGATCTATTGCTCTGTGAAGTAGTTCCCAAAAGATGTGGGGAAGCACCCATCACATGCAATTTAAAATGGAACTGGATGAAGTATTAGAAACATATACTAGGGAACAATCCCTCTCTGGCTTATAAGGAAATAAGATATATTTGTCTTTTCTAATGTCTATGGTTCTCTAATATGAATTGCTGCCCTGACAACACTATGTTCCTTAGTGTCCAATTTTCTTTCCTAATGCAGTGTATACGTATGTTCAGAGCCGATTTTATCGCTCCCCTGAAGTGATTCTTGGTCACCCGTATGCTACTCCTATTGATATGTGGAGCCTGGGGTGCATCATGGCTGAACTTTACACAGGCTATCCCCTTTTTCCAGGAGAGAATGAAGTAGAGCAACTTGCCTGCATCATGGAGGTAGCTTCTGGGATATTTTAGTCATAACATCAAGGTGCTGTTTCCTCCATCCCTTACATGCATGTCTTGGAAACAGAGCATTTTGTAATTTGATGAATTGTTCAAACAGTACCTTCCCCGGGGGTTCATTGACATGAGTTTGCTAAACTGCACTCCCAGCAACAGAATGACACATGAAGAGACTCAAATATTTTCTGGAGCTGGGCTGGCTGTGAGAGGGAAGCTTATCACAGCCAGGGGGCCCAGTGAGAAGGAAGAGGCAGAATGTGAAGCTGCTGCCTCCGCTTTGTGTGGCAAACCAGCGGCCTGTGGTGAACGTTGTCGGTCTGTTCAGTCACTGTGCTATTTCTGTCTTTATGGGGAGCACACTGTAATGTGATCAGAATTGTAGGGAGCGGTTCTGACCAAAGAAGTATGTTTGAGTCTAAGGGGGAAGCAAAGCAAAATACAATATTTTAATTTTTCTCCTTTTCCTAATACATTTTTTGTTTGTACTGCCATGTAATGTACCTGGGGCCAACTGGGAAAATGATGCAAAAGTTATGGCAGGTACAATGTGTTGCAGTCAGTCTTCTAGGCAAGTCTGACTAATGAGAGCATATCACTTTGTTGCCCAGCATCCTATGCTAGCTCCCTGTCTGATTTTAAACCCAGGGCAAGCCCTGACTTAGCAGGTGCAAAGCTGCTGCACTGTCCCTCTCTGCAGTCTCCCACAGTAACTACGTTGATCAACAGGAGTGCTATTCTTCAGAGTCCCCCTGTGAAACTTCCACGGCTGGGGAAAGAGCTGTCTCAACAGAGGGATGTAGGTGTTGTAGATGCTATTAGTCAGATCAGAATGAGCCCAACTGTGAAAACAATTCTGTTTAAGAAAGACCTCCATTAATGACAGAGCAACTTAGCCTGGCAGCGTTCTTTATGGAAGATGACAACCATCAAAATTTATCTACTGTGAGAAGACAGCTTAAAATGGAGAGTGTGAAGTCCATTTTCAATCAATTATAATGGATCCCATGGTTCTGTATATGGACCTTAGATACTGTATTACAGGGAGAGGCACATTAAAAATGAGGGTGGGTTAGAGAGAGCTGTAGACATTTCACTCCATGCATCTGAAGAAGTGGGTTTTTTACCCACGAAAGCTTATGCCCAAATAAATCTGTTAGTCTTTAAGATGCCACCAGACTCCTTGTGGTTTTTGTGGCTACAGACTAACACAGCTACCCCTCTGAGACATTTTACTGTAAATTGCCACATGTAAATAAGAGGAGGAGGAACAGCATATCCATCTTTAGCCAAGGCTGCTAGAGATGTTGAAGAAATAGTGAATAACTCCTCGTATTAATTTTCTGTCTTGAAGATATTGGGTCTTCCACCAGCTGATTTTATTCAGACTGCATCAAGAAGACGAACGTTCTTTGGTAAGCACCTGTGATTATCTTTCTTTATTGAGTATCAATAATATTATCAATATTATAATTATATATAATCAATAATATTATCTTTCTTTATTGTATCACTCCCTGGGCTTTTAAGTCTCCTCTCTGCTATTGCCTTTGATGTGCAGGTGGAGAATGGGGTTAGAAGAACTTCAGATTCTTCTTACCTGGGTCACCACTTCATTCAAACTGCTTTTAGGAACAAATATCCATAAGAAATAAATAATTTGAGGACTATACAAAAACTCAGTGATGTGCTGTCGATAGTTTAAGGTCCTCCCACTGCAGAGATAACAGAGGAGAGACTGAGAAATCTATGTTTGTTTTCCTGTTTTAAAACAAGTGTTTTCTCATTGCTAAAACCATGGAAGGAGGCAACACCACTTAGGAGACAAATCTGTATTAAGTGCACTTTACTAGAACTGATTATTCTTTGGTCCTGAAAAATATGCAAAGTAAAGTGGTAACACAGCACAGCATTCAATCCGTATAATTTCAGATAGCTATGCTAGAGGGATTACTCACACAGCAGTGCAAGCCATGTACTGGTGGGATGGTTGTAATATGGGAAAACGCATTTCATTGCTCTCATAAGACCCTGTTCAGGACTTCTTATTCACACTGACTTCAATAAGGATTTTACCCTAAATAAGGAGTCAGAGTTTAATGCCAGAAGAGACCACCAGATCATCTAGTGTGGCCTCCTGTGTATCACAGGTCACCAGCACCACCCAGCACCTACACGTGAAACCAAACAACCAAAATGAAACCAAAGAATTACAGCCCTCAGGAGAATAGACTGTTATGTGCCACAGGCAGAGACTAGGAGGGACCGAGGTCCCTACAATGATAAGGAAATGATTAAGGGAGATATACAAGAAAATCCCTTCCCACCTATTGTGCTCAGACCCTGAGCATATGAGCAAGAACCAACCAGCCAAGCACCTGGGAAAGAGAGAATTCTCAGTGCCATCTCACAGGCCTGGCCCCAAGTAGGGTTCATTGTGTTCTAGCTAAATACCAACTGGGTAATTATGTTCAACCTACCTACCATTCAACAAGCTTCAATGGAACATGGCATTCTTCACTTCCTGTCCTAAGCAGCTGTGTAGTGCATTTCTGTGTTGTTAAACAGTTGTCATGTTTCACCTGAGATAGGTGCAGGTCAGTGGTAGGTAAAGATATTTCTTGTGTGTAAGTTTGTGAAGAACTTTGGGGTCCTTTTGGATGAAAGTCATTATGTAAATGTAAGTCATTTTCCTTATGGATTTAAATCTCTTTGTAGGACTCTGTAAAGTTCATACTACTGAAGGGCAACATTATAACTACAGCTAAACTGTTACTGTGCAAAATGTTTATATGACTTAAAAGCATATTTTGTTTTTAAAGATTCCAGAGGTTTTCCTAGAACTATAACAAACAGCAGGGGAAAAAAAAGACACCCAGACTCCAAGGATCTAAGTATGGTATTAAAAACTCATGATGCTGCTTTCCTGGATTTTCTGAGAGGCTGCCTAATGTAAGTTACTTTTTACTTCTTTATTTTCTGCAGACTTGTTTGACATTAAGTCCCTGCTTTATTTCTCTTAGACCTTTACAAACTTTTGTATCTCCGTTTTTTCACCAATGTTTATTTTATAGGCCCATCCTTGTAGCATTTGAGTGCCTTTGACAAACATTAATGAACTTTTTTGCCCTAGATCCCTAAATGGCCCCCTCAAGGATTGAACTCACAACCCTGGGTTTAGCAGGTCAATGCTCAAACCACTGAGCTATCCCTCACCCCCTACTGTGGACCCTGTCCTGCAGAGTGGGGGCTAGGGACACACATGCCTAGGGACAGATCTAACCAGGAGTCAGAAACTCTGAAGTTCTTTTTTTTTTTTAAACACTCTATTGTATTTAGTATGAAGTACAGTACAGATTGGGCAAGACACATAACTAGAGGTCTACTAAATTCACAGCCATAAAAATTCATCATGGATTGATTATCTGGTCTCCCCCATGAAATCTGGTCTTTTGTGTACTTTTACCTATACTATAGGGTAAGAGTATACAAAAGTACACAGTGTTTCTCAAACTGTGGGTCTTAACCCAAAAGGGGGTTGCAAGCCTATTGTAGGGGGGTGGCAATATTGCCACCCTTACTCCTGCGCTGCCTTCAGAGCGGGGTGGCCGGAAAGAGGCGGCTGCAAGCCAGATGCCCAGCTCTGAAGGCAGCACTGCCGCTAGCAGCAGCGTAAAAGTAAGGGTGGTCTGGAATATATTATATGAATGCATCTGCAAAATTTGCTATTTATGCTGTGACTGACCTGCAAAAAATGTGCTATTTCTCCACGGTTTAAGTAGACCCCGGCACAAAATCTCTCTGCACATTAGTTTTACTGTCTTTAAATTGGAAATAATAATACTGACTTTCTTAACTCATTGGGGTGATGAAAGGATTAATTAGTAAATGTTTATAAAGCTCTAAACCCTGTGTCTGTCTTCTCTAGTTAGACAGTAAGCTCTTTGGGGCAGGGACCATCTACTATTTTGTGTGCTTAGCATAATGGGGTCCCATTCTTCGTTGGTCCTTAGGCGCTGCTGTAATAAACATGTTCAATAATAATAGTAAACCATGCTGGCCTGTATCCCACTCCTGAGGCAACCACCTATTAACTTCTGTCTATTATGAAAATCAGTCATTTAATACAACTCTTGTTCCTGTGACCTAACAATTTTTGAATCCCTGACAAGTCTTTGCCTTTTGTCCCTTGGGTATTTTTTTCTTTTTACTACTTCTATGTACTACTTCTGAAAAAATAAACATAGTTCTGGGCCACTGTAGATGGGAAGGTTTCAAAAATTATTCAATAGCATTTTTTCATGCTAGTTATTGGAGTAGATTCCTATCAACCAGGGGAACCTTGAGGGCAAGTCAAGGTCCAAACATTTCCCAGGAAGTTGTGGGTTGAAATCCTGACTTTATTGAAGTCAATGGGAGTTTTGTCATTGACTTCAGTTATTCTCTTAACTGACACTGATCAACTGCAAGTTTTTCATTGCTGGTGAATACAAATAGCAAACAATTTCTGTTAATCTTCAAGGAAGATACAACTTCAGTAGGTTATCTAGATCATAAACCCTTTGAGGATAGAAACCTTCTCTTCATGCCTGTTGGTAATTGTCTTGCACACTATGGGTGCCATGCAAATGATAAATAAGTACCAACAAATATCATGGCTGTCTTCATTTCTTCCTTCTGAAAAAAAACAACAACCCTGTACATTCATTTGCAAATGAAGTGCAGCACTTGAGCTTCCAGCATGTTGCCACTGTCCCCCTGTTACCACAAAGTAAAGGTGACCTGTTATGAATCAAACTGAGGCGGAAGAAGCAAAACTCTTGGGAGTTGAGAGTGCTGAGCACTTCCCAGGATTGCATCTCACAGACCTGCTAGTATGTGGTGTGATCTTTTATCTTGAAAAATAGAAGTGGTGGAGACTAACAAAACACTCTAGGAAGGTGGATTTAGTAGTATACTGCTGCAAAACTGTCACAAAGATTTACCAGCCTACACACAAAATACTCATCTGCTTTTTACCAGAATGATGGATGTTAATAATCACACTAACAATGTTTTATTCACCAGCCAAAATAAAAGACTTGAACCAGCGAAGGATTGAATTTTGAAAACAATGAACCAGATTTTGCTCTCACTTACATTGATGTAACTTGGCGCCGGAGGAGTTACTCCTGATTTACACCCATGTAAGTGACAGCAGTATCAGCTCCCTTGCCTGTTTTACTGTTATCTATGCATTATGTCAGGTTGGAATTTTGGACCGTGTTCAGCACTTTATGTGCAAGATCTTTGTTACCCGTTATTATTACTTTCCTGAAGAAACCCTCAAAAACAGCTTCAGGATTTACTACTCTGTTTGTAGGGTTGCTCTTCTGTAAATCTCAACTTGCAGTTATGTTGTTTTGAACGGTGACCTAGTTACACAAAAAATCTTTCCCTTAACGAGGAACATCCCTTTAACATTCCAGTGTAGTGGCCCAGTATCTTTCTTACAATGGCTCTGTGGAGTTCTAATGAGCGCCATGGACAGTTTTGACATTAGACTAGTCAGAAGAATGGAATACAGTTTGTATGAGGTACAACTAATTGAGGAAGTACCTATCTGCTAGGGGATTGCAACTGCTGCTCAATTCTAACACCTTTTCTTGGCACTAACATCATTTTAGGATTTTAAGGCTCTTGGGCACATATACAGAATGAATCCTCTGATAATATTGTGATTTGCATGTGAGGATCTGTGGTAAGCATTTGGCTGTTTGATACTGCACAGAATTTGATCAGTAATTCAGGCAAATTTTCAGAAAGCAGAAAGAGGGTTTTGGCAAACGGAATTATGGATAAAGGCAAACAGGCTATTTTACTGTTTGTGAATTTGAAAAATGTCTTCATGGCTCAATTTTCCTGAAGACAATGAAAGTATTTTCTGGCCTAACCTAAGTTTAATGTAGTTTTCATTTTTAGCATTATAAACAAACACTGTTCAATAATTATTTATCATTTGTATATTTTAAGGTGGGAACCTGCCCTCCGCATGACTCCGGATGAAGCAATGCAGCACACATGGATCCAGGAACCAAGAATACATAAATCAAAACAAAATCGCCACTCTGCAAGTGAAAGCTCCTTCTTCACACCAGAGAAGAAGGAGAATGTATATAAACACACACTGTCTGAACAAGGAGGTGCAGTAGTCTGAATATTTGAAGTTTTTTATTCTTAATAATATTCATCGCTTGTACGTGTTGGCAGTTATGATTTTTAGAGGCCTTCATGTCTGAGCAAATAGCTTTGTTAAAAAGAAAGGATGAAGTAATGTAAAATGATGGAATGCTCCATAGAAGCATCGGCCATACCCACAGCCAGAGGTTTCAGAGTAGCAGCCGTGTTAGTCTGTATCCGCAGAAAGAACAGGAGGACTTGTGGAACCTTAGAGACTAACCGATTTATTAGAGCATAAGCTTTCGTGGGCTACAGCCCACTTCATCGGATGCATAGAATGGAACATATAGTAAGAAGATAGATATATACATACAGAGAAGGTGGAAGTTGCCATACCTCCATTGGCCACACCACTTCTTTCCCGCTTCTTTGGTAGAAACAGAGAGTTACCCGGTGGGTCATGTGGTTTATCTGCAGCCCGACAGGCTAAATATAACAACTAAAGGCCCATAGGTTCATGCAGAAAGAGCCTTTATACAGTGATCTTGGTAGGAAAAGAATCAGAGACAGCATCTGCAATCCATCCACAATGCACTTTAGTTCTTAGGGCAGAAAAAATGCATGGGGGTTGGTGGTTCTGTTCCTCTGAAATGTTGAGGCAATAATTGATTGGGCCTTTGCAGATTTAATTTGGGCCTGTGGACACATTACAGTTTCACACTGTCATTTTTTTATTTTATTTCATACAGAAGAAAACACCTGTCAAGACATGGTTGATAAAGTAAAAGGTGAACTGCCTGAAAATCCTACTGCTGCAACTGAAAGACTAACTCTCAATGCAGCTTCCTCAGACACAATGGAAAATAAAGTGCAGCACACAACCAAACAGGTTATTCCAGAGAAAGATCTGGAAAACCCAGTGGAAAAGGCTATCAAACGAGACAAGGCAGAACATAGCAGTGAAACAGCTCTTCACAAAAATTCAATGTTCTTACCACCAATTAAGTAACATTCTGCACAAGCAGCTATTGGTCTGGTTTCTATACCTGCCTGGTATGTTTTGTAGGTAACCATTTAACTGTACAATATTCAAGAACATCATTTTAAATTATAACTCTCCACACATGGGCTGTGCACGTTCGTTAGACATTTTTAATCTCGATTAGTCCAGGTAACCAAAGCAGAATGTGCGTTGAACGTTCCTGAACGTTACCAACATTCTTGTTGTGATCAGAGATTCTTCACAACCCACAGCAATATTTTTAATAAAAAGGAGACTCTAGAGGTGGATAGAGACTTATTCTTGGTATTATACTGGACACTTGCATTCAAAGACTCCTGCTTCTTGGGAGTTAAAAGCCTAGAAAAACCACAGAGGTCACAAGGTCTGAATCTAATCTCATTTAAACCAATATAAATCAGAAATAACTCTACAGAGGTTAGTGGATTTATACCAGCGTAAATGAGAGGAGAATCAAACTCATAGTGTCTCCCTCTCTGAGAGGGGAGAGTCAGATACGGGTCATTGGTAGCACCTCTGAACAGAATTCGAAACCCATGTTAAGTTCTATAGTGACATGCACACTGCAAAGCAGATATTTATAAAAGGCAACAGGAGAGAAGGCTACCAAACCATGGTATGCATTACACCCTTCTACAGGGACCCCACTCCCTTTTTATATCAAACCAGAAGGGTGGATGAAAGAGAGAGTCAATGTCCAGGTGAATGAACCCTCAAAGGGAGTCTGACTTAATGCATTACAAAATCAGATTTATATGACTGCCAGCCCCAGTCATTAACCTATCTTTTGACATATCTTTACAGCACCCAGCACAATGGGGATCTGATCCCTGACTGAGGCTATAGGTGCTACAAATAAGAATAATAAGGACGCTATCCTGCAGGATTCAGGGAATACCATCTCAGTGATCTCATAGTGGTCCCAGAGCACAAGAGCAATTGGGTGGGTTACTGGAGTCACACTATCACACATAGGCTCTACAGGCCAGGAAAAATTCCTGCAGGACATAGGAATGATCACATCAATGACCTCATCAAGGACGAAGACAGGCAAACTGTCCTGTAGGATACAGGGTGACTGTATCAGTGACTTCCTGGAGGCCCTATACCAGGTGATAGAGGGTTGACTGTATCGATGATCTCACAGAAGTGTTGAGCAGGTAAACTGTCCTGGAAGATACAGTCTGACTGTATCATGTAGCTTAGAAAATGTTTGTGCTAAGGGCAAGGGTGCAAGGAACTGCTAAGAGCCAGCAAAGGCATGAAGGCAAGAGGATAAATTGGATGTCAGAGACAGAGCACAGAGTTCAGCGGCTGGAACTGTTTGAAGTACTATCTGTATACCATCAGGTTCCTGCTTGACACTGGAAACTATGGGAAGCCCATGAGTATCCAACTGAAATGCTGATTACCTGTTGGACGCTGCTGATAGTTCTCACAACATTACTACCTGAAACATCCCTGCAATCAAACACTGAAAAAAAGACTATCGCCACTCTCAGAATTGTAGTTGAATAGCAGAGGGGGAATTCAGGCTGTTTGAATTTGATTATTATTCATTCTCCCTCGCTATTGTGCTTAGTGACTTAGATGCTTAGATTACTCTCATCTAAAATAGCTGTTCTCCTCTCAGAGTTACTCACTTGGGTATTTGTCTGCTCCAATTGGATCAATTTGGAACTGCAGTCATTCTTGATTGCACTGGAGTTCCCAGAATGAAACTAAAGACACAGTTTGGCTTGTTGCGTCTTTGCTGCAATTACATTCTCTAGATGATCTGTTTTGCAGAGACCATCTTCCAGTAGCTTTATTATATTCTCTGGCACGTACACTGATATCTCCCAACTTCGCAGTAAACCTGCTGTTGAACATCCCAGGAGCATTCTCAGTGCTGAGGGTGATGTGAGATAGAAAATCATCTGACACTGGAATTCAGTCTAACCATCCTCTCACTCATCAGAGGCAGAGTCTATGTTGATGGTATTTGAGTATAGTTGCATAGCTCCATATTTGTTTCATATTTTCCCTTCCTTGTGTCCACATTTTTCATGTTAAGTCATCAGCCTCCACATCCATCTCAAACATGGTCACCTCCTTCATTCTCTCCGGACAGTGTCTCCTTTAGTTAACAATCAGATTCATGCTCAGAGACCACAGGGATGAGCATTGGGTATAAATTCTTAGAGAGGCAGGCAGACAGCTCTTCTCTTCAGGTGCCTCCACTGCCCTCAAGTTCTCCTGCAGAACAGAAAACAGTGGGTGTGGCCTATCATGTACATGAAGCCCTCCTGTTCTTCATGCAGTAAAAGGAGTCTCCAAAATACAGAGCAAGCCTGTGGTCAGTGCTCTGCTCATTGTGCCTAAGAACAGGCAAAGTGACAAATTGTTGCAAGCCAAAAGAATACCTGAATGACTCACAGTTTGAGAAGCCCAATTTACAGGCCTTATTTTATCCCTATAGCTTAAATGTACATTATCTTTCCTTTTTTATAGTTCTTTTTTTAAAAATGCATTATGGAACCTGTTGTCTGTTAATAATAATCGCACTGTGCCCTTCTGTAGCACCTTGTGCTCAAGAACTAAAGGCATTTTGCAGATATAAATTAAGCACCACAACACCCCCCATTAGGTTGCATATGTATTATTATTAGGGCTGTCAATTAATTGCAGTTAACTCACGTGATTAACTCAAAAAATTAATCGCAATTAAAAAAAGTAATCGCAATTAATTGCAATTTTAATTGCATTGTTAAATGATAGAATACCAATTGAAATTTATTAAATATTTTTGGATTTTTTTTACATTTTCAAATATATTGATTTCAGATACAATACAGAATACAAAGTGTACATTGCTCACTTTATATTATTATTTTTGATTACAAATCTTTGCACTGTAAAAATGATAAACATAAGAAAATCACCTCATACGAGTACTATAGTGCAATCTCTTTATCGTGAAAATGCAACTTACAAATGTAGATTTTTTGTTACATAACTGCATTCAGAAACAAAACAATGCAAAACTTTACAGCCTACAAGTCCACTCAGTCCTACTTCTCATTCAGCCAATCTCTAAGACAGACAAGTTTGTTTACATTTATAGGAGATAATCCTGCCCACTTCTTATTTACATTGTCACCAGAAACTGAGAACAGGCATTTGCATTGCACTTTTTAGCCGGCATTGCAAGGTATTTATGTGCCAGATACACTAAACATTCGTCTGCCCCTTCATGCTTCAGCCACTGTTCCAGAGGACATGCTTCTATGTTGATGCCGCTCATTAAAAAAATAATGCGTTAATTAAATTTGTGACCGAACTCCTTGGGGGAGAATTGTATGTCTCTGGCTCTATTTTACCTGCATTCTGCCATATATTTCATGTTATAGCAGTCTCGGATGATGACTCAGCACATGTTCATTTTAAGAACACTGTTGCTGCAGATTTGACAAACCGCAAAGAAGGTACCAATGTGAAATTTCTAAAGATAGCGACAGCACTCAACCCAAGGTTTTAGAATCTGAAGTGCCTTCCAAAATATGAGAGGGATGAGGCATGGAGCGTGCTTCCAGAAGTCTTAAAAGAGCAACACTCCGATATGGAAACTACAGAACCCCAACCACCAAAAAAGAAAATCAACCTTCTGCTGGTAGCATGTAACTCACATGATGAAAATGAAGATGTGTTGGTCTGCACTCCTTTGGATGGCTATCGAGCAGAACCCATCATCAGCATGGAAGCATGTCCTCTGGAACAGTGGTTGAAGCATGAAGGGACATATGAATCTTTAGTGCATCTGGCATGTAAATATCTTGCGACGCCAGCTACAACAGTACTATGAGAACAACTGTTCTCACTTTCAGGTGACATTTTGAACAAGATGTGGGTAGCATTATCTCCTGCAAATGTAAACAAACTTGTTTGTCTGAGTGATTGGCTGAACAAGAAATAAGACTGAGTGGACTTGTAGGCTCAAAAGTTTGACATTGTTTTAATTTTGGATACAGTTATTTTTTGTATGTAATTCTACATTTGTAAGTTCAACTTTCATGATAAAAAGATTGCACTACACTACTGGTATTAGGTGAATTGAAAAATACTATTTCTTTTATTTTTTACAGTGCAAATATTTGTAATAAAAAATAAATATATAGTGAGCACTGTACACTTTGTATTCTGTGTTGTCATTGAAATCAATATATTTGAAAATGTAGAAAACATCAAAAAATATTTAAATAAATGGTATTCTGTTATTGTTTAATGGTGCGATTAATCATGCGATTAATCGTGATTATTTTTTTAATTGTGTGATTAATCACGATTATTTTTTTTAATCACTTGACAGCCCTAATTATTATCCAAATTCACACAGCAAGTCAATGCCAGAGCCAAGAAGGGAACCCAGGAATTCTGACTCTGACTCCCTGTTCTCTCTCTTACTTGATCTTAAATTAAATTATGTATAATTTACTTAATGTTGCTAAATATATTGTCATGTTACTCATGTAATATTCTTAAAACACTACATTCTTAATAAAAATAAAACAACAAAAGAAGCAGCCATTTATACCTTTGCACCCTGGTTGTTAGATCCTTGTTTAATACTCTGAGACATGAACGTCAGGTTTGTATAATTTTTGGTGGTGCCCAGAATGGGTCCAAGCAGAGCCATCCTGTCCATAGAATGGACTGGGGCAACCGCCTCGGGCCTCGCACTTCGGGGGGCCCCGCACTTCAGGGGGATGTGGGGTCCAGGGCAACCTGGGGGGGTTATCGGGGGGCCTGGCCCCAGCCTGCCCCGCTCTGCTCTGCTCTGCCCCGCTGGCTCCCAGTGTCAGTCAGGGGGAGGGGGTGAAAGTGAGAAAGAGGCGGGGTGGGGACAGGGGCTGGGGGAATGGATAGAGTGGGGGCGGGGCAGGGGTGGATCAGGGACAGGAAGGGGCGAGGCAGAGCAGGGTGGGCTGGGGCCAGATTGCTCAGTGCTGCTGGCACCAGGCCTCCCCGCTAACCCCACAGGCCCCCTGGTTCCCCTGTCCTCCTGAAGCACGGGGCCCCCCAAAGTACAGGGCCCCCAAAAGGCGGAGCCCGGGGAAGTTGCCCCAGTCCGTCCTATGGACAGGATGGCTCTGAAAATATAAGCCCTAACATTGGTGGGGCTGGGCCCACGTTCCTGAATATTGGTGGAGCACAGGCACCACGGGCCATATAACTCACTGCCTATGTTCTGAGGCCATCTAGTGTTGGAAGTGGTTTCACATTTGAATTTTGAGGCGTGTATTATTTACTGCAATTCTTCAGATTCTCTGTTTAGCAATGTTATACCAATTTCTCCCCCCCCGCCCCCCAAAAATAGTATTCTAGCCAGCTTAGTAGTTTGAGCACAATGTAACACTGGGATGATCTCAGTTTGTATCTAGAACCTGGTACTTACTCCACAAGTTAGCAGCGGCAGGGTGTGCTGCAGAAGCAGCATGTGTAGCCCCGAATTAGAAAATGTTCCCTTTGCGGTTTTAGGAGCAAAGTTCACCACTGGCAGGAAGAGAACCCAGGAGTCCTGTAACCCAGCCCCCCATGCTCTAATCCACCTGATCCCACTCCTGTCCCAGAGCTGGGGATAGAACACAGGAGCCTTGGCTCCCAAGCTCCCAGCCTCCCCTGCTCTAACCACCGAAATGTCAACCCCCTCCCAGGGATGCCTCTACTGCTATCTCCTCCCCCAAGGCAAGGCCCAGGTAGCTGGGGAGAGGTGCCGGCTGGCTGAGCTCCCCTGGGGAAGGAGGGCTGTGGATACGTGAGTTCGCAGCTCACCCAGCCGTACAGGTGGGCAGGAATGTGCTGCAGGGGGGAAATGTGCCTCAGGGTTGATTTTGCAATGCTCAGGGCTGTGAAATCTCCCATCTGCATCATGGGGCAGCCTTGGGTGACCTCTTCAGGGCAGGTATTTGCCCACCTGCCTGCCGTACCCACAGCCAGCTGCTTCATCGTTGCTCTGTTCATGGCAGGAAATGCCCGGGCAGCATGTGGGAGCCCCTGCCCCTCTGCCTGCTGTCCGGTCTCCTGGCCACAGATGAATTCATCCATCCCTGGACACAGGGATCCGGGCACTGGAGGGGGTGGGAATTCGCCCGGGGAGTGTGCCTCTTTCAATGGCGGATTCTTGGGTCAGGATGGAATATGTGGCTAAAACCAGCGAGAGGAAAACCCAGAGCAAGGTCCATCCGGCTGACTTGGGGAGAGCAGGGGTTTGACCCTGGGACTCCCACATCCCACATGAGGGCCCTGGCCAGTGGGCTGTGGGTCACCCTGGGTGATGGAGTCGGGATGTGAGTCCATCTGTCCTTCTCCTAGATCCTCCTCCAAGAGTGACAAGGAGCCGGAAAAGTTTGGAAATCATGTAAAATTCTCAGGAGCCAGGAAAATTGTCTCCCACTGCTCTCCACTTGTAATCCTGCTTGGAAATGTTAGCCTGCCCCCCTAGCACTGAGATACCTGCCAGGACGCCTGGGTTCTATCCCTGGGTCTGGAAGGGGAGGAGAGGGTGGTCTAGTGAATTAGAATGGGCTGGGAATCAGCAATCAGGTCTCCTGGGTTGTATTCTTGGTTCTGACTCAGACTCCACCTCTTTGTGCCTCGGTTTCCCTATTTATTAGGTGGGGATAATATTGCCTTCCTACCACCTAGAGCAATGGCAAAGGCAGGGAGGAGGAGTTCTGAGGTTGAAGTGATGTTTCCAGATGAAAGCTCTGAGAAAACCCAAAGTGGACCAATTGTTTTCTTTCTTCCTTCAATTAAAAAAATTATGTTCATTTAATGAATCCAAACTCTCCCAAAATCTGAACAGGAAAGAGTTAACAATCATGGGATCTCTTCAGCCAGCCCGGATTTCTTAGCATGTATGATGGAGGCATGAAGCCATCAATGGAAAGGGTTAACAATCATAAATCAAATTCCGAAGAAGAGAATTGACACGACCACAGATGAAAAGTGGGCCAGGAGCTCGATCATGGCTGAGCTAATGTTACTCTGGGAGGCAGAGTCCCAAAAACAGCAAGTCAGAAAGGGGGGGTAGGTGAAAGGTTCACCCAAAAGCCAGGCAGAAGCCCCTCTCCACAGAAGCATAATTCTATTTTTCTGTTTATACAGTCATGTGGTGGTTGTTTGCACACACGAGTTATAGCCAGCTCTGCAGCTGAAAATTTACTCCAGCCACAGACAGGCAGCAAACAAACTTGTCTATGGCTTTCAAGAAGATACAAGTAACCAGCTAGCAAGATGCCTTTCCCCATACATTGAGTTGTATGGAACTGGGCAGAGTTGGGACAAAAGCACATAGAATTTCTCCAAGATCTACTTGCCCACACATTCAGTGAGGTGGCATTGGTGGTAAGAACTACCACAGCGCCACCTCTTGGTTCCAGGTGGTATTTATCACATGGGCACTGGAGCTGGGATTTGAACTGAGAAGGGATTTTTCCTACCACCAGGGAGCGCTCTGCTATGCGAGGTGTGTGAATCTAAAGAAGAATCATGCTTCTGTCCCCTGCAGCTCTTTGCCCCTTTGGAAGGGACCTGCCTCATCGGTGTGGCAGGGTTCAGCGTGGGTGAGTGAAACAAGATGCCTACTAAGTGTAGATGCAATTGTCCTCCTGGAGCTAGGGCTAGAACCTGTGAGTCCTAGTGCCCACCCCTCCCCCCGCGCTCTAACCACTAGACCCCACTCTCCCCCTGGAGCTGGGTCTCCTCCATCTGGAAAGACAATGTAATAGACGGAGGATGGGATGAGCTGGGGGAATTGCAGTGGGTGGCTGGGGGGACTGGATCAGATAGAAGAGAGGATTCTATCAGGGGGTTCGGAGATGCGATTAGATGGGATGGATAGATACAAAGGGGGTGGAGGGAGCAGCTTGGGGGGTGGGCACTGGGGAGCTAAGAGGCAATTCTCTGGTTCTCTCCCACAGGGGCAAACTCCTTCTCCTACATGGCTAAGTCGTGCCTGGCACCCAAGAGCTGTGAGCCCAGCCCTTTACGGTGACCTACCAGCACAATATCACCGAGCGGGTGAATATCACCTGCTGTGACACCGATGGCTGCAATGCTGGGGTCATCCCAGGTGTGTGTCTGCTGCAAACCTAGACCCTGCTCCCAGGCCCTGCCCCCACACTAACTACGAGACTTCACTGCCCTCCCAGAGCCAGCGGTATAACCCAGGGGTCCTGGCTCCTGCTCCCCACCCCCCCGCTCTAACCACTAGACCCTACTCCCCTCCCAGAGCTGGGGTGGAGCTGACTGTGTGTGTCTGGCTGTTTTCAGTGCCAGCCGTGAGCCTCGTCCCCAGCGGATGGCATGATGCTACTTCGTGGGGCAGATCGCTGCGAGGACATGGAGCCTTTACCCTGCACTGGATCCAAGGATCATTGTGTTGAGTTCGCCAGCACATTAACAATGGGTAATTTCGCCAGATCGGGGTGGGGTTTGGAGCACACAGACTCACTGAGGTCGAACCCAGGAGTCCTGGCTCCCAGCCACAGCCTCCCCCCACACTCTAACCACTAGGCGACCCCTCCTCCCAGAGCCGGGTGCAGTCCTGTTTGGAGAGGAGTGTGTGACAAGCATCATGGGGGTCAGGGAAGGATGTGGAGTCCCCAATTTTGTCTCTCTCTCTGCCCATCCAGGTGACATCGCCATGACGAAGGCTGCGGCTGGTTGTGGCTCCCCTGGTGGCTGCATCAAGAGAGTGGGGGTGAAGAAGTACATCCAGAGCCTGGTGGACATGCTGAGCTGGGCCAAGTGCTACCCAGCTCCCAGGGCTGGTGGGGAGCTGTGAGCCCCAGCCTGGCATCCTCCCCTTGTCCTGCTTGCGGGGGGCTTGCAGTGTGCCTCCCCCTGGCAGCCACCGACTGCTGCTTCTCTTTTTGGGGGGACTGCAGCTTCCTTTTGTGCTTTGAGTGAATAAAGCATGTGATGGCACAAAGAGCTGGCCTCTGTTCTGTGCACAAGAGATAGTGGCAGGAAGAGAACCCAGGAGTCCTGACACCCAACTCCAATCCTCTCTAACCCAAGAAACCCTACTCTCCTTCCATAGCCAGGGAGTAGCACCCAGAAGTCCTGCCTAGACCCCTCCCTCCCCCAAAGCAAGGCCCAGGTGGCCATGAGAAAGGCATGGGCTGGCTAAGCTCCCCTGGAAGGGGAGGGCTGTGGGAAGGAGAGGCCATGGCTCACCCAGCTGTGCAGGCAGGAGGGAATACGCTGGAGGGGAGAAATGTCCTTCCAGGTTGATTTTGCGAGCGCTCAGATTGCCACACTGTGTGAAGCGGCTCACCACTGTGAGTGCCAACCTCAGGGCAGGCTGTCAGAAAACAGGAGTGACCCCCCAAGCTGGTGGTGTGTTTTGCGAGTAGATTTCACCAAATGTGAATGCCTGGATCGCTGTAACAGTCTTACGCTGGAGTCACAGCCAGTCCCCTGGGGACGCTCCTGCCACCCAGACAAGCTGGACTTTGTGATGAAACGTCACTTACACCAAAAATCACCCCACACCAGGTTGCTCCCAGTCCCAAGAGACCGGTCACTTACCCCAGATCAGTTGGGACCTGAGATCCTACCCCAAAGACAACGTTGGCAGCCAATTCTGTGGTAAACTCACTAAAGGTTCATGAGCTAAGGAAAGGAAATGAGAGTTATGGAGAGGTTAAATCAGGTAAAATACATGCACAGGCGAGTCCCAGTTTGTAATCCCAAATGATGGCAGCGATGTAATAAACTGCCAGTTTCCCAAGTCTTTTCAGGGTGCCCAGATGGTCTCCGGGGAGCCCAATTTTACATCTGGTTCCTTTCCCCGTAAGTGTCCAGACAGCCCAGCGATATAGGATCCTTCCCTGAATCCATACTTACAGCTTCTTGCCACAGCTGACATGGTCACCCCCCCACCCCCCCCATGTGGGCTTTTCCTTTGATGGCAGAGAGGGGGGAACGTGCTTTGAATCTCTGACCTCCGGTCATCACACACGATGGCCCCTTGCTTTGGAGTTAGCACTTTTCTGTTACATTTCTTCATTAGCATTCCCCCAAGGTGTCTTTGCTGGGTTATTTAGTCACAGGGCTGTATATAATATAAATGTTTGCTACTCCATTATAACAGAAGACATGGAAGGGAAACAATGCAAGTAACGTCCCATTCGTTTTCATGAAGTTGAAACTCCAAATACACTGTTCTATCTTTGTTATCACTTTGATCTAGACCAGCAGCTCTCAATCTTTGCAGACTACTGTAGCCCTTGTGGGAGTCTGATTTGTCTTGGGTACCCCGAATTTCACCTCACTTAAAAACTACGGGCTTACAAAACCAGACATAAAAATAAAAGTGTCACAACCACTATTGCTGAAAAATTGCTTCCTTTCTCATTTTTACTGTATAATTATAAAATAAATCCATCGGAATACAAATATCATATTTAAATTTCAGTGGCTAGTATATGGAGCACTATAAACAAGTCATTGAAATTTTAGTTTGTACTCACTTCGCGGGTGATTTTTTTTTTTTGCCAGGTGTAAAACTAAGGGAGGGAATTAGCCAGAGGTATGTGACACTTTGGATGACGGACTCTTGGGTCAGGATGGAATTTGTAGCTAAAACCAGTGAGAGGGAAAACCCAGGGCCACGTCCCCCCAGCTGACACGGGGAGAACAGGGATTTGACCCTGGGACTCCCACATGAGGGCCCTGGCCACTGGGCTGCGAGTCATACTAGGGTGATGGGGTAAGAGTCTGAGTCCATCTGTCCTTCTTCTCCTAGTTCCTCCTCCAATTTTGACGTGGCTTAGGGTCATCCCGACAAGGAGCTGGAAAAATCTGGAAAACACAGAAAATTTTCAGCAGCCAGGAAATCCATCTCCCACCCCCCTCCACTTGTAATCCTGCTTGGAAATGTTCCCCTGCCCCCCAGCACTGAGATTTCTGCCAGGACTCCTGGGTTCATTCCCCAGCTCTGAGGGGGGGTCTCTCTTAGAGCGTATGTACATCATGCTGGCCCAGCAAGCAAAGAGTTAATATGGACCCAGCTGACTGGCAGCCTCACCCCAGTTGGCAGGAGAAAAGGGCTGGGAAGCAGAGACGCAGGTGCCTGCCAGGGCTGAGAGCAAACTGGAGAAGGGAGCTCCTGCCAGCAAGCTGCTAGCGAGCCGCCCCGTGACAGCACCCCAGCCGGGACAAATGGACTCACAGGCTGAAAGGCTGCAGTGGCCTGGGACAGGTGGGAAAGAGCTCAGGGCACTGTCAGAGTCAGCACATCCTGATCCTGCTTGTCTAGCCGCAGGGACCGAAGCCAGAACCCAGTGAAATGGCCGGGCCTGGGTTCCTCTCCCGACCCCTTGACAGACCTGAGATCAGAGAGAGTTTTGCAGATTCCTGGGCACCAGGAGTAGACTGAGGGCATAGCTGAGCTGGGTGAGCTGGGGCCATGCCCCACTTGGCCCAGAAGGGGCACTGTTGCACCATTGCACTGACTCACATGATATTATGTCTGGGAGCCAGGACTCCTGGGTTCTATCCCTAGGTCTGGGAGGGGAGGGTGGTCTACTGAATTAGAATGGGCTGGGAATCAGCAGTAAGGACTCCTTGGTTGTATGCTTGGTTCTGACTCTGACATCACCTCTTTGTGCTTCAGTTTCCCTATTTATAAGATTGGGATAATATTACATTCCTACCACCTAGAGTGATGGCAAAGGCAGGGAGAAGGAGTTTTGAGGTTGAAGTGATGTTTCCAGATGAAAGCTCTGAATAAAACCAAAGTGGACCAATTAGTTTTCTTTCTTTCTTCAATTAAAAAAATTATGTTCACTTCATGAATTCAAACTCTCTCAAAACCATGGGATCTCTTCAGCTAGCCCGGATTTCTTAGCATGTATGAGGGAGGCATAAAGCCATCAATGGAAAGGGTTAACGATCATAAATCAAATTCCGAAGAAGAGAATTGATACGACCACAGATGAAAAGTGAGCCAGGAACTTGATTGTGGCTGAGCTGTTACTCTGGGAGGCAGTCTCCAAAAGCCAGGCAGAAACCCCTCTCTACAGAAGCATAATTCTGTTTGTCTGGCTATACAGAGGTGTGGTAGCTGTTTGCACACACGAGTTATACCCCGGATAGCCAGCTCTGCAACTGAAAATTTGCTCTAGTCACAGACACAAATGAATAGAAGTTAGGATTTTCTGGATGAGGAAGAGGAGGAGGAGGAGAATGTGCAGCAGGGAAGTGGTGAATCCGTTCTCCCCGGCAGCCAGGGCCTTTTAATCACCCTGGAGCCAATACCCTCCCAAGGCAGGATCCCCGACCCTGAAGGCAGAGAAGGCACCTCTGGTGAGTGCACATTTGTAACTACAGTACAGGGTTTAAAAGCAATTGTGTTTAATGTTTGATTTGCCCTGAAGACTTGGGATGCATTTGCGGCCAGTACAGCTACTGGAAAAGTCTGTTAATGTGTCTGGGGATGGAGCAGGAATCCTCCAGGGACATCTCCATGAAGCTCTCCTGGAGGTACTCTGAAAGTCTTTGCAGAAGGTTTCTGGGGTGGGCTGCCTTATTTCATCCTCCATGGTAGGGTACGTTACATGCCAAGCCAGTAGAAAGTAGTCTGGAATCACTGCAGCACAAAGCACGGCAGTGAATGGCCCTGGGTTTTGGTCGCATTCAAGTAACATTCGGTCTATATCTTTCTGTGTCAGCCTCAGGAGAGTGATATCATTCATGGTCACCTGGTTGAAATAGGGGAATTTTTGTAAGGCAACAGTAAAAGGACCCTGTTCATGCTGGGCTGTTTGTGCTTGGCTAAAAGGGATCATCCCGGAGAATAGCCACGTGGCTGGGGGAAGGGTGAAGGGATCATCCCAAATAGCCACGTGGAGGGGTGGCGGGAGATGTGTGCTGCACTTCCACCCGAAAACCACAGCCCCTCCTTTTAAATGGCAAACCAACCAGCATTGCTTGCTATGGGAAAGGAGGGTGCTGCAATTTGAAAACATTCCCACATGTTATGAAGGCGTAAGAAGCCAAACCCACCTACCCTTTGGCTTACCATGGCTGCCTGGAAACCAAATTCTGCTGCCCAGCTGTGTGTGATGTGTCACCATACTGGCAGGCGCTCAATATAAAAGGCAAAATGTGACCTTGTACCTAAAGCACATGAGCTGTCTGCTGTGGACTGCTTGATTCACTGTGAAAGAGTCTCCCTTTTGTTCTCAGAAATGTATCATATTAAATTTTACTCTCCCTTTTTATCCCCCCACAGGTGCAAATGTTTCTATGCTCCCCCTACCATCTCCATCCTTCAGGTTATTGCAGATTAGGTGAAAAAAAACGCACTCACGATGACATGTTTTCTGAGCTCATGCAGTCCTCCCGCACTGATAGGGCACAGCTTAATGCATGAAGGCATTCAGTGGCAGAGTCCAGGAAAGCATTAAGTGAACTCAATGAGAAGAGGCAGGATGCAGTGCTGAGGCTAATGGGGGAGCAAACAGGCGTCTGGTGGAGCTGCAGGAAAGCCAACAAGAGCACAGACCGCTGTTGCATCCACTGTACAACTGCCTGTCCTCCTCCTCAAGTTCCATATACTCCTCACCCAGACACTCACTCCAGAGGATAGCCCAAGCAACAGAAGGCTGTCATTCAAATAGTTTTGATTTGTAGTGTGGCTACAATAAGCAATGTGCCCTTGTCCTTCCCTCCTCCCCACCCCACCGGGGCTATCTTATCAGTTATCTCCCTTTTTAAATTAATAAAGAAAGAATGCATGGTTTCAAAACAATAGTGACTTTATTTTCTTTGCCAGCTGTGATCGAAGAGGGGAGGGTGGTTGGCTTACAAGGAATTAAAATCAACAAAGCGGGCGGGTTTGCATCAAGGAGAAACACACAACTGTCACACTATAGCCTGGCCAATCATGAAACTGGTTTTCAAAGCCTCTCTGATGGGCAGCATGCCTACCTGTGCTCTTCTAATCGCCCTGGTGTCTGGCTATTCAAAATTGGCTGCCAGGCGATTTGCCTCAACCTCCCACCACACCATAAATGTCTCCCCCTTACTCTCACAGATATTATGGAGCACACAACAAGCAGTAATAACAATGGAAATATTGGTTGCGCTGAGGTCTAACCTAGTCAGCAAACAGCGCCAGCAAGCTTTTAAATGTCCAAAGGCACATTCTACCACCATTGTGCACTTGCTCAGCCTATAGTTGAACTGCTCCTTACTACTATCCAGTCTGCCTGTGTATGGCTTCATGAGCCATGGGAGCAAGGGGTAGGCTGGGTCTCCAAGGATAACTCCTGGCATTTCACAAAAAGAAAAGAAGGATTTGTGGCACCTTAGAGACTAACAAATTTATATGAGCATAAGCTTTCGTGAGCTACAGCTCACTTCATCGGATGCATTCAGTGGAAAATACAGTGGGGAGATTTATATACACAGAGAACATGAAACAATGGGTGTTACCATACACACTGTAACGACAGTGATCAGATAAGGTGAGCTATTACCAGCAGGAGAGCGGGGGTTGGGGGGGGACTTTTATAGTGATAATCAAGGTGGGCCATTTCCAGCAGTTGACAAGAACGTCTGAGGAACAGCGGGGGGGGGAGGAGGAATAAACATGGGGAAATAGTTTTACTTTGTGTAATGACACATCCGCTCCCAGTCTATTCAAGCCTAAATCAATTGTATCCAGTTTTCAAATTAATTCTAATTCAGCAGTCTCTCATTGGAGTCTGTTTTTGAAGTTTTTTTGTTGAAAAATTGCCACTTTTAGGACTGTAATCGAGTGACCAGAGAGATTGAAGTGTTCTCCGACTGGTTTTTGAATGTTATAATTCTTGACATCTGATTTGTGTCCATTTATTCTTTTACGTAACAGTAATTTTCTGGTCTGGGAAGTGAGTCTTGCAGCTGCTCAAATAGCCCGGAGTTCCTAAAGATGCGAGTGTCATGCACCTTTCCCGGCCATCCCACGTTGATGTTGGTGAAACGTCCCATTGAGAAGTACCCCTTGCGGTTGATGTACTGGTTGGCAAGGTGGTCTGGTGCCAAGATAGGGATATGCGTTTCATCTATCACCCCACCACAGTTAGGGAAACCCATTGCAGCAAAGCCATCCACTATGACCTGCACATTTCCCAGAGTCACTACCCTTGATAGCAGAATGTCAGTGATTGCATTGGCTACTTGGATCACAGCAGTCCACACAGTAGATTTGCCCACTCCAAATTGATTCCTGACTGACCGGTAGCGGTCAGGCATTGCAAGCTTCCACAGGGCTATCGCCGCTCGCTTCTCAACTGTGAGGGCAGCTCTCATCTTGGTATTCCTGCGCTTCAGGGCGGGGGAAGGCAACTCACAGAGTTCCAGGAAACTGGCCTTATGCATGAGAAAGTTTCGCAGCCACTGGGAATCATCCCATACCTGCAAAACTATGTGGTCCCACCAGTCTGTGCTTGTTTGCCAGGCCCAGAATCGGTGTTCCACTGTATCAACCAGCCCCACGGCTGCCATGATGTCCCAATTGCCACATCCCATGCTTTCAGGAATGTCTCTGTCCATGTCCTCCTCACAATCGTCCTCATGTTGCTGTCTCTTAGTCAGGTTCTGCACATACTACAGTATAATGCGTGAGGTGTTTACAATGCTCGCAACAGCAGAAGTGAGCTGAGCAGGTTCCATGCTTGTCGTGCTATGGCGTCTGCATGGGTAACCCAGGTCAAAAGGCACTAAACAATTGTCTGCCGTTGCTTTCACAGAGGGAGGAGAGACTGATGACATGTACCCAAAATCACCCACGACAATGTTTTTGCCCCATCAGGCATTGGGAGCTTAACCCAGAATTCCAATGGGCAGTGGAGACTGTGGGAACTGTGGAATAGCTTCCCATAGTGCACCGCTCCATGAGTCGATGCTAGCCATGGTAGTGAGGATGCACTCCACTGACTTAATGCGCTTAGTGGGGACATACACAATCAACTGTATAAAATCCATTTCTAAAAATCGACTTCTATAAAATTGACCTAATTTCGTAGTATAGACATAGTAATTTTCAGCTCTTTGCAGGCTAGGCAGAAACACTGCCCCATCTCATGTGATTTAATCGCTCAGTGATTTTCAGCTCTTAGTAAGTAGGGCAAGAAACACAGTCCTACCACAACTGATTTCAGCTCTGACTGGGCATTCTAAAATAACAAAGCCAGTCCTAATGAAGCCTATTTAGCTCTTACTTTGAACAGTGCAGGGGAGGGGAGGAAGAAGGGGAGGGAGAGAGAAAGACAGGTTAAACCAGGTCAGGGTGGGGTGGGCGAGGGCAGATCCACATCTCCTGGCTGGAACACCTGTTCTCCCCTCCTTCACAGGGCTCTGGCATTTGAGCCACTGGCTTAACGAGGTCCTTTCAGCTGAGGCTGACCCCCTCATTTGGGACAGGTTAAGTACAGTTCTGCTCCCCTTTATTCACAATATTGCCAACATTGGTAACAGCATTTCACTACCTCTGCATTCAGTACTTTTGTGATTTGTAACCCAACACTAGCCAAAGTTGATCACTTTGAGCAGCACACTGCTCTATCTGCTGGATATCTAAACAGAGTAGGTGCGTTCATGTAAATACAGTTTGCTCTTGAGTCTCTCCCCCTCCCAGCTAGCTCTCAGGGAAGAATTCAGCAGACCCTGCGTACACAGCTCATGAGGGGCTGTGAGAGCCTTCATGTAACTTCACTGAGTATGCCTCTGCATGCTGATGACTGGGTGAACAGAGCCTGGTTGGGGTTTGCCGTTCACTGGCATAGCAGTATAGGAGACAGCCTAGGCAGGATAGTTAAAGGGGCACATGGGTTCCATAATCCCGATTGTACCCTGGGTGATGTCACAACTCCACCCTCTTCCCAGAGCTGGGAAGAGAACCCAGAGGGCCTGGTTCCTAGCCCTGCTTTTCTAACTGCCAGACCACACTCCCTTTCCAGAGCTGAGGATAGAACTCAGGAGTCTAGCCCCCCTGCCCTAACCCATTAGACCCACTCCCTTCCCTAAAGCTGGGGACAGAACACAAAAGTCCTAAAAATTTTCGTGATTTCCAAACTTTTCCTGATTCGCATCAGGATGACCCCAAACCCTGTCAAAGTTGGAACAGGAAGAAGGACAGAGGAACTCAGACACCGACCCCATCACCCCAGCATGACCCACAGCCAGTCACAACTGGGACTTCGTGCGGGATGTGGGAGTCACAGGGTCAAATCCCTGTTATCCTCGAGTCAGCCGGGGGACATGGCCGTGGGTTTTCCTCTTACTGGCTTTAGCCACAAATTCCATCCTGATCTGAGAATCAGGTGTCATCGAAAGTGTCACGTTCCCTGAGCAAATTCCCACCCACTCCAGTGCCCGGATCCCTGTGCCCGGAAACGGACAGAACTCACCTGTGGCCAGGAGACCGGACAGCAGGCAGAGGGGCAGGGGCACCCACATGGCGCCTGGGTGTTTGCTGCCATGAACAGAGCAGTGATGAAGGAGCCGGCTCTAGGTACAGCAGGCAGGTTGGCAAATACCTGCCCCAGGGGAGTCAGCTGGGGTTGTCCCATGACATCCTGGAGGGCCCGGAGATGGGAGATTTCACAGCCTAGAAAGCTGCAAAATCAGCCAAGAGGGACATTTCTACTCTCCAGTGCGTTCCTGCCTGCCTACACAGCTGGGTGTAGCGGATAGAGCAGGGGGCTGGGAGCCAGAACTCCTGTGTTCTCTCCACAGCTCTGGGAGAAGAAGGGAGGGACGGGGAGGAGGAGTCTAGTGGTTAGAGCAAGAGGTTGGGAGCCAGGCCTCCCGTGTTCTCTTCGCAGCTCTGGGAGAGGACGGGAGGAGGAGTCTACCGGTTAGAGCAGGGGGCTGGGAGCCAGGACTCCTGGGTTTTCTCCATGCAGCTGTGGCCACAGCTGGGAGTCTAGGTTTGCAGCAGACACACACCTGGGATGGCCCCCGGCATCACAGCCATCAATGTCACAACAGGCGACGTTCACCCACACGGTGATATTGCGCCAGAAGGTCAGCATGACAGGGCTGGGCTCACAGGTCTCGGGTGCCAGGCTCAACTTAGCCGTGTAGATGGAGGAGTTTGTCTCTGTGGGAGGGAAACAGAGAATTACCTCTTAGCTCCCCAGTGCTCCCCACAACTGCTCCATTCACCCCCTTTGTATCCATCCACCTCGCCCGCATCTAATCTCATCTCCCCCCCACCGATAGAATCCTCTTTTCTATCCTATCCAGTCCCCCCAGCCACCCACTGTAATTCCCCTTGCTCATTCCATCCCCCATCTATTACATTATCTTCCCAGATTGATTAGACCCAGCTCCAGGGGGGGAGTGAGGTCTAGTGGCTGGAGTAGGGGGGGCTGGGAACCAGGACTCCAGGGTTCTGTCTCTGCTTTCGGGAGGGCAATTGCATCTACACTTAATAGGGATCTTATTTCACTCACCCAGGTTGAACCCTGCCATCACGATGATTCAGGTCCCTCCTGAGTGGGCGCAGGGCTGCAGGGGTCCAGAGCACAATTCCTTTTTGGACTCACACACCTCTCATAACAGAGTGCTCCCTGGAAGCTGGAAAAATCCCTTCTCAATGCAAACCCTGGCTCCTCACCCATCCCCAGGTAGTGCCCATGGGATAAATACCACCAGGAACCAAGTGGCGGCGATGTGGAAATTCTTACCGCCAATGTCATCTCACTGAATGTGTGGGCAGGTAGATCTTGGAGAAATTCTATGTGCTTTTGCAGCTGTTCTGTCCAATTCTATTCAACTCAACGTATGGGGAAAGGCATCTTGCTAGCTGGTTGTTTGTATCTTCTTCAAAGCCATAGACAAGTCTGTTTGCTGCCTGTGTCTGTGGCTACAGTGACTGTTGAGCTGCAGAGTGGGCGATCCGGGGTATAACTAGTGTGTGCAAACAAACACCTCCAGCCGGCATGCGACGATATCCAGGCTGGGTGCAGTGAGCCCATGATCGTTAACTCTTTCCTGTTCAGACTTTGGGAGAATTTAAGTTCATTACGTTAAGACATTTTTTTTGAAAGAACTAAGGAAAGAACAAAAGAATTAATTGGTTCACTTTGGTGTTTTCAGAGGTTTCATCTGGAAACATTTAAACCACAGATAGCTGTCTCCCCACCCCTGCCCTGGCCTTAGATGGTAGAAAAGTAATATTATCCCCTTGTAATAAATAGGGAAACTGAGGCGCAAAAAGGACATGTGAGATTCAGAACCAAGAAGACAGCCAAGGAGTCCCAAGTTTCGGACTGCTAACCCACTCTAATTCACTAGACCTGCCCCCCACTCCTGCAGAGCCAGGGACAGAACCCAGGAGTCCTGGCTCCACCCCCTCCCCTCCAACCAGTAGACCCCACTCCCCTCCAGGGGAATATTTTGAAGCAGGATTAAAAGTGGAGGGGTAGGAAAAAGTGGAGCAGACACTCACCTTGGATGGCCCCAGGGTTGCAGCTGTTTGTGTAACAAGAGGTGATGTTTACGAGCATGGTGATATTGTGCAGGTAGGTCAGCGTGATGTTGCTGAGCTGTCAGCTCTCAGATGCCAGGCACGACTTAGCCATGTAGTAAAAGGAGTTTGTCTCAGTGGAAGAGAAATACAGAATCAGCTCTTAGCTCCTCAGTACACCCGAGCTGCTCCAACTGCTCCTCAATCTAATCTCATCTTCCACCCCTGATAGATTCCTCTCTTCTGTCTGATCCAGTCCCCCCGACCACCCACTGCAATTCCCCCAGCTCATCCCATCCCCCATCTCGGGCTAAACCAGTGGTTTTCAACCTTTTTTCATTTGCTGACCCTGTGAGGAAATGGGATTCGTTCAGAATATTTTGCATGAACATTCTGTGAGCCTCAGTTTCCCCTATGTGCTGGATGATCAACTGGGGGAGGGGAAAAGGTGTTTTCTTTGCAGAACAATCCAGAGAGCCAAGTGGGGCCTGGGCCCAGACAATTGCCTGGCGATTTGGTACCTCGCAGCTGCCGACCCTGGCCCAGTGCAGGAAACCAGCCAGTTTTGGCCAGCCAGAGGACAAAGACCTGAGAAGGAGGCCAAGTGACCCTGGTTGCCCAGGAAGAAAAACAAAGAACTGGGGAGGGGCCTGGCCAGCCGAAAGTCCCTCCTGAGTAAGTGGGGCGTGCCTAGATTCCTTTGGGTGTACGTCTCCCTCTGGTGTCCAACCAGGGGGACCAGCTGAGGGGCTCATGGTGAGACCTAGGGGTGCTGAAGGCTCCGAAGTTCAGTCCCAGGAGGCAGAGAAGCCAAGGGGCTCGCCCCAGAGAGAGAGTGTGACCTGAAGGGGATTGACACACTGAGGGGGTCCTCCCAGGGGCTGTGCCAGAGCTGGTGAAGAGCACCTGGACCTGGGGATGGGTGATGGACCCATAAACAATTCTGAAGGGAGGCGTGGACTACTTTGAAAATCTTAGACAGAGTTTGTGGACCCCTAGGGGTCTGCGGAGCACAGATTGAAACCCACTGGTCTAAACTAAGCAGCCCCGAACCCTAAGTCAGGGGGTGGGGGAGGAAAGGTTTACTAAGCAGTCCCAGCTCCAGGAGAGAAGTGGGATCTAGTGGGTCAGAGAAGGGGGTCTGGGAGCCAATGTTCCTCAGTTCTATCCCAGCTCTGGGAGGGAGGTCCAGAGGTTAGAATGGGAAGAGAGGGGATGGGGAGCCAGGACTCCTGGGTTCATACCCTGGCTCCGGGAGGAAAATGGCATCTACATTTGGTAGGAATCTTGTTTCACTCACCCAGGTTGAATGCAGCTGTGATTACGAGGCAGGTCCCTTCCGAGGGGGTGCAGGGCTGTACAAGGCTGGAGTACGATTCCTCTTTTGATTCACACACCTCGCATAGCAGAGCGCTCCCTCGTGGTTGGAAAAATCTCTTCTCAGTGCAAAACCCAGCTCCTCACGCCTCCCCAGGCAGTGGCAATAGGATAAATACCATCAAGAATGAAGAGGTGGTGCTGTGGTAGTTCTTACCGCCAATGCCATCTCACTGAGCATGTGGGCAGGTAGATCTTGGAGAAATTCCATGTGACTTTGTCCCAACTCTGACCAGTTCCATTCAACTCAACGTATGGGGAAAGGCATCTTGCTAGCTGGTTATTTGTATCTTCTTCTTCAAAGCCATAGACAAGTCTGTTTGCGACATGAGTGTCTGTGACTAGAGTATTCCAACACAATATCACCATGTGGGTGAACATCGCCTACTGTGACACTGATGGCTGCAACGCCGGGGCAATCCCAGGTGTGTGTCTGCTGCAAACCTAGACCCCCTACTCCAGCCACACCTGCATGGAGAGAACTCAGGAATCCTGGCTCCTAGTCCCTGCCCCCACTCTAACTATTAGACCCCATTCCCCTCCCAGAGCCAGTGGTAGAACCCAGGAGTCCTGGCTCCCAGCCCTCCCACTCTAACCACTAGACCCCACTCCCAGCGCTGGGATCGAGTCCAGCGTGTGGTGACTCCCCACGCTGGGTGACTGTGTGTGTCTGACTGTTCTCAGTGCCAACCGTGAGCCTCATTCCCAACGGCTGGCAGTGCCCATCATGCTACGTCGTGGGGGCAGATCGCTGTGAGGACATGGAGCCCTTACCCTGCACTGGCACCGAGGATCATTGTGTTGAGATCACGGGGACATTAACAATGGGTAATTCCACCAGATCTGGGAGGGGAGCACAGAGCCTCAAGCAGGTAGATACCCAGCCTCCTGGCTCCCAGCCCCACCCTCCTCTGACCCACTAGACCCTCCCTGAGCCAGGAGCAGAACCCAGGAATATTGGCCCCTAACCACTGGACCCCACTTCCCTCCCAGAGCAAGGAATAGAACCCAGAATTACTGGCTCTCAGCACCCCTCACTCTATTCACTAAACCCCATGCCCCTCCATTCTGGGGCATCAATAAAACCCAGGAACCGGGGGCCCAGTCCCTCTGCTTTAACCACTAGACTGCTTTAACCTCCCAGAGCTGCGTGCAGTCCTGCTGGGAGGGGAGTGTGTGACAAACATCATGGAGGTTGGGGGAGGATGTGGGAGCGCCCAATCACACCTCTCTCCCCCCCATTCAGGTGACATCACTGTGACGAAAGCTGCGGCTGGGAGCAGCTCCCCTGAAGCCAGCACCCTGAGAGTGGGAATAAAGAAGTATGCCCAGGGTGTGGTGGAAATGCTAACCCAGGCCAAGTGCTACCCAGCTCCTAAGGCCGGTAGAGTCATCAGGGAGCCCTGAACCATGGCCCAGCGTCCTCCCCTTCTCCTGCTCATATGGGCAGCAGTGAGCCTCCCCCTGGGGGCAACTGGCTGCTGCTTCTCTCTCTTTTTGGGGGGAGTGGGGGGTGGGGGGAGATTGCAGTTTCCTTTTGTTCATTGGCTGAATAAAACATGTGATGAGCCAAAGAGGTGGCCTCTGTTCTGTGCACAAGAGATACTGGCAGGAAGAGAACCCAGGAGTCCTGAAACCCAGCCCTCCATGCTCTAATCCACCTGATCCCACTCCTGTCCTAGAGCTGGGGATAGAACCCAGGAGTCTTGGCTCCCAGCCTCCCATGCTCTAACCCACTAAACCTCAACCCCCTCCCAGGGCTGCCTCTACCTCCTCCCCAAAGGCAAGGCCCAGGTGGCTGGGGAAAGGCACGGGCTGGCTCAGCTGCCTCTGGGGAAGGAGGGCTGTGGGCACTGGAGGCCGCAGCTTACCCAGCCATGCCGGCGGGCGGAAACATGCCAGAGGAGAGAAATGTGGTTCCGGATTAATTTCACAATGCTTAGGGCTGTGAAATCTCCCATTTCCATCATGGGCAGCCTCAGGTGACCTCTTCAGGGCAGGTATTTGCCAAAGTGCCTGACTTACTCACAGCCAGCTGCTTCATCGCTGCTCTGTTCATGGCAGCAAATGCCTGGGCACCATGTGGGCACCCCTGCCCTTCTGCCTGCTACCCGCTTGGCTGGCCACAGCTGAGTCCATCCATCCCTGGGCACAGGGAGCCAGGCCCTGGAGTTTAGGATTGACAGGCATCCGGTTTTCATCCAGAACATGTGGTCAAAAAGGGACCCTGGTGGCTCCAGTCAGTACTGCTGACCAGGCCATTAAAAGTCCAGTTGGCGGCACAGCGGGGCTAAGGCAGTCTCCCAACCTGCCCTGGCTCCGCTCAGCTCCCAGAAGCAGCCGGCATATCCAGCCCCTAGGTGCAAGGGCAATCAGGGAAGTGCCAGGTGCTGCCCCTTCCCCCAGCACTGCCGTGGGTGCAGCTGTGTGTGCGGCACCTGCAGACACAGAGCCACCTGACCACCCCTGTGCCTAGGAGCCAGGCATGCTGGCCACTTCTGGGAGTCGTGCGGAGTCAGGGCAGGCAGGGATCCTGCTTTACTCCACTGTGCCACCAACCGGGAGCTGCCTGAGGTAAGCACCAACAGGCTAGAGCCTGCACCCCAAACCCTAACTCCCTCCCAGACCTTGCACCCCAACCTGCACCCCAAACCCCTGCCCCAGGTCGGATCCTCCTCCCACACCCTAACTCCCCAGGGCCAGCAGGAAGCTGTGAGCCCCGGCCTGGTATCCTCCCCTTGTGCTGCTCGGTGCGGGAGGGAGGGCTGCAGTTCATCTCCTGTGGGCAGCCGCTGGGTGTTGCTTCTCTTTGGGGAGGGGAGTGTTGTGGTTTCCTTTTGTGCATTGCATGACTGAATAAAGCATGTAGTGGGGCAAAAAAACCAGCTTTTTTTATGTTCACAAGAGATTACTCCTGAGGTAATTCTGTGCCAAAAAATTAAAAACTCTGCACACAATATTTTAAAATGGCAAAATTCTGCTAATTTTGTCCATAAATAAATGTGGAGGCTCCAGTGTGGCAGTGGGGAGTACAGGTCACTGGCTGCATGGAGGTGGGAGATCACCCTGCAGCCCTCTTCCCCCCCAGGACAGGGATTCAGCGGTGAGGTTGCACCCGACCTGACACAGTACAAGGGCCGGGCCTGCCCCAGAAGCACCCCCAGAAAAACCAGATGTGGCAGGCAGGCTCAGCCCAGCAAGATCCAACTGTGAGGGGGCTCAATGTGGTGTGATCCAGGTGTGGGGTGAGAGGGTTCTCTGTGGGGCAATCTGGGTGTGGGCAGCTTAAAGGGAGGTCTGGGTGTGGGTGGGGAATCTGTAGGCACAGGGGCTCATTGAGGGGTTCTGGGTGCAGGGGCAATGGACTCTGCAGGGGGGTGCAGGTGAATGTGGTTAGGGCTCAGCAGGGAGTCTGAGTGTGGTGGTGTTGTACCAATAAAATAAAAACCAGCAGGATCTTATTAAAGGGAAAAAGGCAAAATACCACATTTATTGTGAATACAGAAAGAATCATAGTAAGCAGTTAGTTATAGTTATAACATTCCATTCAATCTCAAATTTATTCTCACATTCATTCATACAAACATACACACACACACACACACACACAGAGAAAGAAAACATTTTGGTGGAGAATTGCGAAAGGGGGAATATTGGTAAAAAAACCTCAGTTATTGTAAATATTGGTGTGCACACCGCCAGCTCTAGTGAGCTAGGCATTTCTATTAGGTTAAACCAGACCTGCTGGCCTCCGAGAAGGTAGCAGGGGACCTGCTGGCCTCCAAGAAGGTAGCAGGAAAAACAGATTAAACCAGACCTGCTGGCCTCCGAGAAGGTAGCAGGAAAAACAGATTAAACCAGACCTGCTGGCCTCCGAGAAGGTAGCAGAGGACCTGCTGGCCTCCGAGAAGGTAGCAGGGAAAACAGATTAAACTAGACCTGCTGGCCTCCGAGAAGGTAGCAGGGGACCTGCTGGCCTCCGAGAAGGTAGCAGGGAAAACAGATTAAACTAGACCTGCTGGCCTCCGGGAAGGTAGCAGGGGACCTGCTGGCCTCCGAGAAGGTAGCAGGGAAGAACAGGTTAACCGGACCTGCTGGCCTCCGAGAAGGTAGCAGGAAAGAACAGGTTAACCGGACCTGCTGGCCTCCGAGAAGGTAGCAGGGAGAAATAGGTTAACCAGACCTGCTGGCCTCCGAGAAGGTAGCAGGGAGAAATAGGTTAACCAGACCTGCTGGCCTCCGAGAAGGTAGCAGGGAGAAATAGGTTAACCAGACCTGCTGGCCTCCGAGAAGGTAGCAGGGAGAAATAGGTTAACTGGACCTGCTGGCCTCCGAGAAGGTAGCAGGGAGAAATAGGTTAACCGGACCTGCTGGCCTCCGAGAAGGTAGCAGGGAGAAATAGGTTAACTGGACCTGCTGGCCTCCGAGAAGGTAGCAGGGAGAAATAGGTTAACCGGACCTGCTGGCCTCCGAGAAGGTAGCAGGGAGAAATAGGTTAACTGGACCTGCTGGCCTCCGAGAAGGTAGCAGGGGACCTGCTGGCCTCCGGGAAGGTAGCAGGGGAAAAACGCATACATTAAGCTATGATTTCAGAATCTAGGCTGTGTCACTTGCTAAGTAATACCAGCAGTGACAAAGAGATTGAAATATCCATGTTAAGATGTTTAAAAGAAAACAGGGTAAGCCAGTACCAGAGGGAAGAATGGAGTCAGAAGGAACTCCAATCTCACCTTTTGTTAAAGAAATTACACCTTTTAAACAAATCCTTCAAAAATTTGGGCACAGTCCTTGGACTAAACAAGCCCTAGCTGATGTCTGCACTATTTCGGACCTAGAGGATAGATTGGCTCAGTATATCCTCATATACAAACCTTCTAGTGCTGCCAAAAGAGATGCAGCAGCAATTTGGTTGTTGTGGGAGGCATGTAAGGATTCTTCCCTCCGCTTGTCCTCATGTAAAGAGGAAAAGGCACAAACGGAAAAGGGAGCAGACAATTGGAAGGTGCTGGTTACAAATACCCAAAGCCAGCTGAAAATAGTGAAAGAGGCACTCCAGGAATACAAAAAGAGTGAAAAAGTTAACTCTGCACAGGCTGGAGGGAATTAAGCAGTTAAACGTGTATGTATCTGTCTGTGTGTGTGTAAATATGTAAAGTTCTAAGGACCAGTTAGTTTTGTTTTTGTTTTAAATAATGCCACTAAAAATCCATTTGACTCTTTAATTCAAAGTTGCAAAACTGACAGACCTTTTTGCTATACACAGGTAATTAGTGTTGTTTGGCTTTGGGATTTGGCATTTAACCCTTAAAAGGTAACTCAATGCTTTACAAAATTTAAAATGTTTTTAAGTTGTGGCTGCAGCAGGGCAGTCAAAATCAGGAGAATATAAAAAAAAAATTTTGGATTCTTTTTGTTTGTTTGTTTTTTGTTTGTTTGTTTGTTTTTGTAACAAAATAGCAGATGAGAGTTGTAGTAAAAAAAAAAAAATTTAAAAAAGACAGTGCCTCTCTGAAGCAACAGCAGTGGTGAGGTGCACAAAACAAAAAGAAGCAATGTTAGAAACACTGAGTAATCAGACTGTCACTTTTTGATAAAGGTACATGAAAACTCTGTAAGCAAAAAAAGAAATAGTGACACCTTATGTAAAAATGGATCTGGATAATGTTATAGAAGTTAAATTATGGAAGGAATGTGCATTTGCCCCAGAACATGTGCGGGGTATATTGTAGAAGGGCAAAAGAAATACAAACATACCATGCTACTTCATTAAAATGCTATTAGGGCTCTAAAGGGAGCCACAATAGGTTGGGTTTTCTTTTTCAGATTGCTGTGTGTTTTGGAAGCAGAAGTTAAAAGTAATCAAAACTCTGGTGAAAGTTGATTGTGTCCCTTTTAAGATAGAGTCTCTGAGCTGCTGATGGCTTTAAATCCAAAAGCAGGAAGTTTCTGTGAAAATGCAAATGACCTAAATGATAAAGGAAGGAAAGAACTAGCAGCACAAAGGAGCTGCAGATAAAGGACACACCTGGTCAGCAAACAAATTGTCTAAATAAAAGGCATGGGATAACAAGATAATTTTAATAAATTTAATGATAATAAGTATCCCTGTAACAACGTATAGTGTGTATGATTTTTGGAAAAATCCTTTAAGGTCGTATGGTAATGATGCTTCTCAGTTATTACCTGTAAATAAAACTTAAAGCTTAACACAGCAGGAAAAACATTATAAACTTGGTCTGCTGTATAAGAAGGAAAACTCAGGGATTTAATGACTAAACAGTGGGATAATTTCCCCATAACCCTTAAAAGATAAAAGCCATTGAAACCTGGCCTGCCTATAGAACAAAAACAGGAAAATATGGGGGCAATTTCTCTGTTTTGCCTGCAATCAGCAAGGGTATTTGTAAAAGAAAGATTTTAAGCAATAATCTGCCACCCCAAAAGGGGTAGAAACATGTTCTTTTTGTCTTTCAGAAAATCAGGAAAAGCTGATGCCAGCTGAAAAGCAACCCAATACCATGAATCTACTGTCACAATAGAAATTGTGTTCTGTGTTCTATGTTTTGTCTTGTGTTTTGTCTTGTTGCTAGCACTGTTGTGTGTTTAAAAAAAAAATACTGAAGACCTGCAGGAACTTAAAAATAAATTAAGCTTTCTGTCCCAGCTACAGGACAGCCTGATACAAAAACAAGTACATGCCAATGTAGACTTGGTCCAAATTGGTCTGGGTAACCTAAAAGGCCGATGGAATCTTTAGTAATGGCTTAATACTACCACATGGCTTATCCATAAGAAAAAAAAAATATTAGAAATAGGAAACTACACAGCCATAGCTATGGGATGCACTGAAATGCAGATACTTGCACTAGCTACTTTGGAACACAAAATGTTCTGGGTCATATTGGGAAATATTAAGGGTTTGATGCATTTGTTAAAAAAGAAAGAGATCATTGTTTGACACTTATCAATATGAATGGATGCAATATGTTTCCAGTATTGTAAACCCGACTTGTTAATGGGAGAAATTGTTGTCAAAATTGCACACCAACAGTCCCTGGAGGCAAAGGTATTGAAGGTTAACCCACTCCCAATATTACACATGGGATCCTTTTGGCTACCCTGGACCTTGAGCCAGTGGGCTGGGGAGGGAGGGAAGCTATTGGATACTAGAGGTTGTACCGAATGGACTCCTCAAAAGTGGATGTGCCTCACCTTGACTGTTGCCCCAGAACCTTGTAGTAAAGATACATCACTAGGATCATGTATGTGGCATGAATTGGAATCACAAACTCAAATTGCCTCACAGTACTTTCTCTTGAATAGGCTACATAGAAAGTGACACTGACGATTATAAATCTTAGTGTCAAAAGGGGGATTATGTTGGATCATATTAAAGAAGTTCTGTATTAAAATCACAAATGAGTTTGATTCCCCAGAGTTTAAATTCCAGGGTATTACTAATTAAGAGGTCTCTTGGTTTTTGGTACTGTTTCTCTCCCTCTATGTGTGAAACTTGCAAGCTGCTAATTGCGTTAGTACATTCTAAGACAGAGTCTATTCTCAAAGCAATTCACAGAGAGAGAGACTCAAAGCAATACTCTAACAACAGAAACAGCACCCAGAGACTCCCCACCCTTTTGTTGTATTAACAATTGTGATTAAAATAGAGATAGAGGATGTATGTGGATGGATGCTTGGTGTGGATAATAACTGAATGATCAGGGAGGTGCCAGCCTAAGAATCCAGTGTCCATCGGCTGAAGAAGGCGTCAAGTGGAAATAACCAGAGGACCCCCCGGAGGGCAGACTGGAATCCACCCAACAGCCTCAAGAATGGGAGAACCAAAGAACAAGATAACATCTTGGAGCCGTCAGGAATGTGCTATCTGCTGATTGATTCAGCAACAGCATGAAGCAGCAATTCCCATAGACTGGCATAGGAAGAAATTCCTATAAAAATAGACTCTAAAAAATGAGAACTTTGCGGGGGGGGGTCTGATTCTGCAAACCAACTTCCAGGAGCATCAGATGAGCATCTGACAAGGCCCTGCTCCCTCCTCATGTCCAGGCCACCTGGCCAGTGGCTTGGCATGAGCAACTCTAAGGCTGGTAACTATGATAACAACCTTGCAGAACCTGTGTGTGTGTGTGTGTGTGTATGTTTGTATGAATGAATGTGAGAATAAATTTGAGATTGAATGGAATGTTATAACTATAACTAACTGCTTACTATGATTCTTTCTGTATTCACAATAAATGTGGTATTTTGCCTTTTTCCCTTTAATAAGATCCTGCTGGTTTTTATTTTATTGGTACAACAGTGGGCTCAGCTGGGGGGTCTGGGTGCTGGGGGAGTGGGGCTTGGTGGGGTGACAGTCCAGGGGCAGCTGGTTGGGGCTCAGCAGGGTGGGGGTCCGGGTGGTTCATCAGGCTGCTCCAGGGTTATTTTAGCATATTCTGAAGTTCCACCCTTCTCTCTCATACCTCCCACCCCTCCCCCACCCACAGCAGCCCAGTTGAGACTAGTAGCTGAGCCTGGCACAGGCTAGGAGCCACCGGCCAGTGCATTCAAGCCCCCTCCACCCCGGAGTGATTTACCTCTCTGACAGTTGTTCTGGGCACCCGAAACGATGCCTCTGCACTGCTGGGGAGGGACGTGTGACCGCTTTTGTTGCTTCCCTTTGCTTTCCCATCAGAAAATCATTTTTCTATGGGGAAGCAAAGAAATCTTCAGAGAACATGAATTCTGCGCACATACAGTGGCGCAGAATACCCCCAGGAGTAACCAGTGCTAGATGCCATCTGCCCTTATCAGGAAGAAAAGCTGAGGCTAGTTATTGCTCCTCTGGAACAATGCATATGAGAAGCTCTCACAACAAAGCACAAGAGGAAAGAGCATTCTTATCATGCATTCTTCTTGTGTTGTCATTTTACTGTGATTCTTCAGAGAATAAAACTGAACTCTGTCTAGAAAAGAATGAGTGTAACATTTGCCACATGAATCAGTGGATAGTGACCTCTGTCATGCAATAGAGGTGATAAGCATTTGTAACACTAACGCTAATGCCAGGAAATAAAGACCAATCTCTTAACAATAGTCCTGTGTATCAAGTATTTTTTATATGGGGTCAGAAGAAAATAGAATCTTTGGCAAAAATGGACCTAATGAAGCCACTTGAATAGTTGAGACTGGCACAGAAACAGACAAGGAAGGTTGTAGTACTGTTTCCATATTTTCCTTGCAGAAATATCAGAGTGAAATTCCCCCAGACTGCTACAGGTAGCAGACATAGAGACACTGAAGATTTACAGTATTTTCCAGGTTTCAGAGTAGCAGCCGTGTTAGTCTGTATCCACAAAAAGAAAAGGAGTACTTGTGGCACCTTAGAGACTAACAAATTTATTTGAGCATAAGCTTTCGTAAGCTACAGCTCACTTCATCGGATGCATTCAGTATTTTCCAGTGAGAGGATGTAGGAATGCCAAACTGTTAGACAAAGTCATTCTACAATTTCAATACTGTGATCCATGCAAGAATGTCACTTGTGTTGAGAGAATTAATTATTTAATGTTTAAGTCCATTGAATGTGTAAAGTGCTTAGCATTATTATTCATGACAAAGACACTTCAGTCCTGACTTGTACTTTATTAGGGCAGTAATTACTGTGGTGATTCAGGTCCACACTGCCCTGCTTTTATCAGTGAGGAATGGGGAGCCGGGAGCCTCCAGGCAGTAGCCAGGCTCCCTGCGGGAAGCTGGCAGCCCAGGCCTTAGAGGCACTTTGTGTTAATATTTTGTGCCTTATTTGCCCTGTTACTATATGTATTGTATCTACTACCAAAGACAATTTTGTTCAGGAAAACTTGAGTAACATCCTTCATGTAGTAAATAACAAAAGTTTTGAGTCTTGAAGAAAACAACAGCTGCATCAGTTAGATCACTTTGAGCTTTGTTGAAACACACAGTTTAAGATCTACTACATAGAATATTAAAGGATAAGTGCTGCTTTGAAAAGTGATTCTAAAAAATGGTATAACACTGTTCCACATTCATTGTGTCTCAGTGACTCTAGGTCAAAGCTGCTGAATTTATAAGCACAGAGATGGATTGTCAAGCTGCTGTCCTTCCAAACTCATATGGGAAATGTGAGTCACGATGGGTTTTTCTTCCTGGCTCAAGCATCCCCAGCAATAAAGGTTCTGCAGTTAACACTTGTCAACAAGGCAGTTGTCAATGCATGAGGCAGAATGGAATCCAGCTCCTTCTTTCCAAGCTGTGGTGGCTCTACAGGGGAAACAAGAGTAAGAAGTAGCAAGATTTTATCTGGCCATGTCTATACTACCACTTATGTTGGCAAAATTTATGTCATTCAGGGGTGTTAAAAACCACACACCTGAGCGACATAAGGTATGCCGGCATAAGTGGTAGTGTGCACAGCACTGTGTCGGAAGGAGAGCTTCTCTCACCAACATAGCTACCACCTCTCGTTGGGGGTGGTTTAATTATGTTGACAGGAGATAGAGCAGCTGCATGAGAGATCTTACAGTGGTGCAGCTGCATCTGTACAGCTGTGCTGTTGTAAGCTGTCTAGTGTAGGCATAGCCTTAGTCAACCAATTCAGCAGATATGACTCCGAACACACACAGGGAGGAGATCTGCCAAGTAAGTGCCCATTGTCAGAGTCACTTTTCACCGTTTACCCACATGAACACTCTTGATCCATGAGGCAGTAGGTAAAGACGAAAAGCCTTCTTTTATGAGGCAACTCCATCCTGCAGATAAATGTTTTCCCATACTTGTGTGCTGAGACAATCCCAAGCAACTGCCCATTGGCACATCTCAAGCAAAGCAATCTAAGGGCTCCACTAGCACCAGAAATTTGTCAGATGAGACACACATAGGAACCCCTTCAGGCACCAGGCCCCGGGTGAGAGGGATGAGGGGGTTGTGGGGCAGAGGCGCCAGTGTGAGAGGGATGGGGGGGTCGAGGGGCAGGGGCAATGGGCCCCTGGGTGAAAGGGATGGGGAGGTCGAGGGGCAGGGGCGACAGGCCCCAGGGTGAGAGGGATGGGGGTAATGGGGCGGGGGCAATGTGCCCCTGGGTGAGAGGGATGAGGGGGTCAAGGGGTGGGGGCAACGAGTCCCTGGGTAAGAGGGACGGGGGGGTCATGAGGCGGGGGCGATGGGCCCCTCAGTGAGAGGGATCGGGGGGGTCTTGGGCGACGGGCCCCTGGGTGAGCAGGATGGGGGGGACGTGGGCAACGTGCCCCTGGGTGAGAGGGATGGGGGGTCGAGGGGCAGGGGCGACAGGCCCCTGGGTGAGCGGGATGGGGGAGCAGCGCAGGGGTCAGTCAGGTTCTTTGGTAGGCAGGTGGGAGAGGGGGGGTGGCCTTTCCCACAAAGCACCGCCCACCCCGCTCTGATTTGCATATGACCCCGCCCCTCCCTACTGTGACCCCGCCCCTCTCTCTCTCCTATCATCTGTGGCTGTAGCCCCGCCCCCGCTGCTGTTGACGTTTGCGGAAGGAAGCGCCCAGCTTGGGGCAGTGACGTCGGGCAGCGCGGGGCCCGGCCCCGGCCCGAGGCCGGCAGCATGTGGGGGGCAGCCGATGCGGTGAGTGCGACGCTTCCCGCCCGCCCCTCCCCCCGCTTCGTATAGCGCCCCCCCCCCTCCCTCCCTCCCCGGCCCGCCGCCGCCTCCTCCTCCTCCTCCTCCTCCTCCTCCGGAGCCGGTTCCCGGCCCAGCGACAGCAGCCGCCCCCCGCCGAGAAACGCCCCGGCCCCTGAACCGCTTCGGCTTCCGCCCCGCGCTGCGGCCGGAGTGTGGCCGCCCCGTATCCCGGCAGTGCGGGGCGGACCCGTGTCCGGCCGCGGGGCGGGGGCTGTTTGTGGGGGAGGTGTCTGGTTTTCCGCCTGAGGGGGAGGGGTTCTAATTTATGCAGGATTTATACCCCCCCGGCCCCCCAAGTCAGCGCTGCCGGGCCAGCCACGGGCGGGAAGTGACGCTCCCAGCAAGCCGGGGGAGCTGCAAGGGGGGACATGAGAGGGGCCGTAGTGGGTCAGCCCAGGGGTCCGTCTCGTCCAGCGTCCTGCCTTCCAGCAGTGGCCAGTGCCCGGTGCATCGCAGGGCAATTGTGGCGTGATCCATCCCTTGTCCTCCCCTCCCTGTTCTTTTCTGAACCTTGTTATGTATTTGGCCTTCACAGCATCCCCTGACAATGAGTTCCACAGGTTGTGCCTTGCGTGAAAAAATACTTCCGTTTGTTTGTTTTAAATCTGCAGTCTGTTAATTTCGTTGGGCGACCCCTCCTTCTTGTGTTCTGTGAAGGGTAAATCATGCTTCCTTATTTACTTTCTCCACACCACTCATGATTTTATAGATGTATCATATCCCTCCCCTTAGTTCAAACTGAACAGTCCCAGTCTTCTTAATCTCGCCACGCATGGAAGATGTTCCATACCTTTAATCATTTTTGATGTCCTTCTCTGTACCTTTTCCAATTCTAATATAGCTTTTTTGAGATGGGGTGACAAAAACTGCAGGCAGTAATCAAGATGTGGACATACCATGGAGTTATATAGTGGCATTATGATATTTCCTGTGTTATCTATCCCTTTCCTAATGATTCCCAATATTCTGTTCGCTTTTTTGACTGCTGCTAGGAATTGAGAGGATATTTTTGGATATCCTATCCACAGTGACTCCAAGATCTCTTTCTTGAGTGGTAATAGCTAATTTAGATCACATCATGTTGTATGTATGGTTCGGATTATATTTTCCAATGTCCATTACTTTGCATTTATCAACATTGAATTTAATCAGCCATATTATTTTTGCCCAGTCACCCAGTTTTGTAAGATCCCTTTGTAACTCTTTGAAGTCTGCTTTGGACTTAACTAGCCTGAGTAACTTAGTATCGTCTGCAAATTTTGCCACCTCACTGTTTACCCCCTTTCCCAGATCAATTATGAATATGTTGAACAGCACTGGTCCCACTACATGTCCCCAGAGGATGCCACTATTTACCCCTCTCCATTCTGAAAACTGACCATTAATTCCCACCCTTTGTTTCCTGTCTTTTAACCAGTTACTGATCCTTGAGAGGACCTTCCCTCTTATCCCATGACTGCTTGTTGAAGAGCCTTTGGTGAGGGAGTTTGTCAAAGGCTTTCTAAAAGTCCAAGTACACTATATCCACTGAATCACCCCTTAAAGAATTCTAATTAGATTGGCGAGGCATGATTTCTCTTTACAAAAGCCGTGTTGACTCTTCTGTAACAAATTGCGTTCATCTGTGTGTCTGATCATTTTGTTCTTTGCTATAGTTTCAACCAGTTTGCCCGGTACTGAAGTCGGGCTTACCAGCCTGTAATTTCCAGGATTGCCTCTGGAGCCTTTTTAAAAATTGGTGTCACATAGCTATTCTCCAGTCATCTGGTACAGAAGCTGATGTCAGTGATAGATTGCATACCACAGTCCTGCTATTTCATATTTGAGGTCCTTAGGAACTCTTGGGTGAATACCATCTAGTCCTGGTGACTTCTTATTGTTTAATTTATTTGCTCCAAAACTTCCCCTATTGACACCTCATTCTGGGACAGTTCCTTGGATTTGTTACCCAAAAAGAATGGCTCAGGTGTGGGGATCTCCTTCACATCCTCTGCAGTGACGACCAATACAAAGAATTCATTGTGTCTCCGTGATGGCTTTATCCTTGAGTGTCCCATTAGCATCTCTTTCTTCCAGCGTCCCCCCGATTGTTTGGCAGACTTCCTACTTCTGGTGTACTTAAACATTTTTTTCCTGTTAGTTTTTGAGTCTTTTGCTTGTTTTATTTATTTATTAGTCTTTTCCTAGGGTTTTTTTTATATCTTCTCACTTTAGCTCACATGCCTTATGCATCCCCAGTGCACTGACCAAAAAAACCCACCTCAATTCAAAATTGCTTTTATAGATCTTTTGAGAAACCCTCCCTCATACTACGCTCTCTCATTCTTCCTTCAAAAAAGGATCCTTCCCATGTAACCCATTCCCAAAGGAAAGGTCAGAGTGTTGCTGTTATTATTATGTATTTGTATTGTGATAGCTGCCAGGAGCCCCAGACATGGACCCCATTGTGCTTGGTGTTATGCAAACAAAGAACAAAAGACAGTCCCTATCCCATGATGACCGGAGACAACAGCTGGACTATTGATTTGGTAATTTAACTGATTTTGGAAGGAAAGGTTTCGCAAAGAGGCAGATCTAGGTGGTTAAGCTCGGTTAGTCTGAATTCCTCTTGGAGCTCTTTCTATGACTATCAGATGAGTGCTATATTTCTGCAATTCGTCTTGTGAGCTGCATTGTCCCAGAGGCGTGCAGCTGTCTTGGTGGGGCATGGATGGCGATGTGATCACAATTGTAGCTGGTTCCTAGTCCACTAATGGCCTTTAAGACCAGTGTCAAGGCCTTGAACCGACACTGGAAATGTGCTGGGAGGACAGTGGTGATGTACGTACAGTTGTCCATCCCAGTGAGGAGGTGGGCAGCTACATTATAAAGAACTTGGGGAAGGCATTCTTTTCATGTTAGCTCCCAGATAAAGTGGATTACAGTAATGCAGACTGTAAGTAACAAATACCTATCATTGTGACCAAATCTTTATCAGAGACTAAGGAGCGAACTGAAGGAGAAGACTTGCCTTTACCACCAATGTTACTTGATGATTTAGCATCCGTGCTGAATCCTACAGGACCCTGAGACTTCATAACATGTTGACAAATGAGGGGGCTGTGGAGATGCCCTCTGTGGATATGTCTACATTGCAATATGTCCTACATTGCAGGATTAGTGGGACTCGAGTCATCTTACCTGTGTTAGGGAACCTTAGGCTTGAGTGTCTACATTGTAATTTAACCCTAGGTTAAGAATTTTCTGACCCATGTTAGAACCTAGGTGCTCTGGCATCCACACTGCAGTGCACAGACCTGAGTCAAAGTAACCATATCCCACAATCCCTAGTGCCACACAACTAAAATGTGGCTACTCTAGCCGTAGGACTGAGGTGCGCTGTGGGAATACATTACTGCCTGCCCTGTATATTACCAAGAAGCAGCTCGCTTTGCAAAAGTCTTGATCAGTTCACTCTCCATTGTAAACTAAGGAGGCTCTCTGATAGTGTGCTTGCAGATCAGTGATCAGTACAGAATGGATTAACACTGACCTGAACTGCTGCAGTTTGAAATGGGGGTGTGGCTTTCATTTTCAATAGAGTGGATTGGAGATTGTTGGGATAGAGAGGACGAAGGAAGTTGTCCCATGGAATAGTGGAATACTTTTGGATGACTCCCAGGACCTGAGTTGAGCAGGGCTGCATCTATACTGCAAAGCGGTAGGTCTTGGACCCTGGCTCCCAGCTTGATTCAAACTTGTACCCTGGGTCCTGCCTTGATTTGAGGTTGAAGCCTCCAGCCCTGCAGGGTCCTGGGACCATGGGTCTGAGCCCTGGATTAACACAACTATAGTGTAGACAAGGAGGGGGGTTAGCCTTGAGCCCAGGCTCAAGCACAAGCTTATATTGTAATGTAGACTTACTCTGTGAAACAGGATGATAGCGAGTTCCTCAGGATATTTCCCTTTCAACCAGTATTTCTTGATTTTGCTCTGATTTAATCTAAGTAGGCTATACTTCATCTTGCAAGCACTGTGGCATCCTGGTTGTATCTTAGAAAATGAGATACACAACTGGAATTCATTGGTGTACTGTTTGTAGCTGAACCCATGTCCATCCACCTCTCCAGAGGCTTCACGTATGTATTGAAGAGGAGAGGGGGAAAAGTGGATTCATCAAAGGGCTCTCTAAGTGAGGGTCCTCAAGGACAGGTTGGAACCATTGCTGCCTACTTCAGGGTATATACGCAGGTTAGGAGCACTTTATGGTCAACTGTGTTGAAAGCTGTGGAGTCTTTGAGTTGTAGCCTTCATTCATTGCAATGCAATAGTCTGGGGTTTTTTAAACCACCACTAAGGATTTTATCTCTGTGCTGTGACCTCAGAGTTGATTGTGAGGCATCCACGATCTTAACCATGGTCATGTGATTTTGGAGTTCGGTTGTCACTAGTATTTAAATATTTTTGCACAGAAACAGGACATTAGGAATGTCCTCTGAATTGAGTATGTACTTTTCAAACGATAGATGGGCTATTGCATTTTTCCGGGAGGATGGCATGTTCTCTTCTCTGAAGGATGCATGCATTATACATTTTACAGTTACTTTTCACTTGCTTTCGCAAGCCAAGGAGGGGTATATATCATGTTTGCATGCAGTGGGTTAAATGTTTGTAAGGGCTTCCAAGCATGTCATTGTGTGTGAAGGATTCTATTAGGGGAGTGTGTGACAGTTAATGTTGTGTGGTTCAGTTCCAGATTTTCAGCCTTCGCAAGTCCTCTCGTCAATGATTTCTGCAAAGTAGGATGAATGCTCTGCCAGTGGTTGGTGCTTGATTACAATGTTTGGATTAATGGTAAAACAGATTCTTTCAATCTTATTCTACATCATCAAATTAAGTTGTCAATACGTGTGACTGTTTGTTCTTTTTTTCTGCTATCAACACTTTTAAAGTCTTTTACTGACATCTCTCTGTAACTACATTTAATGATTAGAATGACACTTCTGTTATAGTGGAGATAAAGCGCTGATTCTGTTGCAGTGAAAGAAATTAGGTCTGTATGTTCTTGTCCTCAGATTCCCTAACAGATGTTGTAAGTACTGTTGTTTGGAAACTTACAAATTTTACTGGCATATCTAACTGACTAAGGTGTCTTCTGAATGGGTTTACAAATATAACAAAAAAGTTCAAATATGTACAAAAATGCTAACTGTAAATATACCTAAATTCAAGAGTACTGAATTAGTTTTCTTTCAACTTATCTAATGACATCTGTGGTACAAACCAGTCCAAATTTGACATGTCTAGCCTCATCCATTTTAGAGTTATCGAAGCACAACATTTCTGATTGATCTGTATGGAGAAAATGTGTTCTGTTCTCCCCCTCCTCCTTCCTTAATCCTCTTTCTCCCCCTCCCCCCAATTAATAAAAAAAAATAGCTTGTGTTGTGTTTGCTTCATCCTCCCTCCTTCAGGTCCCCCCCCATATATATTTTTAAAAATAGTTTAACAGATTAGGTTCAACTGAATGAGGTTGTTAAAATGAAAGCTGGAATTCAACCTTAGCTTCAGACAAGACCAAGGAAATGCTGATAAAAACAGCTGGAACAATAATCAGATGATTACATGTCCCTCAAGTGGGAATGTGTTCACTGTTTGTCATAATGTGTTCACAGTCTGAGGGCGTTGATAGAACCCCATATGCTTTTCGGTGCCCAAGTAGCAGCAGTGACCAGAAGCAGTACTTCTTTCTGTGTGCTTGGCTAGAAGGTTGTGACCTTTTCTTTGGACTCTGCTGCTGCTATCTGTGCCTCAAGATTAGATTACTTTATCCAGCCTCTTGGTGGGACTAAATTTTGGAGACTATTCAAAATCTTCACCTTGCTTGTTGGTGTGGATTGATTTAAATCAACAAGACGGAAACCTCAATTTTAATCTTGATTTGTATTTATACTTTTTAGTTATCTTCCTGAAGAAAGGTTGATTCGCACTGGTTGGTAACTACTGCCACTAGATACAGCCTTTACACTAAATGTGGTACTGTTTTTTGCTAACTAGAAGGATACACTGTATCTATACACATTTACTTAAGCAAGTTATACAGCTTAATTTACATTTATTCAGATTAATTTTTATATTTATATTATGTTAGAAAATGGTGAATGATACATTTCTTATTTACTAGTTAATTTACTTTTAATTTGCGTCAAGCTCTGTTTGAATGGAAATTGAGTCAATTAAAATGCACAAAAACCAGCATTTTAAAATTATTTATGAGTTAAATAAAACTACCTTAATGTGCTGTATAGATAAGGGAAAAAAAAGTTTTATCAAAGCATGTTTTGCATCTAAAACTAAACAAAGGCAGTATTATCTGTAGTTGGTTGTTTCTGGTCACCATGTCCTTTAGGGTTTTGTAAGTAGTAGATCTCATCCTCTCACACTTAACTTTTATTCACAAAGTGGGAGAAAAGAGCAAAGCTTTCCTAATTTGTCAACTACCATTGGCTCCTTAACTGTGAATGAACTAGTCATTGAAGTGAATTAGTTGAATAAACTGAAAGTAAGAAAATATTTTCTCTGTACCTGCGGAGGAGGCTACTGCTGTTAAAAGCTGATTTAGCATTTCAACAAACGCTGGTTCCAGGTGCTTAGCCAGTGAGTTCTGCTAGTTCAGTAGTATGACATTCTTTGAAACTTGGCAGCTAATGTACTACTTAATATATTTTAATTTAATTTAAATTATTATAGTCGATTTTAGTAAGTTTAAACTTTATGCCTTAACATAGGTTGTCATAATTGCAGATTTAAATAGGTTTATTTTTTAAAAAAATCTGTGTTTCACTTAAATCAAAATATAGATTTAAGTCTTAAAATGAGATTTTATTTATGTATTTATTTTTAATCCTGGGTATTTATTCATCCAGTTGCTTCTTCAGCAGTGTTTCTTAAAGGGAATATATTACACCTGTGCTGTATGGTTTGAATTGGATTCTGTCTGTTACCCAGTGAAATTTAAGAGTTTGGTTTTAATCAAAAGGCTCTAAATGGTTTGGGTCCTAATTTCTGAAGAAACTTTCCCTCTCCTTGTCTGGTAGTATAGCAGGTGAGATCTGTGGAGGTACTTGAGCTAGCAATACCCAGGTATAATTGGAATGGGGTTGCTGGTAGGGCCTTCAACTCCGGAAATCACTCACTATCTCTCCTTGGTTGGACTCAGCCTGAGTCTGTTGACCTTGAGGGCTTTCTGAAGGCCTGTATGTTTTTTTCAGGCATTTGAGAAAGGCCTGAATGGGAAGGGTTTAAGCCAGTTTATGGGGTACTATTTATTAAACTAGACCGATGGAAGAGTGAGGAAGTCTCTAAGGGAGCCTGATCTCCAGGGTGTTGTACCTGCCTTTCTTGCCCCATATAGTAGCTTTTTAGCTTTTTTTCCAAATAAGAGTTGTATATTAATTTTTAAAAAATCAAGACAAACTAGTGTTTCTGAAATAAGACTTTTATAAATAATGGATTTTCACAGAAGATATTTTTTGTGATTATTTCAGGAAATGCTTCAAAGAGCATCAGAAGAATTTTCTCCAAAGATGGAGATTCCTGAGGAGGAGATGGATACAACTGATACCCAATGGGGCTGGTTTTACTTGGCTGAATGTGGCAAATGGCATATGTTTCAGGTATCTAAACATGGGATTATGTTATCTATGATAACTTCCACACTGTCAAATGTACTGTATTTAAACTTTTAAAATGTCCTTTCTGGTTTGTTTTGAAGACTGATTCAAACACTCAGTGTTCAGTTAGCAGTGAAGACATTGAAAGGAGCTTCAAAATGAATCCAGAAGGCTCTGTTTCTTTTACTACTGCAAAATTTAACTACAAGTTAGACTTTTCAGGTATGTCTTTCTCTAACAATAAAGTATTTATATATTTGTAGGTTTCTCATGACAAGAGTTGACCAGTACTTTTTACGTGCTCTTGGCCTTAACTAGCTCTTGTATTGTAGTGCAAAAAAGCACAATTGGGAAGGCCTTCTTTATATGAACGTACATTTGACATTTTATGGAGACAGTCATGTGGTTCGGGCTTCTAGCTTTGTTACTCTAAGTAGCATACCCTATTCAGTAATGCTGGTGTTTGCCCTGTCTCCTCTCACTTGAAATATAAGTCGTGCTGTACCGTAAACTCGGAGAAATGGAAACATTAAAAGTTTGTTTTCTTCTAAATATTCAAGCGGCAAGTGTTGCAGAAAACCGATTTTCTGTCTTCACACAAACTATATAAGTAATGTTGATAAAGTGACAATATAATTCAGCTGGCAGATACTTCAACAAGCCAACTCTGATACGTTCATCAGAGCATCAGATATCATTTTCTAGAAAATGACTTTATGTAAAGATCTTGTATATTCATATTGTATGGACTCTTTATCACAGGTTACTAATGGTTTCCAGTGTACTTACCGTGTAGTTAATTTTTAAATACATTTTACTTATGTAGAAAGTTGCGATGTAATAGCTTCTCATTCTGGATATTTCAAATATTGTACGTATAGTTTCATCTGTATTTTCATATTAAACTGACCAAAGACCTGTCATGCTCAGGTGATGTGGGTGTTCTGTTTTGTGGATAGCAGTCTTTGTATATCTTAGCCTACAGTTGTAGGGTAATACAGTGGTGGACTGTATGAAAACATGTACATTCATGCAGAATTTTGTATTTTGTTAAATACTTTTTGTAATAGCTTCTTTAGTTTACTTTTAAAAACAGATTTTGTAAACTATATTTAAATCTTGAATCTTTGCTTAAAAATGCTAAAGGCAGCTGTTAAGCATAACATAATTTTCACCATACCGTTAATATAGTATCACTTTTATATTTAAATGTGGTACAAAGATGTTAGCTTCTGCACTGCATTAAAATTAGCATTTAGATGCAGAAGTCTAGAGTGTAATCCTGGCCTTATTAAAATCAATGTGAGTTTTGCCATTGGCTTAAATGTGCCAGGATTTCATCACTAGTGAATATGCACTGTCTGTCTTAAGTACTTATTTAGTACGAATTCCCATGGTATGTGGGAGCTCTGCTAATGTTTTGTGCATTCTAGTATTAGTAATGTTGGAAAATAATATTTTGGAATGCTTCTCTCAACGCTTGAGACAATAATTCCTATTCAGCAACTCTAAAAACATCATTTTCTGGGTGATGTGCTATATCCAAACGCTTTACATTTCTGTAGATTGACTGTTTCTGGTACTCACTTAATTTTCATTTTATATACAGTGATGAAACAAACCAATCTGACTACTGGAAAACAGCGTCCAATAAAGCGAGCTCCCTTTTCTATCAGTGCTTTCAGGTAAAAACTAAAGGTGATTCATCATTGGTTTAATTCATCATTGCTCTAGTAAGATGAACTAGAAACATTTTAAAATTTCTTCATTATTTTTTATCCCCCCTCAAATTAAATCTGGGGACACAGATTGGAGCGGGAAAGCAAAGGAGGAGGAAATCTCTCCTTGCTCATTAAAAATAACTATCCACAGTTTGAATCCCCGTTCAGGACCCAAGCGCTGTGTCAAATTATAGATTAGTAAAAAATTCTGTACAGCGTAGGAATCCTATTGGGGAAAGAGAAAAGCTTCAACTCTTGGGTGTGATTGTTTTAACTTGTATTTTTGTGTTTGAAGTTATATCTGTGAAAATGAGGCTATCCCAATGCCTTCACACTGGGAGAATGTAAATACAGAGGAACCGTATCAGGTAAGAGCTATTATGACATGGAACATACATATGATGAAAGAACAATGGACTTCAGTGAAACTATACTAACCTCTCTTTTTCCAGCTTATTCCTTTGCAAAAACAAACAAATGAATATAATGAAGTTTCTAGTCTGTTTGGGAAAACAATGGATAGCAACCGAATTAAAAGAATTCAGAGAATTCAAAATCTAGACTTGTGGGAGTTTTTTTGCAGGTGAGATTATTTCTAAAACAAACATTGTACTAGATCTGCTAATAGAATAAATCTCTTTTAAAGTCATGCAGCAGAAATAGTTAAAATGCATCTAATTATAAAACTGTTGGAATACTTATTGTGTCTGCACCCTTTCTTCATCTGCTCTCTTTTTCCTTTTTCCTAATTGGTCCTGCTCGTGTGTTTATAGTCATATATCAGCATTCCTATTAAAGATCCTGATATTTTTATGGATTTGGAATTTAATGATACTTCTGTAACAACCATAAGTTAAAGATCACAAACTGCTTAAAACTTGAAAAGCAATGAGAAAATTGAAAAGCACTGTTGCAATAAAATTTTCATTTGGGCTGACATTTGATATGCAATTTCTAAGGTTCAAATTTTAAACTAAAGAAAAAATCTTTTTTTAAAAAAGGCATGCAAAGCAATCTGTTTCAGATCTAATTTTTATTTTGGTCACTAAAGTCAGCAGGTATGACTCAACACGCACATGAAGCAGATTTGTGGGGTAAGAAGGTACCATTTTTACAAAATCCCTTTTCAGATTAGAACTGCACTTTAAATTGATTAAGCAGTGTGTTAATTTCCTGATTTAACAGTTGTGAAAAATACACTGTCTTTGATGTAGAGGGAAAAGCATAACCGCACAAATTGTAGATTGGCATTCACAGCCTTTGCCATTTACTGTTATATTCTAGGAATGTTAAGACTACATCTGGTTTTTCTAAAGGTGGGTTCAAATGCCTTCGAAGAAGTTCACGTCCAAATCTGAATTTAACTTTGCAGCCATTTTTCAATTATTTAAAAAAAAAAAAAAAGATTTTGAAAGGCTTTATCAAAAGTTGAATTTGTCTGAAACAGGGAAACAGTTTATCTGCAGTTGTTAGTCTCTTGGAGAAATTTACATTGAAAAATGTTTCTAATTTTGAATGGTTGTATGAATGGTTTGATGTGAATTCCTCTTTGGTTATTAAAGGAGTTGAATAGCTGAATGTCCCTAGCCCATGTTGCTAGAAAGATAATTTTTCTTCATGGACAATAAGGTACCAAACCTTACCACAGTTTCATGATCATTTTTAATATATCAAATCTTTGAACAGTAAATAGTCATCCAACTGGTAAAGAATGTGTGGCAACATCTGCAAGCTCCCTCATCAACATATGGAAAGGAAGAGCACAAGCACAGCTACCTTGTCATGAAGGATGACATTAGGTTCTCTTCTAATCCTCTCTATGTGAGCTCGCTGGTAGGGGTGACTACAGTCATTGTTCTCAGAAAGTATATGTGGTGGACCCCAAGATTTTGTTATGATGGAGTGAACGTGTCACAACAGACTCCTTGTAAAATGAGCCTTCATAGGGTTGTATTCGTTGCGTGTCTAGTGACTCAAAACAAGTACTCCCGATTTGTCAAGTTTCTCACCTTACCATTTTCTCTTTATGAATTTTAGTGTAGGGTGAAGTCTCTCTGTTGGATCCAGCTTGGTGCAGCAAATCCAAGTTTAGTCTGTCAGTATTGCAGAAGCCATTGCTGGCTTGAACGTTCCTGCTTTCTTTCCCGCTAGATATTGTATGGGGCAGGGTGAGTTAGGAGTTCTTGAGTTTTGTTCCCACGTCTTCTCTGATCAGTCTTTTATTTAATATTTGCACTTCACAAACATCATGTATCACACGGTTGCCCTTGTCAAAATATACTTTTCTAGAAAAGGAACTTATAAAAAGTCAACATGAAGATATATTGGACCATTTTGACAATAAAATCAATAAGTAAACAATGAAAAAATATTAAGGTGCTACATGGGCTTAAAAGGTGCTATGCTGTAGATGAAATTGTATGGTATATTGTATTTAAAAAATACCTTGTGATCATGTAATTGCACGCTTCTAGTGAATATTTGCAGAGAGAGGTGTCTTAAGATTGCATATTGAGTCTTAATTTTCTCATTTCCTGGCTTTTGAGTGATTAATTTTTGCAACTTTAGCCTTCTCTTAATGTATTGGTATGGAATGTATTTAAGTATATAAATACAGATACAATTAAAAATTTTATTTGCTTTGATTGGTGCTTTTGTACCAATCTTGCTACTTTGAAACTTGTATATCTAAGTGTCGCTGTTGTAACAATGTATTGCGTTAAAGTGGATTTCTATAGAGGTATCCCTGAAGCTTTTCAATTTGAGGCATACTTCTGTGAATAAGAATATCAGGAAATGATACTAGATCCCCATTGACTTCAGAGTTCGCAATGCAGATTTGTTTTCTCTTCGATTTTCTACCTTTTGCTGAAAAGGGGAATTGATGGGCAGCAGGGACCACTGCACAATAAAGTGTGTGCTTTAAAAACTCCAAAGATATGGAGTTCCCACTACACTGTTTTTGGAAACATGAACTCAGGAATGGGAATCTGTTGTTGCGTGCAGTATGATTTTTACAGTATTGCAATATTACTATGTGTTAGTTGCAAAGTAATATACAGTATTAAAATTTTGTGTTCAGTGGAGTAGAAAGACAGAGGGGAATCATCTCAGTCCAGAAACTGCTTGCCCTTATTTTTCCATTTGGGGAAAACCTAAAGATTTGTCTCAAAGGCTCAGCTGCTTTCTGGGGTGAAATAATGTGTGTCTGACACAGTCATTTGGAGCAGGCGAACCTCATCACTAAGGCTATGATTTTGTCATGGATATTTTTAGTAAAAGTCATGGGCAATAAACAAAAGGTCATGGAAACCATGACCTGTCCCTGACTTTTACTAAAATCATCCCTGACAAAATGGGGAGGGAGGAGGGTACAGCACCCTGTTACCCACCACCTCCCTGCAGCAGCTGGGAGCTGCAGGGATTCCATTGCCCAGTGGCTGGGAGGGGTTCCCCGCTGCCCGAGTGGCAGGGGAGCTGGGGGCGGGGGAGCGCAACCCTGCAGCTGCTGAGCAGCTCTGGGGTCCTCTGCTGCCATGGCTGCATCTGGGAGCTGCTCGGGGGGGCGGGGGTGAGGGCAGCTGAGCAGCTGCGGGAGGGCCCCCCAGTCAGGGGTAGCCAGTGGCGGCGACAGCAGCCAGTCAATTGCAGGTTTCCCGCAGCTGCAGGAGGGTCCCCCACCATCTGCGGAGGCTGGCCTGCTGCGGGGTCCCCAATGTCACGGAGGTTAACTGGAAGTCATGGATTCTGTGTCTTCTGCAACCTCAGTGACATAATGTTAGCCTTATTCATCACTGCGATTACCCAGTGATGTCTGTAATGGAAAGAGAAGAAACTCTGGCATTTCAAATTCCTTGTGGCATCCCAATGCGCAGTGGCCATCTTGTGTGGGAAGAGTTATCTTGGAGAATGAGTGATGTTCTTTCTAGTGTTTGAGTTTGGGGTTATGAAGGTTCACATTCCATAGAGGTTGAGCAAGTAGAAGGTATTGTTGTGGAATTAAGGTTGCTGCCACTTCTTAAATGTTCCTTTTTTAATAGGAATGCAAACGACTGGTCTCCTATCTACCTAAGGGGACTGGCTCTACAATAAGAACCTGCTCTTATTATAAATATAAGGGTACGGACTGCACTTCTATTTTTAAAAAATGTATTAGTTTGTGATTGCTGGTGGGAAACGTGACTTGAGGACATGGGTATCTTTTGAGTCATTAGAAGCCCACTAAGCACATGCTCTTGGACGGGTTAATTCAACCAAAAAACTGGCTGTGGGACTCGATGGCATCACCTCCCTGGTCTTGCTGCACATACGGTGTCATTTGAGAACAAGAATTACAACTTATTTTCTTTTTCCTTTTTCAAGGTATATTGTTTCACTGAGGAGATAAGTTTAATCTGAACCTCATGTTCTTGAGAGGATATAATTGGGTAGTTATATATTTTGGCCTGCATAATATTATCCTCTTCATCACAACTCCTGTTTTGTTGTTGGCTATTAACTTTATATTTGTGGAGACTATTGATTAAAAACTTGTTGAGCACTACTATCCAAAACCTTTTTAGAGCATAGACTATTTACTGTGTAGATTGCAGTAGCTCCATTCTGCCCTTTCCTGAGAGTGGGTAGAGTGATTGATCATTTTAAAATTTTGTGCAATTTGAAATAAACGAATAAAATATGTCTTTCAGGTCATATGCTGCAAGGTTCTGTTCTGTCATTCGTCGGGTAAATGTACTTGTAAATCCATTGCGGTGATACCGTGGGTTGGGATGTAGTGTCATCAACACGCTGATGAAGCTCAGTTCTGTATCTGTTTTATGAGACCCAATTCATATGATTGACTGGCTTTTCCAGTGCCCACTGAGAGTGGGTCTTAAATGAAAGTTAAGCAAACTGAAACTCAATCCAGAGAAGACCGTGGGTAATGCAGATAGATTGGGAGAATTAGGGGAGGGGACATCTGTCCCTTAAGTGACGGTGTTTGCTTGACCACCTGTCAGTCGTATTTTTAAAACAGGCACTCTGGCTCTGATGGCATGGTTTGGCCTGTAGCCGGCATGCTAAAAAAAACAACTCAGAAATCCTTTTTTGAAGCTATACTATGTACTGAAAACTTCCTACCTAAGTGAATTACTTTGGGTTTTGTATGTCTGAGTGGCAGTAATTCTTATTATGAATTAATGACTCTCAAACGTCTTGAAAGCATTGTTTGAATACTCCGATACAAAGCACTTGAAACAACAAGTGCTTTATTTTTAAAAGCCCGTCTGACAACCTGCATTTTGGTCTTGAATGCTTTGCCATCTATACATTAAATCCCAAAAAGAAGTTCAGTTAATTGCTAAGCTACTGTCCTGCTAAATACCACATCACTATAGTAGTTTCTTCTTCCCCTAAGCTTTTGAAATGGCTGGCCACCTTTTTCCTCTTTTTGCTCATTTAATGCCTGATCTATACCATGAAGGATCTAGCTGTTAGTTCTTCTGCACAGAACTCCTTTTGACATGAAGAATCAGTCTAAGGGCTTGTCTACACTACAAAATTAGGTTGACTTAAGTTAATTGACCTACAGCAATTAAATTGCTCTTGGTGTCCGCCCTACCCTCCTGCCGGTGGCGCACATCCTCAGCAGGAGCGTTTGCATTGACTGAAGAGGGGCACTGACAGCCGCCCGGGGCTCACAGCTGGAATCCCTTCTCCCCTTTCCCCTTGCCCTGTGGGTGACAGTGAGATGTGAGCCCAGGGCAGCACTCAGTTTCACAGAAGGGAGCCTACCAGCAGTGAAATTGATATTGTCAGTTTCACTGCTGCTGCTAAAAAAAACAGGAGTACTTGTGGCACCTTAGAGACTAACAAATTTATTAGAGCATAAACTTTCGTGGGCTACAGCCCACTTCATCAGATGCATAGAAGGGAACATATAGTAAGAAGATATATAGATACATATACAGAGAAGGTGTATGTTGTTTCACATTTCATCTCAGGCTCTGGGAGGCTCCATCTGTAGTGTAGATCAGGCTTAAGAAACAAATTATTGTATGGAGTGATCTAATAGTTTAGAATTATTGGCCTAAATTAGTTTGGGTGTTTAAGTACAATAAGTGCTACTAGTCTCCCTCTTCCATTCTCATTCATTTGTATTGTATATGAAAAATTACTTGAAAAAACATCTTTTTACATGGTCAAATCCAAGGTATACATTTTAATATAGTTTTCAAAATTGTATTTTAGATACAGTATTTTAATGTTTAATGTAAACTTTCATAAATTGTAACTTGCCTCTAGACCTGTGTAACTGTTTAATTTTTAAAGTAAAGTAGCTTGTTACTGAGTATTAAAATGCAACTTAAAAAAATAGGCTACATATAGTCCTCAACATTCAGAAAGCAACACACTGATCCAAGTAATCTTGATCTTTGCCTTTTTCTTTCAATGGGACATTGTCAGTGTGAAATCTAGTCAATTAAAAAAAGTCAAAAGAAGTTTTGGGTGCTACTAGAGCTGTCAAACGATTGAAAGAAATAGTTGCAATTAGTCACAGTTTGAAATCGCACGGTTAAACAATAATAGAATGCCAGTTGAAATTTATTATAAATATTTTTGGATGTTTTTCTACATTTTCAAATATATTGATTTCAATTACAACAGAGAATACCAAGTGTACAGTGCTCACTTTATATTATTATTATTATTACAGATATTTACACTGTAAAAAAATAAACCCAAAGAAACAGTATTTTTCAATTCACCTCATACAAGTTCTGTAGGGCAATCTTTTTATCATGAAAGTGCAACTTACAAATGTAGATTTTATTTATTTATTTTTACATAACTTCACTCAAAAACAAAGCAATGTAAAACTTTAGAGCTTACAAGTCGAAGCATGAAGGGGCATACGTATGTTTACGTATCTGACACGTATGCCGGCTGCAACAGTGCACGTTCTCACTTTCAGTGACATTGTAAATAAGAAGCAGCAAGTATTGTCACCTTTAACTGTAAACAAACTTGTTTGTCTTAGCGAGTGGCTGAACAAGACCTAGGACTGAGTGGACTTGTATGAGGTAAATTGAAAAACAGTGTTTCTTTTGTTTTGTTTTTTATAGTGCAAATATTTGTAATAAAAAATAATAGAGAGTGAGCACTGCACACTTTGTTTTCTGTTGTAATTGAAATCAATATATTTGAAAATGTAGAAACATATCAAAAATATTTATAATAAATTTAAATGAGTATTCTATTGTTTAACGGTGCAATTAAAACTACAATTAATCGTGACTTTTTTTTAAATCTAGCTAATTTGTTTTGCATTAATCGCATGAATTAACTGTGATTGACAGCTCTAGATGCTATGTATTCCTTTTGAGTCACACTGGCAATTTTTGTAGTTTTACAACCTTATTTTCCTAATGTTTTGGGGGTTTTTTTAAAGCTTTTCCTTCCTGTTACTGTGTGAAAGACAAGTAGGGAAACTGATTCTGCTGAAAGTACTCTCAAATGAACGAAGTGGAAACGATTGATTTTTTTTTTTCTTGAATTATTCATTTATAGTAAATGTTAGGCTTTCCTTACAAGAATGATATGTCCAAGACTTTAGAAAGAAGTGTGTTTTATGTGGGGGTGGTTTTTTTTTTTTTTCGTTTTTTTTAAAAAAAGCTGACTGCTTCCTTTTAACGCCACCTTAGATAGTAGAACTTTGAGATGTATTTAAGGAGCAGAATCAAATTTGGTCATTTCTCTCAAATTCAGCTGTTGCAGTATCATTTCCCCTCTGTTTTTGTGCAATTCCAGTTTGATTACAGACGCTTTGTAATGCTATGGCTTTTTTTGTAGGAAGAAAGCTCAACTAAAGAAGAGAAGAGGTGTCCCTACCATTAATGAACACATGTTATTTCATGGTACCAGCAATGAATTTGTAGAAGCAATATGCATTCATAACTTTGACTGGAGAATAAATGGCATGCATGCTGCAGTGTATGGAAAAGGTAAGCAATAATGGCTTCTTTAATACCACTTCATGTAATTTTGTGAGTAATACGCTTCGTTCTCTTTTCACTCTCTAAACATACAATTATGTGTCCCACAAATGCATTTACCATACTGGTGGTCTGTGGAGAATTGTTTAATCTGGTTTTCTTCTTCCTGCTAAATGTGATAAAAAGACACTTAAAATATATTAAGTAAGCAATTCCTATAGTTGCCATAGTTGGATGTTATGCAGTGGGGTGGGGGAAAATGATGGTCCAATGGCAGAAGGGTAAGTGGTTTGTGGGGCAATATCCCTACTAAAATGTGGTTCACACTGAAAAAGCTTGAAAAGCACAGCACTATATAATTCTTACAAATTTTGTTGGATTGATTATGAATAAAACTGAGAGATAGGGCCTGATTCAGATCTTACACCATTTTGATGTAAGAAGGGATCAGAATCAGGCCCTTTAGATTTCATAATGAGACTGTTGTCATCAGCTATAATTTTTGCTGTTTGTTTTTTAAGGGACCTATTTTGCAAGAGATGCATCGTACTCCAGTCGTTTCTGCAAAGACGATATGAAGCATGGAGACACTTTTCAAATCCATGGTGTCAATCTGCAACATCATGTGTTCAGAACATATAAAGTTATGTTTCTTGCTCGTGTTTTAACTGGAGACTATATCATTGGAGATTCCAAATACATGAGGCCTCCTTCAAAAGATGGGAGCTTTGTGAACTTATTCGACAGCTGCGTGGATAGTACTTGGAATCCAAAGATCTTTGTTGTCTTTGATACCAACCAAATCTACCCTGAATATTTAATAGAGTTCTGCTAAGTTTTGCAAGGAGCCAAACTGAATATTAGGTTGGTTGTGATGGACGGTCAGTATGTCTTTGCGAAGGAAATATAACTTACAAATCTTTTAAATACATGGTGGTGAACAGAGATGGAGATGTGAAGGAAAATCTGGCTTACATCTGTAAAATCCTTTTGGCTTAAGGTTGGTTGTCCATCTGTTGGTCCTGTAAATAAACATTGATGCTTTTCACATTTAGGGTTTATAACCAATTTTAATATGGCTTAGTTGAGCCTTAATTAAATTGGACATTTAATGTCTTCAAAGAATTCTTACTGCTATACATTTTAAAAAATAATACATATGTATTTATCCATGTGTAAAATATATATTTATGCATATGATACAGTATGTGTATAGGTGAATAATCTTTTATAAAGATTTTATTTATCATTTTACAAAATGCAGGGGGCTTAATAGTTATTGGTATATTGCAGTATGTATTACTTGTAGATTGGAGTTTAAATCTACAGAACAATCCGTCTAGGGAAGGCAAAGGTCTGGAATCAAACTGAACCAGCTGCTAGGACTAAATCTAGGTATCTGATACTGCTTCAAGCAACCTTGCAATAATGCTGCACAACCTATAAGTTGAAGTCTGGTTGTGACAGAATAATATACCTGACAACAGTTGTGGTCAGTAATTAGGTAGGTATTTAGCCCTAGAGTCCTGTGCTAGGATCTCTTATGTGATCTATATAGTTGTTGTTTAATAGTAAAAGGTGTGTTTTGTTCCCCCTCCCCGTATCTTGTAGTAATCTCTAGCTTGTCTGGAATTTTAAGATGCACTCAGTGTTGACATGACTCTACTTCCATTGAAGTTGATGGTAATACTCTATTGAATTCAATGGAAACAAGAATTAAACCAAAATGGAGGGCCTCTAAAAATTCCATCCCTTAATTTTTCCCTATGTTTCATGAATGGTTTTAGTAATACTGGCATGTGCTGATTTTATGTAAACCAAGTTTTCTTTCCATTTGCGTAGATGCAGAGTATGGACTGTTTTTGCCAGGTAGAATCTCACTGGGGAGGAGAAGAGGGACCAGAAGAAAGATCAGAGAGACCAAAACTCCTGAAGAAGGGGGACTAAGGTGTTAAATGAGTGAAAACACATTGGCCCTCCCTCATGAGACTGCCTCTTTGGATCCCTGCTATTGGATTCTTGCCCTGTCACACAGACCTTAGATATACTCAAAGTTGTGTTAGCTTTCTGGCATGGGAGGGAGCATACTTCTGCATATGCACAGCCTGGCACTATGACCCATCTAATAGACATGCATCCCCTCCTCCCTAAGTCCTTTATCTGTGTCTGTTCATGGACTCTTGCAGTCACACCATATGCTGGTTATTTGTGTTCTTTGAAATTTCTTGGAAACTTTTCCTCCACTTATCTTCTTCAGCTGTTCAGGGCAGGGACTGTGTCTTCCTTTGTGCTTGTACAGTGCCTAGTACAATGGGCCTCCTGAATGGCATCTCTGGGTGTTGTTGCAATAATAACCAATGACTGATGCTATAGAACAGTAAACCTTCACCAATCACAAGCCTTGGAATAGACATGTGCATGCATACACATTGAGCTAGGGGTGTATGTCCCCTGCTTATGTACACATATTTGAGCTGGCATGAGTATAAATAGCAGTGTAGCTGTGGTAGCATGGGTAGCAGCAGTGGAGGAATGGCTAAGCCATGCCAGTGTGAGTGTGTGTACACAAGCAAAGGGATCACCCCTATCTTGTAGTAATCCCTCCCCACTTCTCATCAGAGATTTACTAGCAAATGCAGTAGGGTGTCCACAGCCTAAGTCCTCTTTATTTTTATAAAATATTCTACAATACATGTACTTGGACATTATGAAATTATAAGAAGTCAAAATAAAAAAAGTTGTACCCTTTTGTTTGTTCACTCGCTAATTTCCAAAATCCAGTCATTATTTTCCTCAAGTCTTAACCAGACTGTTGTGGCTAAAAGTAACCAACACATCTGGTTTTTAAAAGGTGTTTGATTGGCATACATATAATATCTTCAGAAGATCAATATGATTTATGTTTGTCCTGCTTGTGTGTACTTATGCCTGTATAGCTTGTCCACTCTGTGCCTTATTTTCTATTTAGACTCAAGGGAATTGAGTGGAAAAACCTTAATCTCACCAGTCCAGAGTGCCATTGAAGGTGGTTTCAGCTTTTCATCCAGTGCCCACTCTATCAGCTTTCCTGGTACAATCTTCTTCATCTGTATTGATAAATCTTGATACTGAGGCTGTTTACACCATGTAGACAGATACTATGCAACATCTCAAGCTTTAGAAAAGTTGAATGGTAGTTCTTAGTTCTAAATCAGATAAATTACAATAAGGAAGTCAGTGTATTTGTCATTTGATAGAATTTCTCAGTGGCTATAGTTATTTCAATCTTGTGGTTTTTCATAGTGTCCTTCAGATCCAGACTTACCATGTCCAGTTCCAGCCATCAGTGTTCAGAGGTGACACAGTATAAATTTCTAGATATCTCCTCTGGCAAGGCACTCTTGTACCTAGACTCTTTCCTTAACAACCAACATTATGGCATTGAGGCAACTGGTTCAGCATGTCACCTTTCCTGGTTGTCACATGCCTGCCTGAGTGGGTGTTTGGTGTTGGGAAAATATTCACCCTTTCCATTTGTCAGGCTTCCTTCTCAGCTTCTGTCTCTTTTGGGTTCTTCCCCTCACTTATAAGAGGTGAAGAAAAGATCAACGACAATGGATAACTCCTTGCATCTAACCTCTATCGAGGATGGTGGGGCTTGCTGCCAGATGAAATAAAAATGGCAACTGTGCTCATAACATTCAGAGCTATGATGTAAACCCACCACCTCTTTTCCTAAGCTTTTGCGAAACACCAACCTTGCTCATGGCAATACTCCCACTCTTTCAAATTTAGCAGTAATGACATTAAAAAAAAAAAAACACACCTACTCAGCTTACCCCTTTCTGGCAAAATAAAGAGGGGGACTAAAGGGAGAGAAAGATCATGGTTGTTCTTATTCTTGGGAGGCACTCAGCTACTATGGAGAAAGGAACCAGTAATAGAACCCAGATGGATAAAGAAAGGAGATTACAGTGTCAGTTGGTCTAGAGAGAAAAACAAACGACGGTATTCAGTCTCTCTCTAGCGGGGACACCACCATTTGATGATTCTCCACCATTTGCCTTTCCAATATCTTGTATTATAACTAGATATTCAATTTTTGATTTATCAGGAGAGATCATACAAGCTGTTGAATATCTCAGTTGCAGAGCAAGGCAGAGAAGCTCTTATAAGTGATGGTTTGAAGGACTCAGCCAGAGATTTTATGGCCTTTTTGGATATTCTTGCCCCAAATATCTGACTTTATCATGGTCCATTCCATCTTGCTGCTGGCTTTCTTCTCCAGACATCAGACCCTCCTGTAGCAGCCATTTTGCGGGAAAGTGCTGTTTGCTCCATTACCTAGATAGATCTCAGTCCTTCTAAAAGGCACCAATATTGTGTGTGGGAGAAAAATCCTCCCTTGGACCTATCTCATTCCAGAGGTGGACTGTACAAATTGTCTTTTGTTTTCAGACTTGTTGCTTGCAAGCAGGCATTCTGGTAAACAGTAGCCTTAAAGCTCATTTTGTAGGTGCTGTGGCAGCTTCTACAGCTTTCCAGAATGTGTCTGGGTGAGTCATTTACTGAGTGCTTATTGGAACTAGATATTTTAAATCCAGGACAGATTCCATTTTGGGGAAAGCAGTCTTGCAGTCCCTTTTTAACAGGTATCAGTAAACCACATGCCAGGAGGTGGGCTGAAGTGGTCTTAATCAGGCTCCATGAATGGAGTTTATTCACAAGGAATAAAATTGTTGCCAGTACCTGATGGAGGTCTTCATGTAATTGGCCATCTGCGTACCTCTCTTAATATGCATGTGGCCAAGATTGGATTCTTTTAGGGAGTGGTGTCCATTGGGGCTGCAACTGCATCCTAGATGGCCTCGTGTCACGCCACCTGAGGGCACAAAGGGTGAAGCGAACCCAAGTCTCCCTCAGTCCCTTTTTACCACCCATGGCAGTGAGAGGGAACCCTGCAGTATCCACCAGCTTCTCTGAGACTCTGTTACTAGTGATTCGTTAATACAGTTGTTAGGTAGTTAACTCTTAGTTTGCCCTCTGGCTTATAAATTTTTTTTTTTTTTTGCCTTTTTTAAGCCTTATATGTCCTCCTCTCCTCCCGCTGGTTCTCTGGGCCTTGAGTTGTTATTGGCAACACTAAAGGTCCAGGATTAAAGACCTGCTCCCCCTGTGATAAGTCTGTGCCACTCAAGGATGTGCATTCAAAGTGCCATTTCTGTTTAGGCAAAAGACATATCTCTGACCAATGATCCATCTTCTCTTCTTTTTCTAAGTGGACTCAGAAGACTAGGGATGCCTGCCTAAAGGAGATTTTTTTTTTTTCTGGAGTTCTCTATGAAAGCCTCCTCAGATAAGGGGATAAGACTCAGTCCTCCGGCCACTCCTCCTCAGTTTGTGCCCCAGTGAGCTGCGATTCCACCCCAAGCTCCAGGGCTGAGATGGCTGAAACCCCCGGGGTGTACTTCTTCAGGAAGGGGTAGGGAGGATACCAGGTGAGACATAGGTCTCCTTCTTTGAGGAGCCTCAGAACAGAGATGCAAGTTAATGTATTAGACTCATCTCAAGCTCTTCAGCTGGTGGGGCTAAGATAGGTCTCTGTGGCACCTTGATACTGTCTATAAAGAATGCCTGTGGCACCAGTTAAATCAGCTCACTCCCTTTCCTCTGGCAGTGACTCTTCAGCAATCTTTGTACCAAACACCTTGGTACCCAGCCCCTTGGTACTGTCCCTTTCAGTGGCTTTGCCCTATTTGACACCAAGTGCCCTTCTGTGAGCCTGGCACCAGAGTCCCCCGGCCAGCTCATATGTCAGTAGTACGAGCTAGGCCTTCAGTCACTGAAATCACAGTACCACGTACAGCTGTTGAGACATCTGTGCCATCTACTTCCCCTATACAGGTAGAAAGGGTGCAGAAATGCTGTAGTACACCAAGAAGGGTAGCTGCAGCCCTGAAGGAGGTGTTTTGCTTTTCATCTTCTCCATTGGGACATAGTAAAGATACATCTGTTCATCCCTTCCAGAGGCACCACACTGGAAGTCAGGGAGGGGTTCCAGGGCTGCTCTTTGAGCAGCAAAATAAGAATTAAGTTCTTGGCATCCTGAGTTTTCTTAGGTTCCAGCAGAGAGTAAATTCCACTCACTTCACGTGATATGTATAGGACTTGTCTACTCTTCATCTAAAAGACGAAGTAAAAAGGCCTGCATTTTTAAGTATAGGCTGCAGCAGTGGTCAGATGGTTCAGCAAATGTTAGTTGAACAACGAGATTCAAAATGCCAGATGGTCTTGCTGGCTAATACACGTCTTAAATGCAGGAGGTGATGGTGAGGAGCGCCTTGTATCTCTATCAGCAATACTCTCACCAGATGAACAACTCTTTTGGACTAATTTTGTATTAAATTTTTCATTTTAAAAAGATTACAGATTTTAAACAAGTCAAACAAGCCAGAATAAATAGAGGATGACGTGTGGCTCTGTATAGAGAACTGGATTTGAACTGGGAGACAGGTCTTTGTTCCAGTACCTCCCACTGATGTGATGTGGAACCTTGGACACATCACTTCACTTCTGTGTCTGTTTCCCTCCACCTTTTGTGTCTCTTGTCTGTTAGTTTATAAGCTCTTTGGTCAATACTTATTAACCAGCAAGAGTGACTTTTAAAAAGCTTCGTCATGTAATGTGGCTACCTTACATTTTTATAAATGCAAAACAAAAATTATCAGTGTTGTATTAATACTTAGCCCTTAGAAGATCTAAAGTGCTGTCTGCATGTCAACATAATTACTTTTTTTTTTTCTTTAAGTAGTGGCTCCAGATTGAGTTTTGACATAGAAGAAAGTTTAGTGAAAGAAACGTGACCCAAAGCAACAAATGTGGGGAAAGGACTGAGGGGAAGATGCAGTGGAGAAGAAAAACTGAAGAAACAAAGCTTTGAATGGTGGATGTGAAAGTAAACTAAAGATAGTGGTGGGGCGTGTAAAGGAAAAAAAAGTGTCTCCAAACCCACCTTCTGTGCAGGCTTCCTGAATGCTCAGCTCCTACCCAGTAAGCTCTGCTGAAGATGGAGCACTGCACTGCGAGCCAGGAAGCCTGATGTGACCCCTCTGTGTCATGTAAAGGGCTCAGAGTAGTGTAAAGAGACTCTAAAAGCCTTTGATCTGATCAGGGGAGTTTTCTCCCAGGGCAGGAACTGAGGAAGACAGTGCTAGACCTCCTTGCAAGCCCTAATGTAAGAGGTGTGTTGTGTAGCTTCTGGGCAGCACCGGTGTCCCTAGGCAGCTAGGGTTAGGCTGCCATAACTTAGAGCGCGTACGCGCACACACAGTGTCTGAACGCCATCTTATCCCCACTCACCCTAGGGTGTGAGTTCTGTGCTGGGCAACATACCTATGACAAAATTCCAATACCCATTTTATCACCTTGTCATAATTGACCAATCAGCACTGCTGAGAAGTTCTGCTTTTATGTTCAGGAAGTCAGAGCAATTATGATGATATTGTTCCAGATGTTTCTGCTTTCAGATGGGCCAGTTCTGCTTACCTGTGAATGACACTGGAGGAAATATTGTTTGGAGTTTAAACATTTAGCTTCTGTGGTTGTACGGTGCAATGGGCTAGATTGGTCCTTAGGCACTCATGTAATAAACATAATTAATAACAGACCCCGCTATAATGAACTTCCTCAGTCTGTTTCAAAAAAGTCTCTATCCAACAAGTTTGTAAGATTGTCTGTTTCCCTCTGACCTGTAAGCCCTTTAACAAATACACTGCATTGTAGAGAAAATCTCCCTGAAATACCTTATCGTACTTCTCATTATAAAGGTCTCAAACTACTTTACAGACATTGCCTGACAACCTTACTAAAGGTCCTATGAGGTAGGCGAGTACTGGAGCAGTGGTTCTCAAACTATTGTACTGGTGACCCCTTTCATACAGCAAGCCTCTGTGTGTGACCCCCCTCCCATAAATTAAAAACACTTTTTTACATATTTAACATCATTATAAATGCTGGAGGCAAAGCAGGGTTTAGGGTGGAGGCTGACAGCTCGTGACCCCCCTATCTAATAACGTCGTGACCCCTGAGGGGTCCCAACCCCCAGTTTGAGGACCCCTGTACTAGAGAGAGAGAACCTTTGACTATCTCTGCAATGCTGCCGTTTCTGGACTAGAATACAGCACTTATATAACTCTGCATAGCAGTACTTTACAGCAGACTGACTGGATGTAGGCAAAAATAATGTTTTCAGTACAAACTTCAGGGGGAATATAGACAGGCGATACGTAATTCCGTGAATTGAATTTTGTCCAAGACACCTTTTTTCTTACAAAAAGTTTTCCAAGATCCTTAATTACAATATATTGGCAAGACCTCAGGTTTATGTCTTATCGAAAGGACAGCAGTACATAGTGCGTTAAAATGAAGTTGGGGTTCAGTGCAGGCAGGGCCATCCCTAGCAATTCTGGGGCCCTACGCAGCCCGGGCAGGTCTCTGCCAGGGGAGCGAGCCCCAGGCCTCCCAGGGGGCAGGGCTGGCTTGGGGGGCAGGAGGGAACCACCCCCCAGCATTCACCAGGGGGAACCACCGCCTAGCACTTCCCGCCATCGATGAGTGCAGGTCCAGCCCTGCTGCAGAGCTCAGGGGAGTGGGGGGGCAGGAAGAGGTGGGGAAGGAACAGGGCGCAGGCCCTAGGGAAGAGCAGGGGCTGGAGCAGCACGCAGCTGCACAGGGCACCTGGTGCCCTACACAGCTGCATACTTTGCATATGAGTAAGGACGGCCCTGAGTATAGGCTTTGAGGGAAGAGCACCACTTCGTGAATGACTGATACTGCCTCCTGTAGCTAGGTTTTCCTAGAATCCATTCTATCCAAATGCTAATCCAGTTTAGTTTGAAAACTCTGAAGGGGTATAGTTGCACGGTGAGATGTGAATAAGAAAATGTACATAAACTTTTCCAGCTCCCAGTGGGAGTCTTTTCATTAACTTGAGAGGGAGTCTGATTGGGCCCGAAGAGATGGGTATCAGAGCAGCATGGGAGAAATGAGTAACAAACTAGGCGACACACAAAGGGAACATTCGGCTTTTTTTAGCATTAAGAGGGGGAATAAATAAACCACAGTAGATCAGATGGTTAATGTCATTTTGCTTTGAAAAACTCACGTGGGAGCAAGCAGTGTTTTCGAGCACCCAGAAGCGTAAATGCGTGTTGAACAGCTTTGGGGCACTGAGCATTAGACGGTGGGAGACAAAAGGCCATAGTTTCAGGAGGGGACTCAAGATAAAGCACACTCTAAAGGTCTTGATTTTTAAGCTGTTGATTTGCACAAACTTACACTGTATGTTAATCCATGTTCTTTATGATTCTGAAAAGACGTGCCAGTTTATGCAGTAGTCCTAATTAACTGCACAATCTTGTGCCAGTTTTAACTAATTAGAGTACAAGGTTCTTTTTAAAAACAACACTTTCTAATCCAAATCAGTGTATTGAATCTTTTTCATGATTATTTATTTTTTGTACATTAAAGACTGATTGATTTTAAGAGTGTTTCTGGTATTATTTAATAGTTTCAGTGCAGCCTAGTTAAACATAGATACCCCAAAATCTCCCAAATCACAGGTTGGTTTGTTTTTTTAAACCCTTATCAAGGCAAAGTTACAATAAAATATGAACATACTGCATTGTACATTACTTATTCAGGATCAAGTTAATATTCAAAGAACCTGGCTAAAGATTCTGCCTTGCTGGCTAGGGAGTCCTCCTAAGTATGCTAAAAACAGTGATCAAATTTCTAAATGACTATCTTTTTGGCACTTCTCTTGTGTATACACTTGGTGTGAAAGGTTTTCCATTTCAAGGATAGTCCATATTTTACTATACCATAATTCCATGGAAGTCACATTTTTTCCAATAGGCTATATAAAGTGCAGCTGCTAACAATAAAAAAAAAAATTAATTTGTCTTGTTTAAAATTAGGGCTGTCAATTAATTGCAGTTAATTTGCGATTAACTCAAAAAAATTAATCACAATTAATCGCAGTTTTCATTGCACTGTTAAACAATAGAATACCAATTGAAATTTATTAAATGTTTTGGATGTTTTTCTACATTTTCATATATATTGTATTCTGTGTTGTAATTGAAATCAAAATGTATATTATTTTTATTACAAATATTTGCTCTATAAAATGATAAAAAAATAGTATTTTTCAATTCCCTACATACAAGTACTGTAGTGCAATCTCTTTGTTGTGAAAGCGCAACTCACAAATTCATATTTTTTTGTTACATAACCACTCAAAACCCAAAACAATGTAAAACTTTAGAGCCTTTAATCCACTCAGTCCTACTTCTTGTTCAGCCAATCGCTAAAACAAATAAGTTTCTTTACATTTACAGGAGATAATGCTGCCCGCTTCTTATTTACAGTGTCACCAGAAAGTGAAAAAAGGCATTTGCATGGCACTTTTATAGCCGGCATTGCAAGGTATTGACATGCTAGATATGCTAATCATTTGTATGGCCCTTCATGCTTCGGCCACCATACTGGAGGACATGCATCCATGCTGATGATGCTAAAAAAATGGGTTAATTAAATTTGTGACTGAACTGCATGGGGGAGAATTGTATGTCCCCTTCTCTGTTTTACCCGCATTCTGCCATATATTTCATGTTATAGCAGCTTCAGATGATGACCCAGCAGATGTTCATTTTAAGAACACTTTCACTGCAGATTTGACAAAATGCAAAGAAGGTACCAATGTGAGATTTCTAAAGATAGCAACAGCACGCAACCCAAGGTTTAAGAATCTGAAGTGCCTTCCAAAATCTTAGAGGAATGAGGTGTGGAGCATGCTTTCAGAAGTCTTAAAAGGGCGATGTGGAAATTACAGAACCCGAACCACCAAAATAGAAAATCAGTCTTCTGCTGGTGACATCTGACTCAGATAATGAAAATGAACATGCATTGGTCCGCACTGCTTTGGATTGTTATCCAGCAGAACCCATCATCAGCACGGACGCATGTCCTCTGGGATGGTGGTTGAAGCATAAAGGGACATATGACTCTTTAGTGCAGCTGGCATGTAAATATCTTGCAACGCCAGCTACAACAGGGCCATGCGAACACCTGTTCTCACTTTCAGGTGACATTGTAAACCAGAAGCGGGAGCGTTATCTCCTGCAAATGTAAACAAATTTGTTTGTCTTAGCGATTGTCTGAACAAGAAGTAGAACTGAGAGGACTTGTAGACTGTAAAGTTTTACATTGTTTTATTTTTGAATGCAGTTATTTTTTGTACATAATTCTACACTAGTAAGTTCAACTTTCATGATAAAGAGATTGCACTACAGTACTTGTATGAGGTGAATTGAAAAATACTATTTATTTTGTTTACAAATATATTTGTAATAAAAATAAAGTGAGCACTGTACACTTTGTATTCTATGTTGTAATTGAAATCAATATATTGGAAAATATAGAAAACAGCCAAAATACTTAAACAAATGGTATTCTATTATTGTTTAACAGTGCAATTAATCGCGATTAATTTTTTTAATCGCTTGACAGTCCTTTTTAAAATGTAGATCCTTTACTGGAGCATTAAGTAAGCTGGTGAGGGGATCTCTAGGAAGGTGGTAAGATTAATCTCTTTAATAATTTTCTTCCAAACAGTCTAATGCTTGGACACAACCACCACATGTGCAAGTATGTTCCCCTCTCCCTGCAACCCCTCCAACAGAGGGACTCCCTTGTAGCAAAAATACGATAGCTTTTAACGAGTCAAATGCCATCTGTACAGCAACTTATAAAAGTTTTCTTCATGAGCTATACAAATTGAAGCTGTATATCTCTTTCCCCATGTATAGACCCACTCAGTCAGATCAACTTCTTTGTTCAAATCCCTCTCCCATCTTTTCATCTGGGTTGTTTTCTCATCAACAGCTTTTTCAATCAAAATTGTACATATCTTAGAAATTAAACCACTTGTTCCAGCTTGCTCCTCTATCAACTTCTCAAATGTGGTTAAAGGTGTTTGGTCCCCAGAGTGTAACCACTTTACTGCAGGGTGCCTGCCCCCTTTTCCTTCCATTTTTGCCAGTATCTATTAAGATGTTAAGAAAACTGCAGTTGTTCTATGTAATTGATGAAATGTACTTAAACACTAGGTGGCATGATCTCACTGGAGAATATCTTGTTTGTACAAAACACTGAAAACTATGGGCCAAATTCTCAGGTGAGGCTAGAGGGAATCAAATTTGATTTAATGTACACATTGCAGGGACTGAAAGGACCAAGTGTGTTGTACTTGCTTAGGCTACTTCAGTAACTTACGCTCGTCCTCATATATCACCTCCAGATTTGGCCCTTTAAGTTCTGGTGCACCACTCGTGATCATATCCTATAGATCTTTCTAAATCCTAGTGCTCCTACCATTTTCAGTAGCATTGAAACATCTGACCCCATTTTCAGAAGTTCTGAGCACTCCCAGCTCTAGTTAGTTGACGGGAACTGATAGCACTCGCTATTTCTGAAAACCAGCCCTAGCTTGTTTAACTTCTGAGTAATCTAAAGCAAAACTGCAAATGGATATGATAGGAATATTATTCACCTGAACGTGAGCAACAATAGGGTGTTCTCTGCTCTGTTTATATATAAACATTATGACACATTCAGGAACTTGACCTGTTCTTCTTGTACTGCGTGCACTGAGTTTAATCAAAATCACGTAGAAGATGTTGGCCAAGATTTTAAAAAGTAGCTAGTGATTTTGGGTGCCTCAACTTTGGTGTGTCCAACCTGAGCAATCCTAAAGGGGCCTGATTTTCAGAAGGTGGGCACTCAGCACTAGTCACTTTTGGAAAATCTTGGCCAGTGTAAGTATTTGCCAGTCCTGATAACGTCTGTTACCTACCCAACAAATAGAAATGAATTATGGGAGGGTTTTGACTTTGGACGGGGATGATGAATGAAAATTGATCCCGAAACCGATTGTTCATATTACATGTTGGAAAGCATAAGGGGACACTGTCATTCTAGAATGCCATATATTGAATTCTTTCAATGTTACTAATAACACTGACCCTGCAAGTCCCTCTGTAACAACTGGCAGAGGGCACACCATTTTGTAACTCACATCAGGCCTGACATACTTATTGCCCCAACACACTGTTGTCAGGATAGTCATTTAAAAGGTGTCATATCATTTGAAAACTAAACACCACACTGGTCATTACTGCCACTGTGAAATGTATGTAACAATACTGTTATGTGAAATTATGGCTACTCTCTGTTTACAGATCCCAAACAATGTCAGACAAAAGAGGTGAAACAGGTTTTTTCTTAGACAAGGAATGTGTATTTACTTGTCTGACCAGTATGCAAGTATATTTTTATATAAGGTAAACAAGGAGCCATCAAGCTAACAGGCAGGCCAGACCACTGAACAGTTGTGATGGGGGACAGAATCTGCACCCCCAGAAGCCTTCCTGGTCCTTGAGACAGAAACAATGAACTTTGGGGAAACAAGCAAAAAACCATTTGGGTTATCTATCTGGGAGAACAAAGAAGCCAGTGCTTTGTCTTTATGAAAGATGGTTCTCCTGCTAAAGTAGTCAGAGAATGCTGACAACTTGGTGTAAAAAATTGTATTAGGCAAAGCTACATCTTGCTAGAATTAAGTTTTAGACACTAGAAAGTGTTTGTTTTGTTTGTACCCTTTCATATTTCTTTCACTCTTGTGTGAAACCACTGGAATCAATGTTCTTATTCCTAGTTTTACTACAAACTATTTGAGTGCTCTTTATGAAGGTGGAGTGTATAGCCCCAGTTTAGTTAACAAGCTGTGGTGTGTTCCGGCTCTTTGGAGGCAGCAGACATGATGTTACTGCTGTGTGTGTCCAGTAGGAGGGACTGGATGCAGCAGGGGAGATAGTTTTGGGGAGACTTGGGACCAGAAGAGATGTTGGGGTCACTCTACAAGGAGTGACTGGACTGGTGGAAGCCAGGGTGAGGCCATTGTGCTGTGAGCAGGCTGCTGGTGTCAGGGCTCTGATCCAAAGCTGCGCAGCATCGAAGCACCCAAGGTTACAGGGCAGGTGGTGACAGACCCCTCCTCCCCAAAGTGTCACAAATATCTTTGACTATTAACCCATAGGACTGAGCGTCCTTGTCCTCTGGAATTCCACTGAGGATAAGGAGGTATTCTCAGTACCTTTCTGTCCCTCCCTTTGCACCTGTGCGCTGTGTGTTCTCCAGCTTACTTCTAGCTGTACTGTCAGATATCCAGACCTTCCCGAGGCCTCCCTGTTATGGACATGTAAAGAGTCCCTTCTGACTGGGCCTCAACCCTTAGTCTTCCAGAAGCCTGGTTCTTTGGCTACATGTAACCTTCCCCTACTGCTTCAGGCTTGTCTAAACAGCTAGGTTAGTGTGCCATAAGCGAGGGTGTGAATTTATAGTGCACTAGCTTCTCTGCACCAGCTCCCCCCGTGGACGCTCTTACTGCCCACAAACACTGGAAACTTTGAAGTGCGAGTGTGGCCACGCGCAAGTGCTGGGAGAGAGCTCTCCCAGCGCTCCTGGTACTCCACCTCCACGAGGGGATTAGCTCCGAGCGCCAGGAGCCTGTCTACACTAGTGCTTTAAAGCGCTCTGACTTGCTGCGCTCAGGGGGGTGATTTTTCACCCCCCTGAGGCAGCAAGTTAGAGCGCTATAAAATGTAAGTGTAGCCAAGCCCTAAGTGTGTCCTCTGGTGGCGTAGCTTAATGCACTGCTGGTGCACACTAAGCTGTTGCACACAAAGGCACTCTTAAGGTATGTCTACACTTCGAAAAAAAAAAAGAGTGGCAGCAAGTTTCAGAGCCTGGGTCAACTGACTTGGGCTCACGGGGGCATGCGCTATCGGGCCAAAAATAGCAGTGTTAAGCACTGCTGCTCTGAAACCTGGTGAGGAGGGTGGGTCTCCGAGCCTGAGCTCCAGCCCAAGCAGGAAGCTCTAATGCTGCTATTATTAGCCACCTAGCACAAGCCCAAGTCAGTTGACCCAGGCCCTGAGACTTGCGGCTGCTTTTTTGCTATGTGGACATACCGGTTTGCACGGTCAGTGTGTCTACATGAGCAGTTAGTGTACATAAACTACTGTGGGCTTTTCCCCATGTAAAAAACCCCTTCCAAGGACAACATTTTCAGGGAGGTAGCACACGATTCCCATCGAATTTCACTAGGATCTGAACATCTCGCTCTCTCAGGATCTTTTAAAAATCCCCTAGCCCAACAATCCAATGACAGGATTGTAATAGATGCAAGGGAATATCTAAATCCAAGCATGTCAAGGTTCCTCCCCCACTCTGAACTCTAGGGTACAGATGTGGGGACCTGCATGAAAAACCTCCTAAGCTTATCTTTACCAGCTTAGGTCAAACTTCCCCAAGGTACAAAATATTCCACCTGTTGTCCTTGGACTGGCCGCTACCACCACCAAACTAATACTGGTTACTGGGGAAGAGCTGTTTGGACGCGTCCTTCCCCCCAAAATACTTCCCAAAACCTTGCACCCCACTTCCTGGACAAGGTTTGGTAAAAAGCCTCACCAATTTGCCTAGGTGACTACAGACCCAGACCCTTGGATCTTAAGAACAATGAACAATCCTCCCAACACTTGCACCCCCCCTTTCCTGGGAAATGTTGGATAAAAAGCCTCACCAATTTGCATAGGTGACCACAGACCCAAATCCTTGGATCTGAGAACAATGAAAAAGCATTCAGTTTTCTTACAAGAAGACTTTTAATAAAAATAGAAGTAAACAGAAATAAAGAAATCCCCCCTGTAAAATCAGGATGATAGATATCTTACAGGGTAATTAGATTCAAAAACATAGAGAACCCCTCTAGGCAAAACCTTAAGTTACAAAAAAGATACACAGACAGAAATAGTTATTCTATTCAGCACAATTCTTTTCTCAGCCATTTAAAGAGATCATAATCTAACACATACCTAGCTAGATTACTTACTAAAAGTTCTCAGACTCCATTCCTGGTCTATCCCCGACAAAGAAGACGACTACAGACAGACAGACCCTTTGTTTCTCTCCCTCCTCCCAGCTTTTGAAAGTATCTTGTCTCCTCATTGGTCATTTTGGTCAGGTGCCAGCGAGGTTACCTTTAGCTTCTTAACCTTTATAGGTGAAAGGAGCTTTCCCCTGGCCAGGAGGGATTTCAAAAGGGTTTACCCTTCCCTTTAAATTATTGCAAAGCAAAACAAAGCCAAAAATCATAGACAAATCTGCAAAAAAAACCCAACCCTCTATTAACATTTAAACTTTGGCTTTACAAAATCTAACTACTGCACCAGGTGGCAACTTTCCTTGTTTGCAACTTTCCTTGTTTGAGAGTAACAGCCGTGTTAGTCTGTATTCGCAAAAAGAAAAGGAGTACTTGTGGCACCTTAGAGACTAACCAGTTTATTTGAGCATGAGCTTTCGTGAGCTACAGCTCACTTCATGCTCAAATAAACTGGTTAGTCTCTAAGGTGCCACAAGTACTCCTTTTCTTTTTCCTTGTTTGCTAATGCACTTGGAACAATATGGTTCAACTGATAATTTTTCCTTTGCTTTTAAAATAAATGTAAATGTTTTCTTTAGGCATTATACTGAAACAGTTCATAGCTGGTGGCTCTTAGATATGGAATTACCCTTAGTGAATGCAGGTAAGCCTTGGCAACTGCCTTTGCCCCATACATGTACATTGTAGGTTATTACTCCTTCTGGAAACTGTTGAACAATTCTGAACTGTTATAGGAGAGTGAGGGAGAGAGCAATGGCAAAAATCAGCAGGGTAGTTATGTTAATGGTCACTAGACTAGGACTTAGGTGACCTGGGTTTAATTCCTAGCTCTTCCATGACTTTGCTGGGTGCCCTGGGTCAAGTCATGTCTCCCTGTGCTTTGGTTTCCTCACCTGTAAAATGAGAATAATGCTACTGGCATACTGATATCTCAAAGATGAAAAGTGCTAAGTTTCTATTATCAGATATTTTGTTATTTGCTGTGAAAGTCATTCATTGTTGTAAGTAAGGGCATAATGAATGACAAAGAGGTGATTAACTGAAACAGTAATAAGAAGCCTAATGCTAAAAATACTTCTCTGACTTCCCTGTGTTAACTATTAAGACAGATCTCTATTAATAGCCAACTCAAAATTGATAGGCTCTTATGCTTCCTTAATAAGGTCATAATTAAAATTAAAATATTAAAACCACATTTTGGGGCATAATTTGTTCTAGGTAGAGATGGAGGAAATGAGGTGAGGCCAAGCCACACTATTGCAATCAGGATTGCAAACACAACCTTTAGAGCTGTGATGTTCTAGAGAACTGGTTCTCAACCAGGGGTACACGTACCCCTGGGGGTTCGTGGAAGTCTTCCAGGGGTTACATCAAGTCATCTAGATATTTGCCTCATTTTACAACAGGTGACATAAAAAGCACTAGCAAAGTCTGCACAAACTAAAATTTCATACAGACAATGACTTGTTTACACTGTTCTATGTACTATACACTGAAATGTAAAAGCAATATTTATATTCCAATTGATTTATTTTATCATTATGTGGTAAAAATGAGAAAGTGAGCAATTTTTCAGTAATAGTGTGCAGTGACACATTTGTATTTTTATGTCTGATTTTGTAAACAAGTAGTTTTTAAGTGAGGTGAAACTTGTGGGTACCCAAAACAAATCAGACTCCTGAAAGGGGTACAGTAGTCTGGAAAAGTTAAGAGCCACTGTACTAGTGGGTGCTCTTGTGCTCTGTTAAAATGTTGCTATCGAATTGAGGAGAAGGCTTCAGGATAATTTATCTGCCTGTGACGGAGGAGTTTGCCTCCTGTCTGAATACATCACACCCACCAGATTACTTTTCACGTGGGTTCCTACAAATACTTCTCAGGAGCCAATCTTTTGCCTTTGGAATGAACCACTGCATTGAATGAAAATGGCATTTTGTTTCTCTCCCCTCAAATATTGCAATGGATGAGAATCACCTGCAAAAATATTCCTTACAAAGTCTTCATCCCTCCTGTCTCCAGTTCCAGGCACACTCCTAGGGCATTGGGACGAACATAGTTTTCAGCATAGTTTTCATAAACAATTGCAGGAAACATTTGTTTTCCCAGTTGTGTTGCCTCCCTATGTGGTTATTTTTATGCAAACAAAACCATTTTCTCAGTCACACCCCCAGCTCTCTATAACCTTATGCATCACTGAGTACATTGCAGGCTATGTTGAGGAAGTTTTGCAGGAGTCCCTTATTATATTTTCTTTATAGCTCTTCCCTCTGTTTCAGGTTGGGGAGGGACTAGGCAGAGCGGGGCAAACTATGGCCCACGGGCCACATCCAGCATGCGGGACCGTCCTGCCCGGCCCTTGAGCTCCCGGCTGGGGAAGCTAGCCCCCGGCCCCTCCGCTGCTGTCCCTCCTCCCCCACAGCCACTCCACCGTGCAGGGAGCACAGCTTGCGTCCGCCCACCTCCCACACTTTCCAATAACCCAGTCCTGCCGCTCTGAGCGGCATGGTAAGGTGGCGGGGAGCAGAGGAGGCTAGATAAGGGGCAGGAGGTCCCAGGGGGTGGTCAGGGGACAGGGAGCAGGGGGGGTTGGGTAGGGGGTGGGGTCCCAGGGGAGCGGTTAGGGGCGGGGGGGTCCTGGGAGGGGGCGGTCAGGGGATGGGGAACAGGGGTCCCCAGGGGGCAGTTAGGGGCAGGGGGTCCCGAGAGGAGGCGGTCAGGGGTCAAGGAGCGGGGGGGTTGGATGGGTCGGGAGTTCTGAGTGGGGAAGTCAGGGGGCAGGAAGTGGGAGGGGGTGGATGGGGCAGGGGCCAGGCTGTTTGGGGAGGCACAGTTTTGCACCCCAATGTGGCCCTTGGGCCAAAAAGTTTGCCCACCCATGGACTACGGCATGATCCAAACCCACTGGAGTAAATGCAAAGACACCTATTGCATTCAAGGAGCTTTGGATCAGGTGCTTAATAAAGAGAGGGGGGTCACTTGTATTTAGGTCTGGATTGCAAATCAATAAACCTGTCCCAAAGTCCAATGAGGATGCTAAGACCCAAGGTTTTGTATTGTGCTCCTCCCTAGCTTGTAATTAAAGAAATAAAACAAAGTTCTATTTGTCCAGAGCAGGCTTCAGAGTGATAAGCTATCAATGTTTATAATGGTGTGAAAGGAATTATCATGGTAATCCAAGACTTGGCCTTGCTGTCCAATTCCCCCAGCGTGTGTGCTTTCATAGGCAATTAAAAGAGGTGCATCAGCATGGGAAGCAAAAGCAGAGGGGTTACTTAACAACCTAGCGCTTAGAGAAGAAGCTGCACTCTTGCAGCCCGGCACTATGATGGTTCTCAAGATTAAGATAAGCAGCTGTCACAATGAATAAACTGTGAATGTGGTGAGTCTTTATTGAAGGAATTTTTTTTATTGCACTTGGCATTCTTGAGTGGAGTGCTGCAGGCCACTCTCTCTTAAAACCTGCTACTGTTTTTGGCTCTGGCATTGTCATTACCCAGCAGAAGAGACAGTCAGCCAGCTTCCAACTTGCATTAATATTAGTGCGACAGTCAGAAGCAAGCTCCAGTGTTTAGGTAGCAGGTTCAGCTTTTCAGGGTGGGATTTTCAAAAAACCTCAGAGAAGACAATGGAGTTTTTACCCTTGACTTCTGTGGGAGCAGAGTTAGGCCAATACAGAGCACTTTTGAAAATCCCACCCTTTGTATTTAATATGAAAATGTGAGACTATTTTCAAAAGTGCTTATGTAAAAATGGCCCCTTCTGATTCAACAGACCCCTTCCTCCTTTTTGCAGTTAGATTCATAGCCTCTGACTTCACCGATTAAGAGAAATTTTTATTGCTACTCATTCCTGTTAGCCAGTGCAGTAGGGGAAAGGGAGTTGGGCTCTTTCTGGCTTTTGTGTCATTAACAGAGTTGTGACTGCAGAATCTTTAATGTCAAGTTCTTCCTGGCTCAGGCATCGCCAACTTGACTCTCAGATCTCAAAGGGTATAAAGGCTTGGTAGTTAGTTTTCCTTGAAAAATGAGCATAGCTCAGGAGCACACGATCAGGAGTTGCTGAGAGAATAAATACTGAGCCTCCTGATGCCCATTAAGGATTCACTTTTCAGAGCAGAACCGTTTTTTAAACATTAAACTCTTTATTCAGTCTTTTAGGCTGGGATATTCAAAGGAGGCGAAGGGAGTTAAATGCTCCTCTCCCACTGAATTTCAGTGGGATTGGATGTCTGACTCCCATAGCTTCCTTTGAAAATCCCAGCCTTAAACTATATATGAAAGGTGGGAAAATTGCTTTTTTCAGTGACTCCCCTCTGTGTCTCCCTTGGGGTTTGCTGTGCCTTGACCCTGGCAGCTAGCTACAAACAGATCTCATATGGGAGGGGTGGTAGGATACTGTTTCTGGTTCCTTTGTGTCCTCCTCTCTGTGAATACTGTAAGGACATGGAAATTCTTGTCACTGGCTTTCTAGTAACTGCAGGAGCAGGAAGCACAAGTCTCACAGTCCAGAGTAGGATGGACCCCAGTTGTTCAGATAGCACCCTGTTCTTTTTGCTGGCTTAAGAAGGGCCAGTGGCCCCAGTTGACTGCTCTGGCACTCCACCAATAGGATGTCAGGGGCCAGCCTCAAACTACGGTGGGCTTCCTGGGTCATCGGTTGTTAGCAGGCTGCCAAGCAGAGAGTGTTGAAGCACGGCTGCTTCTGTGGATCTGGGTTCAAGACCTGTGGGTCATAACACCCACTCATCACAAACCTTCCTTTGACTCCATTGTATTTACATATCCTAACATCCAAGTGCATTAACACTGTGTCTAAGACAGTGCATTCAGGATCTGATGTCCTTTTGTCCCTTGCAAGTTTGCCTGGCATTTCTTTCCTCCTCCAAGATCATTTCTCTTTGAACTGCATGGATATTCCAAATGTTTCAGCCTGTGAAGCAGCAGCTTCCTTCCACGTAACAAACCCACAAGACTAATTCCAATAAAGCGTTTAGAAGACCATCAAGTTAACCATAAGCTGTTTGAATGTCAAGATGCAGACTCTGGAATTTTTTGCTCACGTTAATTTTTGATAAGATAGTAAACCACATCTCAGCAAAACAAGGGGAAAAAAGAAAAACTCTGAAATGTTTGTTTGCCAAGCTATCATCTTTCAAATTAGGCAATGGCAGAAGCTTGTGTGATGCCTTAAATCTCACTTAAAGCATCAAAAACATGCTCAACTGATTTTGTGGTGGACAGATTGTCTCTACCATGGCTGATCATCTTGTCGTGCTTTGGTATTTTAAAGTAATGCTGATTTGCTTCAACACATCCCACCAACTAGTGGAAGTGGTAAATAGGGTATATAATCTCTGAACAATTCAAAAAAATAGAACAACTTGTGGAACAACCATTGCAGCAGCTTCTCCAACAAGATTTAGTGAGTGGGCAGCACATGAGATGATAGATGCATATTAATTCACCTGCTGAATTCGATTTTGAGTACCTTTGTATGCTGTGGCCATGTTAGCTCTGTTGTCATAGCTCTGTCCCCTGCAAACAGCTGCATCTAACCTGTCCTTTTTCAGCTTCTCTAAAATAGCTTCCATAATTCCCTGCCCTGGTTTGCTGTGGATATCAATGAACTCCTCTACAAAGCACTCAACAACCTTTGTGCCATCTGTGATGCTGGCAGCCCAGATGCCAGCTCATGTTGAAGTCCCCATGTCGCAACTGAACACTGACAAATACAGAGCTGGAATCAGCCTGGCTCAACTGTGTGTTAGTATTGTTAAAACAGCTGTTAGAATGATAAAGATGTGTTTAGACCTTGATGAATGCTTGTGAGTTACTGCATAAATTAATCTCACTTGTAACGTCTGTGTCCTATAGTGTAAGGTAATATTTGAGCAGTTGTCTTGTGAGCCGCTGTGACTGTGTAAAGCACCAGACAGGAAAGAGGCCTTAATTAGCGTGAAATGCTGATCTGTAACAGAAGGTGTTATGTCATGCCCAACAAGAAAGGTTCTCTGACACTAGATGGACTATTGTGGGACATTAAAAAGGACAAAAGATATTTGTTTTTCTTCATGGGAGAGACGGGGAGAGCAGATGAGCCAGGCAAGCGGATTCCTTTGGTCAGCTGAGCTTGCAGCTCAGAGCACCTGGCAGCAGGGGGATAACACCCCCTCTCTCCCAAAAAAGGAACTAGGGATTACTATGCTACTACTAGGGATTAAGTGCTACTAGGGATTAAGGTTATGCCTGTATTCCATAGTGTAAGGTAATATTTGAGCAGCTATATTGTGAGCCTCTGTGACTATGTAAATCACTAGACAGGAGAGAGACATTAATTATTGTTAAGTGCTGATCTGCAACAGATGTTGTTATGTCCTGCCTGAATAAAAGGTCCATCAACACCAGATGAACCACTGTGTGTCATTAAAGAGGACACAGTACATCTGTTATTCTGCTCTCCCTGCCCCATCTCATGAAGATGAGCCAGGCAAATGGATTCCTCCCATCAGCTGAGCTTGCAGCTCAGAGCACCTGGCAGCAGGGGGACAAAAACCCGAAAGAAAAAGAACTATGGGTCTCTATGCAGCTTGGACTCTGGAAGGGAAGATTTCTAGATATAAGCAAGAGATTCCCCAGCTGCTTAGCCTGAGTTAGCCCTAAAGGACATATAGAACTTGCTGAATGTAGAAGCTTCTATTACCTCTTGAAAATTAAGATTGTAACTCATTTGTGTATCTATGTTTACCTTGTAAATAACTCTGTTTCCTTTTCCTATTTAATGAATCTTCATGTATTTTATTATCAGACTGGCTACAAATGCTGTCTTTGGTGTGAGATCTAAGGTGCAATTGACCTGGGGTAAGTGACTGATTTTGGGGACTGTGAGTAACCTGAATATTGCTGTGGTTCTTTGTATAAGGGACCATCTATCACAAAGCTACACTCACCTGGGTGGCAAGATAGGAGTACCCAAGGGGACAGTCTGTGACTCCATTGTTAAGCTATTATAGTGCCTGAGGAGTTTACACTTGATACTTGGTTGGTGAAATCTAAGTATAGAACTTACAAGCAATGTGGAGTTTGTGCCCTGCTTCCTAACAGTCTGGTCTGAGATTGGTACGCAGGCTCTGGAGTCACTGCAGGTATGATTACACTGTCTTTCAAAACCTCAACCTACCTTAACACCTGAGACATTTGTCCCACTTGATAGAGGTCTGGAGGGCAATCAAACATAATAGAGAAGTATTTAGCTTTCATACTTTTACAAAAATAGTCTGCTGTACTTTTATTATGATCTTACTGATAAATTCATTTTAAATTTGGTTTGATAAATAGCTTTGTGGTACAGGCCTTAATAGTTTCCACATGATATCATGGAACACTATCATACCTTGCAAGCAAGTCAAGTGAGCCCTAACATTTATTATTACAAGGTGTCACGGGGCAGAGGTATAAAACCTTTGGGTGCCCTGCTAAAGAGCTGGTTTCCCCCTGCTTCCCTGTAGGGTGGCCAGGTGTATGGGCCAGGACCCTTAGCAGGGAGCCCAGCTGCAGGCCCTAATGAGGACAGGCTCAGTGTGATCTGCTGAGCCTAGTGGAACCAGTTGGGCTGATGACTGGGCAGGCATATAAACCCAGGGAAGAGCTCAGGAAGGGGGCAAGCCAGGCAGGAAGATAGGAAAGTTGAGGCTCTGTCTCTGCTGTCTGATACAAGCCTCAAAGGCCAGAGGACCCAGTGAGGGGTCGGAGGGGGGACAGGTGTTGCGGGAATTGGGACTGTACTGCCCCTGTAAATAAAAGAACACAGGTGAAGCACCTGCAAGGGGTGTCTCAGACCCTTTCTTTGGCCAACCCAAGCACTGAGCGCAGGGACAAGGGAAGGAAATCTGTGCCGCCCTGTGACACAAGGGCTATCTAATTTCTTGTCTGAACCTCTCAAACCTGTCATCTAAGTACAGCAAAATAGCCTAGATGACACAAAATATTATGCCACACATCCTTCTGCATCTGATAGCAGGTCTGCATACCTTTATTCATCATGCAACTCTTTTTCAATCATTCTGCAAGTTCCATCCAGCAAGTGATTGCCTCCATGTGTTCCTTTGAATGTTCGTATTGGTATATTCATGTGCTAAAGTACAAAACCTTCCTGAATTTCAGTTTTACGCTTTGCAAAGGAAGATGAGGCATTTCACTGAAAAAGAAAAGAAATGAAACAGAATAAGGAAGCAAGAATCAAACTGTACATCAACCAAATTCACTGGTATAATCCCCCATTAGGAGTTTGGATGAAGAACCATGATTTAATACTTGCTTTCCTTTGCATTCATTAAGTGACACATCTTGTTTTAAATTAACAATTGGACCATATTCCATCCACAAACAGTCAACACAATCTGGGTCTTGTGGCCTCGTAGCTGGATCTGTCTTGTCAAAGTCAAAATTCTTCCCCACGCTTTTAATAACTGAACTGCTTTCAGCATCCATGTCCATAACAATTGCACTAGCAAACAACAGGCAATCTTCTGTCCTAGATTCAGAGATTCCAGCACACAGCAATTCAACACCAAGCTGAGCTCTGTACCAAAATCATACTCTGGCACCCAACAAGCTTGATAAACCCAAATCAATGTCCTTTCCAGCTAAGGAAGGCTCAGAAGCGTGAATAGCAGAATCGTCCATGGATTGTGCAACAGGAACACGGTTGAATTTCGCATGTTTCAGGAAACTTTGTAGACCACTTGCACTTTTCTGATCTTTTTTCGTGGGCCTGCTGCAGTGTGTGCTTTTGAGCATCACTCTTGTGCTTGAAGGTTGTCATGACAGAAATCATGATTGACCATAAGAATTCACCCACCAAGTTCTTCATGCATGAATTGCTAGATTTGGAATGATTGCTATAGTGGGTGAAAGCGCTAACTAATATCTCTATGAAACTGAGAGAAATCAGATGAAAGGTCATAATAACTCTGTGAAACTCAGAGCTATAGCCAGTGGTCAAAGTGTATGTGGGGGGATGTGTCACAGACCCTCCCCCCCCAATTCTTTTTGAAGCTCAAGAAGGATCTGCACAGAACTTCTTATAGAACTGCTGCTTCAAACAGCTCCCAGGGCTCCTGCTGCTTCCTCATACAGCTTCCCAGAGTCCACTCTATTCCCCCATGGGCAAGCACTGTCCATTCATAGACCTGCCCATCAGTGTACAGGGAGTGGGTGGTGCCAGTGTCCATGGAGGAGTGGAGCAGAGCCCAGGACTGAGAGATGCAGCAGCAGCCAAGGGAGTGGCAGATGTAGCAGCTGCGAGGGAGGGGAAGCACAGCCTAGAAGCTAGCGAGCGACCAGGAGAAGCCACAGGGAGCATGGTTCGTCCTTCACTGGCGACCCAGCACCTTGTAGGGACAGGCTCAGAGCTGAGCAAGCAGGGAGCAATGGGGTGGGGCAGGGCAGGGAACAGCAGGGACAGACGGGCAGAGGCAGCAACCCTGGCATGGGTCCCAGGGACTCAGAAAACCATTCCCATGGTCACTGCTCTCCCAGCTCCAAAGAGACCTTCTCCTGTTTGGTTTGGATATCAATGATGTAAGCAGGGTCTGAATGAATTCTTCCCTGACAGCTAGCTGGGAGGTGGGAGACTTCAGAAGCAAACTGTATTGCCATGAACACACCTACTCTGCTTAGATATATAGCAGATAGAGCAGTGTTGCTCAAAATAATCAACTTTGGATAGTGTTGGGTTTCAAATCACTGAAGTACTGAATGTAGGGGTAGTGAAATGCTGTTACCAATGTTGTCATTATTGTATGAAAACGGAAGCAGCAGCAGGACTGTGCTTAACCTGTCCCAAATGAGGGGGTCACCCTCAGCTGAAAGGACCTCGTTAAGCCAGGGGCTTGAATGCCAGAGCCCTGTGAAAGTAAGGGAGGGGACAGGTGTTCCAGCCAGGACGAGTGGACTCTCTCTAAGGGTCCTGGTTTAACCTGTTCTTCCCCACTGTTCAAAGAAAGAGCTCCATAGGCTTCATTAAGGGCCTCTTTGTTATGTTAAAATGCTCAAATGAGAGCTGAAATCACTTAGGATGGGGCAGTGTTTCTGCCCAGCCTGCAGAGAACTGAAAATTACTAATGCCCTGTTTACACTGGCAAGTTTCTGCACAGTAAAGCATCTTTCTGCGTTATAACTCCCAAGGTGCACACACTGCCAAGCCACATAATGCGCAGAAACTGCGCAGTTGCCACGCTGTAAAAAAACCACCCCGAAGAGAGGCGTAGAGCTTTCTGCGCCGGGGGTACAGCGCTGTGGTGCCACTGTAGACACCCTGGTCGATTACAGCGCTGCGATTGGCCTCTGGGAGGTGTCCCACAATGCCTGTTCTCACCTCTCTGGTCATCAGTTTGAACTCTACTGCCCTGCCCTCAAGTGACCAACTGTCAGCCCCACCTGTAAGTTCCTTTGGAATTTTGAAAGTCTCCTTCCTGTTTGCTCAGTGATGCGTGCAGTGGTCTCAGCACATCTTTCCAGATGGCCATGCCTACTCCAAGCACCAGGTGATCTCCTGCTTGGAGCAATGCCAAGCTGCTGGACCTCATCAGCATTTGGGGAGAGGAAGCTGTCCAGGCCTAGCTGCGCTCTAGCCATAGGAATTATGATACCTACAGACAGATTTCATGATGCATGACAGAAAGGGGCCATGACTGGGACACATTGCAGTGAGGGGTCAAAGTGAAGGAGCTGTGGAATGCCTACCACAAGGAGTGGGAGGCAAACAGCCGCTCCAGTGTTGCTGGTGGTTCTACCCACAAGCTGCCGGTTCTACAAAGAGCTGAACGTGATACTCAGTGGCGACCCCACCTCCACCGCGAAGACTACTGTGGATACTTTGGTGGCTCGTGTGCCAGGTGAGAGTGGACTGAGCCAGGAGGAGGAAATCTTAAATGAGGATCTGAAGGGGGGACGGACCCGAGGCAGAGGATGACTCAGCAATCAGAGATGCATGCAACCAGCAGCTCTTTTCTACCCCAGAGGAGGCTAGCCAGTCACAGCAGTTGGAGCTGCTGATATGTTTTTTTGTTTGACTCTCTCCTCTGGTTGTTGTTTTTTAATAAAATAATTGTATTGGTTTGAAAGCAATCTTTATTCCATTAATTGAAAGCAAACAGAGCCCTGCAAAGCAAAGCAACAGACAATTATGTTAAACCTTGACATTGCATCATCTGCACCAATCACAATCACCTCCTAGCATTACAAGCACTGCACTCCCGAGCATAACAACAAATATTAGTGGCTTTCAGCTTCAAATTGCTGCCTCAAGGCATCCCTGATCCTTATGTGCCCCTCTAATAGCCCTGGTCTCTGGCTATTCAAACTCAGCCTCCAGGTGCCGAGCCTCTGCAGTCTAGCCCTGAGTGAAGCTTTCACCCTTCCCTTCACAAATATTATGGAGCGTACTGCACACAGCTATAAGCATAGGAATATTGTCATTGGCCAGGTCCAGCTTGCCATAGAGGCAGCGCCAGCGGGCCTTTAAATGGCCAAAAGCACACTCAACAGTCATTCTGCACTTGCTCAGCCTGTTGTTGAACTGCTCCTTGCTGCTGTCAAGTCGCCCCATATATGGCTTCATAAGCCATGACATTAAGGGGTAGGCGGGGTCTCCGAGGATCACAATGGGCATTTTGACTTCCCCTACAGTGATCTTCTGGTCGGGGAAGAAAGTGCCTGCCTGCAGCTTCCTGAAGAGGCCAGTGTTCTGAAACATGCGTGCATCATGCACCTTTCCGGACCAGCCTGTGTTAATGTCTGTGAAACACCTACAGTGATCCACAAGTGCCTGGAGAACCATTGAGAAATACCTCTTGTGATTAATGTACTCTGTAGCTAGGTGATCTGGTGCCAGAATTGGAATATGTGTGCCATCTATCACCCCTCTGCAGTTAGGGAAGCCCATTTGTGCAAAGCCATCCACAATGTCATGCACTTTGCCCAGAGTCACAGTCTTTCAGAGCAGGAGTGACTAATGGCCCTGCACATTTCCATCAACATGAGTCCAACTATTGTCTTTCCCACTCCAAACTGGTTAGCGACCGATGGTAGCAGTCTGGAGTAGCCAGGTTCCACAGTGCAATCCGCTCGCGCTTCTCCAACGGCAGGGCAGCTCTCATTCTCGTGTCCTTGTGCCACAGAGCTGGCGCAAGCTCATCATACAGTCCCATGAATGTGGCTTTCCTCATCCAAAAGTTCTGCAGTCACTGCTTGTTATCCCGAACATCCATCATGATGTAAGCCCACCACTCAGTGCTTGTTTCTCAAGCCCAAAAGCGGCGTTCCACTGTGGTCAGCACCTCTGTGAGTGCCACAAGCATTTTCGGGTCATAGCTACTACATGTGGTGAGATCAATGTCACGCTCCTCTTACCTTTGTAGTTTAAGGAATAACTCCACTGCCACTCGTGTTGTGTTAGTCAGAGCGAGCAGCATACTGCTCAACAGTTTGGCATCCATTCCTGCAGACTGAAGAGGCAGAGCGTGCAGTACACAAACTATTGTAAACGGTGCCAAATGCAGATGGAAGCACAGGGATTGCTGGGATGAGAAGCAATGCATCGTGGGGCATTGGGACAGGACCCACGATGACCCGCGACCCCCTCCACCTTCCCACAACTCTTAATGGCAGAAGAGGAAGAGATGCTCTGTGGGATAGCTGCCCAGAGTGCACTGTTCTGAATACCATTGCAAGTGTCACAAGTCTGAATACGCTATTGCGCAGGCATCTGACAGTGTGAACACACAATAGAGGTTTCCCTTCAGCGCTCTCTGAGCAGTGCTGTAACTGCCGATGCTGTAAATCTGCCAGTGTAGACATAGAGACTGATGTGCAGAGGTCGCAGCAGAGAGGCTGGTGGGAGCAGAAGGTGACTGACAGTCAGCCGGCGAATGAGTGGCTAGCGAGGCAGTGAGCAGAACGAGCAGCTGGTGATGCAACAAGTGGCTGGCGAGGCGGTGAGGAACCACAGCTGACAGGGCGGCCAGCAGAGAGGAACTGCGGCTGTCGGGGCGGCCAGGTGACGAGGAGCAGTGGCGGGCAGGGCGGCCAGGTAGAGCAAACGCAAGCAAGGTGCCTTCTTCCCCAAGTGGGAGGTGAGCTCACACAGATGCACCTCTGAACCCTGGGTCCTCACTGACCAAGGACAATTACTGTGAGTGGGGTGTGGTGAGGGAGCAGAGAGAGGCACAGAAAAGCAACCTTTGGTTGTAGAACTCAAGAAGATGAGGTGGAAGGCACTGCCCCTCGCACGCTGGGGTGGGTGTCCTGCTCACAGTTTTATGATTATGAATCCTGCTTGTGGCATTTTCCCTAATTAATGTCGGGTGACTTCCCTCCATTCATTAAAAGTTTCTTTTCTCACTCAGCCTCTGTGCTTGCGAGTGGGGAAGTCTTGCCTCTCAGAGGCACCCCAGGGTGGTGTGTAATGTCCCCAGGTTACTGGGTGGGGGCTTGAGCTGGTTCTTTGTTGTATTGCTGAAACTGAACCCTAGCTATTGAACCCAGTCCTGGTTGCTGCCGGCCCCACCTGGCAGAAGGGTTACAATGATATCTATAAAGCAGTAAGCAGGGCCCTGAATACACCCTTCAGCACTAAGCAGGCCACTAAATAGGGACATTAAAGGGGCCCCTGCATACACCTTTTGGAGAACTAAATGGGGCCCTGAATCGTCCATTTGAGACCCTAAACAGGGCACCGAATACAACATTTGGGGCACTAAACAGCCCAGAATATGTCGTCTGGGGCTCTGAATAGGGCCCCCAACACACCAGACCCCAAAATATACCATTTGGGGCACTAAAGAGAGAAGGATAGAGCCCCACCACAGAAGCAAAGAGTGAGAGAGTGGGGGGAAAAAGACAGGAGAGGCTCTTTATGGGCCTCTGACAGGCCTGGGTCCCTCTTCCCAGGAATTGTTTGAAACCCCCTCCCTCCCCGCCCCGCCGGTTCACACAGCCCAGCTTCCATTAACCTTAGCTTTACCCTTTCCAGTCTGCATTGTTTTCTTCTTGCTCGGCTGAGACCCTCAGAAATGGCTGTGCTCCCTTCAGAAGTGCGGGTACTCTCGCGCCTTGCTCAAAAGAAGCCACTGCAGACAGCACCTGCAGACAGCACTGGGGATATTGCCAGTGTTGGATTAAACCTGAATAACTAAATACTGATTTTAATTGTCCAAACCCCACCTCACCCTGCCGTAGGGCCTGAGGGCTGGACAATAAAATAACTACAAGGGTAATATAATAGTCTAATAAAACACTGCCCTCCCCACCCCCCAAGACCTAAAAATACCTGAAGGGAATCCCCTCAGGGAAGGGTTTGAGAGGAAAGGCAATGAATATTGGCTTGAGGGTTTCTTTTGGTGGCTCCCCCTTAGGATGGGAGATTTTGCTCCCTCCTTCAAGTTGTTGTGGCTTGACAGAGCTGTCTCATGCTGGAGCGCTGAAGAGCAGTGCATAAAATGAAACCAACCCTGCTGCAAAACCACACATACGCTGAAGGGAGGTCTGGGTGTGGGTGCCGTGGGGAAGAAGAGGTAGAACGGGTTAGACGTGCTCCAGTCCCGCCCCCTGACTTCACTGTGTTCTCCTTTCCACCTGATTATGCCACAGATGCCTCAGCAAAGTCTGAGATGTGTTGAGCTGTCCGCTCTCTTCCTCTCTCTTCAGCCACAGCTGGCTGGGAAAGGCCATTTGGGACCTGCACGGCCTCTTTGCATGGGCATCTGTGGACACAGGCCGAGGAGAAGTAACAGCGGACCAGCTGCTGGGTGAAAGTAGCCAGGGGGACTGCAGAGGAAACATCCCCTAGAACAAAGTTGTTTGCAGAAATAAATACCAGGTAACAACTTAAACAAGTGTTCAAGGAAGGGTGCAGTGTCTCAATAAGTAGCTCCTCTTCCTCTCTTCTCAGTGTGTTGCAATGCAGCAGCCAGCATGCTTCCGGTGGTGACTGAATTCTGTGGGGACTGTCTTTTTAGACAGCAGTGTTGTTTAGGCACTGCCCTGTGAAGGATGGCACCACTGCAAGGGGGCCTGGCAGCTGGCTGGCCTGGCATCAAAAGATTCTGCTAGGGGCTAAGGATGAGAGAGTGTTAAACAGGGGCTGTGTGTCATCCAGGAGACTACTATATCAGAGAACTGTGTCTGCGTTTATGTGCGTGCACACACGTATAAAACACCTGCTCAGGGTTTAAATTGTGTGTGTCTAGTCTGCGTGTTGTGGGGGGAAGGGAGGGTGCTAGAAGTAGAGGAAGAGTTTCCTGTTCACCCCTGACAGGAGGGGAAAATGTTTCTCCCAAACTCCCTGTTCCTTGGCTGTTGTGATGAGAGTTCAGCACGCTGTTTCAATCTACTTAACCACTCTCTCTGTGTGTGTGTGTGTGTGTGTGTCCATCGATTTCACTGTGTGTGTGTGTGTGTGTGTGTCCATCGATTTCACTGTGTGTGTGTGTGTGTGTGTGTGTCCATCGATTTCACTGTGTGTGTGTGTGTGTGTGTGTGTGTGTCCATCGATTTCACTGTGTGTGTGTGTGTGTGTGTGTGTGTGTGTGTCCATCGATTTCACTGTGTGTGTGTGTGTGTGTGTGTGTGTCCATCGATTTCACTGTGTGTGTGTGTGTGTGTGTGTCCATCGATTTCACTGTGTGTGTGTGTGTGTGTGTCCATCGATTTCACTGTGTGTGTGTGTGTGTGTGTGTGTGTGTGTCCATCGATTTCACTGTGTGTGTGTGTGTGTATATCTCTCTCTATGTGTGTATGTGCATACACGTATATTTCCTAGTCAGGACTCTAACCACCAGACAGTGCTGTCTGACTTTCATATTATGAGGCAATACTATCTAGTGTTTAGAGGAGGACTGGCAGACTTCATTCTGTTCTTGGCTTTGCCTCTGATTCACCATAAAAATGTGCAAAAAGAACAGGAGGACTTGTGGCACCTTAGAGACTGACCCATTTATTCCAGCATAAGCTTTCCTGAGCTACAGCTCCCTTCATCGGATGCATGTGGGCGACTCAATTAACCTGTCTGTGCTCCACCTTTCCTGGCTGTAAAACAGTGATACTAATACTGTTGAAAAGTTATGTGAGATACTTGGATGGAAAACGCCATGTAAGAGCAAAATAGCGTTATAATGGTCTGCAAAATGCTTTTTGGCGCTTTCTGGATAAAGGGTGTTTTACAAGTGTCTGTACCAACAGCACTGTAACTAATATTGTTATTTAATGGGTTTTATTTATGAGCCAAATGTTTCTGTCATGCTAAGATCCAGATAAATATGGTCCTAGTGAAATCACTATTCTGTGCCTTTCTTTGCTGATTTAGTTTTAGGACTGTGTAGCTGTTTTTCTCTGTGCACCTTCTACTCATGGATGAGACATTAACTTAGATCACAGGCTGTTTACTGTGGTCAGTAGAGTGGCTGACCGGCAGAGTACCCAATGTAACCAACAGCTATGCTAACGCTGATGCTTGCAAAAAGGTATTTGTCTAGTCCCCTTAACATTTTGGGGCCAGAGTTGCACTCCTGTATCACTGGTATGGCACTGTCCTAAAGTCAGCTTCCCTTCTGGTTGCCTCAGTCTTTTGAACGGAGCAGATAGTAATTTTGAATGTTTTTCTGACTGTAGAGTCAAGATACAGGAAGACCCCATTTACCATCAAAATATGACGTGTTTCTCACTGCAACATCAATAGGAATTTGGCTGCTTAAAACGAAGTTTATATAATTTCTCAGTCCAGTCAGTGATCTGACCCCTCTGTAACTGTCCTTGTCAGTATTTTTAATCTTCAGTGGGTCTTTCATCTAAAGACATACTTTCATCTTTTTGATGAGTTTAACATAATTTTTTTTGTGGTTAACAATGTTATCATCTATATCAGTAGACCATGCATTACTTTCGCTTTAATAATGGGGCTTGTCCCATTTGAAGTAGATTAAATTATTATGTTCTACAATACAGGTAAACTCCAGCTATTCAAAGGTCTCAGGAGATGTCCAAAACCTCAGATAATGGGAGGTTTGGGTTATTGGGGACTTGCCTTGCTATTTTTTAACTGCAGGCTAGTTAAAGGGTGTAAATTAAATGTCTACCTTCCAAAAACAGCTTAGGATCAAAGCAAAAAACTAAGCAAATAAAAAAAATCACCCTTACGTCAACATTTTAAGAGCAAGGCATCATACAAAGCAGCCCTGCCTGAAAGACCTTACAATCTTGGTAATAATATATGCAAATTGCTGGTAACTGAATAGGTAGTGATATTCGTTGGTGATGGAATAATGGTCATTCACTAGTCTTTCATGTCTGGGTTCACTACTGACTTTAGTCACCAGTGAAAGAAGTGTACTGGTCTTGGGCAGAGTCCTCTCCTTTTGTGGCTCTGGGGTGGAGAATCATAGGAAAGAGCAGGACTTAATGCACAATGCAGCACTATCTGCAGACTTTTCTTGTGGCTTATTTTCAGTTTGCAAGGTGAGCGAGCAACTTGCTGAGGGTTTTCTCCGGCTCTTCGCCCTCCCACTCTGGCCCCACTGACATTTTCTCTTACATTTTGCTGAGTGGAGGACTAGTAGCTACATAGAGGAGTGAAGAACATGCTGCTTAGCCAGTCTTCCCCTCCATGTGGTCCCAGTGTAGCTTTTTCCCTGGCACTGCACAGTGGTTGGGGACATCTGACCTTTTTTAAAATTTTGTTTTGATTGTAAAAACAGCCTAGTTAAACCTGAATAACAGACATAACCAGGGACATCCAATTTCATAATACTGATAATAAGCTAAACTCTTAGGTCCTGTTTTCAGGAAGAATTAATCTTATAACGCCTTGTAAAGAGAAGCAGAGAACGCCATGTGGCTGCTTCATGAACTGAAATATATCAGAGGCTGGCTCCAGAATCTCAAGAACTTAATGTGCCCTCCAATTTGCATGCGTGCCAGGTGGTTGCAGTGGAGCATGCGGTCAGACAAGGTTCTGTTGGAGACAACACAACCTAGTGTGTTGGTGTGAAAAGGGGACAAGATATGGGTGTACTTCTTAAAGGCTTCAGTCAATTCCTTGCAAAGCCCTAGGGACCTTTTTACATCATGTTAATGGAGAAGGACCTCGTCAAGATTGGCATGTAGGTGTGGCAAAAAAAAGATGGCAGGATGAATGAATGCAGAATTCTTCTCAAAGGGCCTCGCACCACCTTAAGAAGAAGGGTCTATAAGTCACTAGGGAAGCTCACACCCTGCCCTGCCCTCGGGAGCTGCTAGTGGTTTCATCCAACAACAGACCCAGTGCCATACTGCTTGATTTAACAGCTATGAAGGGCATGAGTCCCACTCATGGGTAGCAACTGGAAGGTCCCTCAGTACATAGGTCCAGTGTGAGGAAAAACCGGTTGAAACTCAGCTAGAGCTGACAAGGCTATCTCTAGACACAGATCTGCCCCCTTGGAAACAGCCATTCCAGGACAAATCTGATTAATTTTATCCACAAAGAAGATAGAAAACTCATCACAGTGATTAATATTTGACTATGTTTCCAGGCAACCTCAGCCAGTCCTGGCCAGATTGTACATCACCCAGAACAATCCCCCTGGATGACATTTTGAAAACACTACTTTACTTCCATGACAGGCATGCCCCAGGTTTTTGTAAGCTATCATCTCCTGCTCATGCTGATTCCAATTACTCTCTCTCCATTACTCTCTTCCCTCATTACTTCTCCATCCAACTCTATTCCTCTCTTCCACATCAGGTAGCCATTAACCACCACTTTTCTGATTCCCCTGCATCCCCCTTCCTTTTTGGTTTTGACACCTGTCTGCCCCTGTTGCTCTATTCAGAACCACCCTCCATTTTCAGTGTGGTTTCAGATGCCACATTGCTATCTTGCCTAATCTTTCAGTCTCCCATCACCTCCCTATCACTGCCTTGTTTGAAATTCTGCCCCAGATCAATTCTCCCACTTGCTAAAATGGCCTCTCACTTGTCCTCTTCTTTATTAAACACTGTTTCCTCTCTGATCTCTCAGCTGAGTTCTCTTTTTCGCCACCGGTACCTCTCCTTCACCATCACCCAACTGCCCTCTGGCCCTCCACCCAGTGCTCCTACAATCTCAGATCAATGTCCACGACTTATCTGTCACTCCCACCGCTCTTTGTCCTGCTGTCTACTCCATAGACCTGGTTGTCAGTTCACTCCACTCCACTCTTTCCACTGTCAGAATATTCTTCAGCCCTGTGTCCCACCATAAAGTCTGTCCCACCTACCCTAACTTCACTTCATGTGGTGTTGGGCACCTCTGGAGAAAATCCCATATCTTCACAGAGTTTCTCCACTGTAAATCATTCTTTCTTCCTTCATTTTTGCCATCCTCCTGGTCAAGCAACTTCACTTCTCCACCCTAACTGAATCCCACACCTGCAATCCCAGATACTTATTCATGGCCCACTATCTGAAATCCTCTTGGGCTATTATTTAGAATCTTTCTTCATTTTCACTCAGTTTTATAAAGAAGTAAATGATTGCCCTCTCATGTGTATCTGATGGCACATGGACACGTGTGATGCAACTTCCCCATTCCAGTAACTAGTCAGCTAAATTAATGTTTTCTATTCTCATTATAAGGTTTTTTTCCAGGTGTGAATAATTTTTCATCTACTGCCCATCTCCAATGTCATTTTAATGGAAAATTGTGACCAAAAATTCTTTCATGATATTTAAACACCCAAACAAGGCAATGTTGATAAACAAGATCAGAGACAGAGGCCTGAAAATGAAGTGAAGAATTATATACAGTAAGCAAAATTTTTTGATTTTTTTTTAGAAACATCTTGATCATTAGCACTTCCTCAGGGAAAGATGTGAAGATGCACGCATTGCTGAATTCTGACACTTGGGAATACCTCTATTGATCATTTTCCAGAATAAAACTGTAACCATGTTTAATGAACTCGCGTGCCAAGAAGTGCTGAGCTGCTATAAATGTATTACAGACTTCTGTATCAGACAAGAAAATGCAAACTATATGTTAGATAAACTTAAAAGATATTGAGTGATGAGGACTGGGTATTTTAGGAACTGGTACTAGGATATGCAGACTTTCACCACAAGGTTATTCATTTGAATATGGTCCAGATAGGTAGTGAATTAATATTGTTACCATCTGATAGATGTTGTTGCCCCTTGGGCAGTTTAGGGGGCCTTGCTGGGTTGTTTCCATATTGAGGGGAAATTGATAACGAGTCAAGTCTTTCTTGGGTGCAATCCTGCTTACTTACAAAGATGTACAGAAAAGTCCTGTTTCCCCTAAACAGTAGAAACAAACAGGAGGTGGTTTCTTTGTTTCAAAGTCTCGGCTGCATTCCAGCCAGTTTTGTGCCCCAAAAGAAGCTCTTTCTTTTGGCTTCCAGGGCTACAGTCACCAGTACTTCTCTTTCTTTCTCCTGGCTTTCTGGTCACTTCCTGTTTCTGACACACCCAGACACACCAATCAATGCCCCAGCCCCTGCATTTGCAATCAGGGAAACCTCTCTTATTCTCCCTGAGCTAGTTCTTGCTTGGGCCTTCCCAAATGTCCCAGTGCCTTGGGTTGCTTCTATTACTTCAGCTGTTTTATTCCATAAAGGAGCTTAATTGCGTCTTCCATTTAGCCTGAATGAAAGGTGGATAGCATGCTCGACAACAAGATCTGTGATTGCCCATTGATCAAAATACATGCTTGCTAGTAGCCACCTACACCGGGCAGCACAATATTCAGTGGCAGCTGCAATATGAATTAGGGTTTAGATTGAGTGTTTCTTAACTACTTACAGCTAGCAGTCCCAGTCCATTTCCTAGTGGTCAGGAGTCAACATCACACAAGAAAGCCACCACCCCATGATAGTAACCCTGCTATCAGCCTCTTCAGAGACAAGGGTCCAGGTTTTCAGAACTGGTCGGCCCCCATTAAGCCACTGAACTTCAGCCACCAGCTTTTCAAAAGTGCATGGCAACAGATTCATTGTTCTCAGTAGGAGCTGAGCACGTTTAAACAGCTGGCCAATTCAGCTTGGTACCTAAATGGGTACTGAGCTCTTGTGAAAATCTGGATATAAGGCTTTAATGATCTGTTGTGACTAAACTCCCTTTTCAGTCCGAGAGGACATCTCTTCAGCTCAGGGATCAATCATATTAGGAAAGAGGACATGTTAATCCTGCTGTTGCACACGCTACACTTGTTCCTTTGACAAACAGAAGCAGTTAGTCTCCCGGGCTGTCAGTCTGGTACCATCTTTAGGACTGCATTCACTTTATTCTCTCTCTTTTTTTTTTTTTTTTGACAAAGCTCTGGTAAAAATAAGTTAGATCTTAATTATGATAATAGACCTAATAGAATGTAAAAGAGAATATGGCAAAAGCTCTGCTAAGAGTTAATTTAAGTGGTTGTCTTGATTTGTCTGACCGAAAGGTGGAGTGATATTTACTTGTCAGTTCTATGAATAACACCATATGCTGACATGCCTGATAAACGTGTCTCATAGTCACGGAGAAGGAAGTAACTTTTATTTTTGCAAAATTATGACCATCAATAATCCTGCACTAAGTGGAGGGAGATGAACCAAAAGACTTAAGGTATTTTCCACCTTGTCACGCCCATGACTATATCAGACTGAAATCCTGGCCCCACTGAAGTCAGTAGGACTTTGATGGGGGTGAGGGAAAGGATTCTGCCCCATGTATTCAAAGGAAACAGAGAATGGCAAAAAGTACTGTTGTAAAATGCATTAATATTGGTCCTGATTCTACTGTTGCTTATGCTCATGAAAATAAGGAGTAACTGCAGTGAAGTCAATGGAATTACACAGGTATAAAACTAATGTTATAGGAGAATCAAACTACTTTATGGAATTGCATTTTAAAAGGGACATTCAGCAGAGCAATATCTATATATTATCCTTATATTTCAGTCTTTCCCCTACCAGTACTTTTTTTAAAAAAAAAACTTATATATTGGTTTCTTAACTCATTTTATACTGCCTTTCAGTTTTGCAAACACTGAAATCATTTAGCGAGAGAGCCCACACTGTGGTTAGACTGAAATTAACGTTATGTTTTTCCTGCACATCAGTGGCTTGTTCAGAGTCTTTCCAGGCACGGGGAGTAAATATGCAGTCATCATTAAAGAGTGGGCATGTATTTTATTTCATTATATAGGCCCAGGTTATTCCATCAAGCCACCACACTGGGTAAATCTGGTGTGGGGCTGCACTGCTGTCGTGGATCTTACCCCATTGTAGACACTGCAGAAGGGTCAGCAAGCATTCCCCTATGCAGCTAGTCATGATAGCAACTCTATCTAATCCAGGGTGAGAATGGATAAGCTCCAGGCATATAAACCAATACACTTTAACACATGTGCAGGCCAGAGCAAATGTGCCTCTTCCCTAGAGCATGTAAATAATCCCCCTCCTCCTTTCCCAGGGCAGGAAGATGTATTCAATTCTGGTCCCCAGAAGTAGCAGTGAGGTGAACTGGGCCTTGTCCCATTCTCTTCATTCACAAGTCAGCCTGCTATGGAACCTGTGGAGCATAGGGGGGAATAGCAAAGGGCATTTTGCGGACCCTCCTCCAGAACTAGTTTATGGCCTTTGACCAGTTATCTCATGGAGAGGGAATTTAGAATTATATTTCCACTTGCAAATAGTGACGAATTAACTGCCCATTCAAAATCCATAGTGATACATTACTAGTTCCTTGTGATACCAGGATATGTTTCTGCAGGTATGACCAGGAACCAGAAGCACACACAACCTGCTAATCAAATACAGATAAGTGGATCTGTGTGTATACATTTCCCATGCTTTGTTTGGAATAGCCAAGCCACACAGAACAAACTGTGTTGAGGGTTTTTTTATACCTCACATTCCTGCATGAAGATGACAGTAAAGATACATGGTGTATTGTATAAAAAGAAAACAACTGTAATAAATGGAGGATATAATCTACCCTAGGGTTGCCAATTTTGGTTGGCCTTATTCCTCGAGGTTTCATCACATGACATAATCTTTAATTAATCTTTAATTTCTGGAGACTCCAGGACGATCCTGGAGGGTTGGCAATCCTAATCTACACTCAGATGGGCGCACGCTTCCCAGCTTAAACACACACACACACACACACTAGCTGTATTTAAGCTAGTCCTTAAAAGTAGCCGCGTAGCAGGTGGGTAGCAAGGGTGGCAGCTCAGACTGGCCACCTGAGTACAAACCCATCCAGACCACAGGTACGTACTCAGCCCAGTACCTCTGCTACAACGTGTGCTACCCCCAGCTATTTTTAGCACAGTAGCTTGAGCAAAGCCAGCAGTGTCTGTCTGTCTTTCTGTGCTGGGAAGTGCACTCCCAGCGGCATTGTAAACGTATCCTAGGATATGTATACACTGCAGTGTAAACCCAGGGTTAAAACTCAGGCTCTATCCTAACCCCTCTTCTGTCTAGACATGAGTTGCTCTAACCCAGGGCTTGGTCCCAGGGTCTTCACAGGGTTAGAGGGGCCGAGCCTGAGTCAAGCTAGGGACCCAAGGTTACAAGCCCTATTGCTTTGCAGTATAGACATAGCCCTGCCACACTTACGCTCTGGGAGTCTGCCAGAAGTATTCCACAGCCCCATGGGTGGACTTTCTTTGTCCTCTGGACAGTCAAGTTTGGTGGACAGTCAAGTTTTCACACAGTGCACCACAAACAAAGGGCTAGAGCAGTCACATTTTGGGAGGGCGCTAGGAAGTCTGGGTTATGGGGGGTTTGGACCTGGATCGGTATAATGCAGTACAGATACTGGAGCCCCAGGCTGGGACACAGGTTTCAAAAATTCTTAACCTGGGCTTATACGTAAGTGTAGACGTTCAAGCCCTAGGTTAACAAACCCAGGGTCTGATACCTCAAGTTCTACTAACCCTGGGCTTACATTTCATTGTAGACATACCCTTAGAGGTCTAATCCTCACTCATGTAGTCCTTTCTAGTATAATCTGTTCCACTTACTTCAGTGGGGTGACTTGCATGAGAAAGATCACTTCCAAGAGCAAAAGTATGGAGAATCAGGCTCTTTATTGCAGCTACTCCAAACATAAGGAAACCGAAGAGTGAAATATCTCAGTACCTACAGTTGAAGTACCAAATAACCTGAGAAATGCTTGTAACAGGTCACAGACTGACACAATTAATGTCCATGGATCAGCGCCACAGATGTAGTAAATTGGCTTAGCTCCACTGAAGTCTATGATAGGGCAGGCAGATATATTTCATTGAAAATTTTTATTATTAAAATGGATTTTGACCAAAATGAAAAATTAATTTTCATGAAAACTTTCTTTAGGTGGAATTTTTTTCAGTTTTTTCAATGAAAAAATAAAAACCAAAACCATTTTGAATTTAAAAAAACTGAAACATCATTTTTTAATTTTCAAACACCTAAAATTTGTTGGTTCCTGGATTTCGTTAAAAACTTCAAAAAATCTGTGGAAACCTTTGGGAAAAAAACAAGTGTTCACAATTTTTCTTGAAAAATAATTGGCATTTCATTCATCCAGGTCTAGTCCATGGAGCTATGCCAATTTTCATCAGCTGAAGATCACCCAGTATGTCAAATCATTCTGAATCAGTATGGAAATAATTTAAAAGTTTTTTTTTAAAGTCTTCTACTTTATCTAAATCTTTGCTAATAACTGTTTAAATCAGAGATAATCTATTACTAAAGCAAAGTTTCAGTAACATACCGTACTGATCAATGTGATCCAGTCTATTCCAGTCAAGGGATAAACTGAATGTTATATCTTTCACTAATGTGACACCACATTCTGAGGATTCACATTCGCCTTCACAGTTTGGCACAGTGAAACATAAACACAGTCTGAAATTAAATTAAGACAGCTGGATATTGGCTTCACTTTGCTTGGAAGTCTGCTCTGCTGTTGTCTTGATCTTCTGGCCCTATTTGCATGGTGTTCCTTGTGATCACTGGCTTTATGTCTTTGAAAGAACATTTTCTGTTTTGAAAAGATGTTAATAAAAGGAATAATGCTTTACCTGATAATGTCACCACTGTTAGTGCACCAGCATTTATAAAAACAAACCTAGTTGCAAGTAGTGGCTGACAGTCATTTCCATCTGATGGCTCTTTGGTGGCATGTTTGAAATGAGTTGGGTGGTTCTTGGTTTTGCTCTCCGTGGGCATATAATCACAACCCATAAGCTACCACCACGGCTAGCACGCTTGTCAGCTCTCTCAATGGAAAAGCCACGCATTAAAAGGGCCATGGAGACTGAACTACCCTTTCATTCCTATACTTCTGTACAAACCACCCAGAGTCCTGGGTATTTACTCATGGGCACTGAAGTATGCATTGCCACAACTTCTGTGCTACAGCACCCTGGCTATCTCGGATACATATACTTAAGCTTCAATCACATCCTGTGATTTCAATGCACACATAGCCCTTGTCATAAATATAAAGGGAAGGGTAACCACCTTTCTGTATACAGTGCTATAAAATCCCTCCTGGCCAGAGGCAAAACCCTTTCACCTGTAAAGGGTTAAGAAGAGAAGCTAACCTGGCTGGCATCTGACCCAAAGGACCAATGAGGGGACAAGATACTTTCAAATCTGGAGGGGGGGGGAAAGGTTTTTGTCTGTCTGTGTGATACCTTTGTCTCTTGGAACAGATCAAGGATACAAGCCCTTCTACTCCTGTAAAGTTAGTAAGTAATCTAGCGTTCGGTTTTCTTTGTTTTGGCATGTAAATTCGCTGTGCTGGAGGGAATGTGTATTCCTGTTTTTGTGTCTTTTTGTAACTTAAGGTTTTGCCTAGAGGGAATCTCTATGCTTTGACTCTGACTGCCTGTAAGATTATTTTCCAGTCTGATTTTACAGAGTTGTTCTCTTATCTTTTTTTTGTTCTTCTAATAAAGTTCTGATTTTTAAGAATCTGACTGGGTTTTTTGGGTCTTAAAAATCCAAGGGGTTTGTGCTCATCTTGTTTATTTTAAAGCCTCCCCAGGAAAGGGGGTGTAAGGGCTTGGGGGGAATATTTTGGGGAAATAGGAACTCCAAGTGGTCCTTTCCCTGTTCTTTGTCTAAAACACTTGGTGATGGCAGTGTTTTACCTAATCCAAGGGCAAAGACTTTGTGCCTTGGGGAAGTTTTAACCTAAGCTGGTAGAAATAAGCTTAGGGGGTCTTTCATGCGGGTCCCCACATCTGTACCCTAGAGTTCAGAGGGGGGAAGGAACCTTGACAGCCCTAGAGATGGTTACCCTCCATGCCAGGGACGAAGCATATTGGTGAGCAGTATCAGAAACTAGCACTGATGCTCTCCATGCCATACATATCCCGTGCGTAAACAGAAGATATTGGTCTCCTAGTCTGCTGATCTGGCATATTCAACACTTTATATGTTACGATATAAGGGGGATATGTTGCTTAATCTCTGTAATAGAGGCATAGTATTGAGAGAGGGAAATAAAGAAAAAAATCTGTTTTTTTGCTCTTCAGGTTGTTTATATTCTAAGTGAATCCTTTAGATCAGTGATACAGACTGAGGCTCACACAAGTGGCTCTTTAATGTGTCTCCTGAGGTTCTCTGCAGCACATGGCATTAAAACACTGTGTGATTTAATTATTAACCAATTTGGATGTTTTTACTCTGTTATTAGCCAATTGTAACTGATAAAATAATAATTCTTGGTCAATCATTTTGCTGTGAGAATAGTATATATATATATATATACACTAAATATTTCTCCTGTCTTACTGTTTAAATATGAATATATAGTACTGTAGTAAATGAAACAAAGAATTCATACTAGTGTGGCTATTTTTGGGTAATGATTTGGCTTCTGAACTGCTGAGGTCTGAGCATCACGGCTTTAGAGTTCCTGGCCTTATTTGTTCAGAGATACTGTGCACCCACAACTCCCACGAATTGCAGTGAGATCAGTGAAAACTAAATTAAGATTGGATATTGTTCTAAAAGATACACTCAAACTAAAACAGGAGTTATCAGCTTGTGTGAATGAAAGCAGCGTTGCCAGCTCTTACAATTTTATTACAAGTCTTGCGATATCGGGAAGGTTTTTTTAGAGCACCACCTGCTGTAATGAAGAGATTACATGAGAAACTCAGCTTTCATTTAAAAAAAAAGTGGGGTTTAGGCCTCCTAGTTTCAGAGAAAAAACTTTAAAGTGTGACCCGTGTGAACCATAAAGACTCAGAAACCAGAAGGCCAATAAGTAAAAAGAACTCTGCATTTATTATTTTTAAAAATCCCATGATTTCTGAGGCAGTCTCGTGATTTTTGAATGCTTAGATTTAGGAATACTGTGAAATTCTTGGGCCTGCATTATGCATGAGGTCAGACTAAATGATCCCTTCTGGCCTTAAACACTATGGATTTCAGCTCTGGGTGTTCAGCACTTTTGAAAACTAGTCCCTAAATGTCTCAGGATTCAGCAGCTTGTGAGAAACCTCAGTCGGTGTATTCAATGGAGCTAAGCCAGCTGATGATATTTACACCAGTTGATGTTGTACCCGTTTATATGTAGCTCCACATTTGCTGCAGGGTTGGAGTGGAAAGTCAGGTCTGTGCTGAACTATTGAAGTCAGGGAGGGAGACAACCTGAATTTGTAAGTAGCCAATTAGTTTTCTTTAACGGATGGATGCTTGGATGGACCCATTTTTATTATTTAGAAGTGACCTTGGACTAATTAAATTATCCATCCAATAGCATGCAGCAAACTACAATTTTTCATTTTGGCTTGTATCGGTGTTTGCAAGGTATCAGCAAACTATAGGAATTCAGATGAACAGGACCAGATGTGAAGGCAGCTCTATATATCAAGGGATTTAATGCAGCCTCTAATTTCATTTTCTGCTGGCTGGCTTGGAGAAGCCACGTGACTTTCGCTTGCTACATAGCTAGTGTACATGATAGTTGTGGAAGGTGGGGCTCCAGTAATGCAAATCATTTTGTTTTATGGTGCAGGCATATTTTGAAAGTAAGGTGGAGTGTTTTTAAATCATCAGTTCTCCTGTGCCAAAAGGTAAATATTATTATTAAACAATGAATGGCATCTTTTTATTGCATCAGTGCTTTACCTGTGCCCATATTTCTATTGCTTCACATACCATTGACGATTAAGCTTTATTAAAGTATTCTCCTTTTAGAATGAGTCTAAAGAACATTATAAAAACCACAGGAATTGAAGCTTTTTGCTGTGGTGCTCAGCTTGGACTATTTCTGCAATTGTGGCTCTGAGAAATCATTACAGTTCATAGTCAAGGACAGTTTGTTTAGATCTATATCCCATGGGCCTGACTGGGATCTCATTTAGACCAGTTTTACACAAGTGTAGCTCTACTTACTTTTGTGGAGTTACATCCAATCTACATCAAGGTTACCGAGAGGAGAATTTGAACCCAGCGGACCTAAATTTGATCTCTCTTACACTGGCATAAATCCAGAATAGCTCCATTAAAGCCCATGGAGTTTCAGCAGTGTAAAATCAGTGTGAGAGGCCAATCAGGGCCAGAGTCTATACATGATATACTATTACATTTTCATTTCTTGGCGATTGCAGCTCCCTTCACTATCACTTCTCCAAATCCTAGGTCTTCAGACTTCAGCGTGTGCAAAACTCTGCTGCCTTCCTTCTCACAGAAGGAAACAGAACCGCATCACTCTTCCAACAACTCTACCAGTCCATTTCAGGATCAAGTTAAAAAAAACCCTCCCTGGACTTCTACAATATACCCTATGAGCCTTGGTTTTCTCTACTCCCCACTCCCTCTGCTCATTTATCAGTGGCCCTTTGTGTAATCTTGCCTCTCGGTATTATTATTATTTATTATTTGTATTACCATAATGCCAAAAATGGCAACATAGTGCCGGTATTAGTGTAGTACCAGTGTTACCGTAATGCCCAGTCATGGGCTAGGGCCCCATTGTGCTAGGCACTGGATGAACATAGAACAAAAAGACCAAAGGCCTTACTGGTGCAAGATCCTTGTCTTCTGCAGATTTTACCTTTATGTGTTGTGTTGTCGTGTCTTTTGCTTTTTAAAGAAACAACACATGGGTACAATGGAGTCCAAATAAACACGTTTACTAACCAAATACAATAGGTGTGACTGAGTAACTCACACACAGTGCTGCTTTGGCAGGGTTCTGGTTACAGTAGAACCTCAGAGTTAAGAACACCTCAGGGATGGAGGTTGCTCGGAACACTGAAATGTTTGTAACTCTGAACAAAGTGTTATGGTTGTTCTTTCAAAAGCTTACAACTGAACATTGATTTAATACATCTTTGAAACTTTAGTATTCAGAAGGAAAATGCTGCTTTTAAAAATGAAACAAGCACAGAAAGTTTCCTTACCTTGTCAAATCTTTTTTTTAAACTTTCCCTTTCTTTTTTTTAGTAGTTTATGTTTAACACAGTACTGTATTTGCTTTTTTCTGCTGCCTGATTGCGTACTTCCGGTTCCAAACAAGGTGAGTAGTTGTCTGGTCAGTTCGTAACTCTGTTTTTTTAACTCTGAGGTTCTAATGTACTTCTGAAACATAGAAGACAGTTAGCACCGCGAGAGGGCTCACAAACTATTGAAAGGAATACCACCTCATTTTTACAGGCTATGTCAGGGGAGGGCAAACTGTGGCCCATGGGCTGGATCTGGTCCATCAAGCTTTCAGTCTGGCCCACAGGATTGCCAGTCCCATGGTGCAGCGGGGCTAAGGCAGATTCCCTGCCTGCCCTTGCCCCGCGCCGCTCCCAGAAGTGGCTGGCACCACGTCCCTGCGGCCTCTGGGGAAAGGCGGGGGCAGAGGGCTCCATGCGCTGCCCTCGGCTGCAGGCATCGCCCCCCAACAGCTCCCATTGGCCGGGAACAGGGAACCATGGTCAATGGGAGCTTCGGGGTGGTACCCACAGGCAAGGGCAGCACATGGCAGAGGCGCCTGCTCCACCCCACACCCAGGAGCCACTGTCGGACATGCTGGCCACTTCTGGGAGCAGCGCAGGGCCAGGGCAGGCAGGGAACCTGCCTTAGCCCCACTGCATGCTGCTGCCACCCCGGAGCCGCTCGAGGTAAGCAGCAGTGGCCTGGAGCCTGCACCCCATACCCCAGCCCCCTGCCTTGAGCCTCCTGCCACACCCTACACTCCTCCTGCACCCTAACCCCTTGCCCTGAGCCCCTTCCTGCACACTGTACCCCTCCTGCACCCCAACCCCTTGCCCTGAGCCCCTTCCTGCACACCACACCCCTCCTGCACCCCAACCCCTTGCCCTGAGCCCCTTCTTGCACACCGCACCCCGCCCACACCCTGCACTCCCTCCCGCACCCCAACCCCCCGCCCCAGCCCTACATTCATAGCCCTGCATGCAATTTCTCCACCCAGATGGGGATTTCGGGCCAAAAAGTTTGCCCACCCCTGGGCTATATGCATTCTCAGGAATTGATCTCTGCATTTGTAAAGCTCCTATTACTGTAATATCTAGGCTTTGTTACATTCTTAGAACTCAAAGTGAGCTCTGTTATGACAAATAGTTTCCCAATGGGGACATTATCGTGTGATTACATCTAGAAAATTAGACAGCTCTGCTCTCAGGAAGTGCTTGATGGGAGAGGACTGTCCCTGTGGAGAGAAGACACAGTCTGGATGTTACACTGTCTCAGCTTTGTCTCTTTTTATGCTTGAACACTGAACAAGTTCTCTCCAAAGTGAGACCAAACTCTTCCTCTCAGACCCTGTTTTAGCCACCAGTTACTGACTTGCAGAAGAACCTTGCTGGGTCTTCTTCCACTCTGTCCCTTGGGGACTGTCTCAGGAAAAAGTTTAGTTTTGGGGGGTGTCCTGAATGTGGTATAACTCAGGCTCATTCTGTCTCTCTTGGTAGGGTGGGTCATAGCCTGGAGCCTTGTGTGTAGAAAACATTGATTTTGGCTGCTGAGAGTTTGAGGCAGGGTTCTGTCAGCTCTAATGTCCTGGAGGGATTGAAGCTGCCCCAGCAGGTAACAGAGAAGTTGTTTCCAAGACTGTGCCAGCATAGGCCATTAAGGGCCTTAGAAACTAGATTTTTCAAGGGTACTCAAGTGCCTAAATATTTTAAAACGCACCTGAATAGGTTAGGCACTTAAGTCCTAGGCCAGATTGAAACCAGTATGAGTTAGGCACTCAATCTGCTTAGACACGTTTGAAAATCCCATTAGGCACCTATCTGCAATTTTAGGTGCCTAAATACCTTGGTAAATCTGGCCCTTAGTGATCAGGACAAATATTCCAGAACTGGAACTAAACGGGTAGCCAGTGCAGGCTGACAAGCATATATGTTACATGCTCTCTTTGACCTGTTCTACTAAGGCTATATCTACACTACACAGCTTGTCGTGACATGGCTGTGTTGCTACAGCAGTGCCGCTAAAAGTCGTACTGTGCAGCCGCTGTTTGTCGGCTCTCCTGCCGACAAAAAACTTCCACTCCCAACGAGCGGCGTTTGCTGCCAACAAAGCGCTATTCGCACTGGCGCTTGCCATTAGCAAAACTTTTGTCTTTCGGGGCGGAGGGGAATTTAACACAGCTGAAAGACAAAAGTTTTGTCACTCAATTGCCCGTGTAGACATAGCCTTAGGAGTCAGGCACTGTGGAATGGAGAAGCTGCAGTTTTTCTTGGATTTCACTTTCAATCCCAAGTACAGCCCACTGTTATACTTCACTGGAATAGAAGAAGGGGACTGATGCCCCTCTCATTCACGCTAGTTTTACATTGGAGTAATTGCATTGAATTCAATGAAGTTTCTCCTGATTTATACCAGTGTGTGATCAGACCTATTCTCTTTAAGAGACCAAAATATGGAAAGAAACTTCACATGAAGGAACTCAAACTATGTCTGAGCCCATAGGCATAAAGTTTTTTAAAAAATCTTGTCTTTTGCAAATCCTCTTCTCTTTGCGCTGATGCTCTGTGTAGCATAATTTAAATTGGTTTAGATAGAAAAAGAAAAAGAAAATCCAATGTTGTTTATATCAGACCACTCAGAATAAATTAAGATAAAAACCATATATCTCCAGACTTTTGATTAAGAATATTTTCTTATGGGTAGCATAAGATATACTTTCCCAAACACTGCTGGGAAAAGGGCTTGGGTACTATTCAAAATATCAACTCAAAACATGCCAAGAAAATTGACTGTATAATTGTTCTTATGGTTCCAGTGAATATTCGAAAACACATGCTGTAAGGGGCAGCCTAAATAGACATTTCAAAATTCCATATGTCCATTTTCTTGTTCTCTCTCAGCTCCATTTATTTCCTTTTAAAAAACTGACTCATCGATTTCCATCAGTCTTCGTTATTTTGCACAAGAATATGCCATATTCCAAAAGCTTAAGGGACTGCACACAAACTATGAGTCTTGACAGTCGATAATTAAGCAGAAAGAATGCCAAGTGAGTACTTGTAGTGACTATAAATTGTTCTTTTCCTTTTTTTTAATTTGCCCATACTTTGGATTTTCTTGTTGTTCACATGAATTAGTTGTCTATATTGCTCATTAAACGGGCTGATTTTGTGTTGAGATTCCTTTCAGTCGTAGATCTTTTTCCCTTCCTCGTTCACCATTTTCCGTGTGCTCTAGTGTGGTCTATTAATGGAATAGATCATGGTAGGCATTTTCAAAAAGCTTTTTCTTCTCCTAGGCTTCAGTGGCTAATTAAAGAGGTCGTTGCTAAGAGATGATGGAAAGCATCATTGAGAGGCTCTGATGTGCTCTCTTTCTTACCTTCAGCATACAGGTTTTGGACCATAGTCTGGGAGTAAATGGGATGGCAGCGTCCCAGAATACTTCTGTGACCAGACCTGTGACAACGGACAGAATAAAAGGGGACTGTGCCAGTCCTGGGCCACTAGGAGATACAGAGTGGAGCAGGACAGAACAGGACCCCGGGCAACAACTAGCCATGTTGGGGAAAGCACACGAGTTCTTTCAGATCTGTGATGTGGAGGGCAAAGGCTTCATCGCTCGGCGTGACATGCAGGTAAAGCAAAATTGGTGAAATGATGCAGTACAATAGTTTTACCATATACAAACCAACACGTAAAATGGAAGCTCAAAGCAAATGTACAATTTATAAAACGCAAAGCAATTGATTTTCCTTTTCACTTTAACTGGAGTAACTCCACTGACTTCATTGGGGTTACTCCTGATTTACAGCAGAATCAGAAATGTGTTTAGTTCATCTATTTTCTCTTACATATTTTGTCAACAAATGCCATTCCAAGCCATTCATCCTCTTTCCCCAACCAGTAAAATGGTACAAAAACTCAGTCGGAACATATTTCTAAATACACTTATGCAAACAAAAGTGTACTCTATGTTATTTTGATATGTTCACATTGTGCTTATTAAATCAATGTTTTGTGGAAATAATTTTAAAATGTAAGGGGCCTAATTCTGATCCCATTGAATTCAATGGCAAAATGCCATTGATGCTACGGAGAACAGGATCAGGACCATTCTGTGAAAATGTGCAGAGGGATATTCTATCATGTATGTTGTGGAAAACAACAACAACCCACTCTGAGCTAGTCATGTTTTACATGCAGAGCACTCCTTGGGTGTATTCATTAATTTTTTACTTCAGTGCTAATGGATTAAATAGAATTTAGGAGCAGTAGCAAAGTAGTGACAGTGGAAATGTCTTAAATACAATTTTTGGAGGATTTAATACCTTTACATACAAAGCTGCTTAGTGTAATAGTCAAAAGTGCCCAACACATTGAGAATTACCCATTCTGAAAAAACAAATCAATGCTCAGGTTATTGCCAGTTGCAGGTTTTCTGTTGTGTGTATTTATGGATTTTTTCAAGTTACTTGTTTAAAAAAAATGTTAGAATAAACATTTACTGTTGGTTGTAGTGCTTACTACACTGTGTAGTCCCACTGAAGTAATTGAAATCACAGTAGTAAGTGTGTTATTCCTGGTAGTAAATGTTTGAACATTTGGACCATTAGGCATCTTCCTGGATCACCATTTTGTTTTATTTATGTATGTGGATTAAAATGGTAAAAAGAAAGTAGGATTTATTTTTTAATACAAGAGAACCCTCACATATTTTCGAACTTTAATGTCTGTTGCTACAGAGAGGGTAACAGATATTTATTCCCATTCAAGTCTGAGTTCTACACTTACAGAGGAAATGTAACTCTATTTGCTATGAGCTTCTGAGAAGGGTGTTAGAGAACTTGTTTGAGTTGCAAAGAGAAGAACGTAATTTTGTCTTTGATTTCACAACATGAAACAGCTCTTTCAGGAGCTGTTTAGCATGCGTGGTGAGCTTTATATATGAGTAAATCTCCAATTCATTTAAAAATAGATATAAAGGGCACTAGGACTCAGTGACATGAAACCACTTGAAACGGCATTGCATTATGCTTATTTTTGTTTCTAGCTAAGCGGATTAAAGATGAAATTACAAAAACATCCTTTTTGAAAACACCGGGCCTGATTCTCCTCTCACTAAATCGTTATGTAAATCTAGAGTAATGTCACTGAAATCAATGCAGTTTCACTGGTGTAAAATTGAGGTGGGATCAAGTCTCTCCTTTTGACTTTATATTCTACCTGAGGTTAAAAGTTGAGAATTAAAAAAATACAGAGTCCAGCAAATTGTGAAGTTACAGTTTCTCCATCAGTGTTAGCTCAGATACTCAGAGCCTGCTTCAGATACTCAGAGCCTGCTTCAGATACTCAGAGCCTTTAAATGAGGCAGGTCCAGTTCCTCTGTGGTAGAACCAGTGCTCCCAGCTTGGCCAGTTAGGAGGGAGGGGCAGCACATAGATCTGGGGGAAAAGGTCTCCAGGGAGAAAGCGCAGAGAGCTGGTGCTCAGTTAAAAGAACATAGGAGAATCTTTCAGTTGGCCCTGAAGCAGGAAAGACTGAGAGAGGCAAAGGGAAAATCCTCTGGGAGCTGTAGCCCAGGGTGTGCTGAGGAATTGTTTTCATTGGTTGTGGTTTTTAAACCTATGTCTGGGAAATAAAACTGCCTGGAAAGAGACTCTGGATATGGCAGTGGGTCTTTTAAGGCTTGTCCTCAGCCCACAAGTTGCTCCACTGAAGTCAATGGGAACCTTCTCAATATCCCATCCAAATATACAGAGCAGGTCTTGCCCTGTTTATCCTTTAAAGCGAGGTAACCACCACGCCCATTCAGATGAGGGGAGCCTTGCTCTTGCTAGTTCTTTAACTACTACTTTTTTGAATCCCATAATCTATTCATCCCTGAACACAACTCTATGTCTGTGATATCAGACTCTTGCAGTAACATATACTGCAGATTAATTTATATCCCATTATGTCACTCTGATTTTTAAATAACTTTCATATTGTTCTGATCCATTTTTGTCTCACTGATTCCATATCAGATTTGCTCAGTTTCCAAATAAAAGAGGAGACACCATGAAAAAGAAAATATAATATAAAATAGTTTTATGTTTATTATAATAAAAATTAAATTACCCTAGCAAATAATGTACAAATATAAAATATATATTTAAATAAATTTCAATAATAAAATAAAAATAATATTTAAAATAATAAAATAGAGAGGTAAATTAAATTAAAAAATAAAATAGTAACATAAAAATTAATAGAATTGTCAACACGAAAATGTTTTATTTAGAAAAATCTGAAATGTTTCATTTCAAACTTTTCAAAATGGATTTTTTTGGGGGGAGGGGCGAGAGGAATTTCCGTTTTGTAGGAAACTTAAGAGTTCTCTCATTCTAAATTACTGTTTTTCTTGTCTTGCTCTTCAGATTCTTCTCTTCCACTAACCACTTTTATAATAAATAGAGTAATGGAGGCATGGTTTGTCATTTCAGAGACTTCATGGTGAGCTACCTCTTAGCCTGGAGGAGCTGGAGAAAGTTTTTGATACTCTGGATGCAGATGGCAACGGTTCACTTACGCCAGAGGAGTTCACAACAGGATTAAGTGAGTTTTGAAATGCAAATCTGCGTATACCTCCATCCATGTTCAGTACTTCACAGACATGTAAGGAGACATGGTTCCCTAAGGAACCTGCAGTGTAGTTCTGATGCATGCAGTCAACCCTGCACAAAAGGCCCCTCTGACATACCTGAGCACAGTTCTGTTCCACCTTTATTAGAAGACCTCCTCCATTATGCAATTAATTTTTGTCAGGCACTTGATTAGTTGCTTCAGAGAGGTTTCATGGCACCAGAAAGGAGTTCTAGGGGATGCCTTGTCAGTAGGTCTGGTCAAAATTTTTCCATCTAAACTGTTTTTCAAGGGAAAATTAGGTTTTCTACTAAACAACATTTTTCACAAGAAGGGTCAGCTTTCCATGGAAAATTTTGATTTTTCAGCCGCCCCCCCCGCCCCCCCCAAAAAATGAATGGCCGAAACCCAAAATATTTTGATTAGGGAAGATTGCCACAGTGCTTCAAGGGAGCTGTAGTTTGGATGCCTCATGTTCCCATTCTCCTCCGTGGCTTGGGCTCCCTGGCTGGACTGCATCTCTAATGTTGCACCATGGCCAAAAACTCCCTTGGAACCACTGCCTCACCCTCCAAGGTGTATCCTGATATCATCATAGCACAGGGAGCTTGGCCTGTAGCCGATAATGGGGGCATGACTTTGTAATGATGTATTACAAAGTCCCATGAGATAGAACAGCAACATTTCTGAATCAAAATATTTTGGTTTTTGTATTTCCAGGGGGGGAAAAAATCAGAATTTTCAGCTGAAAACTTCCCCATTTTTCAACCAACTCTATTTTTAGGAGATGAGTGCTGAAATACTTTGGGGAAGAAGTGTGTTTACAGGACAGGCCAGAGGCTTGCTCAGGCTCCCACCAAAATCAATGGAAAAATACCATTGAAGACAAGAGGGAGGCTGACTGATTTGTGAGAAGGAGGATAGGGTTCCAAACATTCAGGACTGGCATGGAAAAAGACAGGAAGCCAAGAGTGGGAGAAATACACAAAAAAGGGCTGGAAGGAGGGAGGTTTGGGAAGAGTGCAGGGAGTCAGAGGGCCAGTTGGAGTGAGAGAGACTGAAGGGGCAGAGTTCTGAAGGACTGTGAAGATGAAGATGAGAAGCTTTAACTTGATGTCAAATGGAAGAGGAAGCTGCTGAAAGAGATTTGAAGAGTGAGGAGCTATCGGTAGAGCAGTCAGAGAGGAGAAAGATCTTCAGGGCAGTGGTTTGGATAGACTGGAGGGAGAGACAAGGGAAGCTATCCAGTTCTGTGATGAAAATACTGTAGATACTATAGAGACTAACCAATTTATTTGAGCATAAGCTTTCGTGAGCTACAGCTCACTTCATCGGATGCACCTGTAGACACTATGTATTTTGCAGACAGTTTCATGGTCAAATTTTCTTCTCAGATGTACATGGCTCCCATTTACTCCAATGGTCCTGAATCCAAGGCCAGAATGTGGTCTGCTGTTTCTAAACACATGCACTGGGCCAGATTCTTAGCTGGCATAAACCAGCATCAACTTACAGCTAACAATCTGATCCACTGTGAATATTTTAATAATCGTTTGGCCATCATGATGCTACAATTATGATGTGTTTCTGCATCAGCAATAGGCATGAGATTCTAGAAATGTATGTAACTCAAGACAGATACGGAAAAGTCCTGAGTAGGTAGAAGGAGCTTCCTTAAGTCAACAGATTTTTGCAAATATGTAAAGTTGAATGGGGAAAAAGCAGCTCAAGGAAGATCTAAGTTTGATTGAGAAGTACATTAGGGACTCAGCTGGGGATCCATTGTAGGCCAAGATCTGATAACATGCTGAAAAAGCAAAATATTAAAATATCAGGTAAAATTATTATTAATACCTATTATGTATTTATTTTATTATGCCGGATCCTTCCATTTTTATTCAGTCCTTACTCAGACAAACTCACTTTGAAGTCAAAGGGAACTGAGGATGCTCAGTGCCTCTGGAAATCAGAACACTTATTTATGAGTTTGAGTGCCTGAATCTTGTTACCAGATGTGCCTGTTACTTTGGGGTACGCTCTTCTGGGGGAGTGGGGCTCTGTAATTCTATCAATGTACTGCTTATGTCACTTGTGAGTTCATATGGAGCTCTACTTTTCCCTTCTGCAAGTCCCCTTCCCAATGGAGCTACCCTGCAGGACCTAGGTTCCCCAGGGCTGGGTTCCTCCAGCCCTAGAATGAGATGAACACACACACACACACGCACTAACAGAACCAGTCTGAGCGGACCGGATCAATCAGCACCCTCCAGCTGATCCCCTCATGTGTCCCTGTACTCAATGGGCTGGGTTAAGCAGAACTTTCAAGCTGTCATCCTTATGCGCCCCTGGTCTCAACAGCCTGGGCTGAGCATCACTTTCAGCTGCCTCCCGCCCCCATGTACCACAGGTTTAACACGTCCCTATCCCACTTTCACGTTACACTTGTACTGGGAGTAGCCCACTTGATGAGCAAACCCCACAGGATTTTTGGGCACTACAGGGATCTTTAGCTTAGGTAAAAGAAGCGCTGCTGCAGAGTAAATGGGGGAAGCTAAAAACACAAACGAGTAGAGTTCAGAGAGAGAGAGAGAGAGAGAGAGAAGCAACCAGCTTAACCATAAAAGTTATTTATTGAATAATAGTGATGACTACACAAGGAGGGCTAAACCAAGATAACATACATTATTAAAGATTAATACCTGAGGTAGAAAGGAAAATAAAGAGAGAGAGAAAGAGGGGGTTCTCACCCATTCCATGGAGCTTGAACTGGTCGGGGTTCCCAGGTGATGGTGGTAGCTCAGGGTCCTGAGGGCAGGAGACAGGCAGAGCCCCCAGCACAATCAGTCAGGAGATGGAGTCCCAGTGGAACTGATGCATAGTTTGGATTTAAGCATCAGAACACGGACTGGAGGGTGAGTAGGGATTTTTGTAGAGAAAATACAATGGTTCAAGAGAGAACACTAGATTTGTTTATTGGTAAACTGATGACTCAAGGGTTTTCTTTAGGCTAGACAATAGGACCTGATCACTCTTGGCTCTGGGTGGAGTTTTCTTCCAGGGAGCTCACCAGGCAACTAGGCTGCTTCAGTATTTTGGATATCAATCAAGGATTTATAACTAGAATTGGTCTGATAATTGCTGAGCTGGGTGTGTGCAAGCATAGGTTTATTAGCATCTGGAGCAGGGATTCCCATGATGCAGTGCGTCCCTGCTTTTCTGGTCCAGAATTTAGTGCGGTTCTCTGTTCCTCATTCTTTATGCTAATCCCTGTCCCATCTTTCATGCAGATGAGGCTAGGGGAGTTGTCTCTGTTCTTCATTCTGTATGCTAATGGAGATGTCTTAATCTTGTCTCCCTTGTCAGGACCGGTCTAGGTGTGCCTCCCAATGCCCTTCACTGCTCTCTGCAAGTTTTTTTCTCTGATGGATTTTGGTTTAAACAGAGGCTGGGGGAGAGGGGGTGTCTTTCATGAGTCAGACAGGCTCGATACTAGACCCTGGTTCCCCAAGAACACAAAGCTGACTGGTATCAATCTAGGCATGTAAATTTGAAATTTTTGGCCTGTGTGGCTTATCCAGGGTTAAATGGTGAGTTAAGGGCAAACCCAGGAGTAAAACCCAGAAGTCCTGACTCCAGATCTCTTGCTCTAGTTGTGTTACGAATTACACCTGGTAGGACACGCATACAACTGCTGCGAATTATACCTTGTAGGACACGCGCTCAAATGCTGCGAATTATACCTGATAGGACACGCGCACAAATGCTACGAATTACACCTGATAGGACACGCACACCAATGCTGCGAATTACACCTGATAGGACACGCACACCAATGCTACGAATTACACCTGATAGGACACGCACAGTTCGAATCTAGGCTGAGGCACAGAAACAAAGTCCACAACTGCAGAGTTCCCAAAAGACACTCAGTTTATTACGCTCAAGCGTGGTGCCCCTCTGCTAGCCAGGGGGGGACCCTGAATACAGATTATACAAAGGTTATATACTTTTTAGCAAAGCATGTTGCCCTCGTGCATCGGAAACCTTAGCCAATAAACAAACCCTTGTCTTATCTACCACCTATCCCTGCTTGGTGCATTCCTCGTGCTATACCAGTATGTTAATTACACAGCGTGGTCCTAAAGCCATGCATCAGTAACTTTTGTTATCAGAATGGGAGGCCTCACATCAAGGACAAGAGACAGGGATTTAGAGACTAACAAAAACCAGATACTGGGAGTCAAGGCAGGCTGGAGACAAAGAGGAGGATTTTCACAGGGATTCAGTATCTAAGGTTCACTCCTCCTGGTGTATGATGTGCTGGCATTTAAACAAAGGTGGGCCCCAAACCAAAATGGAGTCACATGTGCTAACTTTTCCTTAACAAGTTGATAGGCCACATTCCCTCTTCAAGATGAGAAAACTAGCGTTTTCCTTCCTACCCAAACTCTGTTTGTTGTGAAGTTCAGGCGTGGGGACTGTCTGCAGTTGGAGCTGAGGGTGTGACGGCCAGCTCATGTAGACGTAGTTGTACTAGCTCCAGTGTTTGATTTGTCATGAAAGAGGTGCTGGGGCTCAGCTCTGGCAAGTCCTGGCACAAATTAAGCCCTGGCTAGCTCTCATTGAGCTGGCATTAAAAATAGTAATGTAGCAGTGATAAGAGGTGGCATGGGCTAGCCATACAGAGAACAAACCTACCCGAACCCAGTGGGTACATACTTGGTGCTGCTAGCCCATGCAGCACCGTGCCACTACCCATGCTGCCCCGGCTCCACTACAATGGTTAGTGCTCTAATTCAATGACCACTAGCATGAGTACGTCTACATGAGCTGGAAATCACACCCCCAGCTCTGAGTGTAGAGACAGCCTGCTAATAAATGTCACTGTTTCTTTTAATGACTCCTAGTTACTCTATAAACGGATTTTTTTCAATGATGTACATCTTTAAATTTTAGGTCAGTTTTTGTTTGGGCAGATGGCCTCTGTGAATGAAATGCATGAGTCTGACAATGAAAATGTCTATCAGTCTAAGTGGGAAGAGAACTGTGCTAAAGCTGATGAGGAGGACGACGAGGACCGGCAGTTCTCAGATCTGATGGACCGGCTTGGAACTAACAAGATCTTAGAAGAGTAAGTCATACCAGCCGCAGTATCGACAATGTACAATTCATTATCTTTTATGATTTAGCTCTACATTTGTTAGAAAACCCTGGGCCTGATTCTCTTCTCATTTACACCCACTGTGCACTGGTGTGTCAACCTTGACTTCAGTGGAGATGCATTTGACTAACTGCACAGAGAGATCCAGAATTAGGGCCTCTTGTGATGTAGCGATCTCATATCATTCCTTGGCTGCTGCAAGTGATGAAATTAAAAAAACCCTGCATGCAAAATAGAGCAGGTCAGAAAAAACCCCTGAGAGCCACGCAGTTGTGCCTCATGAGGATAACACAGTTAAACTCTCATAGTCACATGCCTTTGTGCCATGTGGGAACAACACAAATGAAGCACTGATGTGGCACATGTTCTGAAAGTACGTAATATTGATATGCTATCTGTGTATTCAAAAATGGCATAATTTGCAAATAAAGAATCCTTGGAGAGCAATCCTTTGGCAAAGACCACTTAAATTGCCTTTATATCAATTAAGAATAACAAAAATCGTGAGTTCTCTTTCAGACCGGTGTAGTTATTAATGATTATTAATAATAATCATTAATCATTTACATTGCGGTAGCATCTACGAGCTACAGTGATAGACCAGGACCCTATTGTGCAAGGTGCTGTACAAACACAGGACAAAAAGACGATGACTGCCCCCCAGGGGCTTTCAGTCTGTTTGTGTGACATTTGTCAATTAAATAAAATTACTGCTCTAAAATATGAAGTTGTCAGAATGCTGAATGCTGTGATATTTTTTCTTTTTACCTCTAACATCATTTTCATTCTGATCTCTCCAAATGATTTTGAATTAGTCTGTTTGTCTTTCCTCCACTGAAGCTTACCAGGCATTATCCAGTAAACACTAGATACATACTGTTCAGTAAGGCTAATTCAGGAACATGCTGATTGTTAAAATAGCCATCAGGTCTTACATGTTCCTGTGGGGCATTTCAAACACAAACTGTGAGTTTAGTGATTCTCTGAAAGCTCCCATTTGTGAGGGAAACAAGATGTAAAGAAATTGTGTGGAGGGCAAGAAAAGAGACCATAGCTTTGATTTGTTTATTCACTGAAAGACAAGTTTCCTATCCGAGTTTACACAGATAGGCTGTGCCTTACTTTCATTTTTAAGAGTTAGAATAATTGTGAAATGTTTTGTGTTTCATACTGCCCAGTTCTATGCTGTATATAATTGAGACAAGGTCATCTACAAGATATATTTATAAGCTAATGGAATGACGTGCAGAAAATTGACTGCAAAAATATGCTGGACATGCAAGAGCCTCCCTAGTTGTGATCACTGAGCAGTGTGGTGTGTAGGCCAAAGTCCACTAAAGTCGGTAATGGGAGTCTTTCTGTTGAGTTCAGTGGGCTTTCACTCAGTCCCTAGATACTTGATTCTAAGGTAGAGTTCAGAATATTAATTTACAATGTGGTTGTCTCTGCTCCTCTAGGGCCTTGATCCTACAGGTCCTTTCATGGTGTACAGAAGTGGTAAACAAGCTTATATTCTAGTTCAAGTGGGAATGGAGGCTATGCAAGTGCACATGTATGGTTGAGCACAGGAGAAAAGAGAGGGTGTGGGTGGAGAATGGGCAAGTCTCACAGGATGTGGCCTTAAGTGATCCTCTTCATACTACGGAGGTTCTTAGCTATCCTCTCTAAATCCTACTCCCTGTAATAGGCAGGAGTAGGTTGGCAGCTGTGCAGCAGGGCTTTCATTCCTGCAGGATCAGATTCCCCTGCTTTTCCTGTCATACTCACCACTTTTTACCTTGAATTTATACAAGCAACACTCCACCCCTGCACTGTCCAGGATGGAGCCTTTAATGTGCATGCAAAATAGAGCAGGTCAGAAAAATGGAATATGAAATTCACAGGAATTTTGGCCAATCTGAAAGTGCCTTTTATCCTGTTGTGTTTTGCAATGATCCAATGTTTCATTTTTGGCAAATGTTTTTAAATAAAACGTGTTTTGGTTTTGAAATGGGAGATTTCTGAAAATGAAATGCTTCAATTTTGAAACAGTCCCACCCTGGAACTAAGCTGATCAAACATAATTGGTGAAGTGGAAGACCATGGATAAAATTTTCAAGTGTGTAAGTGACTTAGGAGCCCAAGTTGGCACTTCGGAGCTTACGTCTCATTGACTTTCAATGAAAAAGGCTTTAAGTGAGTTTGCCCTCTGTCCAGCTCCCACTGGAAGCAGTGGGAGTCTCTCCGCTGACTGCAATCAGAGCTGGATCAGGGCCTGCATCAGTAGTAATAAAACATGTATCTCTTCTCTAGCCTAATGATAAATCTTTTGCAACCACTAATTAGATATAGTTTCTGTGGTATCCATTATAAAAGGAAGCTCTGACCCCTCCTTGTGGAACAGTCTAAGAGATTTTATATCACAGTCTAGGGATTTCAGTAATGCTCTGAATGACGCATATATTTAGAGAAGACCTAATAACTAAGAATGAGCTGCTGAAATTTTCTTTGTGTTACTAGGCTGCTGCAAACATCTCCTAACAAACGCTTTATTCTCTTTTCTTTTCATCCCTCAGCGAGAGCAACATAAGACAACTTTGGTCACAGCTGAGAAAAGATGAACCTCATTTACTTTCCAGTTTTGAAGAGTTCCTGGTCAGAGTTTTCTCCCAGCTCCAAGAAGCTGATAATGAAAAGAATGAATTGGAGTGTGCCCTGAAAAAGTTTGTACATCTGTTTGTTGTGTTCTTTCTGTAGTGCTTCAGATGTATTACGTGCTACTTGCCATCAAAATCCAACAGGGGTTTCATCAACCAGTCAGCTTGCTGGGGAATTAAAGATTATCTACTGATCAGAGGTATTTTAAAGCAAACATTAGCCAGTCATCACTAGAGCTAGTCAAATTATTTGCAGCAGAACTAATTGGCTGAATTTAACTCTTCCTTTCCTATTCACTAATTGTCTTGTCTGAAATTCTTTCACAAATGTCTATTATTTCATTCTGGTTTTAACAAACTACAGCTACAATTATGGTGACCATTCCCAGGCAGCCACCATAAAAAAGTATGATTACAAAAGCATAATGTATCAGATTTACCGGTACACTCTGGCTGCTTTGCAGCACACCATGCAAAACAGCTGTAAATCCAGTTTAGCTTGCTGGTTAAATTGGATTTACAGCTGCTTTATGATGATGGAGCAGCACAAAGCAATCACGAAGTTCCAGTGAATCTGGCCCAGTATGATGAAAACACAGACCAACCTTTCTACTCAGTTAAAATTCTGGAAGAGTAATGTCATACATAAAACAAGTGGAGCACACAGTGATGCTTATAGTTAAAGTTCCACAGACGGTTTCATTATAAATTGTCATTTTCAGATGCTTATAACTTTGGCAAGCTTTTACCTTTCAGGCTGAAATTTAACAAATTTATTCCCAGCCTAGGAGTGTGTTTTCCTGGAAAGTTTGAGCAGAAATGATGTAGTCATTTTTGAGAACAAAGAGTGTGAAATAAGAGACACTTTTTTTTAAAATGGCAGCTCTAGTGCCTTAGTGGAATGTGGTGTGTGACGGGATGTTCCACTCACCGCTAGGATGGCACCTTCTCCTAGTCACACTGGGGAATAGCTAGCCAGGTGAATGCCTCTTCCCACAGTTACACACCATCTCTCTGCCTCTCTCTCTGGGTCAGAGGCTCCTCTCTCGCTCCACATGCTGCTGCTGCCTCTTCATGACTTAGCCCTCCAGCCAGGTCATTGTATGTGCTTCCCCCTTCCAGGATACCAAAGTCTTTCAAAGTGTCTCTCCATACCAGCAGTCTCAGGCAGTCTTCTCCTTCACTGCTCCAGGGTGCCACTCTCTCAGTGGCTGGACGGGGAACCGAGGCCCACCATCCACTTCAGGTTCTGGCTCAGGGACCCTCTAGCCAGTCAAGGTTCCCCCCTGGACCTTACTGGCTTTCCCTGAGCCCTCTCCTACCATCTGCCACTCCATCCTCTCTGGGTTTCCCAACCTCCTTACTCCCCTCTCCCAGGGAGTAACTATGGGCTACCTGTCCTTATAGCCTCCAAACACTCCTTCCGTCTTCCAAAGAGTAACTGCATCCTTTCCCAGCAGCCCCCTTCTGCTTCCAATTTCCTGTCTTTACAGTCCCAGCCCAGCTCCTTCTTCCTCAGCTGGGCTCCCTCACTCAATCAGGGGATTGCCGGCCACCTGATTCATAGAATCATAGAATCATAGAATATCAGGGTTGGAAGTGACCTCAGGAGATCATCTAGTCCAACCTCCTGCTCAAAGCAGGACCAATCCCCAACTAAATCATCCCAGCCAGGGCTTTGTCAAGCCTGACCTTAAAAAATATCTAAGGAAGGAGATTCCACCATCTCCCTAGTTTCCCTAGATTCCCCTGAGCTGTGACTTGTTGGGCTAATTAGCCCCTCTTCTCACTCTGCATTAAACCTTTCCAGGGGAGTGGGGGGGGGGCGGAGGTTAAACACCCCATCCCATGGTGTGAACCTGAAATTTGACAGGCACATATTCCCCATTTCCAGGAGTGTCTTTGTGTATTCTGGTGAAAATCAGTTGCCCTTTGATCAAGAGATAATGGCTTAAAGAGCATATTGCAAGCATGCACCCTGGTGTCAATGAACTGCCATGTACATTCCATTGACACTATGCCTGCATGGTATGTAACCTGAATGGAAATTTTCATTGAGTAGGTAATCTTTTAACAGTGTTTTGGAATTATGAACATGTAAGTATGTTGAGTGGAATATCATTTTTTATATAAAGGTGTATCTGGATCAAGGGCACCACAAGGTGTGCAGGCGAGGGATCCAGGCCCACTCCCTGCCCTTGGCCACTGATGGGAGCTGGAAATTTGGCCCAGATGCCCCTCTATCATGAGAGAGGGGAGGCCACACCAAATTTGAAAGGCACTGCAACTTCACACACCAGGTCACAATGCTACTTACTCAAATTTGGCTCAGCCAACCCAGCATCAGGATGGAGGGGAGGCCATGTCAAATTTGCATGGTGTTGCAACCCCATGTGCTGGGTCACAATGCAATACACTGAAATTTGGCCCAGTCACACACACGCCCTCAGGATGGAGGGGCAACAGGTCCAAATTTTGTAAGGTCCAAATCTGAGTGGCACTATGACCCCATGCACCTGCTTGAACCCCCATCTTTGCAGTCCTTCCAGCAGCCATGGTGCCAGACACTCCTGGAGAAGCAGAGCAGGAGCACCAGGAACCCCCTAGTCTGCAGGAGAGGGAGAGGATTGGATCCAGCTTTTGGTGTTTCCAGGGGAAATGGAGACACAGGAGGAAGGATGGGGTCTGGGACTCCTAGAACTGCCTGACCCATGGTGGGGATGATGCTCTTCAGCCTGACCACCTCTCTGGGAAAGAGCCTGGGGCTGGGTGTGGGGTGGGAAGACCTCAGAGCTAGGTAGAAGGAGCGAGTCTGAAGCTGAGTGCAGGGCTGTGTGGGGGGAAGAGTGTGGGGCTGGGGGTGGTAGCAGTAGGAGAGTGTCCGGGTCTGGGTGCAGCGTGAGAGTGTGGAGCTTGATGGAGGCAGGGGAGGGAGAGCTGTGGGCCCCCTCCTTAGAACAATTCTGGTCAAGTCCCTGCTGCAGATTATCATCTGTGATGGTGTGTAAGAAGGATACAGAGCTCCACAAGAGCCCTGCTTCATTTCATGTGATATCTAAAAATGCATATATTGTATAAAAGATCATTCTGCTGCTATCTAGCAAATAGTTGCATATGATGCAAATTCTTTGTTTTATTTTCTCTTAAAAATCAACTCCCAGGAAATTCCATAAAAAAACTATATTAAAATAACCTTAAGGTTGCAAAATGAAGCACTCAAAATTCAGGAAATGTCCAAGTACCCCATAAAACCTTTACTCTAACAGATCCTTTCCCCCGCTACGGGTGTGAATACATTATGATACAGTCTCTTTAATTACACAATTATATGCTTTTTTTAATCTGGGAGACCTGCCTCATTCAGTGCTGGTGCTGGATGGTATGCAGAGTATAAGGCATGAGGCTACACTCTGGATAATAAGGATAAATTTAACTTTTGAACACCTGCCTCATTTGCTAAGCACCATCCCATCTATACACGGAATCGGGCAGGGATCCTGAAGAAAAAATAACGTGTGGGCATGTAGTTAAAGACTGTATCATACTGTATATGTACCCAGGGGCAGAGTTAAGGATTCACAGGCAATGTTAACGTTAACATTCCCTCACTTTTCCAATTTATCTTTTTTAATGTAGTTTTTTGTACGTGATTTTTATGTTCATTTAGTGTAATAAGCCCATATTGGCACAAATTCTACTTGTGCACCTGTGCAACCTCATTGATTTCACTGAGAACTGCATTCATCCATATGGCTTGTGTTGAGATGCATGTTAATATTTATTGGCCCAAAAGTAGATCAGATCTAATCATGAATTTCTTATACAGAGCATGTTTAAAAAAAACAACAACAAACAAACAAACAAAAACACCTCTAACCCTTTAAAGAGTAAACAAAGTTTGTGGTCCTGGGGAAAAACACTATTACTGGTCTCTGAGGAGCAAATTAAGAAGAAGAGATTTGCATATGTGATCTGATTGGCTAATATTGACATAGTTCCAGATTTTAGTATTGTTATTCTCTGAAGAAATGAAACATAGAAACATACAGATTTATCTTGTCTGTTTTTCAACCATTCATGCCAAAATTTTCTTGCTGTAGGTTACACTAGCCATAATATAACCAGAATGAGAGATTTTTCTCTGCTAAATGTCTATAGTTTCATCTAAATTGAACCTTTCTCTACTTGCTAGCTGTTAGTTTTAGATAAATGATAATGGTTTGCCTCAATATTTTTCTGTCATCACTTCTAGATCATTACTGGAGCACAAACTCACATTCTATTAGTGTTATCACTTAATCAGACAACTCCATGAAAGGTTTCTGAAGAGAAAGTAAACTGTTTTGGACTGAATTTTCAGATGAGCACACACAGAGCAAGTCCTGTTAGTCTTTCCAAACTAAATACCATCACAGTCTGAAAACAGATGTCTTGCTTTTCCTGGCTGCTCCAGAGTTTTAGCTCAGTAAAACAACAGCCAAAATAATACATGTAAACCTACATAAAACTGAATTACCGTAAGGAAAATAAATCAGATTGGTAGCATTGTAACCCAAAATGTTTTTTTCATTGGGGTATCTCCCTAATGAATGTGTGATGTGCATTTCATAGATTTTTTAAGATCAAAGGAGACCATTATAATCATCTAGTCTGACCTCCTGCTCTTTATGTAATTTTTCTTTCTTCCCTTTTTTCTTTTTTTTTTTTTTGGATTCGTACAATACTAGAAAGGATTTACCCCCCAAGAATATATTAAACCAAATATTATCTGTATGTCGTCTCGATTCAAAGAGATAGCTGGGCTGGTAGCCACACACATGGGATAGCCACCTGTAGTAATAGCCAAACACATGAAAAAAGCCGGCCAAATCCAAAACTTATGCTTTTGGCATTGACACAGTATTTGATGTTCTATATTCCCAGTGTTTGTTAACTCACTTACTTTCCAATGTTTTTTTTCTTAAATGTTATCTTAATTTAGAATTTCTGGCTTCCAAATACTTAGTGGTAATTATTTTTAAATCATACTGTGATGTTTTGGACAATACAGTGATGTTTTGAGGGGTTTTATCCTTTTAGCTATTGATGTACTTATATCTTGCTGGTTTGAAAAGACATAACATATTTGTGTTATTAAATGCCACACAGGTCCTTGAAGAGTTCATAATCTCTGTGACATTTTCGGTGCCTTTTGTAATCTCTTCAGGAGTTCCTTCAGGGCTTATAAACTTGACTGGAGTCCAGGCTTTCACAGCCTCCATAGTGTTGCACACAAAGTTGGTACTGTGCTTTAACACAAATATCAACATTTTATATTATTTATTTGTATTACAGTAGCACCTAGATTGGGCAGTAGCACCTCAGCTGAGACTGCCCCTCCTCCCCCAGTTGCGCTTGTGAATGCATGCAAACACATAGTGTTTGGACCATTCTCTGTTCCAAAGAGCTTACAGTCTAGACAGACAAGACGGACAGACAAAGGGTGAGAGGAGAAACATGAGCATTCAGGGTAGGATTCACAGAGGAGATTTAGGTGCTCTGCTGCTTAGTGGAATTCACAACCCTGAGTTAGATGCCTAGAGCAATAGGCAACTAAAAGAGAAGTTCAGAAAAGCTAGCATGCTGAGCTGCCTAATGCCTATGCTAACCAACAGAAATGCTGAATACAGGGAAGTGGCCTAGATCTCACCCCCACAAAAGGAGTTAGGCATCTAATCCTAGGTGCTGGAACTCGGAATGCTGGGAGTGCTACAGCACCCCCGGCTTAAAGTAGTTTCCATCATATACAGGGTTTATAGTTTAGTTCAATGGCTCTCAGCACCCCCACTATACGAATTGTTCCAGCTTCCCTGCATCTAACTTCAGGCCAAAGGGAGGCACCTCCCTCCACTTGGGATTCACAGCTGTGAACCCTCTCGAGGAGTTAAGTGTCTAAGTCAAGTCAGCAGTTGTTCAAGGAAAAACTGAGGAGGAGGCAGAAGAAAAGGTAGTCCCTCCTTCCCCCAATTATAACCTTTAACCCAGTGGTTAGGGTTCAGTGTGGGAGACCCAGGTTCAGTTCCCCCATCTGCCTGATGTGAAGCTGGGATCTCCAATCTTGGTTCTCTTGCTTCCCATGAGAGTGCCCTACTCACTGAGCTAGAGCGTCACTCTGGCCCAAGGAATATCTAATTATTTAGACACAGCGGCACCACTTCAACAAGAGACATTAAGACAGACCTTCCCCAGAACACCCTATAGCCCATATCTGGGGAGGTGGTGTTAGGATGTAGACACACCTCTCTACTTAGGACTGTGCACGTGCCCAACTGCTGAAATTTAAGCACCTTGGGGGACTTTACATTTGGAAATGTAGGCACCTACCGGGTTAGATGGCACATGAGTGGGGATTCTGTGAATGCCAATGGTTCCTATATGTTGGACATAGTCATCTTATGAATGCCACCCAGAGAGGTGAAGTGATTTTTCCCAAGGTTACAAAAGCAAGTCAGTAGCAGAACCTGACTTCAAAGAAGGTTGAGGACATTTGGTACCTTGTAGGATCAGCCCATAGAGTACCCAACACACTAACCAATTTTCATTTGAAGTAACGGCTGTTCTGACCAAGTGTCTGTGTGAATAATGATGGACAAAATTCAAATACTGCATCTAAAATAATAGGCAGAAATGAAACCATCCCATGTATGCATTAACCTCGCTACCGGAACAATCATTTTGTAAAGATGAACATGGGGGTGTAGGGTGTTCCCCTGAGGTACAGAGTGTCACAATGTCACCTTAGCTATCCTAACCAGAGTTATAGTCTAGTTTGGTTAATGTGTTATAACAAAAAACAAAAAAAAAAAACATTTATCCACAGGATTATTGTAAAGAGAAATTAGCACTACAGCATAGTGTTGGAATTATATAACAGTTAAAGATGGTCAAATTATTCAGCGTGAATAGGTTTCAGAGTAGCAGCCATGTTAGTCTGTATCCGCAAAAAGAAAAGGAGGACTTGTGGCACCTTACAGACTAACAAATTTATTTGAGCATAAGCTTTCGTGAGCTACAGCTCCCTTCATCGGATGCATAGGGGTTTTTGTTGTTTGTTTGATAATATATGTTGGCTTTTTTTTTTTACTAAATAAATCACTTGGTTATAATTTCTTTCCATTATTCTACCACCTCTGCAAATGGTTGACAAATATCTAGCAAATAATTTATCTGATGAATTTTTCCCACTACTTGTGGGATAAATTATTCATGATTATGTTATACTTTAAACAACAATGATAAATTTTATTATTATTAATTATTATTATTATTATTTTATTTGACCAGCTTTAAGAATGGAGACTAAACCAATAATTAAAACTTCGGGTGTGTTTAGCCTGCAGATGTCATCCCACTGGTAGTATGCTAAAGCAGACAACAAATAAACATGATATTAAAATGTCTCTCAAATGTCATGTTCAGATTATAGCCCTGTTCTGCCCTTGCAAACACAAGTTAGAGAAAATCCAGTGCCAGAAACAATAGTGTATGAATTCAACATTCAGGTTGTTCCTTTTAACCCGCACAAGCAAGAAAATTCATTTATGGTTCTCATGGCAACATTGAGTACTGTGTTCTTTACATACATAGCAATAGGGTCTTTCATTATATAACCAGCCTAACCCTGCTCAGTGTGACATATTATTGGGCAAATATGAGGTTTACAGATGTGATCTTGGCATTCATGTGCTATCTTTTTAAATGATTATCAAGTCTTATATGGTTTCATGGAATTCCACCCACTCAAGGAAGCTCTGAATTTGCTCTATGGATTATTGTTTCTTAGAATAGAGTGTCTTAGATATTTTGGGCCAAAATGTAAATCTGACTGTGCACCTATGAAGGGGAGTAAGGAAGCATAAAATGTCCCTTTATTTTCCTTCACTATCTACTTGCATCATGAGGGAGGATGGGGATTAGCAGCCTCCATGGGGGCGGGGGGGGGTTGCATTTCACACACAGCTTGAGCTCATTTTGCATAGATGTAAATGACCATGCAAAGTGCAAGACAGTGGAGAATCAGCCCTAAGGAGTTTTGTTTCCAAAAAAAGTAGGCTTGATTATTCAATCCCTTGTTCTCTGTGTAATCGTGTGCACTTGTGCAAAATGCTCTTAATCTGCTCCCTGACTGGGTGACTAAAACTTTAAACAAGTGTGTAACAAAGTAGCATATGAATTTTCAGACAAGTCATTCTTTGTGCTGAAACGTTTGGGATGCATTAATGGTTTCAGAAATAAATCATCAGTCATAGGAATGCTCATGAATAATGCAGTCTTATAAATAACAGTAGCGCAAAGCTGCAACTTGAAAATACTCACAAATCACTTTCATTCCTATTTGATCAGCTCTAATTGAGAAACTTTGTTTCCAGTATTTTCATTGTTGTTATTAGTGTCATGTCTAGGCTCTCCCTTCCTTAGGCTTTAGGTTCCACAGTCATTAAGAGTGCCTGATAAAAGGTCATCATATATTGTGCTGGCAATTTTAAAACATCAAATAAACAGCCTTATTAGCTTTAGTGCAGTTACTGCTCTCCCCCATGGGAAACAATTTGATTTTTATCTGTGACCCTGCTGTATGTAAATACTTTTTTCTGCTCTTGGGATCATTCCCTTGAGTCTTGTGCTAAAACAGAAATGCGATGCTAAGCTGGTAAATTGTGAGCTTTTTACTTGAAATAATGCTACAAAGACCCACTCAGTGTGCTTTTATCTCTTATTAGGAAAATTGCTGCTTATGATGAAGAAATTCAACATCTCTATGAGGAAATGGAGCAGCAAATCAAAAATGAGAAAGAGCAGTTTCTCTTGAAGGTGACTGTGTCTCTTTATTATAGATATGGAAGGCCTAATTCTGCTCTCACACTAGTTTTTACACCAGCGTAACTCCATTGATTTCAGCCAGTGTGAAAGCAAAAGAAAGCCCCCAAAATGACAGTCTATGGAGAAATATAAGATAAAGCATAATTTCACTAACTACCTCATCCAGTGATTTCATCAGATTGCAGGCTCAGGCTGGGTGACTACTTGGATGGGAGACCAAGGTGTACCCACAAACTGTACTAAGTGGTGTTGGTGATATTCAGGAAGTGGTATTATTCCTTCGGAATAACTATGGAACCAATAGCCCACTTTGCTGGTGGAGGTGCCATCTTTTACATGGGTTTTAAAATCAAGGTCCTGACCCCTTGTGATTATAAAAGATCCCCTGGAACTTTTCACAGCAGCACTAGTCTCAATGTTCTGGCCAAATTCCTTCTTACAGAGTACCCCTGTCCCCTTCCTGGTCTTTCTGAGTGAACCTCTTCAGGTGACAGGTCTTATGACTTTACCTATCCTGGGGTGGAATTCCACCATTCTCGCACTCTTAGACTGGGCCCTACAGTGCCCTGTGTATCTACTGTGCTCACCCAGCAAGTCCAGCTGGGTTCAGTACCTGCCAACCTTCTGTTTGGGAATCTGTGGCCAGAGGTGAATAGAGTGACGAAACAGATGTCTCAAACCAAAGTATTTACCCCAATAGGAACAAAGCATAAGAGAAAAAGGATTTTAAAGCAACAAAAAGTCTACACGTACATCTATTGTACCTAGAGGCTGACCATCCCTGATGATAACCTACACAGGCCTAGTTTCTTCAGACACCCCAGTGGGTGCTGCTGTCACAGCCTGGTTCCTCCATGAAGAGCTCCTCAACAACTATTAAACAACACCCCACTCCCACCCTTGCAGAGAGAGTCTCTTTTTAAATTGCCGTAGTCCTTCTGATGTTCTGGTATCCAGGCTTTTCCTATCCAGCATTGTCTCCTAACTCCCTAGTATTTTATCTTGAGCCATTGTTTCACATCCTGCTTGTTTTTTCCATACAGATCCCTATTGGATTAAACCAATACAATAAACAGTCCAATAATCTGGCAAACACAGTATTCAGAAATACAGAGCAACACCATGTATGTCACACGTTGTCTAAAGAGTTGCCCTGTAGTTTCAACTGGATACGTTTTTCTTTACTTCCTGTCCTAAACTGTTGTGTAGTGTGTATTTTGCAGTTAGGTTCCACTAAAGACAGTGGGAATCTTTCCATTGACTTCATTGGGCATTGGATTAGACCCTCACACAGCAGATGTGTTCCATTGCAGAGCTGGGTGAATTTCAATGCTGGGTCAAATGGTCTCCTTGTATAGAGTTGAAGAGCACTTGAAAGTTGTAAAATGCATTATCTTTCATAATGAAGGTTGATATGGAAGAGATTGGTTTGTATGCTCTAATAAAAAGAGTGCACTATTTAAATTATACTGTAAATCCAAAAATAAGACATAAATATTCTTACCTATAAGAAACTATAGCAGTAACTGGTAATTAACTTTATCATTAAGGTAGCATAATCAATTCCATTATTAATCCCTATCACAGGCCTTTGTAGGTTGCCAGGTAAACCTCAATTTAGCTCTTTAAAAGTTAGTCAGCAGCCACACTAATGGTTGTCAGACACTCAAGAAGTATTATTTCTCGGTGTGACTAATTTATTTGTTGGTGTTTGGAGTTTAAAACCCTTTCCCTAAAGCAAAAGTTGACAAAGGCTCCAGAGAATGCAGAGACGTACAGATGCCATATGAAAAAGAAAATGATTGCCTGTTTCTGGAAAAGCATAGCATTTGAAAAATACATAAAAAGAAATTGTTAAGAAGGCAAATAAGTACAAGCTGTTGCTATTTAGGATATTTGGTACCCTGCCGATTAAGGACTGTGTTAGAGGAATGGTTATTATGTCTTATTCATTTGGATATATATTTTTCTGAATAAGAAGCCAGTTAAAGTACACTAAATTGCCTCATTAAATATATTGTTAGGAGTGAGAGGAGTAGTGGGGGAACATTTCAGTGTTTCTGCACCCACCCCTTTGAGGGAGGTTTGATCTTTAGATCCATTTGCCTGAAGAACTAAAGGAGTAGATTCTCAGCCGGTGTGAATTGTCAAGGCTAGATCGATGGAGCTGTGATAATTTACACTCAGTGGTGGATTAGCCACTGGCCCAATGGGGCTTGTGCCCAGGGGCCCTGGCCAATTGGGAGGCCCCCCAAAAATGGGCACCCCCATGCCCAGACCTACTCCACCATCCCACCCGGTGCTGTTGCCAAGGAGCAGGGTCAGGGCACGGGGGCTTGCCCCACTTCCCCCACCCACCCAGCGCTCCTCACCGGGAACAGGGGAAGTCCCCGCACCCCAACCCCGCTCCCCGCAGGAGCGCTGGGGGCAGCAGGCAGCGGCAGATATGTGTTTGTTGGGCCCTGGGCCAAAGCAAGTGGGGGCTCCTTCCCACCCTTTCAGCCTGTAGGCCGCCCCATTCCCCCTGCACCCCTCCCCAGCACTACTGAGGGGGTGGGGGAGAGGATTGCAGGTGGAAGGGGTAGGGAGAGGCCCCCAATTGCTTTGGCCCAGGGCCCCACAAACCCCAAATCCGCCACTTTTTACACCATCTGAGAATCTGTGCCAAGGAGTAATTCCAAATGAGAGAAGGCGTAGTTCTCATTTATTCAAATGCTGTTCTAGAATATTTGGGTAACCACCTGCTTGTGGGGCCACTGCAGTAACTGGGAGGTCTGTAAATACCCAGGGCCTAACTCTCTTCTCACTTTTATACCACAATTTTATACCACTTCTGTTAACTTCTGCGGAGTTGCTCCTGATTCACACAATTGCAAGTGGTAGATTTTAAAGCTAGAAGGCACCATTTATGATAACCTGCATAAGAAAGGCTATAGAATTTCACCCAGTAATACCTGTATTGAGCCCAGTAACTTGTGGCTGAACTACAGGAAATCCTTTAGAAAGACATCCAGGGTAAAATTTTCAAACACATGGAAGCAATTTAGCAGTTTCAGAATCATTTTCAAAAGTGAGATAGATTCCTAAGTCTCACAGGCATAGGTTCAGATGTGCCTAAATCACTTTTGAAAATGGGGCTTAACATAAGTCCCTTAGGCACTTTTGAAAATTTTACCTCTTATGTGGGTGAGAAACTGAGCTGGTGTAACTCAGCATAGATGCACTAACTTCAGTCATTGAGGTCAGTGGAGCTATGCCAATTTACCCCAGCTGAAGATCTGGCCTCCTAAGTGATGGAGAATTCACCACATCCTTAGGTAACCTGTTCCATTGGTTAGTAACACTCACTGTCAAAAATCTACCCCTTATTTCCAGACCTGACTTCTAGTCCTATGCCCTGTCCTCTGGACCACACTGCCCTGATGATGAAGACCCTGCCTTTTTGCTTAATGTTCATGTCTTTTGATTTTGCAGGACACAGAGAGGTTTCAGTCCCGCAGTCAAGCGCTGGAACATAAACTCGTTTCAAAAGAACAAGAGTTGGAACAACTGGTTCAAAAACAGAAAAGGGTACTTAACAGCATTATATAGAGAAAGAACTGTAGATAACTCTGATTTGCCCCTGCGATTTTCCTTCATAGTTTCTCTTCTTTCTTTCACATAATTAGCAATATTTCAACTCAGATAATTTTTTTTAAATAAAAGCCATTTGAAGTGATTGGTCACCATGAAAGCTGCAGTTCCACACTGAAGTCCTTTATAAATTCATAAAAAGAAAAGGAGTACTTGTGGCACCTTAGAGACTAACCAATTTATTTGAGCATAAGCTTTCATGAGCTACAGCTCACTTCATCGGATGCATTCAGTGGAAAATACAGTGAGGAGATTTATATACACACAGAACATGAAAAAATGGGTGTTTATCATGCACACTGTAAGGAAAGTGATCATTTAAGATGAGCTATTACCGGGGGGGGGGGGGGGGGGGGAGGCGCAGAGAAAACCTTTTGTAGTGATAATCAAGGTGAGCCATTTCCAGCAGTTAACAAGAACGTCTGAGGAACAGTGCGGGGCGGGGGGGGGGGGAGGAATAAACAAGGGGAAATAGTTTTACTTTGTGTAATGACTCAACCACTCCCAGTCTCTATTCAAGCCTAAGTTAATTGTATCCAATTTGCAAATTAATTCCAATTCAGCAGTCTCTCGTTGGAGTCTGTTTTTGAAGTCTTTTTGTTGAAGAATTGCCACTTTTAGGTCAGAAATCGAGTGACCAGAGAGATTGAAGTGTTCTCCGACTGGTTTATGAATGTTATAATTCTTGACATCTGATTTGTGTCCATTTATTCTTTTACGTAGAGACTGTACATTGGTCAAACTGGATTCCTGCCACTTTAATTAATGCCAGAGACTACCCTAGTGCCTGAATGGCATGGGATCTGGAGACTGCTATGGTATCTTAAAGCTATCAGTGCACACCTCCACTCCAGATTGCTTCTGGGTTGTACTGGAGAATCAGTGCCATAAACTTTAAATAGTCTCTTCTAAACCCACTGGACCTGATTCTTTTCAGTCACATGTCAGTTTTATGGCAGTGTATCTCCACTGGAGAGCCCCGATTTACAGGCATGTACATGAGAATGCAATGATGCTCACAGTTCTCATCAGCCTGTCATGTTTCCATATCAGGTGCCTGCTGTATTTTGTTCCACAGTCTGGGGAAGCACGGTACTTTCATTCTGTAAAATTGCCATAAATCCCTGCAAAATATATCCATGGGGGCGGATTTAATACAATTTAAAAAGTGAATTCACTGCTGATGAAAGGCCTGAGACTGACAGCTCTGGAGATAAATCTTCTCTATTTAATTGCAGAGTAAATATAACCGTCTCTCTCTGGCAGTGCTGACCTGAAGGTCCATTCTAGTGAGGAGCAAGAGAAGTTCAGTCTCCACTGGTTTTGTGATGTTTGGATTCTCCTTTAAGGAGTTGATCCAACTCCCACTGAAGTCAATGCGAGTTGCACCTGGGTACCGGAGAGATAACTGGGTTTTTAGTTAGCTAATTGTGATAGCACATTTTTATGTGTGATGTGGAGACCGACCCCCTAGGGAATTCAACTAAGACAATCATTTTATTTCATATGTCACCAAACAGCCAACTGAGACACCGAGTCTCAGAGCCTGGGTCAATTAACTCTCATGGGGCTTGAGCTGCAGCATTATAAACAGGAGTGTAGATATTCCAACTCAGGATGGAGCCCAGGATCCAAAACTAGGCTCAGTTCCTGACCTGGAATGTCTACACTGCTATTTTTAGCCCCGCAGCCTGTTGGACCCGAGTCAATTGAGCTGGGCTTTGAGACTTGCACCACAGGTTTTTCTTTGCAATGTAAACATACCCTAGTGCTCCAAATTGTAGTATTTTTCTCCATTGCCTGTTGCAGCCTGTTGTGCAGTGCTGCATGGTAAATATCTGCCACATTCCACCCAAGAGGTAATTGTATTTCAGCAGTGGATTAAATGAACTGTTTCTCTGTCTTTCTCTCTCTCTGTCTCTGTGTAGGCTTATAAAGCATTTCGGGTTCTTTCAGTACGCAACTGACTATATATATATATGTAAGATATTATTACTCATCATTTTATAATGGTTTTATTTTAATCTTCGCTATCTGTTGCTTTCCAAGTAGATTTAGACATCTGTTATCAATGAGTTACACAAAGGTTGTTCTTCGAAAGCCTTTAGCTGTGTCTTCTTCTATATATTTGTCTTCTAAACTGTTTGATGTAAGAGCCGGGGCAAACTTGAAAACTTTATACTTGGATTTTAATCCTTGCTTATTGAGACAAAATTTACAGTGACTTCAGTGGAAGTTTTGTCTGAGTAAGGATGTCATGATTTTGACCCCAACAACTAACTGGGGAACCTGAAATGACAGTTGTATACACACACATACCTGTCCAAGAACCAGGCTGTGGAAGGATAGGATTTATTCCCTACTATAAAATCCAAACGCCCCTTTTATTTTTATGGGCATGCTGTTGAAAAGAAGCCAGCCCTGGATAGACCGGATTTTCTTCTTTTATTTTGATTGTCACTGAAAGGTATATTGAGTCAGATAATAAACTGCACTTGAAACTTTTGTCATTTTAACAGCTGAGTGGTGCCTTTTGCCAGCCTAAATTATAATCTGTGACTGCTCTCCAGCTGGGTAGTCCACTCTGATTTTTCCACCCAACAGCATAATTCAGTGCAGAGTTTAATGTTCACATTTATCTCTTTCCTCATGTCCAGCATTTGAGGCCCAACTCTCCTTCTTCCTTACACCTGTTTTTATAATGGGATAACCTCCATGATTTTGTGGAGTTACTCCCGATTTACACCATTATCGGTGTATTTCGAGTCAAGCCCTCAGTGTCTAATTTGTGCCTTAGTCAATTCCTTCTCTCTTCCTCTTAAATTGAAATGCACTTTTTTGCCAATTACATTTATTCTTTAAATGAGTGATGGTAACTTTATTTAATTACAACATCCTTGCTGGATTATGAAGGAAGCTCTTGAGAATAATACAAATTCCTTTTTCCAAACTGCATTAATTAGGCAAAGTTGTTCTTACATTTATTTTCCTGTAGTGTGAGGGATTGTAAAATATGTGAAGAGAAACTGCCAGCCAAGAAATGCTCAGGGCTGCTCCTACTGACTCAGCCAGATGGAAGCTCCCTTAGGGATCACCTGGCAGAGCTGCTATCTATGGACAAGGGTGGATTAAATGCTGATCCAAACTTGTGCTGACAAGGAACCCAGAGGCCAACAGAGTGCGGCTCTGCAAATACAGAGGGGCCTATCTCCTTGCAAATGTAGGTCCAAGATCATGCTTCAGGGACAGTGAGCCACTGGAAGCCAATAGATTCTTTGGCTCAGTCCCTTCTGACGGCTGCCACCTTCTTGAATTGTCAGCATGCTCCCATCCTTCATATTACAGGGGTGTTATCTGTAATATCCCCAAATCCATAGCAGGCTGGCATTTCAAAGAGTAGGCAGCAGGGCTCAGCACAGAGACCGCTGGGCCTGCCTGGCTAATGTGTGTTCATATGGGCGGCAGCATGGTACTGTACCATGGCCCAGCAGAAGTCTTGCACTGGGAGAAGAAGGTAGCTAGGATCTGTGCTTGGGATAAAGGGTAGCTGAGTTTCTGCCCTGTGAGGAGGTTGGATGGATGGTCAGGTGGAGGTCTAGGCCAGGAAGGGGAAGGCATGTGTGGATCTGGTTAGGTATACAGGAGGGTAAGTTGGGGCTGGATAAGGAAGAAGAGGGGGTTGTGGTTAGGGAGGGAGAAGGAAATGAAGAGGATTCTGAGTTCAGAAGGAAGGAAATGTCAGCCACTGTGTGTGTTTGGGAGGCAATTACAGGAGAACTGTTTGTGGGGCAGGGTTCCAACATTTGATGAAGCTAGGTCTCATTTTGCCTTGAGGATACCTTCCAGTTAAGTCTTAGCTGGGGTAACAGCAGGATTTATGGTGGACCAGATTCTCAGCTCCAGTGAGCCCTGACTTCATTGGACCTACTCTGATTTACAACAGCTGAGGCTCTGACCCAAAAAGTCCTTCCACCAAAGGGAAAACTTGCCAAATTAGAAGTTTCTAGTCCAATGTCTAGCGAACACTTAGCAGATACCCCTGGGGTCATGTAAATAATTTGTGTTGCTGTGTTAGCAAAGAGCTACACATTTCTGTGACATACTCACTTCTCAGTCTGATTATGTCCAATTGATCCATTTACTACCATGCAAAATTTGAACTGAATCACTCTGTACTCACAGCTGTGCCATGTCCACTAGTAATCATGTCCAAGATTAGTACCTGTGTTACTACAGTATTATAATGGGTGCTCCATTGCACCTGCCATAATTAAGTTTCCAAACCGATTACCATTGCAAACTTTTGTTTTCAGATGGTCATAACTTCCTCACATATTCACCTTTTGGCACTGAGATTCTCTGTACTTGAGCTCTGCTTGAAGCTTTTGCTAGTCTCAAGTTTTTGGTATGGAGACAATTTGCATGAAAAAATTGTCTCATTAAAACACACAATCATAAATACATAGGGCTGAAAGGGACCTCAAGAGCTCATGCGGACCAGCCCCTCGCACTGAGGCAGGAACAAGTAAACCTAGACCATCCCTGACAGGTGTTTGCCTCCATAATTGGCCAGTTCTGTATGCTCTCCCTGAAGCTCCAGTACAGTCCACTGTTAGAGACAGGATACTGGGTAAAGTGGACCATGGTCAGACCCAGTATGGTAGCTCTTATATACTTAGAGTCAGGAGCAGCGGAAGCTTCCTAAAAGTGTGGGGGGGGGGCTACCGGACCCCAAACCGGGGCCCCTTCCCCCATGCCACTCCTTCCCCTCAAGACACTGCCCCCGCACTGCCCCTTCCCCATATACCCCATCCCCACCCCACTCCTTCCCCCAGCCCCCATCCTCACCTGCCCCTTTGCCCTGAGGCCCCACACTCGTGCCGCCCATTCTCCTGAGACACCGCCTTCACAACGCCCCTTCCCCCGAGACCCTCCTCCTGCACCACCTCTTCCCCACAAGGCCCCACCCTGCTCACCCCTCTCCGCCCCCTCCCCTTCATCACTCACCCTTGTGGCCAGTAAAAAGTGGGAGGGCCATGGCCCTCTGGCCCGGCCAGTTCCAGCACCCCGGCTTAGAGTATTCCAGGCCCTCTGTCTTTTCTCATGCCAAAAATACAGCGCAATCAATATCACTGATAAACAATAAGCTCTATTACATTCATCTCAATGGGCTGTGAATGTTAAAGCTCAATTTTGAACATTCAAATGCTCAAACTGTTAACTACAGGAAAAATGTTCTCCCCCTCTTTATTTGCTTCAAACATGAATTTACATTAAAAACACCCAAACAAACAAACCCAACCCCAAACAAAACCAAGCCCTTACTTTAGTCCAGTGTTATGATGGTATAATTAAAAATCACAAAATTTTAGGAAATGCAAAAGTTAAAGTTCCGATAGTAATCTTAACTGATCTTTGTTCCATATTTAAGTTTGGCAAAGTTATAAGCAACTGAAAACTTATAAAAGAAAGTTTTGAGCTACCTGTGCTGCCTGTTCCTGCTTCCTAGTTGTTATATCACCATTGTTATATTATAAAATGTAAAAAAGTATGCAAAATGCTTAAAGCAGACAAATTAATGTTAGCAATCTGAGTTATCATTGCTGTTGGAATCTCACTTTTTCGCAATCTTGATTTTCCCTGACTACATTTTTGCCTGTAATCCATTCTTTATCAAAACCAAATCTACACATCAAGTTAATACACATCCATCTATTGTGTTGTGTTGTTTGGTGGGAGGCACAGTGATTAATGCCACAGCCCAGTGGTTCTCAACTCACAGTCCGTGGGCAACTTGGGGCCCAATCAGCACACAGCTGCAGCTCATGTAAGATCCTCAGGGTCATACAGGTAGTATATATATTGTGTGGATGCAGCCCACATAACACATAGAGAGGTGCATATGCAGCCCATAATGGCAAATAGATTGAGAACCACTGCATATAGCCTTTCCTCTGCTGAGACTAGAGCCAATTCCGATTGTGATTCAGTTCACAAGCAGAGCTGGGTGAATATGGCAAAGCATTGTCTGTGAGTATTCACGCGAATGTGACAGTGAGTTTGCTTGGGCTGTGCTCGTGTCCCGCTCCTGTTTGCTCTTTGGGTGAAATTCACCCCAGTCCCACTTTCATCACTTAAATGGGATTTCGGGCAGGGACAGATGCAACCTCCGAGTTCAGAGGGTGCACTCTACTGTAGTCAAGCAGAGCACCGATCACTCTCAGCAGCACTGTTTGCCCTGGCACTGCATTGCTAATCCTGGCCCAGTGTGGCAGGAATGCTGAGGTGGGGTGGAAGAGGGGCTAGAGAGTGAGCATTCTCCCCACCTGCTGCCTACTCCACTTTCACTCCACAACAGTGGCTCCTGTCTTGCAGGGCAGGGCCCGGCTCCCCACTCCAGGCATTGTGACCTGGCACAGGGGGTCACAGCGCCACTCGGGTTTGGCCCCTGGGTTTCATCATTTCTGTGGGTGCAATTGAATACACGTTCCCTTGGTAAAGCCACCCCTGACTGAAGTGGTGCTTGTCCTCTGTGCAGGGACGTGAACAGTCACACAGTCTTGCTTTACTTGCAAGAATCTCGTGGAAAGCAAATCTGAAACTTGCACTCTTGTGCATGTGCACGGGAAATGGTACATTTTACGTGGGACAGGACACTGCTGTGGGCCAGGCTTCCCAAAACCATATGCCAAAACCCTAACTATTCTATTTATATACCTGCCTGGTCCCCACCCTTGTAATACCTGAGCACCTGGCAGAGAGCCAATAATACAATCCGACAAGCATCTGACTAGACACTCCGCAACCAGGACTGCATGCTCAGAGGCAAATGCAATTACTTTATTACTGACCGCAAAGATGACAGTGCAGAGATACCACTGTTATGTATCCCTAACAGAAAAAGCTAGACCAGCAAATGAAATGTATTTGTTCCTGATTTTACACAGTAACTGAGTTGCCATTGACTTCAGTGGGAGTTGTGAGTGCTTAGTACTCCTGAAAATCCAGGCTTTTGATCCATTTTGAACAGGACAGGGCACCGTGCACCACAGAAAGGGAATGGTGTTCCTTTAACTTCCCACCAGAGCTCTGGTACAAAAGAAATTAATTGACGCAAGGATCTGACTGTACCATCCACAAATAGGACCACATGTGCAATTACTTGGTGTGAATATGAAGGGGGGCAATTAAATTTAGCTCTTCACCCACACAATACCTTTTACACAAGCCTAATTTTTCTAGGTGGAAATGGACCTGTGCCAGGAAAGAAAGGGTATGAGCATTTCTAAAATTCCCTTGTCATGGTATTCTGCTAACTCTGCCAAAATGGCTCCTCTTCCTGAGAGAACATAAGGCTGGCTATACTGAGTCAGAACAGAATGGTCCATCTAGCCCAGTATTGTCTTCCAACAGTTGCCAGTGCCAGATGCTTCAGAGGGAATGAACCAAACAGTACAAGAGGATTAGGGGTACTCAGAGCATGTGGTTGCATCCATGACCATCTTGGCTAATAGCCATTGATGGAGCTATCCTCCAGGGACTTATCTAATTCTTTTGTGAACTCTGCTATATGTTTTGCCTTCACAACATCCCCTGGCAATAAGTTTCACAATTGACTATGTGCTGTGTGAAGATGTACTTGCTGCTGTTTGTTTTAAATCTGATGACTATTCATTGATATCTCTACTTAAGTAAAATTTTTGATACTGTCTCACATGACCTTCCCATAAACAAATTCGAGAAATATAGCCTAGATGAACCTACTATAAGGTGGGTTCACAACTGGCTGGAAACAAGTACTCAGAGAGTAGTTATCAATGGTTCACAATTGCCTCAAAGAGCATATCAAATGGGTTCCTGTAGGGATCTGTCCTGGGTCTTATTAATATCACCATAAATGATTTAGAGGGCACAGAGAGTGCTCTTACAACATTTTCAGACTATACTAAGCTGGGAGGGGTTACAAGCACAATGGAAGACAGAATTAGAATTCCAAATGATCTTGACAAACTGGAGGCAGTGTGTGAATTAAATAGGATGAAATTCACTAAGACAAATGCAGACTACTACACTTAGGAAGAAATAATCAATTGCATAAATACAAAATGGGAAATGACTGCCTAGGAAGGAGTACTGCAGAAAGGGATCTGGGAGTTATAGTGGATCACAAACTAAATATGGGTCATCAATGTAATAGTGTTGCAAAAAAGTGAACATTGTTCTGGGATGTATCATTGGGAGTGCTGTAATCAAGACACAAGTAATTCTTTTGCTCTACTCAGCACTGAGAATGCGCTAACTGGAGTACTGTGTCTACTTCTGGGCATCACACTTTGGAAAAGAGGGACAAACTGGAGAAAGTACAGAGGAGAGCAACAAAAGTGATTAAAGGTCTAGAACACATGACCTGCCAGGAAAGATTTTTTAAAAATGGGTCTGTTTAGTTTGGAACAGAGAAGACTGAGGTCAGACATAATAACTGTCTTCAAGTATGTAAAAGTTTGTTATAAAGAGGAGAGTGATAAATTGTTCTCCTTAATGATTGAGGGCAGGACAAGAAGTAATGGGCTTAAACTGTAGGAAGGGACATTTAAGCTAGATATTAGGAAACACTTTCTAACTGTCAGGGTACTTAAACTCTTGAACAGATTACCTAGGGAGGATGTGGAATCTCCATGACTGAAGGTTTTTAATAAGAGGTTAGACAAACACCTGTCCGGGATGGTCTAGATCAGGGGCGGGCAAACTTTCTGGCCCAAGGGCCACATCTGGGTAAGGAAATTGCATGCAGGGCCATGAATGTAGGGCTGGGGCAGGGGGTTGGGGTTCAGGAGGGAGGGAGGGAGTGTGGAGTGTGGGAGGGGGTACAGGGTGTATGAGAGGGCTCAGGGAAGGGGGTTGGGTGCAGGAGGGGGTGCGGGGTGTATGAGGGGGCTCAGGGCATAGGTGTAGGGAGGAGTGCAGGAGGCAGCTCAGGGCAGGGGGTTGGGGTGAAGGAGGGGTGCAAGGTGCAGCAGGGGGCTCAGGACAGAGGGTTGGGGTGCAGGAGGAGTACGGGGTGCAGCAGGGGGCTCAGGGCAGGGGGTTGGGTGCAGGGGGGGTACAGGGTGCAGCAGGGGGCTCAGGGCAGGGAGTTTGGGTGTAGGGTGCAGGAGGTGTTCGGGGTGAGGGCTCTGGCCTGGCACCGCTTACCTGGAGCAGGTCTGGGGTGGCAGCGGTGTGCTCCCTGCCTGCCTGCCCTGGCCCCACGCTGCTCCCAGAAATGGCCAGCACCACATCCCGGCGGCCCCTGGGGGAGGGGGAGCAGAGGGCTCTGCACGCTGCCCTCACCTGTGGATACCTCCCCCGAAGCTCCCATTGGCTCCAGTTCCCCGTTCCCCGCCAACGGGAGCTGCAGGGGAGGTGCCTGCAGGCGAGGGCAGCGCACAAAGCCCTCAGCCCACCCCACCCCCAGGGTGCAGGGACATGGTGCCAGCCACTTTTGGGAGTGGCGCGTTGCCCGCGGTGCCACAGGGGTGGCAATTCCGTGGGCCGAATCCAAAGCCCTGATGGGCTGGATCCAGCCCACGGGCCATAGTTTGCCCACCCCTGGTCTAGATAATACTTAGTCCTGCCTCAGTGCAGGGGTTGGACTAGATGACCTTTATTTCTATGATTCATTGGGTGACCCTTGGTTCTTGTGTTATATGAAGGGGTAAATAACACTTCTCTATTCACTTTCTCCACACGATTCATTATTTTATAAACCTCTGTCATAACCCCCTTAGTCATCTCTTTTCTAAACTCAATAGTCCAAGTCTTTTTAATCTCTCCTCATATGGAAGCCTTGATGATTTAACTGGGAATTGGTCCTGCTTCGAGCAGGGGGTTGGACTAGATGACCTTCAGGGGTCCCTTCCAACCCTGATATTCTATGATTCTATGATTCTATGATATGGAAGCCGTTCCATACCCCTAATCATTTTTGTTGCCTTTTCCAATTTTAATACACCCTTTTGAGGTGGGGTGACAAGAACTGCAAGCAGTATTCAAAGTATGGGCTTACCTTGGATTTATGTAATGGCATTATGATATTTTCTCTTTTATTATATAACTCTTTACTCATGGTTCCTAACATTCTATTAGCTATTTCTCACTGGCACTGCATAACGAGCAGATGTTTTCAGAGAGCTATCCACAATGACTCCAAGATCTCTTTCTTGAGTGGTAATGGCTAATTCACAACTCATTGTTTGATATGTATATTTGGGATTATTTTTTTCCAATGTGCATTATTTTGCACTTATTAACATTGAATATCATCTGCCATTTTGTTGCCCAGTCAGTTTAGTGAAATGCCCTTGTAACTCTTCACAGTCAGCTTTAGATTTAGCTATTTTGAATAATTTAGTATTGTGTGCAAACTTTGCCACCTCACTATTTACCCCCCTTTCCAGATCCTTTATGAATATGTTGAACAGCACTAGTCCCAGTAAAGATCCTTGGGGTACCCCACTATTTATCTCTTTCCATTGTGAAACTGTCATTTATTCCTACCTTTTGTTTCCTATCTTTTAACCAGTTACTGATCCATGAGAGGACCTTCCCTCTTATCCTATGACTGCTTACTTTGCTTAAGAGCCTTTGGTGCGGGACCTTGTCAAAGGCTTTCTGAAAGTCTAAGTACACTGCATCAAACGGATCACTTTTGTCCACCTACTTGTTGACCCCTCTGACAATTCTAACAGATTGGTGGGGCATATTTTCCCTTACAGAAGCTGTGCTGGCTCTTCCCCAACATATCGTGTCCGTCTCTGTATCTGGTCATTCTGTTCTTTACTGTAGATTCAACTGGTACTGAAGTTAGTCTTACCAGCCTGTAGTTGCCAGAGTAGCATCTGGAGCCTTTTGTAAAAAATCGACGCTATATAAGCTATCCTCCAGTCATCTGGTGCGCAGGCTAATTTAAGTGATACGTTACAGACTACAATTAGTAGTTCTGCAGTTTCATATTTGAGTTCCTTCAGAACTCTTGGTTGAATACCATCTGGTCCTGGTGATTTAGTACTGTTTAATTTGTCAATTTATTCCAAAACGTCTTCTATTAACACCTCAATCTGCGACAGTTCCTCAGATTTGTCACCTAAAAAAATGGTGTGAGAATCTCCTTCACTTACTCTGTGGTGAAGACCGATCCAAAGAATTCATTTAGCTTTTTTTCTGCCATAGGCTTGTCTTCCTTCAGTGCTTCTTTAACACTTCAGTTGTCCAGTGGCCCTGCTGATTGTTTCCTGCTTCTGATGTACCTCAAAAATTTTTGCTCTTTAGTTTTTGTGTCTTTTTCTAGTGGCTCTTCAAATTCTTTTTTGGCCTGCCTAATTATACTTTTACACTTGACTTTGCCAGAGTTTATGCTCCTTTCTATTTTCCTCAGTAGAATTTGACATCTACTTTTTAAAGGATGTCTTTTTATCTCTAACCTCCTCTTTTACTCTGTTGTTTAGCCATGGGGGCATTTTTTTTGGTCTTCTTACTTTTTTGTGGGTCCAGGGGGCAGTTCATATATTTAGTTTGAGCCTGTATTACGATGTTTAAAAATAGTTTCCATGCAGGCTGCCGGCATTTCACTCTTGTGACTATTCCTTTTAACTTCCATTTAACTAGTTTCATCACTTTGTGTAGTTCCCCTTTTTGAAGTTAGATGCTCCTGTGATGGGTTTTTCTGACGTTGCTCCCCAACAAGAATGTTAAATTTAATGATATTATAGCTGCTATTACTAAGAAGTTCAGCAATATTCACCTTTTGGACCAGATCCTTTGCACCACTTAGGACTAAATCAAGACTTGCCTCTCCCCTTTGGGGTTCCAAGTTAGTTGCTCCAAGAAGCAGTCATTAATAGCATCTAGAAATTTATCTCTGCATACTATCCTGAGGTAACATATACCCAGTCAATATGTAGGTAGTTGAAATCCCCCATTATTACTGGGTTTTCTGTTTTAGTAGCCACTGAAATGGCCCAACTTGATTATCATGCACATTGTGTAGAGAGTTGTCACTTTGGATGGGCTATCACCAGCAGGAGAGTGAATTTGTGTGGGGGGGTGGAGGGTGAGAAAACCTGGATTTGTGCTGGAAATGGCCCAACTTGATGATCACTTTAGATAACCTATTACCAGCAGGACAGTGGGGTGGGAGGAGGTATTGTTTCATATTCTCTGTGTGTATATAAAGTCTGCTGCAGTTTCCACGGTATGCATCCGATGAAGTGAGCTGTAGCTCACGAAAGCTCATGCTCAAATAAATTGGTTAGTCTCTAAGGTGCCACAAGTACTCCTTTTCTTTTTGCGAATACAGACTAACTCGGCTGTTACTCTGAAATCTAATCTCCCTGAGCATTTCACAGTCACCATCCTGGTCAGGTGGTCAGTAGTTTATTCCTACTGCTATACTCTTTTCATCTAAGACTTTAAAAGTCTTCTATCCATAGAGAGTCTATGGTACAGTTTGGTTCATTTAAGATTTTTACTATATTTGACTCGATTCTTTCTTTCACATATAGTGCCACTCCCCAACCAGTGCAACTTACTTTGTCATTCTTATATATCTAGTACCCTGGTATTACCATGTCCCACTGATTATCAGCATTCCACCAAATTTCTGTAATGCCTATTATATCAATATCCTCATTTAACACCAGGCACTCAAGTTCACACATATTAGTATTTAGACTTTTAACATATGTATACAAGCATTTATAAAATATGTCAATATTTACTGTACCAGTGTATCAAAAGCTTCAAGCCTTCTCTTAGTTATAAAAGTTTCCCTTATTCATGCAGGGAAAGAAAATAATGCCTTGTAACTTATGTGATCAAAACTAAACAATGTAGCTCAACTTTCAGTGATCCGGTAATAGATACTCCTGGTGAATTGTTTGTGAGCCATCTGAAGAAACTCTGGCCTAGTTGTTTACACTCAGCAGGGACCCATGATTGGAATGATAGAAGTGTTCAAGGCTGAGGTACAAGTTGGTAGAGGAACTGGGCAAAATTTTCTGGACAAATAGTCTACTTGCTGAAAAATACAGTTTTAGGTCGACTAAAACTATTCTTAAATTTGAGTCAAATTCAGCAAACGATTTCAGCCGCGGGGGAATCCAGAAAGTCAAATTGTTTCATTCTATAGAAAAACATTTTTCTGGACTTTTTTGGTTTAGCCACTGAACTGAAAAATCAATTATTCATTTAGCTCTAATTGGCAGAGCTCTCTAGGTAAAGCGGCCCACTCTGTCCAGGAGCTGTTGGTCTCTGCCTTCCAAGAGCACAAAAATTCAGAGACATACAGAATTTGTGTCCCAATCCTTTCATTCTCCGTGTGTCTGTCTTAAAGATTGATCTAGTGTTACTTTAAAGCTCGCAACGTACTTGACATCCTTTAAAAAACTTGTTTGCCAAAAACACAAAACACAAGAAGAGCTTTTATGGATTTCTGGATGGCATTTGCTGTCTACGATTTTAGTTCATAGGCCCTTTTCCCCCACATCTTTCTCCTCCCCTGCTACCACAGTTAGATGCTCTCCCACACTAGGGCCCTTTTGCACCACTGGACCAGCACAAAGGGCCATAAACTGACCAGATCTACCCAGATGGGAATTCTCCTGATGTGCGGGAGTCCCCAGTGGTGAAGAGCTGGTGTAGTCAGCTGTAATTCTAACCCCTCAAGCCCCACTGTAGGGGGTGAAGAAAAGCAGTAACAGGTTTAGAGCACCTCTGAGGTGGTTCTAAAAACTAAGGTAGGGCCCAGGTCAGCATAGAACTAGTCCCACAACCACCCTCTTTAAACCCTCCCCAACCCCCATCAGCTGCAGCCAGAGCTTACTGAGCACAGATGATAATCTAGCCCTCAAGATTGCTAAGTAGATATTATATGTATTAAGTAACAGGTCCCATCTCCTAACATAAAATAACTACATGCTGCATTCAAAAAACCATGGTCCAAACAAAGTTGCTACCCTGGCTCTCTGAACCTACTTTACCATTGCTGTTTCATCCAGGCAGTAGCAGGTTGAACCATGTGCTACTCTTTCATACACACTAAGGGCTACTGTTACCTTCTTATCAAATTCTGTGCATTCTTTTCTTGCCTCCACTTTGGAGAACGAGTATAATTTTAAATGGGTTCATTTTGGTTTTAAATTTTAAGTCTTCTTAATGCCAAGCTAAGATAGCTCCGTGAGTTAGAGGTATTTTCTCTTTTCCTTTTCTTCCCCCTCCCACCACCCCTAGCTGGAGGGTCAGTGTAAGGAACTCCACAACGACAAACAGGAGACCAAAGTGGAGAACACCAAGCTGAAGCTAACAAACCAAGAGCTGCTACAGGAACTGGAGCGAACGTCTCAGGAGTTAATAGTCGCCCAGCAACAATTACAGATGCTCCAGGAGGAGGCTTCAAGACTACATGAAGAAAAAGAAATGTAAGTGACAGCTGCCTGTGGCACTGCTATGCTTGCCTGAAGTGACAGCAAGCTTGATTCTCCACATGCACAGCATCTTCTGGAGGGACTTTAACATCTGTTCAAAATGCATGTGATGCTGATGGAGTAATATGCAAGGTCAGACCCATGCAAGAATCATTGCAGGCAGTTGTATCCCTGCTTTACCCTGTTTACATTTTTCACATTAAGGTGTTAATGTACCTTGCTTCAAAGTGGTTAATGGCAACATGACAAATCTGCTGCCACCTTGCGCTGTTGTGGGCTGTTGCTGGGGGTCAACCTGACATGCTGTTAAGTTTGACTTCAGTGTGTTTTGATATCGTTTGTATTAGCCATCATAAGAAAGACCTTGACTTTCGCTAACCATACAATATGGCCTTGGATATTCTCAAGTTGATCATATGTATGAGATGCCCAGTCCAATTCAGTTTAGCTTTTATGAGTATGCTTTGAGTGCCAGACATCCAACAGTGATTGAGAATTGTAAAAGCACTACCAAAACACAACTTTAAACTCACAAAAGTGGACAAGTTTTACACCTGTTTTGAACTCGCTCTTTTCACAAGCTACATATAGTGACTACAGAAGGTTCAAGGTGGTAGAGAATCATTCCCACTTTTTGTACCATGTTTGTTTAAATATTATTATTTTGCTTTAAAGAAGCAAATTCTTAGTGCTATGTACTAAAATAGACAACATTAATAGTATTGCACACCACAACATAGTGGACCAGATCCTGAGCTGTGCCAGCTGCACAAGAAAAGGTGGCCAAAACTGTCATTTGTTTCTTGATTTTCTTGACTCCAGAGGAGCAGAACAAGGCCTGTGCAACACTTAAGTCCATTTAAAGGAATATTTAGTAGAGCCAGTGAAAAAATTTCCACTGAAACTATTTTTCAACAGAAAAATGGCTTTTTCGATTAAGCAGAATTTTCATGAAAAGTGTCTGCTTTCTGAAGAGAATTTCAATTTTTCACTAAAACAAACCAGAACAGCTGCAAGCCAAAAAGTATTTTTTTTAGCTGAAAACCAAAACATTTCTGCTGAAATTTGATTGAGAAATGTCTCTGGGTTCCCCATGGGAATTGTAGTTTGGCTGCCTCAGGTTCCCATTCTCCTCTATCGGTTGGATTTTTGGTCATACTACATTTCCCATGATTCATCATGACTATGGGACTGCCATGATGCACCACCTTCCCTAATCAAGAGAGGAGACCATGGTGCAATATGCAAAATTTAGTCCAACCAACGAGCTCAGCCTATAGAGGCAAATGAAAGCATGAGGCATTCGAACTACAGTTCTCAGGAGATATTGTGGCAGCATTTCAGAATTTCTGTTTTCAGCTGAAATATTTTGGATTTCAATTTTTTGCATAAAACTCAAAAATTTTCTGCAGGGAAAAGATATTTTTCAGCCAGGTCTAATATTTAGCGGATGGAAATTGGACTGAAGTGAAACACAAGTCTTGTGTTGTCCCTCTGCAGTGGAGTTATTATACCTTAATGCTGGAATTTTCAGAAGGGTTCAGATTTTTACCACTAGGGCCAGATTTTCAAGAGTTTAGCTCCATCTGGGTACCTAAAAACACCCTAAATGTCACAGTAGGAGCAGCTGGGTGCTGAATACTTTTTTGAAAGTCCAGTCCCAACTGCAGGTTCTGAGCACTTGAAAATCTGGCCCTAAATGAAGGCCTGCTACAGGCCTCAAATTTTCTTTCCATGAGCATTTATTCCTAATGAGTCTTACCTCCCACTAATATTCATGAAAAACAATCAGAGAAAGTGTGCACATTGCTAACCTGAATTGGATTCAGAATTAGCAAAAGTTTCATGACTATTTCTCCCAGAAATCCAATCATTTCAGCTGCAGATAATGTAACTCGGTGCAGGGAACTGTGGGAACTCAGCACCTCTCAGGGTGGGGCATCATCTTGGACTAAATACTGTTTCCTCTCTTCAGAACGCCATTGGACCAAACTCTACATAGCTATTGCTAATTTAATCTATCTTGAAAATATGAGGAGTATTCCTTTGACTATAGCCACCCAGAGCTGAGCCCATTTCAAACACAAGGGCCAGATCCTCAGCTGATTTTCATCAGCTGAGGATCTAGCTCTGAGTTTTGAATGCTGCCTCATTTTTACATTTGTATGTTTCATTTACAGTTTTGAAATGAACAGTGGCAGTATTTCTCCCCTTCCTCCCCAAGACCATTTCCTCTTTGAGGGGGCCTCACTTATGAGCTACAGAGAAAAGGCAGTGTTGCAATCAGTTGCAGGCTGATTCCAAAGGAAGTGAGGAAACCAGTAGGAAATGGGTCTGGTGATATCTCAGCTGCTCTCCATTCTTGTGGTCAAACTGCTGAATGATGATGATAATTTTACATTTGTAAAGCAGTTTTTATTCCAAAGTACTTTATGAAATTAGCGGTGGATTATGTCCAGCTCTCCCTGCAATGGTGTGGCTCAGCACTGCCCCCAGGGCAGGCCAGAGACTATAAGGCACAACTGAGCTGTTAAAAGCTGATCCACTCTTCAGACCACACAAAGGTAGCACTTCACACACCATTAAAATGCAGGAAACAACATGGACCAAATCCTCAACTGGTGTAAATCCATGCAGCCCCATTGAAATCAGTGGGATTATACTAATTTACATCATCCGAGGATCTGACTCCCTGTGTTTAATGCTGCACAACAGTTTAGGTCAGGAAAAGGGGAGAGGAATAATATATCCAATAAGGGAAAACAGGGTTAGCCAAATGTCATTACCCGTTCTGAAACTTGGCCAGCAAAGGAACGTTAACTCATCTAGCCTTGTGAAAAGTTTCATGGGATTTTTAATGATCACAAGTGACTAGATCCTTAATTTTAAGTTTTAACTGAAAGATACCAGCTCCAGCATCACAGTGTAGTAAATTGACTGGATGAGAATCCTAAAAAGGCAAATCTTCTAACTCCTTGGTTGTTAGTTACTACTGGTAGAATCCAACCTAACCCCCCGCCCCCCAAAAGTTAGAATAACTTGATCATGCAGTCCTTACTGTGGCTGAGCTCTGTTGACATCATTGATGGTTTAGCCAGAGTGAGGACTGCAAAACGGAGCCTCAAGTGGCATTCTCTAAGGGTTGTAGGAAGCAGCCTATAACTACTATGTTAAAAGAAAAGGAGTACTTGTGGCACCTTAGAGATTAACCAATTTACTGTGTATGCATCCGATGAAGTGAGCTGTAGCTCACGAAAGCTCATGCTCGAATAAATTGGTTAGTCTCTAAGGTGCCACAAGTACTCCTTTTCTTTTTGCGAATACAGACTAACACGGCTGTTACTCTGAAACCTGTTACTATGTTAAAATGTCCATGACAGATAGATTTCTTTGTTTCCCTCTGTTGTAGGGAGGTATACAGGGTGACAGAAACTTTACAGCGAGAGAAGTCAGGACTCCTTAAGCAGCTGGATTTCTTAAGGTAACACACACAATCATTTGCAAGATTTCTTGCATTATCATTATAAAACTATGTGTTTATTTTAAAGCTCGTAAACTATGACCCTAACCCTAGCAGAAATGCCATTTTGGGACTAACCCCAGCATATGGAAATTCCTCAGGGGCCTAGAGAGAGTGGAATATCCTTACATCATCTGTCCCGTCAGAGCTCTCTGCCCCCCCACCATAGGGGGCCTGTTGGGGAAAGACAGGGGTTTTATCAGGACATGCTGCACTGTGGCTATTCTGTGCTGTGGAATAATATCTAGGAGGCTGTTTCAGCCAAGTGCAAGTCAAAACAGCTATGAGGCTGCTCTGATTTATGTATTGGGCCAGGCCTTGGATACAGGAGATTCAAAGGCGGTGTAAAGCTCCTTTTGCCTTTCATTGCTGCGCCAAGCATAGTTCATTCAGAATAGAGACTGTTAGTTTAAATATATATATATATAAATATATGACTGATTTTCTGCCTAACAGTTTTCTGTTAGTATAACGGACAGCATTTGAAGCTAGTTCTGGGCATTGTTTAATGTCCTTTGTAATGTGAAATAGTATCTAACAAATATTATTGCCTCCTTTTTTTTACTAGATTATTCAATGTATATGAGCTAATTATATGTGCATTTGAGCAGTAGTCTTTCACCCAGTGTGCATTTAAAAATATTTCAGATGGACTTAGATATAATTACACCAGAGTCTCCCAAATTGTAGCCTGAGACCCGCTGTTGGTTTGCAGTGCATTTGCCAATTGTGATACAGCATGGCCAGAAGGCAGCGGGAGAGTGATCTAGGAGAGATATGTAAGCCCCAGGATGAGGAGAAGCCTTATTCCCTGTAGAGGGAAGAAAGGTTGCTATAGATTAATTAAAGGCCCCTGAAGCCAATTAGAGCACCTGAAGCTTGTCACCTGATAAAACCCCCCTGCTTCAATCAGCCAGGGAAAGGAGTTGGAGCAGAGTGGTTTGGAGTTGGAGCAGAGAGCGGTTTGAAGGCATTGAAGTAGAGGAGAGTTTGGAGATGTGCTGTGGCTGGCTAGAAGACAAAGACCCTAGATAAAGAGACATCTGGCTTGTGCAGAGAGAGGGCAGGAAGCCCCACAAGCTGAAGAGCAAGAGAGGGAAATAGCCCAGGGAAAGGAAGCACGAGTTCAAGTGGTTTACCACTATCCCTAGGGCCCCTGGGCTGGGACCCAGAGTAGAGGGTGGGCCTGGGTCCCTCTGTCTCCACTACCCTTCTCTGGGTTACTAGTGGGACAATAGATACCCTAGTTCAGGGGCAGGAAACTGCGCCCTGAACTCCCCCTTCCCCCCAAGAAGAGAAAGCGCAGGACCCATCATAATCGTACCGGCAATTTGCCACACAATGTACAGCATTCTGTCCCCCTCCATTGGTGGTTGGGTCACAGAGAGAGGTTGATGAGTCTGCTAGAGCTTTGGCTAGCTGACCTGGGTCTTTCTGTGAGCCCATGCAATAGTAGACCCATTAACTGCTTCATGTGACCCAGCCGCTATGAGAAAGTGACAGAGTACCATCCAGAGTGGGTGTGGCTCAGATCTGCAGAGAGCTGGCTTGTCACATGGAGCACCTCTTCTCCATTATTTCCAGCAGCTAAATCGCATTAAGAGAAGCTAAACACATTTGGTATTTTCTTAAAGCTGCTCTTCAACATCAGCAATCACAGTAGTTGTAACCGGGATGTTACATGGTCGTGACAGGTCTACGCAGCTGTGGTTGGGAGGGTGTGCACCAAACAATCTCTCTATTAAGAGGTGATCTTAACTATGGAAAAGTTTGAAATCCCTTGATTCAGAGTAAATGAAGTATTGTTCATGGTTTGTTTCCATGTGTTAGAAGCTTTTGCTTTGACATTTATAGATTGAGAGCCAGATGGTCTAAATTAGGGTAGTCCCCACTGAAGAATTACACCAGCTGGGGATCTGGCCCTGTCATAATATAGATGGAAAGCAGCAGAATAAAGACAATGCACTTCAAGAAGGCAGATTTTATCAGACACAAAGAATTGGTAGGTAAGATCGAGTGGGAAGCAAGTCTAAGGGAAAAAGGAATTCAGGAGAGTGGGGGTTGTGGAATCTCCAGCATTAGAGGTTTTTAAGAACAGGTTAGACAAACGGGGATGGTCTAGATCAGGGGTCGGCAACCTATGGCACGCGAGCCAATTTTTAATGGCACGCTGCTGTCTGCCAGGGATTCCGGCAGACAGCACCGTGCCGTTAAAAATCCTGCCTGGCCTGCTCTTCTCTGTCCCCCGCCCACCGCTCTCTCCTTGCAAGGCAGGCAAGCTTCCCCCTCACCCCCCCACTGGGTTCCTGCCCCTCCTCCCCTCCCACACATACCCAGCCCCCCCCACCCCATGCCCTGACTCTTGCACCCCCCACATCCCCACCCTGAGCACCAAACGGGAGCTCCTGCACGCCCCCCCACACATTCCCACCTGCACCCCTCGCACCAAATGGGAGCTGCCCAAGTAAGCGCTCCACACCCAAACCGTCTGCCCCAACCCTGAGCCCCTCTCCCTCATTCTAGCTCCTGGCCAGACCTTGCACCCCAACCCCCAGCCTGCTCCTTCATCCCCAGCCCTGTGTTCAACGCACTCCCACCCTCAGCTCAGTGCAGAGAGAGAGGAAGAGAATGGGCTAGAACCAGGGAGACGGTAGGCACCTACTCTATGTGGACAGGGCCGGGACCCCAGACCGGCAGCAGGCTGAGCGGCAGCGGGCTGAGCCGCTCACTCGGCACACCATTTCTAAAAGGTTGCCGACCCCTGGTCTAGATAATCTTAATCCTGCCTGAGTGCAGGAGACTGGACTAGTTGACTTATCGTTGCTATGATTCTTTGGAGAAATACCAACGTAAAAATATATTAAAGACATATTAAAGTAAAGACCCAAAGATCTGGATTTGATACTAAATTTCTACCATAGTTTGCTGGTTCTTTTACTTGTTTCCTTTCCTTACAGAGAAAGGAACAAACATCTCAGAGATGAACGAGACATGTTTTTACAGGTACACAAATACCATTTTATAACTCTGTAGTTATCAAACAGAGATCAGAATGGTCTAAAAAATGGGGACCAGAATGTTGTAGGGGCAGGGGCGACAGGTTTCTTTAATTTTTGGTGGTGCCCAGAATGGGTCCAATTCCCCACCACCACCACACACACACACCTGCCTAAGACTCTGGGAGGGAATTGAGGCGCAGGGTGCAGGCTCTAGGAGGGAGTTTGGATGCAGGCTCTGGGCTGGGGCAGGGGGTTGGGGTGTAGGAGGTGGTGTGGGGAGCAGGCTCTGGGAGGGAGTTTGGGTGCTGGAGGGGGTGCAGGCTCTGGGAGGGAGTTTGGGTGTGGGAGGGGTGTTGGGGTCTGGAAGGGAGTTTGGGTGTGGGCTCTGGGCTGGGGCAGGGGGTTGGGGTGTAGGAGGAGGTGTGGGGAGCAGGCTCTGGGAGGGAGTTTGGGTGCTGGAGGGGGTGCAGGCTCTGGGAGGGAGTTTGGGTGTGGGAGGGGTGTTGGGGTCTGGAAGGGAGTTTGGGTGTGGGCTCTGGGCTGGGGCAGGGGGTTGGGATGTAGGAGGGGGTGGGCTCTGGGCACGAATTTGGGTGTGGGAGGGGCTGCAGGGTGCAGGCTTTGGGAGGAAGTTTGGGTGGGGGACAGGGGTCGGGCTCTGGGAGGGAGTTTGGGTGCAGACTCGGGGCTGGGGCAGGGCATGGTTGGGGTGCAGGAGAGGGTGAGGGGTGTGGCGTTTACCTCAGGTGGCTCCCCAAAGTGACTGGCACACCCCTCTGGTAGTGGCTCCTAGGCAGGGGGGCTGGAGTCTCCGGGAGTCTCTGACCAATGGGAGCTGTGGAGTCAGCACTCGGGGTGGGGGCAGCACACAGAGACCACCCCCACCTCCTGGGGCCGCCGGGATGTGCCAGCCGCTTCCAGGAGTGGCATGGAGTGGGGCCGGACAGGAAGCCTACTTTAGCTCTGCTGTGCTGCCGGTGGCCCCCCGGGCCCTTTTAAATTGTCTGGGGGCAGCAGGCAGGGCCGGGGGATACTCCGGGAGAGGCGTGTGGGGGCGGCAGGTCGTGCTGGGGGAGAGACCCAGCCCCGAAAATTGGTGGAGCCGGGCACCCGGGCCCTGAATATTCCTGTAGCACAGGCACCACGGGCCCATATAACTTGCAGCCCCTACGTAGGGGGAAGAGATTCTTGTGTCATTTCTCTCCCCTCCCGCACTCGCCACCTTCCCAGTTAAAAGCAAGGTTTATGGCAACAAAAAGTATTTATTAAATAAAACTAAAAGGCCCTGGAAGCCAAGTATTTAGGTTACTAAAACTCAAGCTATTTTAGGAAAAGGGAATGAATACTAATGAACCTAGTTTATAAGAAGCTAAGGAGGCAATCAAGAGGGAATAAGATAATCTTCAAATGGAACAATTAAAATGCAAGTGTTTATCTATCCAATCAACAGTAATCTCTTTAAACATCTATACATCAGTGCAGTATCTGAGTATTGAACAAAGATAATTGCATTCTAAGAGTCCTATCCTCCTGCTAATGGATACAAATCAATCCCATTGACTTTGTATCCTGCATTAGGAGACTAGGTCCCCAGGACCTGAAAGATACCATGGCTTTCTTTTCTCTACTAAAGATAATTCAGAATTATGGTGTCTAATCATTTGCAGAGGTGGTCTGTGTTTCCCTTCTCTACAAGAAGGAGTGATACTGGGTCAGATTGTCAGTTGGTATAAATCAGCATAGCTCTGTTGGTTTCATTTATTTCAATGGAACTCAGCTGATTTACACTGGTTTATGATCTGGTCCACTGGGTCTATAAGGAAGATTAATTGTTGTAGAATCTGGATTTTCCATGTTCTTTTTATTTATCACTCAGGATTTTGAAACATTTGCTTCTCTGCTAATCCATCAAATACTTTCTGTCGCTTCCATCACTGTATTCTCTAAACACTAGCAACAAATAGACTGTTTTATTAACTGTAATGAATAGCAAGAGTACACTAGTAAGATAAATAATATAATTTCTGCAGAAGAGTACAACAAATGCTTCAAAAGCCAACTGGAAACAAAGATCAGGATCTATCATTGGCAAATATGTAGAGGGAAAGGCATCACTTAAGAGGTAAGGACTTCATTTTGCTATTTGGCATATGTTTGATAGTTATCGGGAAAGTGCACAAAAGATGTAGAATGCTCATTTCACCACGATTGTTCTTGAAACCACGGCAACTTGGAATTGTAAGTGTAGTATTGATGTTGCATGGATCTCTGAGGTGCCAATTAGTATGTCATCTGAGTATCTGTGATGGGGGCAGATTGGCCACGGGCATAGGAGGGCGGGTTCAGCTGGATCACAGGGTCTCCTTAACCCCTTTGTTGCCAGTGCGTAGTCTATCTGCCTCATTAAGCCGCTTGTTGCCAGCGTGGGGCCTATGTCAGGTGTGGAGAGGGGAGTTAAAAGGAGGACATCTAGCCCAGTTGAGGGTTGACCAGGAAGGAGAACAGAGCTCTGCTACTGTGCTCAACAAGGCAAGTCTGGCTATAGCCAAGAGCATAGGGCAACTTGCTAAGTGGATAAAGCATTTGGTAGATGGGATGACTGGGCCCAGGAAGATGGACAAGAAGGGACTAGGGATGTGCAAAGACAAGCCTGGAGCAGAAGAGTAGCATCCTGCCAACAAATCTTCAGATGCACCTGATTTTTAGTTCACTGTTTTCCTTTTTGTTTTGTTTAACACACTGGAAGTGGTCCGACTCCAGTGCGCCTTAGTTTTGGCCGGGGGGGGGGGGTAAGGCACCATGGCACAATCATCAGGGACCTGCAGTAGCGGAGTTGTTCCCTGACAGGCCGCTTAGACAGCCCAGTTACAGTGATCTTTTAAAAAATTAGAAATCTAGGGTCAGATCTTCAGCAACGGCTAATACACAGACCATGCTGCTTTGGCATGGGGAGCTTGTGGGAACAGCAGAAGCCAGTCCAGTACTGGTGTTACTTGAATCAGCATTAATAGGGCATGATATCTTCAGGAACTTTTGCTGGAGGAGTGCACTTCCACAGCACCCGTTACTGCAGATAGTAGCCGACTAGCTGGGATGCATAAGAACATGGGATAGATAGAAGACATAAAAACATGGAGAATTTAAATCTAAATTATGTGATCATAAGTATGAAATAAATGGGAACAGGATTAAGGCCTCCATGTCATATTAACAAGCTTCTTTTGGGCAAAGAAAGAACCCGAGAAGAGCAGTAGAATGTCACCTTGGGGATAGGGACCACAGCAAGAGTCTGAAAGAATATGGACATGCAGCTAGTATAAACGGGCATAGCTCCATAGAGTTCAATGCTGATTTATACCAGTTGAGGATCTGGCCCGTACTGCTCTAGCCAGAATTAGGTCACAGATGGAAAGTTTTGTTCACTCTACTCTCACCATTTTAGGATGAACCTAAATCCAGTTGTTCATCTCTGAATTTTCAGCCAAAATATTAATATTTGTTATATTACCTTCTGTATGGGTTACATATGTATTATGCTGATTTTATACACACACATATAATGTTTAACTTACTTTTCAATAGTCAATTGATTGTACAGTCTAACGCTGATCTACATAATAGATAGTGTAATGGACCTGATTCTGCATCCTGTTACATTAAGTCAGGAGTAACTCCACTGGATGGAATTACATCAATGTAAATGAGATAAGAATTAGGCCTAATGTTTTTTTGTAACCTACTTATATCTGATCTTTATCTAGCCAATCCTCCGAAGAAGATGATGCTTTCAATAGCTTAACAAGGAGAAGGAATTCTATTGGTTTGAATGGGTATCTTTCTTCAGAGTCTGACCATGGTACTAGTGGGGGCATGACTCAAACAAAACAACTGCAGAGAATAATCTCCATTGAAGAAGATCCCCTACCCCAATTTCTTGAGAGGCCAGCTGAGAAGCAGTACAGCAAGTGGACAGAAGAAAATGACAATGTCTCCCCAGAAAAGGAAATGGATGAGAAGCAAACTGTGACATCGCTAGACCACACACCCTTGTCTCTCAGAGAGCAGCCAGTAGGGAAAGAAACACAATCAAATGTAAGGGGACAACTTACCTTAAATGGAGGTGGAGGGTATCATGTAATAAATTACTTTCACAAGCCAAAATCATTTGGCTTCCCTTTTTGTAGACACAAGTTCCACCTATACAATTTGGATGCACATTTTGCCACCTTTAATTGATTTGTTCATGCAGATCTGATTACTTAGGCCTCTGGCTACTTGATTGCATAAGGTACCTAAATGCAGATTTGTGCCTAAAATTAGTTTTGAAGGTGCAAAACAGGGAAGCCAGGTGTCAGCTGAAAATATACCCAAGAATTAGGATAGTGAGGAACTGAACAATTGTGTGAATTAAATTATACATTTTGTATAATCGCATGAGGCCATTTCTTACAATCTTTATAAGATCAAAATCAGGTCAGCATCAAATCAAGGTACTGAAGGTGATTATGGAAAAATCTCACTGGATATGTTCAAAGTGGAGATGAGACAGCCAAATATAAGGGACTGTTTAGGAACATTGAAATCAGACCTAATGATGATACCGGGAAATGGGACTAGAGGATCCAATAAAGGGTGGAGCTGGATTTTAAAAAGGAAAGCTTTTTGTGACCATGTACCTGGAAAATTTGTCCTTTTTGGGGGTCAAAATTTGAAACAAGTTTTTATAGCTGATGGGAAAATGGGATGAGGTTTTTTGTTTTTGTTTTGGGGGGGGGGGGTGCAAAACTTTATGAGAAAAAGTTACCCTCCTTTTTGGGACAAAATGTGAACAATTGTTTTCACTGAAAAATCAAAATTCAGAAAATTTCTTCTAGCTCTGCTCTCTCATTAATGTTCACATCAGAAAACTGAATTGTGTGCACAGCCCAGACTTTATAAAATAATATCCAGGAAAGGGCAACTCTGCAGTCAAAAACCTTACTCACATTCTTACTCCCTTGTAGCTTTCAGGCTAATTTTAGTATAGCTATTAAGTGTGATCCATTGTCTGATTCCTGAAATATATATTTAAAAAGATTAAGGTATGGAGAAATAGGTATGCTCAGTCTTAATTACATAGTTTGTTCTTCTAAAAGAAACAGGTACTATGCACATCTTTAAAATGATCATAAAATGACGCCATGATTATATAACTGTTATAATTGGCACACTTTTGTTACAAAATTATACTCTAGATAGAGACAGGTTTCAGAGTAGCAGCCGTGTTAGTCTGTATTCGCAAAAAGAAAAGGAGGACTTGTGGCACCTTAGAGACTAACCAATTTATTTGAGCATAAGCTTTCGTGAGCTACACATCCGATGAAGTGAGCGGTAGCTCACAAAAGCTTATGCTCAGGTAAATTGGTTAGTCTCTAAGGTGCCACAAGTACTCCTTTTCTTTTTTCTAGATAGAGAAATGCCTTTCCATTAAAAAAAGGAAAGCTGATCAAAACTACTTAGATCATTAATGTTATATAGCCACAGCCTACTTTGTACTGTTCTCAGAATAGAAGTATCCTCAATTACTGGGTATTCCTTACTCTGGACAGCTGGATCTTTTCTTCACTTATGATCAAGTGAACCTTTCTCAGAAGAAAGCTACTGAACTCACTAGCTACTTAATTAATAGTAAGATGTCCTAGCACTAGTTAGCTGTCAGAAAGTGTATTATTATCATGCTGTTGTATATTAAAGACTTAAATCAGAGCATTAGCTTATTAGTGACATTAAATGACAATTGGAAAATCTATTAGCTGGTTTCTTAAACAAATTGATGCCAGGATCTTAAACTATTGAGATTGCTCAGGATTTCTCTCAAGTCCTTTTTATTTTAGAAGAGAAAGGCAGTAAAATTTTACTCAAGAAGTAGCATAGTGTAGCGGATCAGCCACATGGGTAGGACTCAGGGGATCAGGGTTCTATTCCCAGCTGTGTGGCTGACCTAGTGGGTAATTCTAGGGCAGTGATTCCCAACCAATTTACCATTGTGGCCCACAGTGTGTTATGTGGGCTGCATCCAACTACCTGTATAGCTCTGAGGATGGGCTGCAGCTGTGTGCTGATTGGGCTGTAAGTGGCCCATGGGCTGCAGGTTGAGAACCACTGTTCTAAGGCAAGTCACTTTCCCTCTTTGTGATTCTGTTTTCCCTCCCACGGCTTTGTTGGTCCTGTCTATTTAGAGTGTAAGATCTTTGGGGTAGGCACTGCCTCATGCTGTGTGTTTGGTACAGCGCCTAGTCCAATGGGACCCCAACCTCAGCTGGGGGTTCTAGGATCTACTGTAATACAAATTAATAATGATGATCAATATCTGTGCCAAAATTTTGTCCTCACATGGGTACATTGACATCCACTGATATCAATGACAGCTATTCATGTGCACCCAAGGGATGAATTTGGCTCCATGGGTGCTTTTTATACACTGCCCAGCACATTTTGTATAACCTTGGTTCCCAGAGTCTAGGCCTCCCCAAAGTATGTCACCGAGAGGGAAAAGTCCAACTGGGTCATCTAACCCAGCTCACTTCCAGTAAAGAACTGTCCCATTATAACCCTACAACCCCAGTACTGGAGGTCATGCAGAGCCTCCTTACCCAGCAGGCTCCCTGGGAAGCCTGGTTGAGGGCAGGGAGCATGCCCTCTGCTATATCTCATAAAAGGCTGGAACACGTGTTTCCCTGTATGGTCAAACAAGCCCACTGACAAGTTTGGAGGGTGGGGGCCCAGGACGCTTCTTCTTCCTGCTCCCTTTGAGGTGATTACCACCCTAGGTGGGGCACTAGCAGTGAGAAGTCCCTGTATTGAGTGGAGCCTAGAGGTTGCGAGTGTGACCAGTGCCAACCTGTGAGGCACAAGGTGAGGGGGGAGGGTTAAATGTTCTTAGTGCTTCCCCTGTCCCTTTGTGCACCCTTTCAAAGCAGCCAGAATCTGGCCCTGAAGTCTATTTCAGTTTGTTTTTCTAGTTTAGCTTTAAATTTCCCAAGCAATGGAACTTACCATTCTTCCCTGGGGAGACCTCTCCATAGCCTAAGAGATAGCACAGTCAAGTCATTTAAACTGCAGCGGCCAGCCACTCTGATCTCATGCTATCCACTGCTAGGACTCTGCCTCCCGTTCCCTTCTGGCTTTTCCCACCAGCACTGGCAGCAGGGCTGGGGGCATTGTTGTTCCATCAGTGAGGGCCCCTACAGGCTGCTGTCTGTGCATGGAGACTCCCTCTGGAGTCTATTAAAGCTGCAGAGGAGGAATTACTCCTGCCACTGCATCGTAAGTTGCAAGGAGTCCCCTGGGGGATGTGTCTTGAAGAGTGGTGGTCCCCCTCGTTCTCCAGTCAATCTCACGCCATATTATGCTATACAGTGGATCTACAGTGTAAATGCCATGCAAGGTCTAGAGGTGGCTATGTTATGGGGGCAGAATTATACCATGTAGTCATATAGCCCTCCCATAAGGCCACCCACGCCCTGTTCTCAACAGTGAAACCCTTCTGTTCTCCACTTTGCCTTGGGGAGGGGAACATAGAGACCTAGATGTTTTTAATTCCCTAGAGTTTGCTCTCCTGAAGTCTAACACCCTTATGTCTATACATTCTGTGGTCCCAGCCCTTTCTGCACCGAGTTCAAGGAGTTCCGGGTCGCTGGTAGTAAGCTTCTCTAATCACCTGACATTCTAAATCAACTCTGAGAGCCCCTTATCAGAAGGGTGTGGGGGGATAGAACTTGTGTAAATCAGTTCTCTTCTAGAAATGAATGAGTCTTTTTTGTTCCCGGGTTCTCATGTCCCGGGCACAGATGGAAAGTTTCCCAGAGAGGGCACTGAAGCAGTGCAATGTGCCAGCAACCTCCATCTTCAAAGCGGGTGGCACTGGCTGGGATGTTGTAGCTAGGGTGCCCAAGGATGTGCTGAGGCAACCTTTTGTGGGGACCCTGTTAGAGATGAAAACTATGCTCCCAATCCAAAGCCCGTTGTCTGCACTCCCTCTGGTGAATCATCTAAGAATCTGCAAGCCAGGCAGGCACAGTTAGGTACAGTTCTGCTCCAACAAGATGCAATCAGGTCCACTGAGTGTGTGCTTTCCGCCCCACCCGTTTCTATTAAATCTGCCAAAAACCGACATGTTACGTTGGTTGTGTGCTGTGTGTAGGAAGGTCAGTAACAGCACATGACATCGAGATAAAAATCTGAGACGATATTATAAACTAAGAGAAATTGATATTCCAATAGCATATGGCAAAGTACCTTTCCAGTTCAAGATTTAATAATCTGAGGAGGGTTTGTAATTTGTTTCTGCAGATCATAGGTTTCCAAGCAGTGGCTGATTCCCACGTTGGGATGGGGAAAGACATTTTGCCCATAGGACAGATTGATCAGTCCTTTCAGGGCATCAAGTTAGACTTTGGGTGCATCCAGCGGGGAGTCATCTGTAGCCAAGAGTTTCACAAAAAACAGCTTGAGACAGATTGAGGTGTTAGCTGCTACATCTCCTTTGCAGCTTGAATGGCTGGAATCACTAGCAATAGCTGTTGGATGGCTTAGTCCTGTCATAAGTATTCAGCAGGGGATGAAGAGGCTCATCTTTATGCTCGGTTTAGAAGTGGCATTGGAGCCATACATTTGATTACAAAGGTAGGTTTCCCTCATGAGTGGGCCGGATGCATCTCATAGGCAAATGGCTGACTGGGCAATCTGTGGGTTGAGCCGAGACCCAATGGTGCCCACAGGCTGTTAACCTGCTGATTTGTGTGTGGCCACTGAGGACGAGATTAATTTCTGCTGGCTAACTGCTAACTGAGCTATTGTTATGAGCTAGGAGAGTTGCAGTTTAGGGCCTTTCAGTCCAAGCTGGAGTGGACGACTGTCTGTGTGTATGTGTGTGTTAATGTTATTTCCCAGCACCCAGATTACACACACACCATGATGATTGCTGTTGGAAAGAGGATAGGTGATTTTCAGCAGATTTGAGAAAGTGGCTTATATAGAGAGAAGCGTGCTTATTGCTGAAAGCCTAAAGGTGCAATGCAGTTTGAGTTTTTAATTTAAAAGGATAAGGGAGCGATGTGATAAGAGATCTCAGTACAGTTATAACAATGGCTGTTATTCTAATACATGAAGATAGATAACGAGATAGCTATTTGCTCCAAATGTTGACCCTGGTGAATGGATTTCTTACAGTTAAGGGACAGAGTGGAGGGCTTTTTTTCTCTAGTACAAATACAACTATTTTTCCCCAGGATAATTCAGTATTTTCTTCACAGCAGTACAGAATAGTGGGTGGGCTGGATTTCAACCTTGTATTGAAGGGAACACCAGGCAGGCTGCCTGCTGGAAAATCTGGGCCAGCCCCCAGCACCCTTGTGCATATGTTGGAGTGCTCACTTTGCATTATAGGGGGAATCACCCTGCTGCTTTTTCTACAGAATTAGTATCAAGCTCCCCACCTTGCCTTCCCCCTTCAGCCTCTCCGTCCTACAGCAGCAGGATGGCTCTGGCCCCCACTGCAAACTCACTGGCGATGCTCCATTTTTCCCTAAACCACTGCAGCTGAAAATACAAGGGAAGGGATTTTAGAATAATGATGTACCTAAAATAGAGCAGAAATAGTCTTCTCCAGCATCCTCACTCAATTTAATCTACAAAACATGGAAAATTCCCTCATACTTGAGAAGCTAAGAGGTTATCACCTTCACCCTGCCAAAGATTAACAGCTTAATTAACTGGGCCTGGTTCTCCTCTCACTTATATCAATTTTACACTGGTGTAAATCAGGAAGCTCCTGGATCTACACCAGTAGCAACTGAGAGCACAATCAGGCAATATAAAGCATAAGACAGTTTATAAATTTGCTTGTGTTCTCTAGGTAAAAACACACGGTCTATGATATGCATAAAGTTTAGTGTGGGGCGGATCTGAACAGAGCTGTGCAGAGCTTGTTGGTTTGGACTTGCAGGGGTAAATGCAAACCTTTTTGTTTCAGCTCCCATGGGGCTTGCATCCCAAAATTTGGCTGGGAATCAGATACAACTGCTAAATCCATGGAGTTATAAAATCAGCGTGAGAGCTGTATTTTTTCTGTTTTGGACTAAAAAGAAAATTACAGTGACACAAAAAATTGAGCTCAAAGATGCTAGAAATTCTTGGGGAAAAAATACAACTTTGATAAAAATTCAATACTTCACCCTTTCTGTTACGTGACAAAAAGGCTCACAGTTCACAGCTAAGAACTCTACAGAGTCTTCCACTAAAGCCAAAAGAGGCCAGACTGGACATTCCTAATATCATTAAGGTAAAAAACAAACAAAACTCTTAAAAAAAATGCCAACCAACCAGACAAAAAACTCTTAAGGTTAGTTCATAAGTCACCAAGAAGGAAGGGTACAGATTCAATATTTTTCCCCTTTGCAGGTCATCTTTAAGTCTTTGCAAATCAGAAAAGGCAACAGAGTTAGAGTTAAAATTGCCAACTAACTTTTGTGCTTGTTTGAAGGAGGAGAGAATATACTCTGCCCCTGATCGCTTATTCAAGATTGTTTTTGTGGGCAATTCAAGTGTGGGAAAGACTTCATTTTTAAAGCGATTCTGCGAAGACCATTTTTCCCCAGACACATCTGCTACTGTAGGTAAGTTTAAGAAACATTATGATGATTATTACAGTAATATCTAGAGGCTCCAACCAAGACTGTGGCCCTGTTGTGCTAGGTGCTGTACAAATGCATAGTGAGAGAAAGTCCTTGTCCCAAAGAGGAGAAGCAAAGGGACAGAGAAGTGATGTGTTACCTGAGGTCACAGAGCATATTAGTGGCAGAATTGAAATTAGAACCTAGTGGTGGAATCCTTGGCTCATTGAAGTCATTGGCAAAACTCTCATTGATTTCAGTGGAGCCAGGATTTTTCCTCAGGTCTCCTTGCTTCTCATCTAGTAACTGAGACACTAGATCACACTGCATCCCAAAGGATAAATAAGATTTGGCAAACGTCAAATGCCCTCATGACCATTACTGAAATCATAATTGCCTATTTTTCCAGGAAAAAAAGCTTTGTATGGAGCAAAAGAGAAAAATGTTAGTGATACATTTACAAAGCTGTGTGCTTAACTGGTGCCAACATAGCTTGTGCTTGCAACTGTTGCACTTGCGAGTCAGACCTTCAGACTATATGCATAATTTCCTGGGGCTTCCAGAAGGAAGGCGCCAATGTTGGGGGCTGCAGCTTAGATGGCAAGTTTTTAAACGTAACCTCTAATGTGCAACAATAACTCACTATCTGTGTGAGTCACACCAGGATGTGGGTTATTTGGCTGGCCTGCACATACAGATAAGCCAAAAGTAACATTATAAAAATAAGAACTGCTGATAAGACTGACAGAGCAGACTGTGCAGAACAGCTGGTCATTCAAAACCTTGACAAACCCAGATGCAACTCAAACCCACTTCCATTAAACTAGATTCTGGTGGTGGAAACATCCTCCACAATCCCTCTGAATGTTCTGATTACTCACGGAAGGCAATAGGACCAGATGCTACATCCATTAAAGTCAATGACAACACTCCCACTGACCTCAGTCAAGCAGGAGCAAATCTTAGAAGAATGTTTCAGTAGAGTGTTGCAGAAGGAGGCAGTGTAACCTAATGGCTAGAGCAAGTATCATTATAAATATCCAAGAAGTTTATAAACCAAAGCTAGAGAGGACTTATTTAAGCATACAAGGCAACATTTTTCAAAAGTGCCTATATGGCTTAGCAGCCTAAGTCACCTTGACTATCAATGGGACTTATGATCCTAAATCACTTGGGCTCTTTTGAAAATTTGACTCATCCTGCCATTTTGTGAATTAAATTTATTTGTTAACACATTTACATTTAATATGTTTATGTTACTACTTTAAAACTATGGCAAATAAAAGCTTCTGCCTGTTCTTATTATCAGCCTGTTGTTAAGGGCCAGAATTTATTGTGTGCCTTCTGAACCAATGAACACAGGTTAGAAATATTTGTGGCTTGTTTGAACATAACAATGTTACCTTAAACTACCATGAACCTGATTAGACTACCAGAATGAACCTGAGACAACATGTGCTATGTTTATAGGTATAGATTACAGCGTGAAAACGGTGACAGTGGATAACAGCCAGGTAGCCCTGCAACTCTGGGACACTGCTGGGCAGGAACGGTGAGAAAATGTCTTAACTTTCTACTCTCCTACTCCGTGCATTTAGAAAATAGCAGCCTTGGGCTCAATCCTGCTCCCCAGAAGTGGGGAGAAATGGGCGAGTTCTCATTTAGTTCAATGAAAGTGAGAGCAGGCCTTTGATCCTTTCCCAGCAGGATCAATATCGGCTAACAGGGTGGGGTGTTTCAGGCAAACACTGCCAGCCTGTTGTAGAGCCTCTTAAAGAAATAGTCCCATAAGCTACTATTAAGGAGCGGAGCAGGTTGAAAATGTTCTGTCAGAAAGGTTTTTTCAACAGAAAATTACTTTTTAACAAAAAATGGAGATATTCACATACAAAATACCTTTTTCCATTTAACTGTTTCATGTTTTCATTGAAAGACCAAAAAAACAGAAACCATTGATTTTGGTTGGAAAAAAAACAATTGCAATTTTCAGGTGCTGAAAATTGAAAAGTTTGGTTTTTTTTTCAGTTGAAGCCTGAATAATTTTTCACATACAGGAGTGAGGAATTCCTGAAATGACACACCAGGTGAGGTTAGGAGGGCGTGAGGCATGGGTCACAGCGTACGTACTACCGCCGGTAGTACAAGACCAGGAAGACGAGGGAAAGGGTCGGCAGCAGGATTTTTCCAAACGCTTACTGCACGTTTTTGTTTACTTTACCTTTTAGTCATTGACAGTGTGAGTTCCATACATGGGATTGCCACTGAATGAGAAAAAGAATGAACTATTTAGGGGTAGAGAAAAAGGAGACTGATAAATCCAGAAAGCACTGAACTTGCTCCCTCGCCATATTTCACAGTACAGCTCAATTTTACCTTCAGATCTACACTGTACTCTATTGCAAATTTTGCACTCATCCAGTAAGTGGGATTGTCAGTGATAACAATGGAGGTTTCATGTGTAATATAACTAGGAAGAAAATCCACTCTGCTTGTCAGAGAGCAGAAATGTGTCCCCTGACTGTAAATTCATATGTTAGCTAAGTAAATGAAGCTTTGGTCCTCCAGCTCTTACTCATGTGAATAAACCTTAGTATGGCAACATGGTGAGTTCTTTTTCCATCTCTGCCATTGACTTGCCACTTAAACCTTTCTCTGCCTCTGGTTACTGCACATTTGTAAATGAGTGTAATAAGCTTAACCACCTTTGTAAATTACTGCAAGATCTATCAATGAAAAGAGCTATTGATGTATTGGTCTTACAGCTCATGTGTATAATCCCGTTGACTTCAATAGGACTACTTGAGTGAGTAGGGATTACACATGTGAGTAAGGGTTGCAGAACTGGGCCCTGATATAAGAGGATATTTGGCTCCACATGCCCATATATCTGTGGCTCAAACTGAGCTTATAAGAATACAAATATTCTGTCTAGATCCCTGTGTATATATCTTCAATGCTGCAGGACTCAAGGGTTGGCGTACTGACTACTATACTTTAATCATATTGTCACATTGCTACTGCTCTAAGGCAAAGGGCTATAAACAGATTCTTGTTTGCAGGTACCGCAGTATTTCCAAGCAGTTTTTCAGAAAAGCTGATGGTGTCATTGTGATGTATGATATAACAGCAAAAGACACATTCACAGCTGTCAAACAATGGTTGGTGAGCATTGAGGTAAGAGGACATAGCTTTCAATCTAAACTACTCTGGCCACATGCTCTAACTTCTTGAGGTGTTCCCTCCAGGTGGGGGTTATGGGCAGGTCAAAAAGGAGGAAGTAAGGTCCTACCACTTCTTGTGCTGTAGCAATTACTCTGTTATATATAGGACTTCAGTTCACAGAGTTGCCAAGCCAGCTCTTTGCAGAAGCCCTTCTTTCATTTTATAGGGAAAAAATAGTCATTCTAAAATTTCAAGGAGTAAATCTCTTCAGTGGCCACCATTGATTGGATGTATGTCCATCTTTCCTGGTACCTGGCTTAATCTGAGGAAAAGAATTCCCAGCATGCATTCCTCTGCTTCCCATATCAGGACACATTTTATTAACGGTCATTCAACTGAGGGCTCCTTGGTTGTCATTGGAGTTGAAAGATGCATCAGTGCAGTGATGTAATTCATAAGAGACAGTTTTGCAACTGCTACATCTTTAAGTTAGGAGATTTTAAATAGGTTGCTCATGTAAATCAATGGTATCCATAGTAAGTGCTGTAAAACTGGTTTATTTTATAGGATTCAGCTTCCTGGAAAAAATTCTGTGGAATATCTTGTTTTTCTCCCCCTGCCCACACCCAGTCATAGTCCCTGCCCCAGAGAGCTTTTTGTGACTTAAAAATGCTATTGTCTATTCAAATCTTATGGCAATAAGCACAGCATACTAACATATGAAACACTGTTATCTGTACTGGCTACTAGGTGCCCTCTGTACTTTGGAGTTAGGCCCCAGGGCCAGATTAACTCTCCTGTGGGCCCGGGGCTATTAGATTTTGTGGAGCCCCTGTATACAAGTCTTTTTCTTGATTTCAAACAAAATGATCACAATTATGGCATCGAGGCTATTAACGCTATACTAAACTTGCCTTTTAATTAACATAAAACCACTCTGTGGTTACATTTCAGTCTTAAAACATGTAGAATATAGTTAAGTTAATTCAAAATAGCCTACTTCTTACCTTAGAACAGCTGTTATATTAGTTTCTTCCTGGGAGAGATTTTGGGTGCAGGAGGGGGCTCCAGGCTGGGGCAGAGTGTTGGGGTGCAGGAGAGGGTGAGGGGTGTGGGCTCTGGGAGGGAGTTTGGGGTGCAGGAGGGGATTCTGACCTGGGGCATGGGTGGAGCATAGGGTACAAGGTGCAGGCTCTGGCTGCGATGCGCTTACCACAGGCGGCTCCCGGCTAGTGGCGCAGCAGGGCTCAGGCAGGCTGCCTGCCTGCGATAGCCGCACGCCGCTCCCAGAAGTGGCTGGCTGCTGGCACGTCTCTGCATGCTCCTGGAGGGAGGGGGACAGTGTGCCTCCGTGCGCTGCCTGTGCCCACAAGCACCACCCCTGCAGCTGCCATTGCCTGGTTCCTGGCCAATGGGAGCTGCGGGGATGGTGCTGGGGGCGGGGGCAGAACGTGGAGCCTTCTCACTCCCCACGAGGGGCTGCAGAGATGTGCCAGCAGCCGGCCACTTCGGGGAGCGGCGTGGGGCCACAGCATGCAGGCAGCCTGCCTGATCCCTGCTGCACCGCTGGACTTTTAGCGGCCTAGAGATCGCAATCGACTGGCAAAGGCTCCAGGATCGACCAGTCAATCGTGCTCAATGGGTTGGTGACCATTGAATTGTATATAATTATGGATTTATTTTTGCAGGGCCCCCCTTAGCCTGAGGCTCTGGGCTGCAGCCCCTAAAGCCCTGCGTTAATCCGGCCTTGTTAGGCCCCAATTGTTCAAATACTTACCACTGTCAGTAGCCCTGACAACTGTGAGTAGCCCCATTGAAGTAAACCCAGTATTAAGTATTTGGAAGATCAGGCCCTTATTTAACATATTTTCTGAACAATTCAACATTTATAACAATTCAGCACATTAAAAAATAGCTTTAGAAGAGAATTTTAGTTTTGATAAGGAAATATGGTCTTCTTTTCAATTCTAATATTTTACATATTTGATTCATCTTGACTGACTAATTTTGGGGGATGTTAACTAGCGCTGAGTTCAAGACATACAGCCAAATCCATTGCCTTTAACTCAGGCAATGTGCATAGTTAATCCCTGGTGTACTTTTGGTAATATACTCATTCAGATAGTGTTTTACTTGGTAATGTATCTTACCACTTTTCAGAATTACATTTGATCAAATATATTATCTCCATTTACATTATGTACTTTGATTGGTATGATTGCATCCAAATGCAGTTGTGTTCATGCCTATCTAATTGGAAAAGTAGGGTCAGATACCTGTGGTTTTACGTAGCACAGAATTTCTTTTTTTTTTCTTTTCTTTTTTTTTAAATGTGTTTAAGTCTGAATGATTTCTGAGCTGTTCTGTTATTCAAGGGATGTGAAGGATGGTAATGCTTTTTTAGCACAGAATGTCTCCTTTATTCCTTTTGTCCAGTTCTGATGCCTGATATAGTTCTTCATAAAATAACATTTTACTTGCCTGATTCGTCTTCAGTATTTTCATTTTCATGTTGGCACCTGGTGTGTCTCGGCTTTGCTTCATCAGTAATCATTTTTTAAAATATTTTAATGATGTTGACATATTGTGTGCAGTATGATGTAGTGTTCTTTGCTCTGCAGGAGGCGACTGGAGAGAATATACCTGTGCTTTTGCTGGGTAATAAAACCGACAATGAAAAAGAACGAGAAGTCCCTTATGGACTAGGAGAACATCTAGCCAAGGTACAGTATGGAGAAGGGAATCCATAATAAAACTAAAAGATGAACGTGTTTAGTGGGTGTTAGATTATATCTAGAAACTCAGAAATATAAGTTATTATTTTTAAGAGGGCAATTGCTTTTAGAAGGGGAAAAAAAACCTTAATACTTATTAGTAGATCCTGGTGAACCATTTCTAGTGAGCAATTATTTGATTAATTTTGTCCTTTAATGAACTACCTGCAAAATGAAAAATGTCCTGCATTTTTTATTATTTGTAATTGTTTGTCAAATTATTTATCAGAACAACTTACAGCCTGTGGTTTTCCTGTGAATTGTAACTACTGATAATTATTACTGTGTGGTTAGTCACCTAAATCACATGGTGGAATTTCTGATCCATGACTGGATGATGAACTTTTAAACAGGAGAATAATGAATGATGAATAGTGAATGATGGGATATCTCCTCAGGGATTCTTTTTCCCTCCCACCATAGTGTAGACAATTTCTTAACAGATTGTCTTGTGGACACCGTCCTCCATTTACAATCCCATAACATCCCTGTGACACTTAGACAGCAGTTACTTCCCTGGAAAGTCATGATAGAAAATTATGTATTTTTAGCTTCTTTTACTGTGATTTAGTAGCTGGAAACAACAAGAAGAAGCAGCACTCTGTGGAGTACCCACAAGTGCTCTTCAAACCACCCATGATCCATGTGCCATAGTTTGAGAACCAGTGGATTTAGGATGACCAGATGTCCCAATTTTATAGGGACAGTCCCGATATTCAGGGCTTTTTCTTATGGAGGCACCTATTGCCCCCATCCCCCGTCCCGATTTTTCACACTTCCTATCTGGTCACCCTAAATGGACTAGCAAATAACAAGAGCACTTGCTTACACACAGATATCATTATTCAAATATTCTTGAATTCCATTTTTGCATGTGTAGTGAACATGAATTCATATGAATAACAACACCTCCAAAAAATTATCTACATGGAAATCAGTTGTCCAAATCTTCATGAGAAAATGAACTAAAAGGGGCAGAAATATGACTGAATCAAATCAGATATCTGATTCCACGAATATGTCTGTAAATACATTTTCCCATTATTCATTACTTATTTGTAATGGATTTACTAGTTTGTCCAAAATGCAATGAAGTCAATGGAATTATTCTGTATCTGCACCAATATAACAGAGCAATATTTGGCCCTGTGAATATAATTTAAAGAGTTAGGGCTATATACTACTTTTGACCTATACACAGACTGATAATAATACATTGCCATATATAGGTCTTGTGTTGTTATATGGCTTTTATTTTGTGTTTATAAGATGAAGAAGGGTGCTTTCTTATTTAGAGCCTGATCTTACTCCCATTGTAGTGAGTTACAAAATTCCCATTGACTTCAATTCCCATATTATCAGCCCCTTACTCAGTACCTAAAAGTTTCTGTATTTAGCAAATCTGTTTGATTTTTGTGTAAGAATCCAAAATGCAGGCATAATTTCAGGCCCTGCAGGTTACTTTCTAGGAAAAACTCCAAGGTATTATTACTGTAGCCTTATGCAAAAAGCAAGTGACATATGAAAGGTAAATGGAGAGAGTGGGTGGCTATTTGTCATTTAGCTCTTTTTAAAAATGGGCAACTAGTAAAGCGAAGATGAATCACGCTGAGATGCAGAACTTGCAGCCCACCAGGTCATTAGCTGTAACGTGGCATGTAAGGAAATAAAATGTTTTACAAGAGTAACGTAGAACAATGTCAAATGAAAAATGGTAACATTCAAATGAATGAATACTCACTAGAATACATTGCTTCATGAAGCAAAAGTAAGGAGTGATCAGTAACAATTTGCCATCCGAAAAGCTGCAGAGATTTAATTAAATTATAGCAATTTGCTTGTTGAGCTTATAATAATTTATTTTAATGGATATTAATTACTGTTAAATGGCAATGTAATTCCTAGGAAACCACATATGACATCTCCATTAACAAATCCACTTGAGTTGCTTACTTACATGAATTACTTGTACGGCACTCAGACTACATTGGGTCAGATCCTCATCTGGTGTAAATCTGCACGGCTTCATTAACATCAAAGGAGCTAAGCCTATTTATACCAACAGAGGATCTGGCTCATTGTCAGTAGGTTTTCAGGAACGTTGATGGATCACATTTAAAGTACTGTAGGTCACATAGTGCAGCTCTCATTGCTTCATGAAACTTTGGTAATTAGCAGCCTGGAGCCTTACTAGCTAGATAATGTGGTGTAGAAATCAGCCAGAAGTCTTCCTGGGGATTCCTGCTGTAGGGCAGCCTTCCTGCAACCCCTCTAGCATGCCTAAGGATGCCTAACATTGCAATGTTGGCACACCAAAGAAAGTCCTATCAAATCCTCATCACATGAAAGGATTGTAGGATGCAGTGCAATACCTCAGGGAATGGATAAAGTGAGCTAGGCACTTCCAACGAGGATAGGGAAGGCCCTGGTGGGAATGATTGGGGAGGAGGGGCAGCTAGACCTTGAGATAGCTGCTCCATAATCAGCAACATGAAAGAACAAGCACCTCAACATTAATCAACGCTGTCTGGTATGCAGCCTTGACATTGCAGAATGGGAGCGATCGCCTCAAAGCAAAAGTACTCATGTTTAACATAAATCTGATAGTGTCCAAAATGCTCTCTCTAAGAAGGCAGTAGAGTTACTGTCACAGATCAGGGCAACTGCTCCTGTATTCCTCCTCCAGGGGCTCCCACGCTCAGGCTTCCAGTCATCCCCTCTCTTGGCCAGAGATAAGTCTCACTCACTCGTGGATGGGGTTTTTCCAGACTGCATAGTTCCCTGCCTACATTGTGATATGCCCAGCAAGCCAGACTGCCTAAAAAGGCCACTGTCTGCACTTTGCTTTCTCTTCAGAGGCTATGAAGAGTTGTAACTGTCGCCAGTTACAAGTCACCACACAGCTCCTTCTAGGCAAGCACTTCTATTCGTAAAGTGAAAACATTAAGAACATAAGAACAGTCATACTGTGTCAGACCAGTGATGCTTCTAGCCCAGTATCCCGTCTCTGACAGAAGCAGAGTTAGAGGTTTTGGGTCACCCCAAGCATGGGGATACATCCAGTGGTGAGCTGGAGCCGGTTCGCACCGGTTCACTAGAACCGGTTGTTAAATTTAGAAGCCCTCTTAGAACCGGTTGTTCCGCGAGGGACAACTGGTTCTAAAAGGGCTTCTAAATTTAACCAGCCAAAAGTGGTGCCTTAGGCACCAACTCCACGGGTGCTCCAGGGCTGGAGCACCCAAGGGGAATATTTGGTGGGTGCAGAGCACCCACCGGCAGCTCCCCGCCCCGCGCCTGGCCCCAGCTCACCTCCGCTCCACCTCCTCCCCTGAACGCGCCACCCCACTCTGCTTCTCTGCCCCCCCCACCCCCCCAGGCTTCCCGTGAATCAGCTGTTCATGCGGGAAGCCGGGGCGGGCTGAGAAGCAAGTGGCAGCTTCCCGCTCAGGCCCAGGGAGGCAGAGCGGAGGTGAGCTTGGGCGGGGGGGGGGGGCATGAGGAGGGACACCCATGCCACAGCAGGTAACCGGGGGGGGGGGGAACGTGCAGGGGAACCGCTTCCCGCCCCAGCTCACCTCCACCTCCCTGGGCCTGAGCGGGAAGCCACGGCCTGCTTCTCAGCCCTCCCCGGCTTCCCGCCAAACAGCTGATTCACGGGAAGCGGGGGAGAGGGCGCGGAGAAGCAGAGCAGTGCGGCACGTTCAGGGGAGGAGGCGGAGTGGAGGTGAGGTGAGCTGGGGCTGTGCACGGGGCGGAGAGCTGCTGGTGGGTGCTCTGCACCCACCAATTTTCCCCTGGGTTGCTCCAGCCCCGGATCACCCAGGGAGTCAGTGCCTAAGGCGCCATTTCTGATGTGATCAGTGAGGGAGCGGCCGCTCCCTCTGCTCCCCCCCTAGCTACACTCCCCCACCCCTAGGAGCCAGAGAGACCTGCTGGATGCTTCCTGGGAGCTGCCCTAGGTAAGCACCCCTGGGACTCCCCACCTCGCTCCCCGGCAGGTGCCTCTGGCTCTTAGGGGTGGGGTGGGCACCCACTACGGTGGCCCACGAGACCCTCCTGCCTGGTTCTGGGGGCAGTCAGGGGACAGGGGAGGGGGGTAGATGGGGCAGGGTTCCTGGGGGGCAGGCGTCAGGGAACGCGGGGGGGTTGGATGGGGCAGGACTCCCAGGGGGCAGGGGTGGGCAACGACCCCCTCATGGGGTGAGGAGGGAACCCATTGTTAAGATTTTGGCAGCTCATCACTGGATACATCCCTGACCATCTTGGCTAATAGCCATGGATAGACCTAACCTCCATTAACTTTTCTAATCCTTTTTTGAACCCAGTTATACTTTTGGCCATCACAACATCCTGTGGCAATGAGTGCCAGAGGTTGACTGTCTGTTGTGTGGAAAAAGTAATTCCTTTTGTTTGCATTAAAGTTGCTGCCTATTAATTTCATGAGGTGGCCCTGGGTTTTAGTATTGTGGGAAAGGGTAAATAACACTTCTCTATTAACTGTTTTCCACACCATTCATGATTTTATTGACCTCTATTATATCCACCCTTGATCATTCCTTTTTAAGATGAATAGCCCTAATGTTTTTCGTCTCTTCTCATATGGAAGCAATAACATTAATCATGTCTTTTGCCCTTCTCTGAACCTTTTCTAGTCAGGCTTCCAGCTCCCAGCCATCACCTATCTTGATGACAAAAAACATATTAAAAATAATAGAAGAACCTACCTGAACATTAATAAGCTTACCAGAGATCACCCAACTCCAACAAGGCTCTGGCAGAAGTCAGTCCTAAAAACCCCAGTGAACGTTTTTTCTGTGGTTACAAGTTCATAACAGCCTTGGCTCAAAACAAGCTCACGCATGAATCAGTTAGTCTTTCCTTTATACAGCTTAGGCCTTTGATCTTCAGCCTCTGGGAACAGGTAATCAGCAGGCAAAGATCTTTTCCTCAGGATGTTGCTTCAAAAGGCAGGATTGTTTTTGTTCTTGTTTTTTGTTTTGGTTTTTTGTTGTTGGTTTTGTTTTTTTTTTTTTTGCATAACCGGAGGCAAAGGGGGTGGGGATTTGCATTAACCTTCCCCTAGATATTTCCCAGGAAATCCATTTCACACTTATTGTCTCATAAATCCATTCTTGTCTGACACATTGTTCAATATAGTCCTTTGACCATCCCAGCCCACAAGAATACATAAACCTTTCCTTTAATACAATGGACCTCAAAGATATGTGAACTCAATTCAATAGGGTCTCCTGAGCACATTGCAGGAAATTGCCATATCCGTCACTGCTACTATCAGCAAAATAGAGAAAACACAAGTCCATTTGCCTTTTCTAGTAGATTTACAAAGAAATCTCCATTCAGTGAGTTTCACTGTAGCATGATCTCCTAATCAGTAAACAGTTCAGACAAACAAAGCTTTGCTTGCCTTCATTAGTTCAGGAGGCTATTCTACAACTAGACTTACAGGACAGTAACCACCAAGATCACTCCTTTTCTGTCCTTGTTTGTTGATTGTTTTTTCCCCATTCTTTAGGTGCCTCCTTCTTTGTCCATGATTTTTCAAAAATAATTGTCAGTGGCATGATGCATTCATTAGCCAATTCCCTTGATAGTGTAGGATGCGTCTCAGATGTGTAATTAGACATAACTTATCTTCTGCTATGGAGGGTTTCCACTGTTCATTCTGTCAGTGAATTTTCCCTTCAAAGTTCAAAGGCATGGCTCCTTCTGCTGCAAGACTGACTGCATCATCAAGAGAAGGATCTGTTTGTCAAAGTGATGAAGATGAATGATTAGCATCAGTTAGGTGTAACTCAGAAGCAGGAAGCCTGCTAAACAACCAGTGCGGCCCTTGGACGATTGAGATAAAACAGGAGCACTTAAAGACGATAAAGTAATTGCGGAGAAACTAAATGAATTCTTTGCTTCAGTCTTCACGGCTGCGGATGTTAGGGAGATTCCCAAACCTGACCTGTCCTTTGTAGGTGACAAATCTGAGGAACTGTCACAGATTAAAGTGTCATTAGAGGAGGTTTTGGAATTAATTGATAAACTTAACAGTAACAATTCACGGGGACAGATGGCATTCACCCAAGAATTCTGAAAGAACTCAAATGTGAAATTGTGGAACTATGTAACCTGTCCTTTAAATCAGCCTCTGTACCCAATGACTGGAAGATAGCTAATGTAACGCCAATATTTAAAAAGGGCTCCAGAGGTAATTACAGACCGGTAAGTCTAACGTCAGTACCAGGCAATTAGTTGAAACAATAGTAAAGAATAAAATTATCAGACACATACAAGAACATAAATTGTTGGGCAAAAGTCAACATGGTTTCTGTAACGGGAGATCACGTCTTACTAATCTATTAGAGTTCTTTGAGGGGGTCAACAAACATGTGGACAAGGGGGATCCAGTAGACATAGTGTACTCAGATTTCCAGAAAGCCTTTGACAAGGTCCCTCACCAAAGGCTCTTATGTAAATTAAGTTGTCATGGGATAAGAAGGAAGATCCTTTCACGGATTGAGAACTGGTTAAAAGACAGGGAATAAAAGGTAGGAATAAATGGTAAATTTTCAGAATGGAGAGGGGTAACTAGTAGTGTTCCCCAAGGGCCAGTCCTAGGAACAATCCTATTCAACTTATTCATAAAGGATCTGGAGAAAGGGGTAAACAGTAAGGTGGCAAAGTTTGCAGACGATACTAAACTGCTCAAGATAGTTAAGATCAAAGCAGACTGTGAAGAACTTCAAAAAGATCTCACAAAACTAAATGATTGGGCAACAAAATGGCAAATGAAATGTAATGTGGATAAATGTAAAGTAATGCACATTGGAAAAAATAACCCCAACTAGACATACAATATGATGGGGGCTAATTTAGCTACAACTAATCAGGAAAGAGATCTTGGAGTCATCATGGATAGTTCTCTGAAGATGTTCACGCAGTGTACAGTGGCAGTCAAAAAAGCAAACAGGATGTTAGGAATCATTTAAAAAAGGATAGAGAATAAGATGGAGAATATCTTATTGCCCTTATATAAATTCATGGTATGCCCACTTCCTGAATACTGCATACAGATGTAGTCTCCTCATCTCAAAAAAGATATACTGGCATTAGAAAAGTTTCAGAGAAGGGCAACTAAAATGACTAGGGGTTTGGAACAGGTCCCATATGAGGACTGATTAAAGAGGCTAGGACTTTTCAGCTTGGAAAAGAGGAGATTAAGGGGGGATATGATAGAGGTATATAAAATCATGAGTGGTGTGGAGAAAATGAATAAGGAAAAGTTATTTGCTTGTTCCCATAATATAAGAACTAGGGGCAACCAAATGAAGTTAATGGGCAGCAGGTTTAAAACAGATAAAAGGAAGTTCTTCTTCACACAGCACACAGTCAACCTGTGGAACCCCTTGCCTGAGGAGGTTGTGAAGGCTAGGACTATAACAGGGTTTAAAAGAGAACTAGATAAATTCATGGAGGTTAAATCCAATAATGGCTATTAGCCAGGATGGGTAAGGAATGGTGTCCCTAGCCTCTGTTTGTCAGAGGGTGGAGATGGATGGCAGGAGAGAGATCGCTTATGTTATATGTTATGTCATTATCTCACATTCAGGATTTACTCTGCCACATGGCATTTGCTGAGAAATCAGTTCTGATTCATGCCAGTATCCCATGGGTGATTTCTCCTCAGACAAGATGCTGATGTGCCATAGGAGAGCAAGGGAGGGCCAGTGCCACTCACAGTCAGGCTCATGTGCATCATCCACATGCTGGCTAGATTTCCTTTTACAGGTCTAACTGCATTCTTATATAGAAGAACGAAGGGTGTTGCCCTGAGCTTATATTTGATGTCAAATTTGTATTTGTGTGACTATTAAGCTGGAAATTTCACCAATAAGAGACATACTTTTCAGCTATCAATAAAATACAAATTTAAACCAATATTACTAATCAATCTTCCTTTCTTATCAGGCCTCGCTAGGTGCAGTATAATAAATTAAAATCATGATATTCATCAAAATGTAGAAAATTAAACACTGAAAAAACACACCGCTAAGGGCTCAAAGAAAACCACTGTGTAAACTGCAAAGGACTCCATGGACTGACAAGAAATGGATGTTGCTTGTGTTGTTGTTCTGGTGACATCTTTATTTATTGTCTAAGGTCTATCCCAGAACATAGGTTCCCAATTTTTCCCATAATCGGAGAGACTCAAATGACCAATTTGTATTCCTTTTTTCCTTGTATATCCCAATATTTCCATGGTGCCTTGTAAAGCTAGACTGGCACATTATGCAAAATTGACTGAAATGGTCTTTCTGTCTGATCTAGGATTACAATTTAATTTTCTACGAATGCAGTGCCTGTTCCGGTCATAATACCCGTGAGTCAGTGCTTCGCCTAGCTAGGTAAGGAAAACATCTTTTGCTTTTTTAAAACATGGACTATTGTATGGGAAAAATCAAACTAGGTGAAATGAAGTCTGCAAAGGACACAAGAAGAAGAAAATTCAGTGCAAGAAGATTTGTAAGTGAACGTAATGGATCCCTATCACAGATGACTGAATGGATTCTATTTGCTAAACTAATTGTCTCTGATAGGAACCAACCTTCTGCTGTCTGAATGCTATCTTGTGCCTTTTCAGTGATAGTCAACAGTGCTGATCCTGCAAGAAGCTCCAAGTGAACAGACCTCTGGAGCTACACTGAAGTCAGTGGGGCTCTGCATAAGGAATAGGGTCCGTCTATGCAGAGTCAGTTGCAAAATAAGGGCTTCCGAGAGGAGGAATGTGTGTGGCAGCACAACACACAGTGACGGCTCCCAAAGGCAGACAGTGGGAATGCTGAGGAAATGCACACAGCCATAGACATCGCTATGCTCTTTAACCGGGTGCAGGGTATGCTTCCCCCCCACCTCCCCCATGCCAGTTCAGTTCTACCACCTGATTGAAAGACTGAGGAGGATATTTTCAAAAGTACCTCAGGGATTCAGGAGCACAAATCCCACTGAAATTAAAGGGAACTTGTGCTCCTAAATCCTATGGGCATTTTTGTAAAGCTTCCCCAATACACTTTGAACAGGAGGGAAACTAATAATGAATGGCAGATATTGGAGACTGTACTTCCTGGCAGGAACCTTCAGGCAAATCATCATTCCTGCTGAAGTTTGTGAAACTTTGGGGATTTGTTGAACTTTTTGACCAGTGGCTGCAAACAATGAATAATACAAACCCTCCAAATAACAGCAATGGACTCGCTGCTTTGATTCACAAAAATATTCACAAGTTGCAAACGATCAGCGCTAACTGCAGCTTTCCAAGTAAACGAACAAAATAGATTTTGCAATATAGCAGCCTTGATTTTTGTTTTATGCGGTGTGCTCACTTCCTCATTAACTCACAAAACTCTGTTGCTTTCAATTCACCTCCCAGTCATCAGTGCAAATTAGCCATGTCCAACTGATGCTGTGGGGTTTTTTTCTTGTAGCTGTTATTGCCTTTTCCTGAGCATACTTTCTTTTTGCATCTTTCCTAGGATTTTAAAGGAACAGGAAGATAAAGTGAAAGAAAAAACTGTTCAGCTCCTGCAAGACACAAAGAAAAAGTCTTGTTGTACCAGACTGTAGAAGACTAGGGTACATTTAGACAACAATCACACATCTTCTGTCACACTACAGTGCATCATCACATCTGCCTTACCTTCAAACTATGTCTTATCCTACTTTGTGAATGTAGCAACAGAAAACCTTTAAGAACCTACTGCACACTTACTTCTCACTCTTTGCAAAGATGAAGGCCTTAGGATTACTTAGATTGTAAAGGCTTCAAGGCAGGGGCCATCTTTTTGTTATGTGTTTCTATATCACTTAGTACCATGGGGCCCTGATCCATGACTACCGTGGGGCCACGATCCTAGACGCTACTGCAATACCAATAAGAATAAGGAATCTACTTAGAATAGGAAGCTAATTCTCAGAGGGCCTAATCATAGACGCTCTTACTTGAATAGCCCTTACCTTTTGAGTAGTCCAGTTGGCTTCAGTGGGATCGCTCATATAAGGTTAGCGTTTGCAGGACTGGAACCCTAATCTTGTAGCCTCAAATCTTGGTTCCATGTTGATCTTCTCTAGTTGTATCTGGTTTGGGTTTTTTTTAAATTATTATTATTTAAATTTTAAGCACAAACAACTAAATGTAAAACTCTGTGTTAAGGTTTTGAGTGTCAATATACAAGAGTGAAGGAAAGAAATACTCAGGATTCTCAGCGTAACATTAACTCATCCACACTACACATCTCTAGTATGTTTATTACTCGTGACGCTGTTTGCACATGGAGCCTCATTGTGGGCCCATAACTCATGCTGGGGTGCCTTTACATGACTCAGTGATTCCTGTGGGACTATTCATACAAATAGGTTTTCACCAGTGCCAGTGTGGGTTTTACAAATGGCCTATACAGCAAGCCAGACTCTTAGATGTCACTGGCAGATGGCTGTTGTATCAGACTTATGGCTGACACAACTCCTCCCTCTCACAAGGCTCCATCACAGAAGGTTTAGCATAAGATAGTCCAGGGCCGAAATTTTTGAAGCTGTCTGCCTAAAGTTAAACCAATGTGTTTGGAGAAATTTTCAAAAAGCATCCAAGGGACTTAGGAGCACAGACCTCACTGAAATTCAGGGGGATTTATGCTCCTAAATTCCTTAGGTGCTTTTACAAAAATCCTCACTATGCACCTAAATAAATGCCCTGATTTTCAGCAGTGCTGAGCAGCCAGCAGCTCCCTTTGACTTTAATCAGAGCTGCTGGGGTCACAACACTTGAAAAATCGCACCCTTTCTGTAGGTGCAGGCCCGCCGACAGCAATTCCGGGGCTCAGGGCAGAACAGTCAATGGGCCCCCCCGCACGCACAAGCCTGACATTTGGGAGGTGCTGCGCCTGCCCTGGCTGGTGCTCAGCGAGCTGCCAGCTGCACTGCTGGGCGCGCTCTTCCGGCATGGCCAGGGCTTCCACATGCCCACCCGGTAGGGCTGCCAACTGTCTAATCACGCAAACCCAAAGACCCTTGCCCTGCCCCTTCTCGGAGATCACGCCCCATCCCGCCCCTTCTCTGAGGCCCCGCTCCCTGATCACTCCGTTCCCCCTCTCTCTCTGTCGCACACTCTCCCCCACCCTCACTCACTTTCACCAGGCTGGGGCAGGGGGTTGTTGTGCGGGAGGGAGTGTGGGATGCAGGCTCTGGGAGGGAGTTTGGATGTGGGAGGGAGTGAGGGGTTGGGCTCTGGGAGGGAGTGTGGGTGTGGGGTGTGGGCTCTGGGCTCGGGCAAGGGGTTCAGGTGTGGGAGGTGGTGCAGGGTGCAGTCTCTGGGAGGTAGTTTGGGTGCAGGGTGCAGGCTCTAGGTTGGGGCAGGAGCTTTGGGTGCAGGAGTGGGTGCGGGGTGCAGGCTCTGGAAGGGAGTTTAGGTGTGAGCTCTGGGCTGGGACAAGAGGCTGGGGTGCAGGAGTGGGGCAGGGATCAGCGCTTACCTCAGGCGGCTCCCGAAAGCAACCAGCACGCCCCTCTGGCAACAGCTCCTTGGCGGGGGGCCCAGAGGGTCTCCACGCGCCGCTTCCCACAGGCACCATCCCCGCAGCTCCCATTGGCTGCAGTTCCCAGCCAGTGGGAGCTGCAGAGTCGGCGCTCAGGGCGGGAGCAGCAGCGTGCAGAGACCCGCTCCCCAGGGGCCGCAGGGACATGCCGGCTGCTTCCAGGAGTGGCGCAGAATGAGGGCGGGTGGGAAGCCTGCCTTAGCCCTGCTGCGCTGCCAGCAGCGGTGGCAGCCGCTGGGGGCCCCCCAGGCTCTTTAAAATTGCCTGGGCCCCTGGGTAATTACCTCTTTTGGGGCCCCACCCCTCCATCAGCGGGCCTGTGTACGTGCCTAACTTTAGGGACCCATCTTAAAATCTTGGCCTAGAACAACACACTGAATTCATTTTTCCCTTTGGACACCCTGGCGGAATATGAATGAAATGAGCAACTTCCAGCAAGAATCTGAATCATTCCTGATGGTATTCTTCTGCGTTGCACACAGAGTGGTACTTCTATGCTTTCAGGAATTGATGTAAATGTGGATAAGCTTGCACAGAAGAAACAGAACCTGTCTCGGTTTATTTTATCCATAGAACAGAACAAAACTGAAGATTGTTTGCTATAAAAAAGGAAGATGATTTAAACATTATATTTTCAATCCATTTTCTAACTTTCAGACTTTTTTCTTAAAAAAAAACTTGAATAATAAATAGATTTGAAACCAATTTAATTAAAAATAAGAGACTGTGCTTTTATAAAAGACCAAAAGGCTAAACACTAGTTGTATATGTAGCTATTTTATTTTATTTTTTGAATAAAACCTTTAAAGTAATTCAATATGCTGTTGGAACGCCTGTCTCTCAAAAATATTCATCTAGACGCCAGTCACTGCAGAACAGGAGTTTGCAAACTTTTCCTTAGAGCAACCCCTCTCTCCATACGGCAAACCCACTTTGATACTCTCCCAAATAGCTTAGGCCTAGCCAGAACGTCTCCTTCCATCAAGATGGGATCTAATTCCTATTTAGCACTGTGGAATGGGAAATATGGTCCACGCAAGCCTTTCCCACTCTGGTGGGTCATGACACCCAGGTTGCGAATCCCCACTGCGGTGTTTAACAACTGAAATACAATGAAGAAGAGCAGCACAAGATTCCAAATGAGGGCAGGCTATTTCCTTGGCTTCCCAGGGTTATGTCTTTATACATAGAACCATTTTCTGGAGGTCAGCTATTGTGGGGAAGGGACACATTACCGTTGCACTGGGTTCTGAAAGTTGTTCCCACTGGGGATTTGCCCTAATGACAGCCATCCGTGCCCAGCCCTGGAAAGGAAAGCTGTTCCTTACTCCAGCTTGAAACTGGGGTAAGCGTCAGCAGGTCAAGGAGAGGCTTTGCCCTTCAGCTACACTGGGGATAAATCTCCAGTGCAGCAGCACCTCAGACTCATGCCCATCCTGTTCTCCTCTGGTTCAGAGTTCCATAGCCTAGCACTCTGCTGTCGGAAATCAGCCAGCTGCAGAGCCAGTCTCTGGGCAACCAAACAAGCGCAGCTGGCCTGTAGTAGCCTGCCTGATTGGGGAGAAGTGTCAGCAGGCCAGTTCTTGAGCCCAGTTTTGTGGCTGCTCAAAGAATTTGCCCATGGCTGTGATGGCTCCTGTGCCCGCTTGTTCCCAGTCCAGCGCCTGTCTTGCCCCACTAGAGGTAACCTGACTCAGACCCTTGGCTCTGATTTCTGACCTTGCCTCTGGCATCTGTGACCCTAGACACCTATTCCTGGCAGCTGACTCTTGTTCCAACCTCTGGGCATGGCACCCACATCCCGCTTTCTGTAACCAGACCTTAATGTCTTTTATCCAGTTTCTGTTAGACTCGGAAGGGTGGTTTTAGGTCCTGACTCCGATCTCACCAACGCTGGCTTTTCCCTTGTGTAGCTCCAGAATCCGGCCCCCTAATTTCTGGTTCCATGAAGAGCAGACTTGTCTCAGAGGCTCCACAGATGGGGGTGGTCTCTGAGGTCGCCTGGTGCTATTCCTCTAATGCTTTAAAGGCTAAGACAATATTCTGGTACTGGGGCAGGAAGCAGTAGGGGGAGCAGAGCACAGGTGTAGTGGGGCCTCTGCATCTACTTCTATTCAGGGTGCCAACTTGTTGTGGGGTAATAACTATCATGTGATGAGAATGAATTGCTGATTCAGAGTCCTTGACTCCAGACCTCTGCAACACTTCAGAACACTTCTGTTACTGGATTTTGTTAAGTACTATTTATTTTCTTTCTTCCATCAGACATTTACTACTAGTCATTGTGCCAGATTCATCCCTGGTGTAACTATTGATTTTAATGGAGATCCTCCAGGAATGAATATCAGTTTGTGTTCCCTGGGTCTGAATGATGCTGAAACCTCGTGATTGAGACACTCCACTGAGGAAGTATTTGTTACATTGAGTGAGTCTGATTCTGATCTCACTTCCACTGGTGTAACTCCATTGCATCAGTGGAGCTATTCCTGATTTACACAAATGCTCAGTAAGAGAGATCCAGCTCAACTTGTATCACTTCCCATTGTGGTTAACTGACAAGAGACAGTGTGATTGACAGTGTAAATGAGAAGTGGAGTGCGTCATTTCAATCTGTGTGAAAGCACTTGGTATTGATTGATCCTCTTCATTTACAATATACGTTATCAAGAGCACTTTAACTGCAGTGACAATAATTATGGAAGTGATGTTTTTATATGCCCAATCCTAGGTCAGAAGAATATTACTCCATCAGAAAGCATTAATGAAGAGTTCCACTTCATCGTCAGCACAAGTGGGAACCTGCTTTATAAAGTAGATATATGCAAATACAGCTGATTAGCAGCACCTTCCTAAACTCATCTTAGACAAAATGGAAAGATGCCCTTTTGATCTTTAAAATGACAAAACTTACAGGCATGAGTACTTGCAGTTTTGAAAACTTTAAAAGCTAGTACTTCAGCCTAGTTAAAGCTAAAACATAATAAACTCTGTTAATTTGAAAGGGGTAAAAAAACTGACTCCCCAGCTGGTCATGTTAGGATTGAATGGATTTCAATCGTTTTTTCATTCCAAGAGGTAATTTCTCCAGGTTAAATTTAAGGGGCATCGTGACCAGGCAGTAGTCCCACCCAGTGGTTAGATTCTGCAGCAGCAACCTCACTCAGGGGCTGGGAGCAGGGGAACTTGGGCCATCTCACTCTCCCGGGTCTGACCCAGAGGCGGGGGTGCCAGAATACAGGGGCAGGGGCTATGGGGACATGACCCCATCACTTTTTACTGGCCGTAAGGGCGAGTGAAGGGGGAAGGGCGGAGAGCAGTGAGCGGGAAGAGGAAGGGGGAAGTGGCAGCACAAGGGTGGGGGCTTAGGGGAAAGGGTCATATTACTGTAATAAGCTTTGTACAAAATATGCCTTGTAAGGTATCCTTTGAAACTTGCTGGTCAATAATAGCATGGTGAAATGTATATAGCAATATTATATATAAAGTTATGAACATAAATGCACTTCAGGCATGATTTCAGCTTACCAGACAAGTCTGGGGAGTAGATAAACCTGTTTCACAAAGACAAAGGACAAGCTGATGCCCCAGCCAGGTGTCATGAAAGCTGATGGGCCATCACCCAGGCCCACCGACAGCAATCCTGGGCCCCAGGGAGAACAGTCAATGAGCCCTCTAGAAAGGGATGGCTGAGGTTTGTTATGTGCAGGGCAAGCTGAAGCCAGGCCCTACACTGCTGCTGGCCCAGCCCCTGCGGACGAGTTTCGCCTAACATTTGGGAGGTGCTGCGCCTGCACTGGCTGGTGCCCAGCGAATTGCCAGGTGAACTGCTGGGTGTGCTCTTCCGGCATGGCCAGGGCTTCCACATGCCCGCCCGGATGCCTTCATCACCGCTGGTACCACCCTGCATGCGCCGAGGAGCCCTGCGGCCCGTCCGGGTGATTTAAAAGGGCCTGAGGCTCCCAGCCGCCGCTGCTGCTACCGTGGCAGCGGTGGTGGCCAGGGCCCCCCAGACCCTTTTAAATCATCCAGGGCCCTGGGCAATTGCCCCCTTTGCCCCCCACTGTCAGCGGGCCTGCCATCACCTAACAAGTGGCCATTCTTTGGCAAGGAAGCAGGACCAGGAACAAACAGATCTGCATCTTAGCAAACAACATAGTAAACCTCTCCCCCACCAGACTACATGTCTCAGCTGGAGAGAACTTCATCTAAGAGTCCCACTCAGGAAAATGCAACTGAAAGAGTGACTGAACTATAAAAGTGAGGGGCAAAACCACATCATGTTCTCTTGCTGTCTCTTTTCACCTATGAAGACAAAAGAAACGGCCGTTGGACTTTGGAAGCAGATCCTGACGTGAAACTTGATCAGCAATGCTACTGAAAACCTGTGGAGCTTTCACTTTGAGCCAAGTCTAGTTTGTTACATTTTGTTTGTTTAGGAAACATTTTATCTTTATTGTTCTTGTAACCATTTCTGACTTTAATGCCTCATTACTTGTACTCACTTAAGTTTATTTAACAAAAGCAGATAGGATTTTGTTTTATTCTTTATAAGGTGACCAGAACGCAAGAGTGAAATATCAGGACACCTTGGGCGAGCTGGTGGGGTGGGGAGGGGAAGAGAGAGACAGACACAGGTGCACAGCCCCGACCAGAACCAGAGGCACACTGGTCCGCCTGGCCCTGTGCTACCAGCGTGCCCCTTCCTGCCCAGCGCCCCCTGGATCCACTATGCCCAGAGCCCTCCTACAACCCTTCCGCCACAAACGCACAGTGCTGTGCACACACACACCCCACCCAGCGCCCCTCTGCCCACAGCCCCACCACAGCTGCCCAGCACCCCACACAGAACCCCCCACTCGCTAGTTTCCCAATACACACAGATTTCCCCTCCCATTCTCCCTGCCAGTGCCCTTCCCCACAGCCCCACCACCACAACTACACAATGCCCCACACAGACCCCCACTGCCCAGTGCCCTGACACACACTGATCTCCCCCACTTCCCAGCACTCCCCAACAGGCCCCCACTGTCTAGCACCCCAAAACACAAACCTCCCCCACTGCCCAGCGCCCTCCACGCTCTCACAGCCCAGCACCCCCCACAGACCTTCCAGACACTCACCATCACACCCTGCCCCCTTCCCTGGCCGCACTCACCAGCCCTACTGGGAGGTCTCTGGCTCCTAGGGTGAGAGTGGCGAGGGGAGTCTCCAGACTCTCCACATGCTGCACCTGCCACCAGCGCAAGCTCCGTGGCTCCCATTGAACGGGAAAAGCACCAAAGGGAACTGCTGGAGCCGCGGAGTGGGGCTTGCAGGCGCTGGCAACATGCAGAGCCCCCCCACACACCCTAAGAGCCAGAGGGATCTGCCAGGGAGCTAGGTGGGGAGTCCCAGCAGGGCTCACCTGGGGTGGCTCCCGTCCTGGGAAGCATCCGGCAGGCAGGTCCCTCTGGCTCCTAGGGTCGTGGTCGGGTGGGGGGGGCAGAGGGCTCTCTGCCCACTCCCAGTGCCTGCAAGCCCCACCCCTGCAGCACAAGGTGCTCCTGCCGGAGATGCCCCAGGAAGGAGCGAGTGGCAGCACCGCAGCTGCGGTCCGGATGGTCTCGATATTGGGACAAAGGGCATTCTGACCAATGTAAGGTCGGGACACGGGACAAGTCCCCTACAATTGGGACTGTCCCGATAAAATAGGGACATCTGGTCACCCTAATTCTTTAATCAAAACTAATCCAATGTTGCAAACTGTGTGGGTTACTCCAGTTAAGGTGGCAAGTTGTTGTATATTGTTCCCTGACAGGGACAATGGACCTTTGTTATCTGAACTGTCCAGGAGAGGGCTGGACAGTGTAGTATAGAACAACACATTTTTAGGGAAGATCTGAGATTGGGAGCGTGTTGGAGTCTCCCTGCAACTGATAACTGAGGCTGGTGGAAACCAGAGAGTGACTGAAGTGTGTCTGGCAGGCTGCAGCTACACACAGATGCTCAAGGTGTAACCTGGATGCTGGAAGGCTGTTTGTGAGCAACCATAGTGGGAGCTACAGCAACAAAACATAGTGAGGCACCCCAAAATTGCAGCCCAGGGGTGGTCTGGATTGCATCCCAAAATGTCATCACAGCATCTTTTGCTTTCTTCTTCAGGCAGTGGTCTCTCATCAATCCTTCCTTGAACTTGCTCTCTGTTGCTAGTAGTCCATTTATTATAAATACTCTGGGGAACTCCTTTACCAGACACAATTTGGGGAAAAGAGAGGCCCTAATCAGAAATGATCAATATGAAATACTATCTCTACCAAGTTAAAGTAAATCTCATCATGTGTGATGGATGGTTAGTGCTTCCTTCACAATGTGACAATTCTCCAGAGCCTTACTCCATTGTCTTGTCTGGGGTTTTTGAAATTATTTTCTTAGAAAGATGTTTATCTTTTAGGGGAATGGATCTCTAATAACTAGCAGTCAAGTGTCTTAATAAACCCTACTTGATATACCCCCCATGTTATTTCCACAGTCAATATTTTTCTATCATATAATTAGCATCTTACATTGAATTTTCTCACAATTCTCTATTCATCTGGTTTAATAATAATAAAAAAAGACCAAAAATTCAGCCTCCTATTTAGACCTGTAGGGCTAGATTCAAAAGAGGAATGTAGGTGTTGCAATACCTAACTTCTAGGCACCCTGCTGCCTAGTGGAATTCACAGCCCTGAGTTAGGTGCCCAGACTCCCCATAGACTGTGTGGGGAGAATTTGGCTATGTTTACACTATGAGCTAGGGATGTGATTCCCAGCTCGAGGAGACATACTTGGGCTGGCGCTCCTTAGAACTAGTATGCATAAAAGCAGTAGTGTAGCTACTATGTAGTGCTGTGAATTCTGGGCACCTAGCCAGTGCCATTGCTTGCCACGGCCCGTGCTAACCCTGCTACGCTAAAAGAAAAGGAGGACTTGTGGCACCTTAGAGACTAACCAATTTATTTGAGCATGAGCTTTCGTGAGCTACAGCTCACTTCATTGGATGCATACCGTGGAAACTGCAGCAGACATTATATACACACACAGAGACCATGAAACAATACCCCCTCCCACCCCACTCTCCTGCTGGTAATAGCTTATCTAAAGTGATCATCGCTAGCTCAGATGAGAGCTAGTGCGAGCACGTCTACCCACGCTGGGAAGCACGCCCCCAGCTTCAAGAGCAGACGTAGCTTTAGGCACCTGAAAGAGGGATTCACAGAAGCTAGAAGCTGAGTGGGAAGACACCTAGCCTAGCCAATAGGAAATACTGAGGAGAGGAGTAGGGCCTAATCCCCTCCCTCAAAGGAACTTTGGTGCCTAACTCCAATTTTACTGAAGCAGGGACTGGACCTTGCGTCGCATCCCTCCTGGGTGAGCGTTCTATAGAGGCTATAGAGTCATCCTCATGCTCTCCGGCCCAATAAATATTTATATAAACAGGAGAGAGCCCTCCCTTTCCCCAGAATAGCCAATAGCCCAATGACACTCACCTGAGAGGGGGGAGATGCAGGTTCAAATCGCAGCTCCAAATCAGGTAGAGGAAGGATTTGAAGCTGGGTCTTGCATCGTGTTTCCTCGAAGCTGTGCGGTTGTGCGGCCGCCCAGGAGTGAATCAAGTGCCGTGCGCTTCGTTAGCAGAGCTGCGCATGGCGGTGTGTGCTCAGGTGCCCCTCCCTCCGCTGCTCTGCTGCTGCATCATTGCTCCTGCCCTCTGCCTTGGAGCCCCTGGCCAGCTGCTCCTGGGACCTTCCTGCTTGCTGTGCAGGGGCCAGGGGCTCTGATGTCCAGGTATCCCCTGCCCCTGTACCCCAACTCTGCAAAGTGGGGGAGGGGAGACAGGGCTAAGGAGCAGGAGAGCTGCTGGCAGCTGCTGTGGTTTGAGGTTTCCGGTGAGTGCCTTAAAGAGACAGTACACAGTCTCTCATAGACTTCCCCAGCAGCCAGCACACACACACAATCTGTGTGTGTGTGTGTGTGTCTCACTCTCTCTCACACACAGATTGTGTGTGTGCTGGCTGCTGGGGAAGTCTATGAGAGACTGCGTACTGTCTCTTTAAGGCACTCACCAGAAACCTCAAACCTTTCACGCTCACCTCCCAACACATACTTCTGTTGTTGTTGTTACTACTTGGTACTTCCTCCAACGCACATATATTCTCTGCAATTTTATTCTGTCACAGTGCTGTTTGCCTGGTCTATGCATTTCATAATTTTATTTCTCTTACGCTTAAATTTAATTCTTTGAGTAGTGAGTTCCAAAATGCCTAACCTGTCCTGGCTGGAGTAATTATCCCTATGGTAACGGCGGTGTGTGTTCAGGTGCCCCTCCTCTCACTGCTCTGCTGCTGAATTGCTCCTGCCCTCTGCCTTGGAGCCCTGTTCAGCTACTCCTGGGACCTTTTGGCTTGCTGTGCAGAGCAGGGAGAGCGGGGAGGGGGGCTTAGGGGACTTTACCAGTGGCAATGTCGGCACCTTCAAGGTTAGGTGAGCAGTGGTTTTGCGAATGTCAGTGGTGCCTAAATGTTGGACTTAAGAGCCTAAAGTGGCAGTTAGGTGCCTAAATCCCTCTTTTCAGAGTAGCAGCCATGTTAGTCTGTAGCAGCAAAAAGAAAAGGAGGACTTGTGGCACCTTAGAGACTAACAAATTTATTTGAGCATAAGCTTTCATGAGCTACAGCTCACTTCATCGGATGCATGCAGTGGAAAATAGAGTGGGGAGATTTTATATGCACAGAGAACATGAAAAAATGGGTGCTACCATACACACTGTAACCAGAGTGATCAGGTATTACCAGCAGGAGAGCGGCGGGGGAGGGGAAGGGGCGGTGGAATCAAGGTGGGCCATTTCCAACAGTTGACAAAAATGTGTGAGGAACTGGGGAGGGGTGGGAGGATAAACATGGGGAAATAGTTTTACTTTGTGTAATGACCCATCCACTCCCAGTCTCTATTCAAGCCTAAGTTAATTGTATCCAGTTTGCAAATTAATTCCAATTCAGCAGTCTCTCTTTGGAGTCTGTTTTTGAAGGTTTTTTGTTGAAGAATTGCCACTTCTGGGTCTGTAATCAAGTGACAGAGAGATTGAAGTGTTCTCCGACTGGTTTTTGAATGTTATAATTCTTGACGCCAGATTTGCATCCATTTATTCTTTTACACAGAGACTGTCCAGTTTGGCCAATGTACATGGCAGAGGGGCATTGCTGGCACATGATGGCATATATCACATTGGTAGATGTGCAGGTGAACGAGCCTCTGATAGTGTGGCTGATGTGATTAAGCCCTATGATGGTGTCCCCTGAATAGATATGTGGACACAGTTGGCAAAGGGCTTTGTGGCAAGGATAGGTTCCTGAGTTAGTGTTTTTGTTGTGTGGTGTGTGGTTGCTGGTGAGTATTTGCTTCAGGTTGGGGGGCTGTCTGTAAGCAAGGACTGGCCTGTCTCCCAAGATCTGTGAGAGTGATGGGTCATCCTTCAGGATAGGTTGTGGATCCTTGATGATGCATTGGAGAGGTTTTAGTTGGGGGCTGAAGGTGATGGCTAGTGGCTTTCAGACTGACAGAGCCAGAAGAGTCCCGAGAAGTTACCTACTACAGGACAGGCCCAACAAAGAAAATAACAGAATGCCACTCAAGGCTTAAAAACATGCATTTAATTCATGTGGTGCAACTTTGTGTGTAGACAGAGCCTAAAGTCCACCAGTCATTTAAACCAGAGATGGCTTCAATCCTCCTAAAAAAGTGGAGTATTTTACTCCAGAAGGGGATCTGCTCTTCTGACTGACTTCTATCTCTGTACTTACTATGACAGACTATTACTTGTCCCTAGTGCTGTATAATATGACCTTGTCTGTAGATGAACTGTGAATTAAACCCAGTTGTCCTAACTTTTAGGTCTGTACTCTATCCAGTGGGCCGTACTGTATTACCTCACTAGACCACCTGAGTTCTGTACTGGGCTAGACTCCATTTCTACAGGCAGTGCCATCAGGAGCAAGGCCTTAAAATCCCATAAGAGTCCTACATTTAGAAGCAACTGACTTTCCTGGGAGATTTAAAGAAGATTTAGAGCAGAAACAAATATTACAGATAAATGCCATTGCATGGAACTGGGTCTCTGTGACATTTTTCTCTGCCATGCAAATGTTGTATCACCTTGCCCCTGTTTACTATTTCTTGTTTCTCTCTCCTCTTTGCTTTGGTTTTGGTATTTTTCTCAGTATTTTTTCATAGCATGAGTTTCTATTCTTATTTGACTGGAATTGTCCTAGTTCTCTTTGTTAATCCTCTCACTCCTAGTCCTTGCTTTGTTTTCCTTCAAACAACAGTAATGGGTTAATCAAAAAGGGAAAACCATCACTTTTAAAATATCCTGGGTGATGGCGGAAGAACATCCAGCAAGGGTCAAGGGAAAGTGTACAAAGGTGGCATAAAACTCATCTTTGCTCTCCCTGACCCTGGAATGGCTGGTGCAGGGTGTGACAGCTTGAATGGCGCTCCAAGTTACACCAGTTGCTAATGGCCAAAACAGCTGCAGGGGATCACCCCAGGAATAGCTCAGTCAAAAGGCTTGACTCCAATGCCTTGTGTATTGTGCAGAGCTGTGCCAAGTGAATGTGAAATGCTACCATTCTGATTTACTAGTGTTTTCCACTCCCTTTGTCCAGATCTAAAAGACTGTACTGTACAAGGTGCATGACAGGAGAGAGGCAGGCCCTTTGACTCAAAACTATCAACCATCAGCGATTGCCACAGCAGCCCAGTATCACATGCACACGCATTTGGGAACTGCAATAATGCTAGTGCTCATCTCTTTGATACATGGCAGAAATCACTAAAATAGATCTTCTGTGACAGGGCTTCCTTCAGTCTAATCTGAATAAAGACATTGACTTGTATTAAGCCCGTTCTCTGATCCCAGAAAGAGAGGATGCTGGGGTGGAAATGAGCTGGCCTCACAGCTCACCTATTAAGACTTACTATTTATAACCTCACATTTGAGCCATTTTGCATAATGGTGAAAGGCATCAATTTTATGATGAACCCCTACTTTTGTTAAGCTCCGGTGGCAGGGCTGGTGGTTTTGGATCATTGGAGCTTTGGGTCAAGTACCCAGACAGGCACACGCTACGCAGTGACAGTAGCTCAGTACATAACCGGGGGATAACCTGATGCAGAGAGTACCAAACTAAGAAGAGACCTAGTGTGAATTCCTGGCCCCACTGAAGTTAGTGGGAATTTTGCCATTGATTTCAGTGGGGTTAGGATTTGAGTTCTGGATTTTATTCCCAGCTCTGCCACTGATTAAGTGCATGTGACACTGGGCAAATCACTTGAACTCTTCGTGTCTCAGTTTCCTCCTGTGTCAAATGGAGATAGTGGTACTAGGGTGACCAGACAGCAAATGTGAAAAATCGGGATGGGGGTGGGAGGGTAATAGGAGCCCATATAAGAAAAAAGCCCCAAAATTGGGACTGTCCCTATAAAATCAGGGCATCTGGTCACCCTAAGTGGTACTTACCCTCCTTTGTAAGGCACTTTGAAATCTATGGCTAAAACAAGTTTAGTTTGGGGATATTGCCCTTTAGGTTTCAAATTTCATACCAGTCCTGCAACCCTGGCCTCCGGTAAAAGCAAGTAGCCTCTGATGATTTGCTAGAGCTGGGTGAATAATGCAAAAAATATTCCACAAATATTCACTCCAATTTTTAAATGTCTTCACTTCTGCCATGATTGTGCCCCTTTTGGGGCGTGCTCTCCATGAGCATTCAGGAGATTGAGTATTACTGGCACCGATACTGTGGGAAATGAAATGTCAAAGGCACGATTTAGTATTATTATTTGTTCAGCACCAACAACATGCTCAGTGCTGTCCTGCACACACAATAAAGATAGTCCCTATTCTTTTGATAAAGTTTTGTTGAGAAAGGTAACAGTGTTGACATAATATATGTAGATTTCTGTAAGGCACTTGACTGGGTACTGCATGATACCGATTAAGAACAATACAAAATTAATATAGCCAGGATTTAAAAACTGGCTAATTGACAAATCTCAGAATATAATTGTAAATGGAGAATCATCATCAAATGGGTGTTTTTCTAGGGAGAGGTCCCACAGGGCCCTTCACTATTTAACATTTTTATTAGTGACTTGGAAGACAACATAAAATCATCACTGATAAAGTTTGCAGCTGACACAAAGTTTGCAGATGGAGGAATGGTAAATAATAAAGAGGCTAGGACACTGACACATAGCAATTTGGATCAGTTGGTAAACTGCTGTAAGCAAAGAATAGCCGCTTTAATGTGGCTTGTGGCACCTTAGAGACTAACAAATTTATTTGTGAGCTACAGCTCACTTCATTGGATGTATAGAATGGAACATATAGAGACCTTGTAGGTGTTCATCTCTGTAGGAGAACACTTCAACCTCTGTGGCCACTCAGTAAAAGATTTAAGGGTGGCAATTTTGCAATAGAAAAGCTTCAGAAACAGACTCCAAGGAGAAACTGCTGAGCTTGAATTAAATAGCTACCATTAACTTGGGTTTGAATAGAGACTGGGAGTGGCTGGGTCATTACACATATTGAATCTATTGCCCTATGTTAAGTATCCTCACACCTTCTTGTCAACTGTCTAAATGGGCCATCTTGATTATCTCTACAAAAGTTTTTTTCTCCTGCTGATAATAGCTCATCTTAACTAATTAGCCTCTCACAGTTTGTATGGCAACTTCCAACTTATCTGTATGTATGTGTATGTGTGTGTATATATATAATGTTACTATATATTCCATTCTATGCATCCGATGAAGTGAGCTGTAGCTCACGAAAGCTCATGCTCTAATAAATTTGTTAGTCTCTAAGGTGCCACAAGTCCTCCTGTTCTTTTTGTGGATACAGACTAACACGGCTGCTACTCTGAAACCTTTAATATGGCTGAATATCATACATCTAGAATCCAAGGGCCATGCTTACAGGATGGGGAACTTGATCCTGGGAAGTGGTTATTCTGAAAAAGAGTTGGAGGCCCTGGTGGATAATGAGCTGAATATGAGCTCCCAGGGTGACACTGTGACCAAAAAGGCTAATGCAATCTTGGATGCATAAACAGGGGAATCTTAAGTACAAGTAGAGAGGTTATTTTACCTCTGTATTTGGCACAAGTGCAACTGCTACCGAACATTGTGCCCAGGCCTTGTGTCCACAATTCAAGAAGGATGTTGAGTTGGAGCAGGTTCAGAGAAGAGCTACAAGAATAATTAAAGGATTGGAAAATATGATTTATAGTGTTAGACTCAAAGAAAAAGAAAATGAATTTTACATTCACACATGTGAGTATTTATGTTGGAAATCCCTGAGCACTCATCCAATCAAAAAACAGAAGAATCTGGACATATCTGACCAGTCACAGTTAACCAACACAGCTCACGGAAAATGTCAGACAGATGATTCATTACATCTTATTGGCTCAGCTGGACTTACTATCAGTGGGCAGCCAAACACATATGCCTGTCAAACAGGGTGACCAGGTGTCCCGATTTTATAGAGACAGTCCTGATATTTGGGGCTTTGTCCTATATAGGCTCCTATTACTCCCACTCCTGTCCCGATTTTTCACACTTGCTGTCTGGTCACCCTACAGTCAAAAGATACGCTGAAGATACTGTGTAAACTTGAAAGCTTTTCTCTCTCACCAACAGATGTCCAGTAAAAGATATTACCACTCCCACCTTTTCTCTCTCAAACATATGCTGCATATTCTGAGAAACTTTTCTGTCATGTTAGTGATCTTCTCATCCTGATTTGTGGAGGACACCAGTCGCACTTTCTGCTCTCCCATGTACTAAATAAGAGACCTCATTTTGCTCCTTAAAACGTAGAGGCATGTTGCAAGTGCACATTGTTGGCCTGGAGGTGCCACATGTCACACCGCACTACTTCAGCTTCCCACAATGCAAACGTTGCTTCTCACTACACAACCCTTCCATTTTAAAAAAAAAAGAGTGATTTGTTTCCTCTCGTTGAGATGCTGTGGTGGTGGTGTGATAACGGCAATTATGGGATAATCAGTTGAATATAGAAGTAAATAGCGGTTTGCTTTAATCAGGCCTCATTAGTTAATCACTGATTTGTCACACCAATAAACATGAAAAATGTGCTACTGTTTGATGTTAAAATATTTCTGCTCACTGATCAGCCTGATAAATTATGGCTAATCTAATGAATTACATGTGTTTTTTCTGGACTGACATTTCATATTTCTACAACAAAATGATGAGTCAAGTATAGTTGGCGATTAAAGTACAGTGGAGAGGGTAATCCAAAGGGTCTGCTTCTGAGCTCATATCAGTTTTACACTGGAGTGACTCCTGATTCTCACAGATATAAGTGAAAGAGGAACCTGGGTCAGAGATGAAAGTACAGCACTGAATTGCCAGGACAGAAGAGGGTGTAACGGTTGCTTTCCACAGCACAACTGAAAAAAGCTTTGATTTTAAGTAATTTTGTGCTCCAGAAAGATGACAGACTGGCAATTCCAGACAGAATCATGGAGCTGTGTCCCAAATGGGTTGTTTTCTGAGAATTAAAAGATTTCACTGGGGAGCAGACATAGTCATCTCATAATTACATTTGTAGCTGTCTCTACATAATAAGCCCTATTTTCATACACATCCACTACACCTCCAAACTTCCCCCAAAGAACTCTATCTTCACATTTTTCATGCCACTTCTCATTACAGTGTGCAGTCTTTTTGGAAAATTAGGTAAAAATCAGAGAAAGAGAAAGGACATGGAAGAGAGGCCCAAGGAGATATGCGGTTAATATCGGGGCAGCGTTGTGTGCAGTGGACCTTAGAAGAGAAAAGTTGGGACAGGGAAAGGGAGAGGCCCAGATCCTAAAGGTATTTAGATCCTAGCTTCCATTGATTTTGATGGAAGTTAGGAATCATAATAGCTTAGAGGATCTGGTTCTTAATTCCCATTCAAATCAATGGGTAGGGCCCTACCAATTTCAGGACCATTAAAAATGTGTCATGGATCGTGAAATAAGCCCTTCCCCATGAAACCTGATCTCCCCCTTGCTGCTGGGTGTGCCCTAGCCAGGGACTCATATCTGCAAGTCCCCGCCCAGCTGGGGAGGGACAGGACTTGTCCTTCCTTTGCATGGCAACTCTCGAGGGGCAGGAGGGGGGAGATCAGACTCACCTTCAAGTTCCTCCCCCTGCAGCAGGAAGCTCCAGTGCTGGGCGACCGCCCTGAAGGTTCCTGAAGCTAGAGGAGTCCAATCTCCCACTGCTGCTGGAAGTGCCCTAGCTGCAAGTCCCTGCTGCCAGAAAAGGGACCCCCCAGGATTACAACACTGTGAAATTTCAGATTTAAACATCTGAAAACACAAAAGTGACCAATTTTAAAACCCTCTGACTGTGAAATTGATCAAAATCAACTGTGAATTTGGTAGGGCCCTATCAATGGGATAGGTGCCTACATTTTACCTTCAAGGACCGTGGGTCAAAGTGCTTAAAAATATTCATGTAGTTAAAAACTTCCTTTCTCCTCCTTCATTTCCCTTCACCACCAGTACCTCCTTATTTGATCCACACGTACCTCCCATCACCACACGCTCCCTATAGATCTGCTGACTTCCGGAGGAATGCAGCTCTGCTTCTGTGGCCTCCTATGCCATCTTTGTTCTCCCACAGGACCAGGGCTGGCCAGGAGAAGAACTTGCTCAAGACTGCTAGAGGGCAGTGCACTTCAGCCTTGCCACCTTGCACCCCTGCGATGCTCTTTCCTCGCCTTATGCAGAAATGCCTATGTCCTGGGGAACCCCCTAGTTGCCCTTTTATGGCATCTTTAGGTCTGTAACAGCACAGAAGGAACGTAGCAAATTAAGTTGTTCTTATACGGCAACCTAACTTAAAATGCTCACCTTTGGTTTAAAAAAAAAAAAGGAAGAAATGGAAAAATTCATAAACACAAACTTTGTTAAAATAGAGTTAAGGTTGAAAGTATGTTTGAGTGGAAACCAGATAACTAAGAAAAAATATTAGAGAACAAAAATTATGCATCTTTTAAAAAACTCAGATATTCAAAAGTCTGGAAATCATTTAAGGGATTCATCCTGTTCCTATTACCACATTATCTCATCCAGCTTACACCATTCCACCCATTATTAACTTTGTCCACTAAATTTGAAACAATAAATGCAGAAGGGGAAAAAAACATAAAATCATACCTCTTGTTCAAAGGATCTAATATAGTATAACACTAAGATGGATTTCACCTTACATATTAAAAGAAAATACCCAACGCTTATATACAGGTATGTTAGTTATTGTATGATATAGTTAAATATACAAATTAGTAAACTACATACACTTGTACAAAACCTACAGCAACTTATGAACACATTTCATACCCCAAACAGATTGATTACTCATAACAACTTTCTTCTACTCCACCAACACAATGTACTATAAGAGTCCATAGAACTTTGCCTTAATTATTGAACCCTGGGGTTATATTATTTGTATAATCCTTACTAAACATTTGATATAAAGTATGTAAACCAATGGTCTCAGTGAGCTCTCTGCTGCCATCTATTGAAGAGCAGAAGGAAAAGACCTCATAAACCAACCTCATTTGCAAAGGCAACATCCACTGTGCCCAGGTAATCATTTTTGGCCATTTTGAGTTAAAATTAACGTCAATCTTGGATATATGAGTAATGAAATGTTGTTATCCCTTTTGTGTGCCCAAAGGGAAGTAGAACTGTACGTAATGTGCCCTGATTGAGGGGTCTCCATAATGTATACCTCAATTTCAAAGAACTGGGTAATGAGCCAAAATCCAATTGAAAGGAAGCAGAGACAGGTGCTTCTGCTTGTTGATGTGGATTTTCGTTAAGGGTTATACATGTTACTTAAACCCTCTCAACAAAATTTAAACATAGAGTTCAATAGACTTATCTGAGAGTTCCTTTCTTAGCCCGGTGACCATTACAGCTGAAATCACTAATAGCTGTTCCAGAGAATAGAACTTTAGACCTGGTGTGTAGATAGTGTTGTGGTGAAATATAGCATAGAAAAGGAAGCAAAGAGGTTCCCTCCAACCCAGGGAAATCCCTAGAGCTGTAATCACTATGATGAAACACCGCCCAAAGAGGTAGTGGTGAGAGGCAACTCCTAACTAGCAGTCTTACAGCTGTGATTTCTAAAAGCTGAGGTAGGTGCTCATGCATTGTGTGACCAGAGAGGACAGGAAGAGTAAGAGATGAGAGATGCCAAAAAGTAGTGGTAGCAGCAGCAAGAAGTGAACATAAAAAAGGCCATACGGGATCAGACCAATGGTCCATCTAGCCCAGTATCCTGTCTTCTGACAGTGGCCAATGCCATGTGCTTTAGAGAAAATGAACAGAACAGGGGAATTATTTCATGATCCATTCCCTGTCATCCACTCCCAGCTTCTCGCAATCAGAGGCTAGAGATACCTAGAACATGGGGTTGCATCCCTGCCATTCCTGGCTATTAGCCATTGATGGCTATTAGACATTCCAGGAACTTATCTAGTTCGTTATTGAACCCGGTTATAGTTTTGGCCTTCACAACATTCCCTGGCAAGGGGTTCCACAGGTTGACTGTGCATTGTGTGAAGAAGTACTTCCTTTGTTTGTTTTAAAACTGTTGCCTATTAATTTCATTGGTTCTTGTGTTATGTGAAGGAGTAAATAACTCCTCCTTATTCACCTTCTCCACACCATTAATGATTTTCTAGACTTCTATGTTATCCGCCCCGCCGCAGTCGTCTCTTTTCCAAGCTGAAAAATCCCAGTATTTTTAATCTCTCCTTTTATGGAACCTGTTCCATATCCTTAATCATCTTTGTTGCCCTTTTCTGCACCTTTTCCAATTCTAATATATCTTTTTTGAGATGGGGCGACCAGAACTGCACAGAATATTCAAGATGTGGGTGTATCATGGATTTATAAAGTGGTATTATGATATTTTCCATCTTATTAGCTAGCCCTTTCCTAACGATTCCTACCATGCTGTTACCATTTTTGACTGCCACTGCACTTTGGGTGAATGTTTTCAAAGAGCTATTCACAATGACTCTAAGCTCCTTTTCTTGAGTGGTAGCAGCTAATTTAGATCCCATCATTTTGTATGTATAGTTGAGATGATGTTTTTAAATGTGCATTACTTTGCATTTATCAACATTGAATTTCATCTGCCATTTTCTTGTCCAGTCACTCAGTTTTGTGAGATCCCTTTGTAACTTTTCATAATCAGCTTTGGACTTAACTATCCTGAGTAATTTTGTATTGTCTGCAAACTTTGCCAACGCCCTGTTTACCCTTTTTTTCCAGATCATTTATGAATATGTTGAACAGCACTGGTCCCAGTACAGATCCCTATTTACTGCTCTCCATTCTGTAAACTGACCTTTTGTTCCTACCTTTTGTTTCCTATCTTTTAACCAGTTACTGATCCATGACAGGACCTTCCCTCTTATCCCATGACTGCTTACTTTGCTTAAGGGCCTTTGGTGAGTGACCTTACCAAAGACATTCTGAAAGTCCAAGTACACTATATCCACTGGATCACCCTTTTCCATATGTGTGTTGCAAAGAATTCTAGTAAATTGGTGAGGCATGTTTTCACTTTACAAAAACCGTGTTCACTCTTCCCCAATAAATCATGTCCATCTATGTTTCTGACCATTCTGTTCTTCACTATAGTTTCAACCGATTTGCTGGATGCCAAAGTTAGGCTTTTTGGCCTGTATTTGCCAGGCTCGCCTCTGGCACCTTGTTTAAAAAATTGGTGTCCCATTAGCTATCCTCCCAGTCATTTGGTACAGAAGCAGATTTAAATGAAAGGTTACATACCTCAGTTAGTAGTTCTACAATTTCATATTTGAGTTCCTCCAGGTGGCATGAGAGGTGGCAGTGGTGCAATGAGAAAATGGCAGCAAAGCATCTCTTCACAGGGGCCAAGCACACTCATCCTCCTCCCTGGGGACTGGAGGTGAACCCACCTGAATGCACTCTGGACTCTGGGACTTTGCTCACATCTGACAACAACCTGTGAGCAGAGTACAGTGAAAGGAAGGGTGTAGTAGCGTATTAAAGTGCTATTTGTCCGTTGGATTTTCACACCGAAAGGCGGGGAAACTGAAGCAAAGGACTACTGCCCAAGATATTGTGGGGTGAATGACTTACTTATTATTTGCATATTTCTGAGTCATTGGTGCTGTGTTTTCCTGAATTAATTTGTACCCCTAATAAAAGACTCAGTGATTGCAAGTGGAGAAGTTTTGACTATTAAGGATGCTGGTGGGATGTATTTAGTTTTAGCAGTTTTCTGGGTGGGACTTGAGACATTATTTTCTTTGTACTCTTAAGAGGAACCACGAGATGTTGAACCAAACTTTTATTGCTGCCAACAACACCTGGCAGAAGAGTTACAGATATATAAAATCAACAGTTTACATCCAGCAGAACATTTCCATTACAGAAGAAAGCAAGGTAGCAAAATTAAGATCAGATTGGTGGAATAAAGCAGGTGGGAGGATAGTGAATGATGAAAGATAATACAGCAAGGGAGAACTGCCAGAAACTTTTAAAGGTTAATTTCCAACATGTAAGTTTTTTAAAAGGTGTAGAGTATTTTGATAGTAAGCATAATATTGAGTTGTTTTGGTTGCTAGATAATCTCCATTGAAATATATCTTCATCCTTATTTCTGATCGTGAAAAAAAAATTCCAATGTAAGTATAGACAATAATTGAGTTTATTGATTATGTGACAAGGACTGATTCTCTCTCAGGCGCATTGGGGTTTACACCCATATAACTGCATTAGGCCTTGTTCTCGTTTACATGAAAGCTGATTTACATTGTAAAAGGTGCCTTAGTGTAAATGAGAATCAGGCCCTACTGACTTTATCTGACACCAGTGTAAGGAAGATTAGAATCAGACCTGTAGTACTAGTGAAACTACAAGCATGACATTTTCAGTAAGAGAGTGTAAACCGTACTCTGATAATCTTCAATAACTGTGACATCATGAAAGGTACTTGCACTGAGTGAAAATGTCAGCTCTAGCACAATAACCCTTTAAAAAATGATGCTATTGCGGAAGTGCCGGTCGTGACTCTTTTGTTAAGGTGGAATTGAGCTTTGTAGTTAAAATAAAAGGAGTACTTGTGGCACCTTAGAGACTAACCAATTTATTTGAGCATAAGCTTTCGTGAGCTACAGCTCACTTCATCACTGTAGCTCACGAAAGCTCATGCTCAAATAAATTGGTTAGTCTCTAAGGTGCCACAAGTACTCCTTTTCTTTTTGCGAATACAGACTAACACGGCTGTTACTCTGAAACCTGTAGTTAAAATAGGGATTTTTGATTTCTTTGTGATGTACGGAGAATATAAGGTCCTCACCAATCTTAACACACTCTCTGAGTGAAGAATTAATATTTCGAGCATTTACAAGTAAATCTAGAGTTGTAAATTGGATTGTTAAAATTAATTTTGAAATGAGAAATATAGTACTCTCTGTCAGATCGTTTTTGGACTGAGCAATCTTTACATAACAATACCATTGTGAAGCTGTATAACTAAAGATGACCATTCGTATGATTGTTGTTACCGCTGCTATACAATTGCAACAAATCTTGTACAAAGTATGTCATGTAAGTTGCCAATGGTAAATTTATGATTTGCTAAGCATGCGTATCCTGTTTCTATGCCTATATCATCTTTGTGTCTGAAGTTATTAAAATTGGCTATGTATTTGTATCTTAAACCTGTGTGGTATTCCTAGGTAACACCCCCCCACACACACACACACACAATAGAATTTACATTAAGGTTAGACAGCTGTATGTTCTTCTTAGCATATGTGCAACATGCCTCAGGTGGCACGTGACCAGAATTCATCATTGAATTTGGTCTGCTGGTTGGATCATTACTTTCCCTGGCCCGGGCTGGGTACTGACAGGGAGGACAACATGAACACTGATCCATGTCCCCCAGTTATGTATGGATGGCCTATCAGGGACACTCCACTCTCACAATGGGCCATTGAAGAAACTCGTCCCACCCAGTAGGTCTTCCTGTGGATGCCTCAGACAGCAAGGAGCCAATGGCTACCTCCTGTGATTCAGCAAACCATGTAAAGACATGTGATATGCTTGTGTGACCCTGGACTCCATCTTGGGCCAGTAACTTTCCATTCACTGGGGCTGTGGGCTTTGTTTAGGACAATAATGTCCATGCACGTGGCAGAAGATATAAAAGGACACCTAAAACATCTCCATGTTGCCTCTTTCCTGCTCTGATTCTCTGGACTGTGGATTTACAACTAAAAGGAGCATCTTGGACTGAGGACCTTCCAGTCTTTTGGAAGTTACTAGAGAGACTTTAGAAGCCAACAGTCTATTCCATCACTGCTACAAATCCGATATAAGGACTTTGCAATTATTTGTATGTATGTGATCTATTAACCATTTATAACTCTCTTCTTTTCTTAATAAATCTTTACTTAGTTACTAAAGATTGGCTGACAGTATGATATTTTGGTAAGATCTGAGATTCATACTGACCTGGGGATATATGTCTGGTCATTTGGGATTAGAAAGAAGCTCCACATACGGTGAAATGGGTTTTCAATAACCTGGATGGGAGCCAAGGGCTGGAATGTCTAATGGAGACTGTGTTTGGCTTCTGGTTAACCAGTGTGGTGCTGCAGAAGCTATTTTGTTGCTGGTTTGGTTAATCTAATTATAGAGTAAACCACCGGCTCTGGGGATTGCCTGCCCTACTTCTTGCAGTCTGCCCTAAGATTGGTATTATCGGTGTGGTCTATCACAGGGACTCAGTCACAACCATAATTACAATATAACAAAACAATAATTACATAATGCAGGCTGTTGAAACTTGCCCTCTAGTGAGAGCTCATTGAAATCTTGGGTATGATCCCAATCCTCACTAAAGCCCCTTTGCACCATCTTAAAAGGCCAGAGTGGCTTAAAAAGGCTCTAGAAAGGAAACCCGCAGCAGCTGCCATAATGTAGAAGGATCTCCAGTGCTGTCTAAATTATAACAGGGGCCTCTCCAACCCCCAAGCTGCCCAGGATTGGGATGGTGCAATGATGGTTTGAAGCCACTATGACACCTTCCTCCCACCCTGGCTGCAAGCTTTGTCCTGTGCCTCTTTGGGGCATGACAAAGAATCTCACTCTTGCGTGTAGGCTACATTTGAAGAAACTGTGTTGTAATTAATATGTTATTAATGATCATTATATCTAATTGTAATGATCATGGAGGCATTAGTCCTGGCCTCGATTTCAGAATGAGTTGAGCTGCCAGAAGGGGCCTCCAGATCATCTAGTTTGACCTCTTCAATATCACAGGCCAACACCACCACCCAGAACTCACACACTAAACCCAACAACCAAAATGAGGCTCAAGTAAATGAAACCCACAGGAGACTAGATTATTATGTGCCCCAGGAAGAGAGTCGGAGGGACTCCTGAGGCCCCTGCAATGGCAGGGAAATGATTAAGTGAGATATACCCAGATAATCCTGGCAAGTAACCTGCACCCACAAGCTGCAGAGGAAGTCGAAAAAACCCTAGGGTCACTGCCAGTCTGACCGGGGGGAAAATACTTTCACAACCCCATGAGGGGGATTAGTGAGAACCTGAGCATGTGAACAAGAACAAGCCAGCCTAGTCCCTGAGAGAGAGAATGCTTGGTGCCACTTCAGAGCCCCTGACTCAACCTGACCAGAGTCCCATCACCAGCCATGGCCATCCTTGATGCTTCAGAGGAAGGAAATAAGAAAAAAACCTCCGAGAATGCACTGGGTAGAAAAATCCCATTTTTTTTGATCTGATATAAACCAGAATTGAGCCCCAGGGCTGCTTAGTCCTGCCCCACACCATCACAAGCAATCCCATCATACAATTGCACTCATAAATTTGTCCAGCTGTCTCTTAAGTTGTTTGCCACTGTGATGTTGCACCCCCGTAATGCTTTATGGCAATATGCTTATGAAAGTAAATATGACATAACTGGAATATGTTTTAAGCTAGATATGCCATGTAACATCTCTGCAAAGGTTAGGATGAATATATCCAGTAGATCATATTTGTCTGCATGTATCATTTTTGTATTTGAAGTTATGAATATTGGCTATGTACTTGTTTAATTTTAAGTAGCGTCAATGAAGCAGTTGGTCAGCTTCCTGAGAAAAGACTATTCTCAGTAAGTGCCCATTCAAGAAACACTTAAGCTAACAATGAACTTGGAGATGCCAGTCCACATCTGAGCTTTCCTGGGAATGTGGCCTGGCAGGAAAGGAACTGAGTCATGCATGGACATGTGACTTGCCCATGTGACTCCAAAACTCCATCTTGGAGCTGGATTCTGGATAGGAGAGAGGAGACGGTCTCCACCCACAAGAGAAAGTCTATTTAAGCCCCTGGGAGACCCCTCCATTTTGTCTTCAGCTGGCTCAAGAGATAGCCTCTCCACCCCCAAAGGATACCTGAAAGAAACTGGAACAAAGGACAGTTACCACAGGGGTGTGAGTGCTTGCTGGACCCAGATTAGAAGGAACCTAGTCTGTAAAAGAAGCTTATTGGAACATCTCTGAGGATGAGATTTCATCTGAAATCATTTTCTTACTGTATTACATTTAGACTTGCGTGTTTTGTTTTATTTTGCTTGGTAATTCACTTTGTTCTGTCTGTTATTACTTGGAACCACTTAAATCCTGCTTTTTGTATTTAATAAAATCACTTTTTACTTATTAATTAACCCAGAGTATGTATTAATACCTGGGAGGGGTCAAACAGCTGTGCATATCTCTCTCAGTGTTATAGAGGGCGAACAATTTATGAGCTTTATGTATAAGCTTTATACAGGGTAAAATGGATTTATTTGGGATTTGGACCCCATTGGGAGCTGGGCATCTGAGTGCTGGAGACAAGAACACTTCTTAAACTGTTTTCAGTTAAGCCAGCAGCTATTGGGGGACGTTGTTCAGACCTGGGTCTGTGTTTGTAGCAGGCTAGCATGTCTGGCACAACCAGGCAGGGTTCTGAAGTCCCAAGCTGCCAGGAAAAACGGGCTCAGAAGGAGTCTCGGCACACCAGGTGGCATTTCCCAAGGAGGTTTCTGTGATCCAACCCGTCACAGCCACCACAACTCCTATTGGAAGGTTGTTCCAGAACTTCATCCCAGTGATGGGAAGAAACCTTCTTCTAATTTCTAGCCTGAATTTGTTCATGGCCTGTTTATATCCATTTGTTCTTGTGCCAAGATTGTCCTTTAGTTTAAATAGTTCTTCACCCTCCCTGGTATTTACCCCAATGTATTTATAGAGAGCAATCATATTCCTACTCTACCATTTTTTTCGGGATACTAAGACAAGCTCTTCCAGTCTGCTCTCATAAGATAGCCCCTCCATTCCTCTAATCATCGTCACAGCTCTTCTCTGCACCTGTTCTAGTTTTAATTCATCTTTCTTGAACATGGGTGACTAGAACTGTACACAGTACTCCAGGTGAGATTTTACAGGGCCTTGTACAATGGCATTAATACTTCTCTAGCTCTACTGGAAATGCCTTGCTTAAAAAAATCCTAGGATTGCATTTGCCTTTTTCACAGCCACATCACACTGGTGGTTCATAGTCATGCTGTGATGGATCCACTCACCCAGGTCTCTCTCCTCCTCTGTCACTTCCAGCTGATAAGCCCCCAGCTTGTAGCAGAAATTCTCATTATTAGGCCTAAGTGCATGACCTTGCACTTTGCACTATTGAATTTCATCCATTTCTGTTACTGTAGTCATCAAGGGCATCCACATGTTCCTGTTTAATGTTCCGAATCCTCCTCTGTACTGATGATGTCTCCCATCTTTGTATCAGCAAATTTCATTAGCACACTCCTACTTTTTGTGGCAAGGTAATTAATCAAAACATTGAATAAGATTGATCCCAAAACCGATCCTTGAGGGACTCTGCTAGTAACTTCTCTTTAGTCCGATAATCCACCTTTCAGCACAACCCATTGCCTTCTCTCCTTTAGCCAGTTCCTTATCCATCTTACAATGCTTCCCATCCACCCTGAATAGTGGTCCAACCTCATCCTTCTTCATGCTCTTTTTATTTATATAACTAAAAAACCCTCTAATTATTTATTTGAATTCCCTACATTTTCTAACCGCCATGATGAAGCTTTCTTTGCGGACCAACCCCTTTTTCCGTTTCCTATAGGCTCTCTGCTTACTCTTAATTACCTTTTTGACGTGATCATTCATCCAGCTGGGTCTGGAGTCTTTTCCTACAAGTTTTTTTCTCTTTCTTGGGATGCAAATGTCAGACAGATTTTGCATAGCTGATCTGAAGAAACTCCAAGCCTCCTCCACATTGTCTTGAGCTTGTCAGTACCACTGACAACTTTAACAAATTCCCTCATTTTCTCTATCACATCGAGGAATAAGTGGGCCCTATCATTATCGGAAGCTTTTATTCTCCAATTTATGTCCAGGAAGTTAGTCTCCCATTATGACCCAATTCCCAAAAGTATTTATCTCTCTATTAATATTAAGGAGATCTCTAGCACATCCAAGTCCAACCTGGAGTTCTATAGCAGACCCTTAATACAATCCCAACAGAACCTCTTTTACAATCCTTCCCCAAAGTGATTTTGACCCAAACAGATTCTATTTTGTGCATACTATCACTTCTTATTTCTTTACAGTTTATTGCTTCATTGATGTACAACACTACACCATCACCTTTACTTTTATTTCTATTTCGCTTAAAAAGCACGTGCTCCTCAATACCTGTATTCCAGTCATGAGTGCTATTCCACCACGTTTCTATAATCCTTATAATATCTGGTTTTACACCAGTAGTTCCAATTCTTCCATTTTATTACCCAGATTCCTTGCATTCATGTACAAGCATTTCAGTTGTTTCCTTCAGACCTCAACCAGTTTTCTAGCTTGGGGTATTCCATTATCCCTTACTATATCTTCCTTTAGCTGAATTTCCTGAACCTGTGTATTGAAGCCAGGTGTGGAGATTTCACATGTCTCTCCCAACCTTCTCCGCTCATCTGCTAGTTTAAAGACCTTCTTATCAGTTGTGCCAACCTTTATCCCAGAAGGTTAATACCCCAGATAATCAAGTAGAGTAGATCAGTCAAGAAGAGTGTTCTTTCCTTAAATGTCTCCCACTGGTCATTCATCCCAAATCCTTCCTCATAGCACCAATCCTTGAACCAGCTATTAATTTTCATTATCTTGTTATGCCTTTGCCCAGCTTCTCTAGGAACTGGGAGTATTCTGCTGAAAATCATGTGAGCTTCCACTTTAAGCATCTCACCTAGCTGAGTGTAGTCATCCTTGATCCATTCCAATGGGAATCCAGCAGGACTGTCATTCATCCCAACATACAGCAGAATCGGGGGATTTTTGCCCATTCCCATCAGGATCTTCTTCAGCCTCACATCCACATCTTGTGTCCTTGCTCCTACAAGATAGCAGACTCTGCTGTTTTCTGGATCTGGTCTGGTGACAGGCCTGTTGATTCTTTTGAGTCTGGAGCCCCCAATCACCTAGACCTGTCTCTTCCTGATGTTGATATAAATCTGTTTTATGTTCTTTTTTGCAGTCCCATCCTTATTTTCCTTAGGCTCTGGTCCCTGGTTATCTCCATCATTTCTTCCTCTCTCCTGCAGGGACTGGCTTCTCTTCTTTTCTTCCTTGCCACCCCATCCTCTGCCTGTTTCTCCTTCTCATTCCCCAATACAATAAATCTATAACTCAATTCAATTTTACCACTACTTGCTGGTCTCTTCCTCTGCTTTGTCCTTGTGGTCACATTCTTCCATATCTGCTTCCTCTTCTGGCAGTCGTCCTTCCAACTTCTGTTAGTCATATTTTTCTGTTTATATTAGAAATTTTGAATATAATTGGAATAACAATAATACTGACCTCATAAGACAGGCCAATTAATTGCTCTTTGTAGAGCACAATAAGACCTTTTAAGGAAGATGCCATATGCAAGACCCTGTCTTGCAAGGTGATGAGCACTACTTGAAAAGTACTAGGTGCCCTCAACTTTCTTTGTATTCTTTGTGAGTTGAGAATGCTCAGCACTTCATGGGAGGTTCTCAACATTCTGAAGAATAGGGCCATAAATGCATGGTACTCTTAAAATGCCTTTCTGGGGAAAAGAGCACACTGGTATCCCAGATCAATTTAGTGGGATCCTGATCATCTCCCTGGACATTTGCCATTATTGGATAAGAAAATCATTAAAGGCCTAATCCTGAGATGTTGGAGTGAATGGGAGTTTTCCTTTTGACTTAAGTGGGAGCAGTAGCAAGTCTTCATGTCATAGCAGCATTTGAATAGCGACACGCATTTCACTGCTGCTAGCTGAAGAAGGTGGGCTGAAAGGGGAGCATACATCACTTTTTAAATTCCATTTCAAGCACTGGTTAATGGCGTGGCTATGATTAAGTCTTCCCAGCTATTTCTGTTCCAATATGTTCTGTCAAATGACAATGTCACATATTCAATGAATGCAGAAATTTTTTTTATCAGTGGATTAAAATGTTATTAGGAACACCAACAACTTGAATCCTAGTCATTTTTTTTAAAAAATGAATAATAAAATAGTTTCAGGTGCAATGTCTGCTTGTGAATTCTCCTGTCAATTTTTGTGGTTTTCCTATTTAAAAAAAAGGTTTTGCTTTCTTCTGTTGCTGTCTGAAAGACCCACCACAAACAGCAGGCGCAAATGACTATACACAAGCCAAAATCCTCAAAAGTATGTAGGTGCTTAACTCTCATTGAAATCAAAGGGAGTTAGGCCTCTAAACTCCTTTGAGGATCTGGGCCAAAGTGCTGGCCAAAATGCACAAAGTAAACAATCTGAGCAAATATTTTCCTGGTCAATTGTAGTCAGTACAGTGGTTACTCATGAAATAGTAGGTGCATCCTAATATACATTGGGGAAACAGGGACAGATTCTGATCTCTTTCCAGTGTTTTCCCCAGGAATTGAAATTGGGAGGGGGAGGGTTTCAAATTTACAGGGGACCAGGGGGTGTCAGGGCCGATGAGGGGTGAGACTGTGAGGATGAAGGTGGGCTGTATGGCACCACAGTAAAAACTGAAAAATGTTTCATGACCATTTTATTAATTTTAAAATTATCACACAAATTAAAGTTGGCTACTCAAGCTTTCTATGAAGCACTACATCTACATCCTTCTTGGTTTCTTGTTATAATTTTGCATAACTCTGTTAATGAACTTCTTGAATGCAATGCATTCATCTTTGGTGGCTTCTCGTGTGCCCAGTACTTCCATTCCTTCCATTGATATGCTCATTAGTTCATTCACATGATCAGGCAGAAGGCGACTTCTTTCAAAACACGAAATTCTATTCAAAGATGAAAAAGAACACTCAGCTGTAGCTGTTGTGACTGGGAGTAGCAAGAGATGAATTCCTACTTCTTTCAGCCCAGGAAACATAGCATAAAGATCGGGTCGAGCCATTAGTGATGATAGAAAAGAAGTTGAAGTCAAATCTTCATTCATTAGTCATATGATATTCCACTCTGTGTTCAAATTCTCTATTCTGTCCTGAGAACATGGCAGCCCCATTGCTGGCAGTGCCTCACTCCACTCAACTGTCAGTGTTTTATAAGACAGGGATCTGTAAAAGCTACGTAGAGGTTGAGCAGAATCTAGAAGTCTCTGTTATAGATTTTTAAGAATCAAGTCTGTGTACTTTTTCAGTTGTCTTAAACACTTCTTGTCCCCTTCACTTAAGGATTCAATATAAATGCCTTCATTAGTCAACTTCTGGACTGAAGTCTTTGCTTCTTCCAGTACTTTTTCAATGGATAGCTCTCTGATTGATCCAAATGTAGCTTCTGGACAAGCTTTGCTGGACAAAGATCTACTACTGTTGTAGCAGATGCCTGGATGGCATTGTTTAATGACCCAAATGGTTTCAACAGTAGACTTACAAGAGAGAGAATGGCAATAGTCTTCTCTGAATGTAGTAGCAAAAATAATCCACCAGCCTCACTACTTAGATCCATCCCATCTTGGTAGATGCTTTCCAAAGCCAGTAATAATGGCTGGAGTAATTTTAAGACAACAGCCAAGGATCGCTCATGAGAAAGCCAGAGGGTTTTCCCAGGTTGGACTAATTTGAACTTCAATCCCAGTGTATTTTCTATATTTTCCAAGATATTCAGTCTTTTTGGACTCTTGCTGAAAAAATATAATGAAGACATTAAATTTCTAGCTTTTTTAAATGTCTTTTGAAGAGTCTGTAGCTCATACTAGTGCCAGTTGGAGTAGATGGCCTCTGCAGTGTGTATAGGAGAGACTAGGGTTATACTTTTCTCTGACCAAAGCTTGTGCTTCACCATGTCTTCCAGAGAAGTTTGCAGATCCATCAAATGTACAAGAAGACATCTGTTTGGGGTCCAATTGACAAGCATTTAACTCTTCTAAGATGTGGGTTGTCACAGATGCAGCCAATCTGTCTTCTATAACTTGAACATCTAGAAATGCATCTACTGGCCTACCGCTGACATCAAGATAATGTACACAATGACTTAATACTTGATGACCATTTGCATTGGTGCATTCATCAGCCATGTATGCAGATTCTTTTAATGTGGTGAGAGGGTTCTTCACTTTTTCAACTGTTGAGTCTTTCACTGTTGCAGCACATGCATCTAGCCAGTCAGTTGAGTTTCTTGCAGAAAGACAGTGAACATTTGCTGGTCTTGTTCGGAACAAGTATTCAACTTCAGGATGAACAAGTGAAAATGCACTTAACATTGGCCTCCAGTTTGTAGTGAGTGGTATCTCTTGCCTAAATTGAAAGTATGATGCCACAGCCATGTTTGTTCGCATGAACTGTGTTGTGTCTCCAGCATTCTTAATAGCCTCTTTAACACTCACCGGTGTTGTCCTTGGTCAGTGGAGGCTCAGAGTTCAGAGGTGCTTTCACATGAGTTCACCTCCCAGGTGGGAGGCAAGAAGGCACCTTGCTCGTTCCTCCAGCTGCTCACTGTTCACTCTGGCCACTCTTGTTCATTGTGCCACCGTTCACTCCATCGCTCTGTTGCCAATGGCCCTGCGCCATCACCTTCTGCTGCCACCTGCCACTGTGACCTCTGCGAGTTGGTCTCTTAAGGTTCCACCCAGCTCTCAGTGATTTCAGCTGAGCTCTCTGTGGGGGAACCTCGATGCTAGTGCAGACTGGGCTGTCTCTTCCACAGAAACACTGTCCCACAGCAGGTCTAAGCACGTAGACCTGCTTATCAGTGATTTTAGCTGTAGGTGATCACTTAACGCAACAAAAGACTATCTATGGAGCCTAATCAGCTCTGTCTTTAAACAGTGGAGAGGGGCAGGTCTGTTAGTACTTGTGACTCAGGCAGACCATCAAGCAAAACACCCGTCCCCACCCTCTCTCTTGATGCCATCAATCAGCACAGGCTGAGTACAGTTCTACTGCCATTTACCCCTACAATAAGAATAACAACATTTCTTTACTCCCCACATTCAAATGATTTGTAACCCAACCCCAGCCAAAATCTATCACTCTGTTTGCTGGATACCTAGGTAGATTAGGTGTGAATGTAAATACAATCTGGTCCTGAAGCCTTTTCCCCCAGGCCCAAGCTCATCACTAGCTGTCAGGGAGAGCTCATTTAGACTTTGCTTACAAATCATAACTTGAAATTATTAGGTTGGCCAACATCACCAAAATGAATGCACTGACATGGTCATAAAAACAACAGCTGTATAAGGAAGCTAGTCTATGTTCATACCTTTCAAATCTATTATACTTTTTCAGATATACGTATTTAATACACACTTTAAAAGCACATAAAGTGTATGATAAATGTTTCAATTTCAATTCAAATTTCCACACAATCACTAAATTGGCAACACTGCATGTAACTAGTTCACAAAACTGCAGGAGGGTGGGGAGAGGAAATTCGGGGGGGTGTAGGGAAATCCTTTTCTCTTTCCTCACCTTCAGAAGTACTTGACTCCAAGAATAGACCCACTTAGACAGGACTCTTTGAGGAGTAAGGTTCTGTATGCTGGTGGACTCAATAACCAACCTTGGGAAAATAATTGGCCATACCTATATCAGTTCATAGCCCTGATCTCAGGGCTCTGTTTATTCTCCAACACAAAAAAAGGACATATGGAGTGAAAACATAAAGTGACAGTGCTGTTGCCAACCCCCTAATCTCTGGCAGTTTAGTAGTCGAGGCCTCCACCCAGGCTACAGGTGTTCACAGGGCCTCTCAGGCCCTCACAGTCCTGCTACAGTTACAGGAGATGTTCTCCCAGCTCTCTCCTGGTCCCAAGCTCCCTCATGGAGTAAGACCCACATCTATATCTCCTAGCTAGGATTCATCAGACCTAATCACCTGATGCTGCCCAGCTGAGTCGGATGATATGGACTCCTCTGCAGAATCAGGCAGGCTGCTTCCCAAAACCCTTGGTCCTAAAAGGGGCAGACCACCCTGTTACAGTACTATTCAGGGTGAGTAAAAACATCAGCATCTGGCTCAAAGAAAACAGTAAAAATTGCTTTAAAGGAATCATAAGTAACTGCAGAGTGAACAATTTGTTTTACTGCCAAATTACAGTTTAATTTCATTCTACACAGATACCATGTACCATGATCCCAAGACCATAATCTTTAGACCATAAGAAAATGGAAGTACTGTACATCTCTCAGATGAAGTGAAAAACAATAGAAACATGTCTAAAAGGTTAAAAGCAGACAGTCGTTACATTGACAGAACAGGAACCTAAGAAAAGCTTACGGACAAGTTTACACCTTCAGCACTGTTAGCTTTTCACAACTTCTAGCCTGTTTCATTTGCAGCTGATAAAGAAATTATCTCAGACAGAAAGCTAGTCAATTTTATCCAGTACATCACAAGAACATCTTTTTGTGCCTAATACCTTTGGTGGCTGGAAGACGTACAGATGAAGATGATGATGCAACAATTTAATAAATTACATGTGAGTAAATGCCCAATATTTATACATAGTAAAAAAAATGGATACATACATCTCAAGGAATATAAACAGTTAAAATATTAACTATAAGCTGAATATATTTAAAGTAAAATAATAAGTGGAAGGGGAAAAATAAGCTACAGACATCTTCATAATACCAGAAGCCACAGATTTTTTTAAATAAACATTACCCCATTTCAGCAAAGGCGATCATTGCACTTTTGAGACTAATATTTGCACTTTAAAGTGACCTGTCCAACACCAACACCAACCCCCTGTTTATTCAGAACTAAAATGATTTTGTATTAAGATGGTTACTGAGAGGTAAACGGAGATGTGACATGGCCAACAAAGCATGACTAATCTACCATTTTGAAAGGCTTCGCACTCATCACATTCAAATACTGTATGCCAAATTTAAGAGGGTCTCATGCAAAATCCAGCTATAAGAATTCATCACAAAATGTTCCCAAATGATGAAAAGTTAAACTTGTTTTTTTTTAAATAACTGAAGGATGTCCATCTGTGAACGGGACAGAAATCAACACTGAAAGTTAGAGATGTATGTTTTCCAACTGATTTTCTGTTACCTTCTAGCTCACACTAACAATCAATATGTAATATTCCCTGAAGCTACAGTGGAGGGCAGTGAATGACAGCTGGAGCATCTGCCTAGCTAGATTAATATCAGAGCTAGTACAACTAACTTTCTATTGTTGCTTAATGGGAAGAAAAAACTAATCACAAAAACAAATTCCTATTATGAAGCAATAGAATCCTTCTGATGTACAACATAGTTTTATATTTATAATATATTTATACTGACTATGATCTCAGTAATGCTATCATGACAATGTGTCTCAGTGGTCTTCTATTTTAAAGTAATTGTCCTAATTGCCTGTAGCATGCAAAGCTTGGAAGAACCAGAAATTCACAGTAAGTAGTACAATTTGATTATGCATCTTCTGCCTTCCTAAAATTAACCAGAGTACTGAAGACTGTTTGCTTATTTTGCCTATATAATTGACAAAAATTATGGTTCTGTATACTGTACATTCATAGCAGGATCCCATCTCCATGTGGCACCAATAGGAAGGATCAGGTTACCAACTTTCCACCAGAGTACACTTTCTAGGGTCTAATGTAATAGACCTGCAAACAACTGTTTCTAGCTTGAAGTGCAGTGGATCAAGATTTGGTGCAATTCTTCTCTCTGTCTCTCAAGAGATTCTTTTGCTAGCGCATTTTGTAGTCATTAGATACAGACGTTTCGCACAGCTGTCCTTTAAAATCCAAGTCTACTGTGAAATCCAGGTCACGCTGTAATGAAGATTTAGACGTAACATGTAAGTAAGACTATAAGTAGTTTTGTGTGCAAATTTGATTATCTTTACTCAACCTAAGAAAGAATGCAGACTCAGAAAGATATGCACATAGTGTTCTTTTTACCAATGAAGTATGAGAATAAATGGCCCAATAGCATTCATTGGGTAACCTACAGCAGTGGAAGCTTTGTACATTCTTCTCAGAGGTTTCTTTACAGGCTTGTTGGAAATTTACCAAAATAGCTGTTCTGGAATAACTATTCTAGAACAGTTATAAACCGCTATGTGGGGACACTTATTCTGGAAAAGGAGTGGGTTTTTTTTTCCAATATAGCTTAATCCACTTCCAAATGAAATTCCAATTTTCCATCAAAAAATAGTTTTAATGGAATATTTTTGGCCCGCCCTATCATGGACTAGCACAACACCCACTGCAGTCAATGGGAGTTTTTCCAGTCCCTTCACTCTGTTTTGGATTATGCTATAAGGGTCACATTTTCAAAAGAGTTCAGCATCTACAATTGGGGCCAGATTTTCAAATCACGCTCCGCTCCCAGTTTAGCACCCAGCTGAGGTGGGAAATTACGAAAGCACTCAGCAGTCAGCAGCTGCCACTGAGAAAAATGGGACCTGCTGGCTGCTGAGATTATTTGAGAATTGGATAATTTAACTTAGTCGTCTATATGCAAGGTGAGTGCATATGAGAATGTGCAACCCCTTACCTAGGAGCCCAACTGGGAGCAGCCCGATGTTCAGTTCTTGTAAAAATATGGCCCAACACGCATAACTGAAATAATTATGCCTGATCACCCACCGTTGAAAGCAATGGGAACTTTATCACTGATTTCAATGGCAGCAGAAACATGGCCTTCCCGCTTATGTCACAAAGTGAGAGCCATAAACCATACAGAATACACTGTACAGCTGACTTGACACCGCATTTGGAACCTTCCTTTTTTTCCTCCATGCTGATTTTTTTTTGCAATTTTAGCAGTGCAACATTAGCATTGTACAAACATAGTTATCTGCATCCGAATTCAGTGAGGTTATGAACCGACTACCTGCGACTGGTCATGAGTTCAGACCCTTTAACAGGCTCACTCTGTTTACTCTTGTGTATGGTCCATCTAGCATTACAGCCACAAATCAGAACCAAGGAAGCCGACCTACCACATTTTTTGCATTTGGTTTCATGGATATAGTTCCATAGATTTCTTCGCCTCTTCTCACAGTTAGGTAGTCCTCTAAGTAGAAGACCGTTTGCTTCCAGTGGGTATATGGAGCATCAGGGGCTACAAAACAGATGTTGGCATTTATATGAATTCGGCATTTGAGTCTGTTCTATGAACAGAACATTAGACTTTGAAAAAATCCCCTTCTCATGGCAGATTTCAACTCAGATACTATGACACTTGTATGGCTCCCACTTACAGTAGTGTAATTTCACTAACTTGGGAGGACTTACTCCGAATTTACTTTGGATTTACATTGGTGCTAGTCGGAAGTGAATCAGACCTCACTTATAGTGCCTTTTACTTAAAGCTCTCAGAGCACTTACAAGAAAGATAAGTATCATTATGCAATTTTCAAGGTGGGATAACTAAGGCACACAAAGGCTAAGGGCTTGTCTTCACTACCATGCTACATCGGTGCAGCTGCAGTGCTGTGGGTTTGCTGTGACATTATCGGGGATACTGTTCCTGACGGCTTGTAGTCCATTACAGACATAAAAGTTGCAATTCTTCAACAAAAAAACTTCAAAAACAGACTCCAATGAGAGACTGCTGAATTGGAATTAATTTGCAAACTGGACACAATTAACTTAGGCTTGAATAAAGACTGGGAGTGGATGGGTCATTACACAAAGTAAAACTATTTCCCCATGTTTATTCCCCTCCCCACCCCGTTCCTCACACATTTTTGTCAACTGCTGGAAATGGCCCACCTTGATTATCACTATAAAAGGGTGGTTCCCCTCTCCTTGCCCCCCACCCCCACTGGTAATAGCTCACCTTACCTGATCACTCTTGTTACAGCTTGTATGGTAACACCCATTGTTTCATGTTCTCTGTGTATATAAAATCTCCCCACGGTATTTTCCCCTGCACGCATCCGATGAAGTGAGCTGTAGCTCACAAAAGCTTATGCTCAAATAATTTGTTCGTCTCTAAGGTGCCACAAGTACTCCTTTTCTTTTTCTGAATATTCTCAGAGATTTAGAATTCTCTCCTGTTCCCAAAGCAGTTTACACTGAATGACTATATGCCGATATGTGATCCAAAGCTTATTTGTTACAGGGTGTCCTTTAAGATGATTCAATATCTCAACCATTTTGATTTATTAATTTCACACACACATCCTTCTAATGTATTGATGGATCTTCTTTCTACCCATCAATTTATTGATGGATCTTCTTTCTATACTTCTTATTCCCCTTTGCTCCTTTGGCTAGCACTAGAGGCCGGACCTTGCAAACCTGCCCCCTTTGAACTCCATTGGCTTTGAGGGATTGATGGACCTGGCCCTTACTCATTCCACTGTCCATATCTTCCCCCTGAAAACTTCAACAGAATGTGTTTGTCTTCCTTTCCCCTTTTGCATTTCCTATATGTTTTTGAAATGTTATTTTCAGATCTTTTGAGAAGCCCCTTGTGAACCTGCACTGGCTCCTTTTTATTTCTTGCATTCTTCTAGTTCAGGGAGTCTGCTGCACCTCTAGGCCCTGATCCAAAGTCCATTAAATTCAACAGATCTTATTAACTTCCTAGAGATTGGGAGCGGACCTTCTCTTAGGCTTCTTCCATACTGATGGATTTGAATATTTCCTGCTATTGCATTTTACTCTCTGTAAAGGTAAAATTTTCAAAATTGCTTAAGCCCAGACCCTCAAATGTACTTAGGCACCTAACTCCCATTGATTTCACAAATCTGGACCTTCAGAGCCTAAGTCTCACTGAATTTCAAAACGTTTAGACTCCTAAGTCAGTTTTGAAAATGGGACTCAGGCTCCTAAGTCACTTGGGCACTTTTGAACATTTTACCCTAGATTTTTTGATTTCCCAAGTTTGCATTCATAACTCTGATATCCTTGTACAACACTACTTGATGATTTCCATGAACACATTCCTTACTAGGACAGCTATCTGGGTTCTTGGGCAAGTCACTTAACAGCGTCTTAATTAATATTTCCTTTCTCTCACTCTGTTTCTCTTGTCTATTTACACTGTCCAATTTTGCAGCAGAGACTGACTTTTACTCCCAATCACAATAGTACCTACAGACCCCAGTGAGGCTATGTCTACACTGCCCCACCATTCAGACTACAGGGGTGTGTTGCACTATAACTCCCCCTGCTGGACACTGCAGTTCCAACCAAACAGTTCCTATTTTGCATTACTGTAGTCCTCTTTCAAGAGGACTGTGTTAATGCGAACTAGGAACCTTTTAGTTCACACAGGTAGCGTCCACATGGGAGTTACAGCGATGCACTTTGGTGCGCATTCCTATTCACACCCTCATAGGCTCAACTGCAGGCCAGGGCATTGAGATGCCTTGAGATGTCTATATAACACCTAGCACACTGGGGCCCTGGTCTCAAGTTGTGGCCCCTAGGCACTAAAATAACCGATCCCATGAGTCTGTTGGTACCATTTTAAGACCCACCTTTCCTCCCAGCTCATTAGCCTCATGGCTAATAAAACAATGAAATCTAATGCGAAAAACATTCTCACTTTCTCCATCATTACATCTATTTTAATCTCCCACTTCCATGAAATTAAAATACAATGTCCTGCTTCTTCCTATTAGCTCTCATGGGACCCACAGATCTCTCTCTCTTCTCACATACTACAATGTAAATCAGGAGTAACTGAAGTCAATGGAGCTACACTGGTGTGAGAGGAGAATCAGATCCAGAGAATAAATTACCAACCAAAGGATGGGAGCAAAGAGCATGGATGAACAGGAATGTAATGTGAAAATCTACAATAACAAAAGGCTGGCATATGGAGCTAAATGCCCTTTTCCTGCTCCTTACTTTTCTTACACAGATTATCTACAGATGCTGCCTCTCTGAAATACTGTGCTTGTAAATGTGTTTTATGCATTGTAATCAAGAGGTCTGATTCTGCTGTCACACTGGTTTTACCTAGTATAATTCTGTTGATTTCAATCCAATCACTCCTTATTTACCTCGGTATGAGAGGAGAAGGGCCAATGGGTCTGTGGAAGTGTGAAAGATGATCTTTCAAAGTAAATGAGTCATATAAACCACAGCAATATTTTTCACATGTATTTTTAAAACAATAAAAATGTTTTTCAGACTTGTATGTGATACTGTATTTAAGACACCCTCACCCCCCAAGCCATTCCACTGAAAGCTGAAAATACCAGAAAATGCCACGGGGGCTATTTATAAAAAGAAAACAAAAAGAGAGAGAGAGAAATTTTTTCTCTGGTAAATGAGTCTTCGCGTTTCTTGGTGAGCCTGGGTCAATAACACCAGACAGAGATGAGAGACACTTAAGAATTCAGGAGTCTTTTTGCATGTCTATCAGTTGGTTCATAGCAGCCAGCTTCTCTCTTTCTGCTAAGAAGAGTCAATTTAAATTGCTGTTTGCTGGAGACAGTGATATGTGTTCAGTGTGCTCTTCATAGTAAAAATGCAACAGTCTGTGACAAGCCAAATTGAGTTTCTTCCAGTATTATTATCATGCATTCACTGAGATCACATTATCATAATCAAACTCATGAGATGATGAGAAAGATGCCGAAACCTGGTCTGCTCACAGATTTTGTACCAGTACAACAATTTTGCTTAGGGGTGCAATTTTTTTTTTTATTTAGCTAAAATGGTTGTACCAACACAACCCTGAGTGTGGTTCTAATTATACCAGTAAAAATGTGGCTTATATCAGGAGAGCTTATTCCCCTTCTCTTATGGGAATATGTCACTATATGCACCTTTATACTAGTATCTATACTGGGGTGGGCAAACTTTTTGGCCCGAGGGCCACATCTGGGAATAGAGATTGTATGGCGGGCCATGAGTGCTCACAAAATTGGGGTTGGGGTGCAGGAGGGGCTGAGGGCTCTGGTTCGGGGTGTGGGCTCTGGGGTGGGGCCAGAAATGAGGAGTTCAGGGTGCAGGAAGGAGCTCTGGGCTGGAGCGGTGGAATGGGGTGCGGGGTGTGTGTGTGAGGGCTCTAGCTGGGGGTGCGGGCTCTGGGGTGGGGCTGGGGATGAGGGGTTTGGGATGCAGGAGGGTGCTCCAGGCTGAGATCAAGGGGTTCGGAGGGAGGGAAGGGGATCAGGACTGGGGCAGGAGGTTGGGGCATGGGGAGAGGTTGGGGCAGGGTGCAGGCTCCGGGTGGCTCTTACCTCAAGCAGGACCGTGCCACTGCTTCCGGGAGCCGCGTGGAATGGTCCCCGACCCTGCTCCCCAGATGGAGCACTGGAGCGGGACAAGCCCCAGACCCTGCTACCCAGTGGGAGCTCGAGGGTCAGACTAAAATGGCTGGCAGGCCAGATCCGGCCCGTGGCTGTAGTTTGCCCACCCCTAATGGAGGTTGACCCGCTTAACTATATTGTTATAATTAAAATGGTAGAAGTTATGTGTATAGCAGAGCTGGGTGGGAAATAATTCTCACTTAAAGGGAAAACTATCATGATTTTGAATAATTTTGCGTCCTAAATAGGGATGAAATGTAAATCTCTCTAAAGTTTTCACAAACAGACAATCCAAACTTTTTTTGGATTGGATCAATCAAAATCAATTCATTTCCATAATTTAAAAACATTTCATTTTGATTTCAACTTTTTTGTTATTATTTTTTACCTTTCTTTAGTATGAATTAACTACAACTTTGAAACAAAAAGTCATTTTGAAGAAAAAACAAACCTTTTTGTTTACAAAATGTAACATTTCAACAATTTTGAAATGTTTATTTATTTATTTTCAAAGGTTTTTTGAAGTGGGAGATTTCTCAAAACCATTTGTCAAAAACAACTTTCTACAAATCGGCCTTTTGTGATGAAAAATGTTTCATCAGAAAATTCACAACCAGCTCTAGTGTGTAGACAAGTCCTAAGTTATGTAGTAACTCTTCCTCTGACAGCTTCCCACACTCATTAGACTAGTTGAATGCTGCTGCATGCATGAGTTTGGATCCAGATCCATGCCAAAGGATCTTAATTAATCTCTTCTCTGTTTGATTTGTCTCTGGTAAAATTTCTAAATGGAAACTTCTTAGGGCCAAATAAAGTCTGACCCGGCACAGATGCACTCTGGGGAAAGAGTGCAGGGACTTCCAATCATCCGTAATGTTCCTTAGAGAAGATTGACATAATTTGACCGTCTGTGCTCCCTGAGCTGAAGAGAGTGGTGTGTCTGAATAGATGGAGGCATGTAGTCATTGACGCTCAAATCTGTCAGGCAAATATCAGCCTATTCACCCATTTTAAAAAAAATGTATAATAATAATGTGCCAAATACCTAAATGAGGCTAATCAGTGTAGTTCTACTGATGTCTGTGGTTCTCTGCCAATGTACACCAATTGAGGAGCTGGACCAGTGTCTCTAGTTAATGCAAATTTTTCACACACACACACACACACACACACTCCATTCTCATTGGGCCACATTTAAATTTGCACTAAGGCTCCTTTGCTCTGCTCTGGTTATAAGTTACATTTACATTAGGGATGTTGAAAAATTTATGTCAAAACTATTTTTTGACAGAAAATTGGGTTTTTGATGAAACAATTTTTCACAAGTGTCTGATTTTTTTTAATGTAATTCAAAAAAATTAATAACGAAAAAGCAAAAAAAGTGTTCAGTTGAAAACTAAAATATTTTTATTTGGGTATGCCACTGAGGTGCCTCATGGAAGTCGTAGTTCAGTAGCTTCATGTGGCTATTCTCCACTATGGTTCAGGCTATGCAGCAGATTTCATTATGCAATGATGCCACGCCATCTGTCACCAAGAGGTGAAATCCTGGTGCACCATGGGAGATGTAGTGAGACCTGACAATTCACACTATAGAGGAGACTGGGTGCATGAGGCACTCAAACTACAACTCCCATGAGACACCACATTGGCATTTCAGAATCGAATTCAGCTTTTCAACATAATATTTTGCTTTTCGATTTTTCACCAAAAGTCAAAATTTTCTGGTGGGGTGGGCATTTTCTGACAAGATCTAAGTTACATCCACTTTAAGGCCTGCCACAGCTGCATAATGGTGTCTCAGTGCAAATGACAATCTGGCCCAATGATATTTTGGTATCCTGTCCCTTTAAATACAGGAAGTCAATTATTTGATTTTCTTTTTAAAAAACAAGTTATACTGGCTAGGGCAAGACCATGAACTCCTTACTCACTTTGGCGAGCAGTTGTTCACAAGAATAGGGCTGTTCATCAATGTGAATAAAGGATTCACATTCTCGCCTTCAGGATTATCACACAATGGAGCTGTGGCAATAAGGAGATAGTGTACCTGTTGAAAATCCCATTTTCTTGTGGCACTTTGTAAACTCAATATTAAAATAGGTGACCAAGGCATGAATGTAATCGTTGCGCTGAATTTGGAGGCAGAACGCAGATGTAAAAGCCAGTTCTTCAGTCTTCACTGTATAAATATCCACTTCCTGCATTGAGGAAAAAGAGTAAGCCATTTACATAACAGAAGTCTGTATGTCTTGAGTTGTCTTGACTAGACTAGGTGAGAGGATCTGTTTAACATGTTGAGTGATGTATTTAAACATTTTATTTATTGCTCAGCAATGTAGGCTACAAGCGGCCCATTGCTCTGTAAGAAATCAATGGCATGTTTGAGAAGAATAGCATCCACGAAATCAGCAAATGACCCAGAAGGGGGATCTTACAACCAGGCAGCCAGCCAAATAACTCACTAGCTCAGCAGAGAACAATGAAGAGGCCAACCAGTGAAAGGGAATTTGCCCTGAGGGGTTGCAGTAGTTAGAGAGAAACAAGGTAAGAAAATATGCTTTGAAATATGGAGAAAAAGTAGAAGAGGGAGCCTTCAGGGCCCAATTGCGAGACCCTTACTCTCTCGTGTAATTATTACTCAGCATGAGGAAGGGTGGCAGAATTGGATCCTTAATAACCAGCAGAGGACAGTTAATATTACTGTAGGAGTGGGCATAAGCCTTAGGGGTTGGACAGAAATCAGACTTGACTTAAAAAAAGGAGGCAGGGCCATGAAAGCTGGCAGCAGAAGACAGCAAGAAAATTAAGCCATAACACATCTGTTTACCTGGGTCAGGCCTGAGAGGAGATGGAAGGAGTTTTCATCACTTGTAAGAACTGCACACAGATATATAGCTGAGTGAATAATGCAGAAAATATGCCATGAATATTCATTTGAATTTTAAAATTTATTTGCTTCGGCCATGTCTGGACACATTGTAATGAACAACCCAGCATTGGCAGGGTTGTGAGTAAGATGAGTTCATAGACTTTGCTACCTCTAATTTCTACTTGGCAACATGGTTAAATTTGTTGATGTCTAAGGCCTCTTCTGTGAATTTTGATTCGTAAGGGCATCTTTTTTCACTTTTGGATCCTCTTCACAGAAGGGAATATGCATTAGCTGTGTAGAGCTAAATAAACAGAACCTCCAAAGTAGGTGACATGGTCCCACTTCCCCCGATCATGCTTTCTGACCTTGTATCAAAGAATGGATTCCAAAATATTAGGCACAGGATTTTTTTAGACCACAGAAGAAAATTATCTAAGTATTAATATGGCTTGAATGTGGCATTCAACAACAAAGATGCAGTCTCCAAGACAGTGTGCTTATGTTGATGCTCAAATCAGATCTCACGCTTCAGGGCATAAGCTGATTGCCTCAGGAATCGGGATGAATTCTCCCCACGCATGTACAGCATTGCACAGTTGTTTGGGATGCTGTATTATGCATGTTCATTGTTTTCCTCAGAGGCATTAAATACTGGACACTGTGAGAGGCAGGATACAAGGCTTGGTATACCATTGGTTATATCTGATGGTATGGGATAGCCTACATTTCAAATGGTGCATTTAATTATATCCCTGTAAGTACATCTGCCTTCACTTCCTCTTTTGTTGGTGACCAGGTGCAACTATTTGGTAATGAGTCCAATACACCACTTCATATCAAAAGGAGGAAAATCAATTTCAACATTAAAATAAAGAAAAAGACAGAAACAATTCATGCATTCTGAGACAAAGTTTGTTCTACGCTACTGAAGTCTGAAAAGGAAACATATGGGCTAGATTCTCTTCTCCATTACATCAGTGTAAACCTGGAGTAACTGGATTGACTGAAGCGGAATCACTCTGGATTTATATCAGTATAATGGAGATCAGAATCTTGCACATTTATACAGAATACAATTCTATATTTTGACAAGAATGCTCAATAATATAGGAGAGGCATAGTAAGACAAACAGAGACAGACTCAGCTATTATTCAGAAATGGATTTCTTTGCATTGACCACACAATTCATAGGTTTTTCCAAGAGGATGAAAACATAGGGTAAGAGGGCCTGCATCTTTAACAACAGAGCTCTAGTTTTGGCTTAATATATTGGAGATATTGTTCAGGAACAGTTCAACCATATGAAGAATGTATTCTGCTTCCAAGGTCACTGAGTATCTGCCATGTGGAGGCACTGAATTATCTGTCACATGTTTATAAGTGGTATAAATGAAAACTGCCTGACTGCTTTAAAGTGCAGTACTTCTCTGAAAAAGTTATTCTGCATAAAAGGCATTGCAGAGGTTCTGCGTTTATTGTCTCTTAATAATGCCTTTCCAAATATGATTAATCTGCAAGTAAAAATATTTTTTAACTGCCATCCCTGCAAACCCACCAGCGATGTCCTTCTCCCTTATTATCACAGGGTACTGATGGCTTTCACCCAAAAAGAAGTAGCAATTTTGGATGCATCAATTTTTGAGTGTCTGACTTGAGACAACTTTAAAGGGTCTGATTTGCAGAGAATGCTGAGCATCTGCTCTGTGTAAATCAGACCCTAAAAAGGGTCTCCAGGGGGGACCCAAAAACTTAGGCACCCAAAACAACTAATCACTTTTCAAAATCTTAGCCAAAGACTCTGCAAGTCAAACTGAGCCTTCAGTGACAGCTGCAGTTCCATTGTCTTCAGTGGATTTGCAGATGTAACTGACTGGAACTTAGCATAAATTTTTTGTTGTTGTTGTTGAAGAAAGACTAGAATCCAGCTCTCCCTCTCTGAGCTGCATTGGCTCTGCAGGGTGAAGCAGAATCAAAATCAATAAAAGAAATTATTTTGTCAGCAAAGTTAGTAAAAATGTCTCTGGAAATCTACAGGGAACAAAAATACTGGTAAGGGGGTGCCAATTTTACAGTCATTTTTTCAGAGCAGAACCATACTTTAATTTGCCATGCAGAGTAGGAGATTAAAAAAAAACTGGTATTGATTAATTTGTACAATTTTGTACTGACTCAATCCCTGTTCTTAACCTCCATTTCAGCTGCCACAAATTCCTATACTAGATGTGTGTCCTGCTTCTCAGTCAAAATCCCAGGTGGCTGAATGCTAATGTTGCATAAAATTAGATGGAAAAGTCATGCTCCTCCACATTTCTCTCCAAATTATTCAAAAATGGGGCATAATTGAGCACAAGGCTGGTCCAAGAGCCCTTAATTGTAATAAAGTGTTAAACTGAGAAACAGTAAGAGTGATAAACACAGCAGCTATCTATCTCGGATCAGATTGTGGCTGGGGGCCTGTGGAGAAGCACAGAGGGAAATAGGGGCATAAGGAACCTCCTCTGCTATGTGTCCCACTCAGTTCTTGTATGCACGAGTGTGGAAGATTTGGTTTCTGCCACAAGTGGCACTAGTCACCTCAAGAGTGCGTGATGGGTGTGAGAGTAAATAGAGGGGAAGGAGCAGGAATCACCCTCCCAAACTTTCAGCTTGGAGAGCAGGGGACAGCAATGCCTCCCCCTCCCCTCAGCCCCTGAGCTTTTGGCTGGCTGTGGAGAGGAGGCTGCAGAGCAGGAAAGAAGGAGAGTCTGAGGGTGCTTTGTACAGCTACCTCAGTGCTCTGCAGGGGAGAAAGTAACCTAAAGGACTTACCGGTACTGGAGTCCTGAGCAGGGGCATGGCCTCCACCAGAAGAGGCAGGGCCTTTAAATCACCCGCGGAACTACCAGCTGCTGAGGCGGCTGGGAGCCCCGGGGCTCAGGGGTGATTTAAAGGGTCCGGGACTCCAGCTGCCACTACCGCAGAGGAGCTCCAGGCCCTTTAAATTGTTGATGGAGCCTTGCCGCCGGGCTCCAGCAGTGCTTTAAAGGGCCCAGGGCTCCGGCTGCTGCGGGGAGCCCCGGGCCCTTTAAATCATCGCAGGAGCCCCGCCGCTGGGGCTCTGGCAGCGGGGCTCGGACGGGGCTTTAAAGGGCCCAGTCTCCCCGCAGCAGCAGGAGCGCCAGGCCCTTTGCAGCTGTGGCTCCTTTCCTACCTGGGGTCCTCCCTTACCAGCTCTGCAGGAGAGAAGAAGCCTGGCCAGGACAAGAGGGTGCAGCACTGGCTGATAGCAGTTTCTCCTTTCACTTCTACCTCCCCCTGCCAGACACACCCCCTTTGGTAGTACAGACAGGAGGAGTGCAGCTATGAGGGGAATTAGAGGAAAGGAAGATGGCAGGATTTTGGAAGAGGGAAAGAGAACAGGGCAGGAGGCAGTTTGGAGAAGAAAGAATGAAGTGTTTGGGGATGAGGGTGGAGAGTGAGGTGAGATTGAATGGGGGATTCATGGAGAGGAGAAACTGGAATCTGGGAGAGGAAGAGAGAGGTGGTGTGGAGGAAGAGGAAGGAGACTTGAGGAGTTTGGAGGAAGGAGAGGAGTCAGAAAAGATTTCACAAAGAGGGGTCTAGAGGGGAAGGAGAAGAAAGTAGGGAGTGGAGGCGCAGCATGCTGTCTGAAGATGATTACAGGATGGAAGCCAGGCAAAGGTGGTACCACAGCAAGAGAAGTGGAAGACAGCCAAAGTAGGTGCTGTGGGTCTTGTTTTTATTTTTAAGAGGAGTGGGGAGAAAGGAACTTGTGTTGGGACCCTTCTCGAGTTGTCTCCTGGTGTTGAAGGGGAATGGTTCAGTCCTGGTGTTGAAGGGGAATGGTTCAGTCCCTCCCACAGACTCCTTGGGGCAAAATCACTCTTGCAGCGTGGGGATACGGGCAGAAGCGCATTTGGCACGTGGCCAAACTCCCTAGGCTCTTAGAGGCATTGTGCTTCCTTCAGGCTCATTGCTTCCCAGAGCCCTCTCTGGGGATATGTGGCTCCATGCAGAAAGTATTGTGCTCCTGCCCTCTGAAAATCAGGTCCCCCTTTTGGACAACCCAAAAATGGACACACCACAGATCATGAGACACTTGAAAACACAAGCCAGGTTTTTTGTTCCCACTGCGTACTCTCATGGTTCGGTACCCCAGTGTGTGTTTTAGGCATTAGCCCCTGCATGAGGAAGACCTGCTGAAAAGGCTGTTTATGTAGACTATGGGTTCTCAACCAGATGTCATGACCCTCAAGAGGTTGTGAACAGGTCCTGGGGGTCATGACAACCTACCTTATCTTTATGAGTAGATGGGAGATAAGCCTCAAAACTGCTGTGGGTTCCCAAAACTTTTTTATGGAGTCAGCATATGGAGAGCCACCTTCTCAGTCTGCTTGCACCCATATTTGTTCAGCCAGCCTTTTACTACAGTTTCTTAAGGGTTTTTTTAGATTTAAAATCTCATAGAATATTAGGGTTGGAAGAGTCCTCAGGATGTCATCTAGTCCAACCCCCTGCTGAAAGCAGGACCAATCCCCAACTAATCAGACATCACACAGGAAACAGTTCGCTAAATATACCCATATATAAAGCCCACCTTGACACCTGCTGTGTTCTCACTGAGCAGATTGTGAGTTCAACAACTACTTTAGGGCAAGAGTCTGAGACCTTTACTCACATTGAGTAGTACCTGACTTAGCTATTAGTTCCACTGATTCCAATGGCACTATTATAGAATAATATACATAATATATAATAATTATACATATATATATGTATAATTACATAATAATTACACATATATACATATATATAATAATATATTATATGAATAATATCTTCAACGTAAGGGTGGAAAAATCAGGCCCTTAGATAGTCTAGCGTGGCTTCTACTAAGCATGTTATGCTTAGAGCCCTACCAAATTCACGGTCCATTTTGGTGAATTTCACAGTCATAGGATTTTTTAAATCATAAATGTCATAATTTCAGCTATTTAAATCTGACACTTCACAGTGTTGTAATTGTAGGTTTCCTGACCCAAAAAGGAATGGGGGGAGGGGAGAGTAGCAAGGTTATGGTAGGGGAGGTTGCGGTACTGCTACCCTTATTTCTGCGCTGCGGCTGGCGACGGCGCTGTCTTCAGAGGTCGGCAGCTGGAGAGCAGTGACTGTTGGCTGGGAGCCCAGCTCTGGAGGCAGAGCCACCACCAGCAGAAGTAAGGATGGCACAGTATGGTATTGCCACCCTTACTGCTGCCTGCAGAGTTGGGCCCTCGTCAGCCGCTGCCACTCTCCAGCCACCCAGCTCTGAAGGCAGCAGTGCAGAAATAAGGGTGGCAATACCGTGACCCAATTAAAATAACCTTGTGACCCCCCCCCAACTCTCTTTGGGGTCAGGACCCACAATTTGAGAAACGCTGGTCTCCCCCTGTGAAATCTGTATAGTACAGGGTAAAAGCACACAAAAGACAAGATTTCAGGGGGGGAGGGGGGAAGACCAGATTTCATGGTCCGTGATGTGTTTTTCATGGCCCTGAATTTGACAGGGCCCTAGTTATGCTGTAAAATTTCCTTGGGGGACTAAAGCTTGCCCTCAGGTTATTGACACTGTTTCCCCAGGTGGGGGCACTATTCATTGATTCTAAAATCTGCTAAACCCTGCTGAATGCATGATGCCTGCTGCTCAGAAGGCATGGTCCTCATGACAGATGCAAGTGGGTGGACTCTCTCAGAGGAAGGTGTTATATAAGGAAGAAACATTTGTAATGTTAGGTGAATGTAGAATTTATTGCACCTTATGTTTTGAAAATAAGCAGTTAAATTTAAGACCACTCCAGAAAACTTCATAGAAGGGGTGTTCGTTTTCTTTCTAAGGGCTTGTCTTCACTGCAGTGTTGACTCAATGTATAACTTAAGTGTTGCCCACAGCTCTACTCCTGTGCGCACACACAGATCTCTAGCTCAAACTACGTGGTGCTTTAAACTCAAGCTAGCGGGCCTGTCTGGGGATGTGGGTTGAAGCCTGAGAGCTGCTGAAACCGAGTTAGTAATACGCTGGGGACTCACCTACTCTGTGCTGCTAATCCAAACACTCTGGGCAGCTAAATGGAGAGGCATTAACTGGAGTGTAGAAAATTCTAGCTAACATTGGAGTGAAAAGCCTTAGGACAGTGGGTTTGTTGCTACTTCTTACTCCCCCTCTCCAGTACTAGCTTGCATAGCACAAACTTGAATAGGAGCAAATTTAAGACCAGCAACTCAGTCTGTCTTTCTATACCCTGTTGACTTCAATGAGTTTTTGCTAAAGGTTTTAGATTTGGGCCAACTGTCACATGGTACCAAGGAAATCAAGCTATTCAACCATATGTTCTTGCACTATATATCCATCATTTGTTTAGTTCATTTAAAGTTCATTTTAGAGTTATATTCCATCTTAACTATCGTGTGTGCAGTAGCCTATTTAGCTAACTTTGTTTCCTGTGTGCTGTGATTTTAAATATCTAAGGCCTGTGCTTTCTACAAAGGTGGCCAGCCATCTCATGTTCAGCTGAGTGCAGATACAGCAATGCACACGCTGTGCTCCTGCATACAGCTTTTACTTTTGTTCCTTCCTGTTTTCATAATCTGAAATATTATTCAGATTTAAGTAATCTGTTTGCTCTTTGTTTATAGAAATACCCAGTACGTTGCCTCTAGCCAGCCAGAGATACAGATAACAATAGGGAAAGTAGAATTGGTTCATGCAAACCATTGCTCATGCAAGTAGAATTTATTCATGCAAGTAGCCCTATTGAACTCCCTGGGACTATTCATGGGAATAAGGACTACAAGGATCAGCCCTAAAAAATGGGAATTCGAGAACTTCTATGCCATGTGTTATACAGAAGTTCCAACTATATGATCACAGAGGTCCCTTCTAGCCTAAGGACATCTCTTCACTAGTAATGTTAAAGCTCTCCCAGCATTATAAAAAAAACCCACCTCCATGAGGGGAATAGCTACCTGCGCCGGGCACGCAGCGCTGGTGCACGGTCTACACTGCCACTTCACAGTGCTGAAACTTGCAGCGCTCAGGGGGTTATTTTTTTCACACCCCTGAGCGAGAAAGTTGCAGCGCTGTAAAGTGGTAGCGTAGAAAAGGCCTTAGAATCTATGAACTATCATGGATTCTCAACCTGGGGTTGTGAACAGTCGTCAGTGGGTTGTGACCACCCTGCCCTTCACATATTGCTAAATAGGAGCTGGGTCACAGCTATATCCAAGCTAGACGGGAGAAGAGTGCTGGGAGGTTCCAGTATGAAAAAGAGTGAGAACTTGGCTACAGAAATCATGTTGACAATTTAAGGCCAAATGCAGATCTCATACACTGGGGTAAAACTGGAGTTATTCCAGCAGAGTTAATATCATCTGGTGCCTTAATCTTTTCACTGTAACTTGAATCCATTTAACACCTCTCCCCAGTGGCTTTTCATCTCAAATTTGCAATATCTGTTCACAGGGAGGAAGAACAATTAAAATGCATATCTAAATATATACAATGTCTCCATTTATCCAGTACTTGCACTAATTACCCCCTCCCCCCCAAAAAAAGATTTATATTTAATTTGTGCGAGTTTGAAGGTATGTTTGGAGATCCATTTATAGCAGCAGCCAGATGAGCACAAAATCCCACTCTCAGGTGACATCTCCCAATTTGGGTAGTACCATATGTGATCAAGGTATTAGTATTCATGTTTAGCTGAGCTGATGACACCCGACATGAGCAACATGCTTATACTGAATATTATGAAAACTAAGATTATTTTCCCTCTTAGTTTTATCACATTCCATACTGATGGTATCTGCAGCTTGTTAGCAGCCCCAAAAGATAGTGTTAAAGAAAAAATAATGCATCTCCAAAGAATGCCACAGTACGTGTTAAGCGTTCACATTTAAGTACATTTGGAATTACCAAACCTTTATTAAACACGCATTGGTCACCACTTGCTTTGGATCTACTATGTCGACCAAGGGCTCCTTCATGGCAACATCTCTAATACAGGTCATGTCGAAGCCATACACATTCTCCCACCCTGTCAATGCAAATGGATGTGTCAAAGGTGAGAAGTAATACAAAACAAATAAATAAATCTTTTTCACTTTGCATAGCTGCTTCTGTTCCAGAATCTCAAAGCATTTCACAACCGATTAGTTAACTTTCACAGCACCCCTGTTAAATAGGTAAGTGGCATTATCTCCATTTTGCAGATAAGGCACAGGAAGATCAAGGCAAACAATTTCAAATGTGGCCTCTTGTTTTGGGTTCCCCAATAATTAAGACACCCAAGAGTCCTTGTGGCACCTTAGAGACTAACAAATTTATTTGGGCATAAGCTTTTGTGGGATATAGCCCACTTCATCAGATGCATGGAGTGAAAAATACAGTAAGCTGGTATAAATATACAGCACATGAAAAGATGGGAGTTGCCTTACCAAGTTGTCTTACCAAATCTTTTCATGTGCTATATATTTTTACTGGTACAGACTAACATGGCTACCCCTCTGAAACCAAGATCAGTGGCACTTTTAAAGACTGAGGTATTTAAATGGGTTGCCCAAAATCACACAGCAAGTCAGCCAAATTGTTGTGAATAGAACTCAGTAATCCATTCCTGGATCCTTGTCCCTTGCTCTGACTTCTAGATAACATTTAATCTCGTAGGCCCTGATCCTGCAAAAACATGATCCTATCCTGTCAGTGAACTAGTCATGAGAGTAAAGTTATGCATATCTTTAAGTGTTTGGAGGATCAAGACCTTAATGCAAGTACATCATGACAGATTGCCTTCTAAAAAGCTTGCAAGCTGAGTTGAGCTCACTGGGTATTTGAACTGTTCTGATGACTGTACCAGTAAGTGCCTTTTATCTTGCTGAGTTTCCTTCTTTGAACAAATGATCCCCTAGGGGGAAAGTACACTGGCTCTGCTCTTATGGTTGACATTTCTTTGTGAAAAAATACAAAGAACTGTTACATTTTTGGATTTGTTTTTTTAAACCAAACTCACATTACACCCTCCTGAACCAGATGAGTCAAATTCCATTAAACCGCAATGCCCCATTAAAAGTCTAAACTAAAAGTTACAAAAGTCATGTGGGCTGCAGTATGTACTGGGTAGATGAATGGCTGGAAAAGTACTTTGAGCATTTAAAAATATTATTATGCATGAGAACAAGCGAGATAAATTGGCAAACCATGGTAGGGAGCAGATTTGCAAAAGCTTCTCCTCTCAGAGCACAGCAGTTGAGTTCTTGGAATTCCCAGCAGGGACAGAATTGGCAGCAATAGTAAAAGGTCTGTAAGTATGATTCTAAATTGCAACATATTTGGCAAAGATTCTTTGGTAATGGTTTCCTTTGATGGGGCTGTCAACTTGCCCACATTTTGGGAGGTGGGGGTGACCCTGCAAATCTTTTTTCTTTTTCCACCCTCTTGTTGTTATTTCTATCCTTACTCACCCAGTATTGGTGTGTTTTCTGAAAGCCCCAGCTCCTTGAGTCACGTTACTATAGGAGAATCTCAGCTTTCATTTTAAGTGCCAAGTTTATAGCCCTCATGGTTCCATAAAAAAAGCCGGAAAATATGAATCCTAAAGGATCACAGATCAGAAAGCAAATACTCCCTTTCCCCCCAAAAATAATTATTCTTAAACCAATTTCATGATTTGGGGCGGGGGCGTGATTTCTGAACATCTTCTGAAACACCCATCATTGCATTTCACATGTGAGAAACTCTGGTTCCCATCCCAAGAAGAACAAAGTAATGGGGAGAAATAAAAGTAAAGTGAGATACTAGGGAGGAGTTAGAGGGGAGAGAATAGTGAGGTGGGAGAAGAGATTGGGACAGAAAGGAGTAAAGAAGACAGAGCAAAAAGCTGGTAGTATAAATAAGGAAGAAAGGTGATATCAGAAAAGAAAAGTGTTTTGAAGGAAAATGGGCTTGCAGGGGTGTGGGAGGGCAAGAGAACCAGACACATTTAAAAGGGATGAAAAAATGTACAGACCAATAAATCAGGGGGAAACAAGGACACTGAATATGCCTGAAGAAAAGACATCGAGATATAGAAGGGAAAGTAGAAAACAGGATAGAAAGAGAGGGTAAAAAAGTGGGAGAGTGCTTTTTTGGGTGACAGGAAGCAGGTTTTGTTATTTTACATGAAGTGTCCTTCATACAGCATTTTGTAACTATGATTTTATGGGATTTTGTCTGCTTCTGCAACCAAAAAAAAAAATCTGAAAATATTCCTGACTTTGGACAAAGAGGAGATGACAATTCACTTTGGATGTTATAGATCAGTAGTTCTCAACCAGGGGTATGTGTACGGTGACCAGGTGTCCGGTTTTTGACCGGAACACCCAGTCGACAAGGGATCCTGGTGGTTCCAGTCAGAACCACTGACTGGGCTCTTGACTGTCCAGTTGGCAGCATTGCGTGACGCGGCTGGCAGGCTCCCTGCTAGCCTCCGCGTCACGTGGCTCCCGGGAAGCAGCCAGCATGTCCGGCTCCTATGCTTAGGGGCGGCCGGGGGGGGGTCTGCTTACTGCCCTGCCCGCAGGCGCAGCTCCCATTAGCAGGGTCAGGGCAGGGGCCAAACTTGCGCGACTCATGAACGCTCAGCAGGTGGCTTTGAGGGGTCATGGCGCATGCCTCTCCCACTGCTACTGGCCCACTTCTCCTCGCGCTTCTCCTGTGGCTGGGCTCGAGCTGCGGCGCGTGCCCTGTAGAGAACCATGATCGGTCACCCCATCGCCAGCACTTAGGAGTTCAAGGTATGTATCCCTGTCTCCGAGTGCTGGGAATGGGGCTGCTGGAGGGGAGGGGAGGAGAATGAGACAAACCCAGTGCCTGGCCCAGCCACCTCAGGGAATTGGGGAGAGGCCCGGCCCAGCACTGCCTCCGCCCTGGCAGCACCGCCCCCCACCCCCCCAGCCTGGGACAGTCCTCCTGAGTCCACCACTGGCCCCAGCAGCCCCAGACTCTGGGCAACTCCTCCCCACCAAGCCCTGCACCCCCATCCCCCTCACTGCATCCCTCCCTGTCCCAACCCGCCACACCCCCATCCCCCCATCACTGCATCTCTCTCTGTCCCACCCCGCACCCCCCTCCCTGCATCTCTCCCCCATCCCATCCCGCCCTGCCCTCCACCCCTACCCATCCCATCCCTGTACCCCTTACAGTGCTCTCCCACCCATCTCTCCACCTCCCAGAGCTGCCCACCATGTCCCTCACCCACTACAGCCCTGCACCTCATTCACCTCCATACTCTGCTGCATTCCCATTATGTCCCTATACACCCCTATGACCCCCACAGCCTCATGTACCTGTAACCTTATGTCTCCCCTGCATCCCCGTTCACCCCCCTTGCCCTGCCATGCCCCTTCCTTTCTCCTTCACTGTTCACTCTCACCCCCACCCTACTCTTGTCCTTGGTCTCTTTCCCTTCCCATCCTCTCTCCTCCACCACCACCCCAGCATCTTTTCCCCTCTAGCCCACCCTCCTCCCTTCCCAGCTGTGTGATTTAGGCAGCCCCTGGAAGAGGGGAGTCCTCCCGGGCAATATCATAATCAGAGAGAGAAAATAAAAAGGCAATAAAACTAGACAGTAAAACTTAGCCAGCAGCCCGGGGCCCAGGCAGAGCAGAGCCTTCTCAGTGCCAGGCGACCAGCCTCCGGCCCCTTTGCTCTGGTGCTCAACCTTCATGCCGGGCACAGCAGCATTGCAGCCCCCTGGGCGAGGGGCCCGCAAGCCTGGGAAGTCTTCTACAGTTAAGGTGACCAAGTGACAGTAAGAGGGGGGATGGAGTGAACTGGGGACAGGGCCTCGGGAAGGGGCAGGGCTGGGGGCGGGGCAAGGGGGTTTGGTTTTCTGGAATTAGAAAGTTGGCAACCCTAGGTATGCATACCCCTGTGGGTACACAGAGGTCTTCTGGGGGGTACATCAACTCATCTAGCTATTTGCCTAATTGTACAACAGGCTACATAAAGAGCACTAGCAAAGTCAGTGCAAACTAAAATTTCATACAATGACTTGTTCATACTGCTCTATATGCTATACACTGAAATGTGAGTACAATGTTTATATTCCAATTAATTTATTTTATAATTATGTGGTAAAAATGAGAACGGAAGCAATTTTTCAGTAACAGTGTGCTGTGACACTTTTGAATTTTTATGTCTGATTTTGTAAGCAAGTAGTTTTTAAGTGAGGTGAAACTTGGGGTATGCAAAACAAATCAGACTCCTGCAAGGGGTACAGTAGTCTGGAAAGATTGAGAGCCACTGCTATAGATGACCTTTGTAATAGGCCCAATCCTGAATCCTATTTGTGGTGCTAATGACTCCCATTGAGCTCAGTGGGAGTTACTTGTATCCTTTGATGGAAGAACAAGGCCCCCCCAAGACTGCACTTAAGTCAGAAAAATCAAGACACTTTTTTTGGGGGGGAGGGGGGATTTGTCAAGTTGTTAGACTGGGATGAAGCCGATAAGGAGGAATTGTGTGTGTGCATCTGACTGGTGATTGAGCCCACTGGTTCTCTTCCAAGCTCCTATATACCACATGGCCCTAATGAGTAGAGCTGGTTGGAAATTTTCCAGTGAAACTTCTTTTTGCCAGAAAAGGTCTTTGCAGCCAAAATAAAAATTTCTATGAAAATTTTTTCGTAAATGTTCATGTAGTTTTTTAAAACCTTATTGAAAACTTTTGTTTTGGTGGGGGGGGGGAACTCACTCTTGCTTTTTTAATTTGCTACCCTCTTTTTTCAAGTAAAATTATGGTTTTCCCCGTCAAAATGAAATGAACAATTATGTTTAGAAACTTTTTTCATAAATACATTTTGGACAAATAAAATTCATTTTTCAAAAATGTGAAATATATATTTTTGACCAGCTGTACCAATAAGCTTTCACAGTTACAGTGGTGGCCACTTGTAAAGATTTCAAGTTCCCTTGCAAACTGTTAACGTTATAGCTGTACTCACTATGCTGAGAATAGGGAAATATATTTGCTTTCCATAACAAACACTCTGTATAACTTTTCATGAGTGATATACCCAGATAGTTGGATGCTAATATCTAAACTGTACTGTTAAATCTATTCACCTTAGAATCATAGAATATCAGGGTTGGAAGGAACCTCAGGAGATCATCTAGTCCAACCCCCTGCTCAAAGCAGGACCAATCCCCAACTAAATCATCCCAGCCAGGGCTTTGTCAAGCCTGACCTTGAAAACCTCTAAGGAAGGAGATTCAACCACCTCCCTAGGTAACGCATTCCAGTGCTTCACAACCCTCCTAGTGAAAAAGTTTTTCCTAATATTCAACCTAAACCTCCCCAACTGCAACTTGAGACCATTACTTCTTGTTCTGTCATCTGGTATCACTGAGAACAGTCTAGATCCATCCTCTTAGGAACCCCCCTTCAGGTAGTTGAAAGCAGCTATCAAATCCCCCCTCATTCTTCTCTTCCGCAGACTAAACAATCCCAGTTCCCTCAGCCTCTCCTCATAAGTGACGTGCTCCAGCCCCCTAATCATTTTTGCTGCCCTCCGCTGGACTCTTTCCAATTTTTCCACATCCTTCTTGTAGTGTGGGGCCCAAAACTGGACACAGTACTCCAGATGAGGCCTCACCAACGTCAAATAGAGGGGAACGATCATGTCACTCGATCTGCTGGCAAGTGAAATTAAGGGCCACCTTAATTTGGGTTATTGCTGATTATGCACTGTATGTATCTTTTGCCTTTTAAAAACAAACTTTGTATTTATGGATAATCTAAGCACTATACCCAGATGTACAGAAACTCTTTTCTTAACCTGTGTATTATATAATTTTTTAACATGAGCTTTAATAAAAATTTTAAATTTCACCTGAGTGTTGCCTCTAGGCTACCACAACACTGCATACTTCTAGGCAGTCAAATGTGTAGATTTTTATGGTAATTGCTCTAGATAGCACAATGGAGTGATGCAGTTTTTAAAAAAATCCCAAACTCTAAAATCCAGAAAATTCATATTTAGGGAAGATTACAGGTAATTGGGGTTTTTTTGGAGGTGGGGGAACAATCAGACATTCAACCTACAACGTTGCTATTCATGTTTTTCCCCTGCCTCTTAATACAGTGTTCGATACTAATGAATTTTTCTTTGTGTTCATCTGGATATTGTATTTGTGACCTAGTGCCCACACTCCGTTAACTTTCTCAGCAGCTTCTCTTATAACAAGACTTTGCCAGAGGGGAGCTTGCAGCAGTGTGGCAGGATTGCTGCTCTCCTCGGGTGCAAATAAACACTGGATGATGTAAAACAAATACAGGACAAAGAATGGCACCCCACCACCACCATCTTCCTACTGCAAAAAATAGATTGAAATTCAAGGAGTGAGAGCTATGGCTTGATAGAATGTGACAGTGAAATCAGGGAGTGTTGTTATATAAACAGAAGGAGTTTGTTTCTCATCTCACTGACACAAGTCTAATTCAAGAGCAATTCAATTTAGTTCAATTGGCCTGATTCTGATCTCACACCTGGTTTACACTGGTGTCATTCCATTGACTTCAGTGCAGTTTCTCTTGATCTATGTCAGTTTAAGGAAGACCAGAATCAGGCTACAATAAAGATGTGCTTATGCAAAATGCTAATATCAGCAGGGGCAGTATGTATTTTCACAGCCACGGAGGCTGATAAAACCCCTAGCAAGCAATAGCTTTAACTTTTGGCCATATGCTCAACTGGTGTAAATCAGCCTAACTCCACTGAAGTCAACAGAGCTATGTTGATTTACACACCTGAAGATCCAGCCTATTAAAACGAACAGTCATTCTTAAAATGGCAGTGCATTTTCTCATTATTTCATGCAGTTTGCAAATAACACACCAAGTGTAAGAAAGCCACCTGAGGGTTTTGTCTTATCTAACCTCACACTAGTGTAAATCAGGAGTTACTCCAGTGAAGTCACACTGGTGTAAAATTAAGATAAAGTGAGAGGAGAATCATGTCCAATGTATCTATTTTAAACAGTCCAAAAGGCTACTCTATAACAATGTGAATGGGGAAATAAAAATATTTTCATGGAGTTGATCGCACAGGAGGAATGTATTAGACTTGTACTTACAGTGAATTTTGAAGTCCTTGTACTGTCTATCTTCAATTGCTATCACGTACAAAGCAGCCCGGTCTGGAAACATAAGCCCTCCAGGTTTCTGTTGATGAATTGTGGGGAAATGGATCTCGTAATCTATTCACCTGACAAAGACATCACATTTTGAACTGCACATACAAAAACCAGACAAGCACCCCCCGCATGCCTTTATTGTTCTCCTTCAGATTTTCACATCGGCTTTTAATATCTCAGAGATTCTTGCACCCTGCAGCAATGTTGTTAGATAAATAGAGTTGATTGGAATTGTACTAGCTGTCACTCAAAAGCAAAGCTTACCTTTAAAATTAAAGGTTTCCCCGTTTACTGAGCTCCCCATGCTAATCTTTCTAATAAAGCCTAAGAAAGGGCACTTGAACGTAACTGTGTCTTTTTGATGCTGGTGGTAGTAGGAGAGGAGAGCTTGCAACTGGAAAATAAATGACCAGACCTCCAGCAAGGAGTATGACATGCAGAGCACCTACCAGCCACTTGTCTCGTGCAAAGATGACTGTGTTTAGCATTGACTCATAGAAAAGACAGTAACCCATCCATTCACTGATGATGATGTCTACTTTATCCTCAGGCAGTTCAACTTCTTCCACTTTACCTTTAAATATTGTGATTACTGAAAAAAGAATCCAAAAGAAATATGTTTCACATAATAAAAGCCTGATTAAAAGTACCTCACTGGTGAATGTCATTCTACCCTTGCTTTTCATTTTGATTTAAATATATGGACCTGATTCGCCTCTCTCTGCAGTGTAGATCAGGAGTGACTCCACTCAAGTTCATGAAGTTACACGAATAAGAAATAAACCAGTATACGGGAGAAGTGGGTCAGGCCCATGCAGTATACAATAAACAGAGAATCATTAGGGTATGTCTGCAGTGCACACTCCTTTCGTCAGCATGTAGAGTGCATACACTATGTCCTGTGTCCTTCCCCACTCCCCCGCTAGCATGGGTATAATTACCAGTGCAGATGGTGTAAGGTGCTGCTTAGGCAAGTAGAGTAAAGACATGCCAGACCCTTAATGTATGCATCCTACATGGGGCTTTCTACATGCCCAAGCAGTGCCTTTCCCTGTTTTTAGCCTTGTAGTGTCCAGCTGCCTCCCTGCTGCTGGAGCCTGCTTTCCCCCACCACAAGGAGCTGCTGAAGCCTTTCCCTGCACAGGGAGCTACACACCATAGTGTGGATACAGCCTGATTTTCACTATGGCGTGTAGCCACATGTACGGGGTGCGGTGTAGATATACCCTTAGTAGCAATGTAAAGGGACGCTGTCAAGATAAACAACATTTATTTCAAAAAACATTCCTTACCTGTTACAATATCTTCGATTACCAGCCCTTTGGAAGTTGGCATATGTCTACGTCTTCAGTAGTGGGATGTAAAGAATTCACCCAAAACCCTGAATACACCCAACCTCAGGCTGTGTTTGATTTCTAGTACTATTTGGCAACTCATCAGCCCAAGTCCATCAACATTCATGGAGCTAGGAGCTGTCTGATCTCACATGGTTTTGCCATGTGTTTATCTTCGTTGACTTCAATGGAGTTACTCCTGATTTACATTGGTGCATGTCAATGAGATCTATATTGGGCATGTTGCAGTTTACACAGTTCTAGACCCATCCCCACTACTCTGCCCTCTCTCTCACAAGCACATTCCCTTGCCCCAACCTCAGTCTGTCCCTAGCTGCCTTTTTACAGACCATACCCAGCTCTGTCATAAGGGTTTCTGGAAGCACAAGATGTCTTCCACCCCCATCTTCCATCTTTGAAAATGCTAATATGTCCCTCACTGCCACTCCCAAATTCATCAAGGTCTTCAAGCTAGTAGGCAAGAAATGATTCAAACCTTCATCTCCACAAAGCAGCAGAAATGGGCAAACAATCCGACTCCTGGTATAGCAATTGTTCCACTAAACTTGGGATTATAGACAGACACCTCAAACATCTTACTACAATAACTAGAGAACTGTCTTGGATTCCATGCAGCTACCTTGTGCTAGGGATTATGGGGCAACTCAGCTAGTATAAAAATGTTAGGAAATTCAAGCCATTTAATAAGATGTTTCCTCACCTCTCAGCCCCAGGATCCTAAGGGTTAAACTGGAAAATATTTCTATGAGACAATTCTAATTTACTTTTTGCTTTTTATGTTGTTTTTAATTTCTTTGCTTGTCACCTTACCTTGAACAGTGAAATTTTGACTTGTTAGTTTCACTTCCTGGTCCTCATAAACAAGAACAACCTCTTGCATTTGGGTTTATAATGTTGCAGGAGAATGTTTAAATTTCAATTAAAGTATTTTCATTGAGAAATTTTTGTAATTTCAAATGAAATGTAGTCCATTTTATCCTGGGCTCATGTAATTTTGAGCTATTTTCACAAACATCTTTCTTTCTATGTGCTGATGCACCATTGTGCATAGGGCAAAGGATAGAGAGCAAGGACAATATTCAGCCTTACGTACAAAATAATGACTGCAGTTTTCACAGCAATTTCAGGAACTGGAAATTCTTCAGTTCACATCTAACCTGATTTCTTTATGAATGGTGTATACTTTTCCAGAATTGGTTATTATCCCTCTATTTTGGACCCACTTTCTCTATCCTGACCTCCATTTCCTTCTTTTACCTTCCCTAACAGATGTTTTTCAGATTTAAAGTTCAAGAAAACATAGGGGAAAAGACTCTTGTATTGAAGATTACTTAAAGTTCAGCTGGAATTAATTGAGCTGATTCTACTTCTTTAACGACGTCTTTTCTGTTGCATCTCTCATTTCTGTTCTTTATGCCTGTAGAAATTAGTTCAGGGAAGAAAAGGATCTTCTGGGGTTTTTTTTACACAAATTATTTCTTATATCTGGCAGCTTCCAGGAAGAACCTACTTGTGATTTCTGATGCCAACAAAAGAAATGATAAAAATCCATCTAGGTTTCAGTCATTGAAGTGTAATTTTATTTTTAAACACAGACTAACAACTCCTTTTCATTCTGGCCTTGTCTACGCTATGGTGGACAACCATAGATAGTATAGGCAGGGGATTAAGTTGAACAATTTACAGGGGAAAAAAGGTTCCACAAATGAGATGGGAATTAATCCTGACATCCTAATGACTCTCGTACTGAGACAACATATCTGATTTTTCTGTCATTCAAGCCGTGTTTCTGGAATAATAATGCTTTCAATTACATATTCAATCTGTGCAGCCATCCCTGAGATAAGTACATTTTGTAGCTTCAATTCTTTTTGTAGCATGCATTGTTCCTCTCTGTCTATCCTTATATCCATGACTGGTAGACATTATTAGCTCTTGCTTTCCTGGTAAGTTGAGAAGGGGTGTGAAGTATCAAGGAAGAAGATTTATTAATACATGCCATCTTCTTCATCATGGCTGGGCTCTCCACAGGCTGAAGAGTGAGTTGTTGAGTCCATTGAAAAAATGGAAAGCCCCAGGACAAAGAATTCTGTTTTCTTGAACTTCGATGTAATTTTTGGCTTATTTGTGTTCTTAATTCCCAACTCCAGGTGTCAGCACAAAGGGCTTTTTCCTAAGATTTTGATACTTTATTATTCCAATTAATGCTTCAGTTTTTAAAACAGGTTGTTCGAAGCATGGGTTAGAAATCAGCAACTGGGAGGCATATCAAGCAGGGTAGCTGGTCAGGAAAGTCTAGACGGAAGGGCAAGCCAGACCACAGAACAGAGGAAGGTGCTAGAGAGCAGATGTCCAGAGAGAGAGGAGGAGGCAACTGGCAGTGAGTGAGGGCTTAGGTGAGTTTCAGGGAGTTGCAAGAGGTCAGGCAGCTAGGAAGGGGTTGGGTCTCATGACAGTGGGAAAGCAAAGGATCAGCAGGTCTTTATTGTATGATTATTTAATGTCCTATTTACATCTCCAGCAAGTGTTGTGCCATAATGTTCTTTTTAACAATTGCAGGTTTAACTTCTCTAACTACACAAGGTGGGAGCCTCCCTGCTTTGTTTATTTATGTCCACGGGAAACACTGCAAGTTACAAAACCTCTTTGTTTCTTAAGCCTTGTCTTCAGTGACGGAAAGGTTAAGGATGTTACAGCGAAAAGTTCTCAGCTTACTTAAAAACGCTGAGCTTTGTTAACTCTCTTTTCCCCACCAAAGAGAAATACAGACCAACGTGGATGAAAAAAGAAGATATGAAAAAGGAAAAGAGGGTACTCCCTCTTTTAGTGAGGTAGCAGGTAGGTAAGAAAATATACTGTAAATGGTAAAGCAGGGCCACTTGAATGGGACTTAGTTAGAATTGGTCAAAAATGTGCAAGAACAAGTTTTTTTCATCTCCAGATGAGCTTTCTAAAAAAAAACCAGCCCACGCATCCTGTTGACTTTTTATGATTCTTGCTTTTTGCAACATTTTTCATGTCATTTTAATTGAAATAATTGAAAAATCATCAAACATTGTTGACATGATCGTTAGAGTATTTTGTTTACTCAGAATCTATTTTTCAGTCAATGAAAAAATGTCTCATTCGTTTTGTTTTCTATAAACGATGGATTAACAAAATCCATGACAATTTTTTAAAAATTGCTCCATTTCAAACCCGGAAGAAAGAAAACAACGTCAACATTTGACTGGCCCATTTGTGGTCAGGTTAGAAAGGCTTGATTGGGGTTGCAGTTCCGTTGTTAGACAAAGTTTTCTATCCCAGAAAAATGAGCAGGCAAAATGAAATCTTGGACCTGCTAAGGTATGTAGGTAAAATCTGGGTTGATATCCTGACCCCATGGAAATGAACTGGAGTTTTGCCATTAACTTCAGTGGAGTCAGGATTTCACTCTTAACGATCAGTAGTTTGGACACCCATAAGGCTGGAATGGAAAATAAAGAAAAGAACAGACACAAAACAAATGCAAAGACAAGAAAAGCACCTTCTGAGTTCATCTTGGAGAATTATAATTCTCCATTCTTGGAAAATCACCAGCCTGTTCACAGCCCTCCTTTCAGAATTTTCCAAAAGCTCTTAGTTCAACATCAAGGAAACTTGAACAAACTCAAAACAAATCAGAGCCCAGTTTTCAAAACAAAGTTCAGACAAGTTCCCAGTATTCAATGGGTAGTTCTTAGCATGACTCTGGTTAAATGATTTAATTGTTAAGGCAACAATCCATAGTGCATAGCCTTTAAACCAATAAAATCTCTCTCTTGGAAGTAGGACCAGAGGTAATTGTTAAGGAGTAGAAGAGAGGAACTAGGAACATGCATCCTTAAGCTTAAATGACCAGATGAATCCATACCACCATCTCTTACAGACATACAGCCTGATTGTGATCTCACATCAGCTTTGCAGTGGTACAATTCCTTTGGCTTCAGTGGATCTACTCCACATGTGCATTGTTGGGACTGCAGTAACTTTCAAAGTATTATTCCATCTTCACACTGAGGAGAATCAGGTCCATTTTCTTTAAAAATCCTGGACAGCTCACTCAGCAGAGAGAGGTAATTTTATCTCCGCGGAACACAAACATAAAAGTCTGCACAAACACCTGCCCTGCTTTCCAAAATCATCTGCTTCTTGACAGACTCTTTCACAACACATTGGCACCTCACTCAGAATTTGCTAGCAGTTTTGGACTTGGCTGCCTTTCCTCAGCTATCTACAGTGGCTGTTTTGAAAAATATTCCTGTCAGGTGTTTTGTCAGCAGCCCATTAGTTTCAAGGAGCTGAGAAGGTTATTAAGTTTGGAGTGGCTGAAGACCTAACTTGCAGACTGCAGGGAGAACACACAGTGAAGCTTGTTAAATTGCCAGCAAGTCACTGAAGGGGGGGGCGAAATCACATCACCTGGATCAACAAAGAATAATAATATAGCAGATCATCCCCTCCTGCAGTAAAATTCTGTGAAGGGGGGAAGAAATTCCAGTCCGGGGATGAGGTAGGTCCATCTGAACAAAGACCCAGACTCTGTCTCCACACCAATGTGAATAAAGAGTAGCATCAGTGAGATCCATTAATTTACATTAGTGGAAAACCAATGAGTTCAAAATGAGGGCCAACATTTATAAACAGAGCTTGATTCTTCTGCTTACACTGAGCGGGGAAGAAGAGTGGGCTGTAGCAAGGAAAGCAATTAACAGGAGCATTTAAAATAAAGCAGAGCTCCTCCTTTATCTTACATTCTCTTCCCGTTACAACCCCTCCTCAACACACACAGACTCACACACGCTTACTCTACCCCTTTAGAGTTGTAGAGCAAAATGAATGCAAAATGAATGCAAGCGACACCTGCTTTACCACTTGCAGAGTATTTTCTTACCTGCCTTTACAACATGCAACTTGCACCATGTAAGTCATACCCCACAGCAGCAAAAGTGCAAGGATCATGTTTTGCTGCTACAAGGCATTTAAGGTTCAGTTATTTGAGTTTTAACATAAGGAATGTACGTGGATCATACCTAGTTAAGGACACAGTTATATAGTCACTGAATGATTCCGACATCATGTATGCATGGTCCCTCCACTTTCATCTGTATGGGCCACTGCATTTGGCCCACAGACTTCCTTGGGAACAGCACTCACATCAGCTCTGAATATGGCCCACCATTGGCAATTTATACTCATTTACTTTGGTAGCAAGTTCTCTGTCATTTTTTCCATAAGCACTCTAAATCTTATGAAATAATTAGGAAACTCTTGTTTGAAAAAGGATCAAACAACCCTTGACCCATGTTAAAAATGTTTCAAAAGGGTTTTGATTATGCAGAAATACATATTAGGTGTATATTCTATTTGCCTTCATTTAAGTTACATCCCACCTAAGCTTTCAATTTAATATACCTGCCTCCAAGTACACTGAGTTATACAAACCAGATTGGAACAACCTACGCATTCTTTCCCACTGCCGCTTCTAATTCAAAGGTGTACTCCTCTCTAAATACTCTCTCGCTTTCTTTTTTAACCAAGAATGGAAGTAGAGGGGGTGAGGTGAATCACCGAAGCTAATTGAATTCGCAGCACCACGTGGATTAAGTAACCCATTTGGTTTGAATAAACCTAACTTTACAGCAAAATCCAGCCTTGATCTGTTTATTTTGTTATCATAATAGCAGGTATGCATAAAGTAATGTAAGTGCTTCATTTTACTTCTGTGGAAGGACACAAGTAGGCTCTGATTCTCCTCTGACTTTCACAGATGAAAACCAGGAGTAACTTATTAAAGTCAATGGAATTGCACCATGATAATATTGGTGTAAATGAGAGCATATATTTTATTTACAGTAATGCTAGAGGAGATCTAGATCTGGTTGCATTATTTCTTACAAATAATTAGCTCCCTTTGTAATTAGCAAATTATTCACAAATGAGTCCTGACTTTCTCCAGAAATATTCATTATTTCTAAGTTTTCTTCCAAATAGTTTGGACAAATAATTTTTCAAACTATGGGTTGTTTGCAAACTGTTCCCTTTGCTACAATACACCCTTTGTGTTTTGGGATAGTTACTGAAGTGAGATGGCACTGGGTCTGTTCCCTGACTGGACAATTGAAATGTTTGACACAAAGGAGAATAAAAAAATGTAGTGATTAGATATGAATGCACTTTCCAATATTAATTTTTAGACAAATCATTATCTGTGCTAAAATGTGTAAAACCTTTAGGATTCACAGAAACTTTCCTGAACACCTAGCACTAGTACAAATACTTCTGCATACCAAATAATAGAAACCCATTAATCTCAGCAAACAGAACTCAATGTTTTTATTCACAAAAATAATCAGAAATCATGGTGGGTGGGAGATTACTGTTTGACCAGCATTAAGTTGAACTATGTGATATTAAAGCTGTGTTAGATGATTTGGAAAACTTGGCATTGGAAAACTAGGTTCTGAAATATGAGTTTGCCTGAATTTTTTTATGTGGATGCATCATTCTGGGTAACAATGGAGCCAACACAAGCTTAATGTCCCACTTAAACTCTATTTTAAAATTTAAATGAAGCACAGAGGTGAATTTCATCCTTCCATAATATGATTGCTACAACACTCAGGTACCCTACTTCTATCACATGTCAGAACAGTCCTGATGATTCCTTTGGGGTGAATTTTAGCACTGTTGACAGCTGCCAGAATGACAGACCTAGAAACTGAATATTTTTATATATACATGTATGAATACACACACACACAACCTGGGCCGCAAACCTTCGCTAATGTAAAACACTTTAAAAGGCATAGTGTGGGGGAAGTTTACACTGCTGCTAGCTGTGTTGTACCTAGTTTTTGGTAAACAGCTGTCCGTTCAGCTTCTTTCACTGGTTCTAGTCTAAATTAACTTTAAAGGATTTTTTTAAATTTAAAGCTTCTATGAGTTTTAGGAGAGGAAAAGGGATCCTTGGAGTCAGGGCTTGCTCTCATTTATACCAGTGTAATGTGGAGGTATTCCATTAATTTCATTGGAGTGACTCCAGATTTACACTGGTGTAACCGAGAGCAGACTATGGCCTTTGGACTCTCTAGAGAATGGTGTGTCTTGGTAAACAAAGAGGGTTTTATTTTGGCTTTTACACTGGTGTGAACTAATTGATGTCAGTGGTGTTACTCCTATGATTTCCACCTATGTTAGTGACAGCACGATTAGGCCAAAATTGATCATTATGGAGGATCACAGATTCAGAGAGGTTAGGGATGGATCTATCTGAAAAAAAGGTAATTTGCTCAGTCGTTGAACCCCATAGAGAAGGCTTGTAGCAGTCCTGTTTCATTATCAGATTTCTGTACATAACACTAGAAGTAGCTCTGAATCAATATCCCAGACCTCAGAGCTGAACACCTCCCAAGCATCAAGTGTGTTTGAAATTGGAACCAAGTTCTAGATTAGAATTTTTCAAATAGCCCCCATCTTTATATAAGAACATAAGAACAGCCATACTGGGTCAGACCAAAGGTCCATCTAGTCCAATATCCTGTCTTCCAACAGTAGCCAATGCTAGGTGCCCCAGAGGGAATGAACAGAACAGGTAATCCTCAAGTGATCCATCCCCTCTTGCCCATTCCCAGCTTCTGGAAAACAGAGGCTAGGGACACCATCCCTGCCCATCCTCCATGAACCTATCCTCCATGAATTTACCTAATTCTTTTTTGAACCCTGTTATAATCTTGGCCTTCACAACATCCTCTGGCAAGGAGGTCCACAGGTTGACTGCGCATTGTGTGAAAAAATACTTCCTTTTGTTTGTTTTAAACCTGCTGCCTATTAATTTCATTTGGTGACCCCTCTGATAAGTTGAACAACCTTCCCCCCACCCCCCAGATCCAAACACCCATGAACACATTGAAATCTGTATCCAAATTTTTGCACCTTGAGTCTTCATGCTCGAGAAGAAACTGGATTCAGCTACTGGACACAGACAGACCTTGTGGTTCTTCTCTCTAGTTCTATAGCTCCCAGACTGACCAGTTTAGTTTCACCACTCACAGCTCCCTAAATGTCAGTATAGATTAAGCAGTATGGACGGTATTGCCGACTACATGGCAGAGACCACTGCAGCTGCTTTTAACATTTAAAAAATAGCCTTGCAAATCTTTCTCTGGCAAAACTATAGTTCAAGTCAATGAAAGTTTTACTGGAGAGAAGACCGGTTGGCAGAAAAGAGAGTGTACTGCCAACAGGGTAAGTCTTCACTGGAGAGTTAGCCTGGGATCTAACATGGGTGTTTACCCTAACCCCCTGTCGTCCACACAGAACCTCTTACTCATGCTTGACAGTGCTTTAAACCGAGGTTAGCATATGCTGCTGGGCTTGAGCCCAGCATGGGCTTGAGCTTGTGTTTCTCCTCAGCCCAGGCTGGCAACCCATCTACTTTGCGGTGAGGACACAGGCTAATCAACTCCTCCATTGCATTCCCACAATTCCACCTCGGCCATGTTTTCTTGCTCTCGACCTCCTCACTTCTTCTGCACTGGAAGAAGTCACCTACACTAGCTCGGCATTTAAACCCCAAGTTGCCTGTTACAGTTCTGCTGTGCTTCCCCAGATTTGAATAGACATGCCATGTGAGAAATCGTCCCCCCAGAGTGCTGTCTGTTGGCAACAGCACAGCTTAGTACGGGGCTGAGAGCCACAGAATGTCCTGCCAAAAGTCTACCCCAGCACAGGAGCACTTAGTACAGCACCAATGTGGATTCAGCTACATGGGTCTGGCACATGGTAGGGGTCTGCACTAGGGAACCTTCTACCAGGGCTAGCCTAGTCATGGCTCACTCTGTAATGAAGACATACCTTCCATGAGAGGCCCCTTGATTCTTGAACTTGTCCCCAACCCCAGTTTGAAAAAGCCTCTGTAAAGGTCACCTATTTGCTGTGGATTGAGTGAATCACTGAAGGTAGCATCTGGATCTATTTTGCTACATTGAATTACCAGCTAGTTAGGTTCATTTACTTTCATTGCATATAAGCACTCATGTGCTCCTGGGTGATTATACCAGCGTGGATAGTGATTCTCAGTAATTGTCCAGGTGCCTAGAGCTGTAAATAGGTATCTTTTGTTTTCTATTTATATCGAAATACATCAATCATCAGCTGTATGTACCAAACCATCAATTACATGTAAACTACACAACAGAAATCAATCAGGAGTGTGCAGGCCCCAGTCTGCCACCATTTTTCACAGAAACTATTCTTAGATGTCTTACTGTTGTCCAAGTGGTTCGCCTTGATAATTTTTTCTGAGTAGTCAGATATACTGGAGCATTCAATCTAAAGAAGAACAGGACAAAGGAGAGCTTTGTGTTAAAGACTTCAGACATACTGAACAGAAATAAAATCTATTGAACACAGCAGAATCTGTACAAAACATGCAACCATAGACAGCAGATAAATCAAAGCTTTATCGGCAGTCCCACCATGGAGAGGGTGATATCTTAGCATGAAAACTGTGAAGTGTGTGTATTATATGTGAAACTTTCTCTAAACCCATGTGAAAATATGAAAGAAAGAGGTCATATGTAATAGACTGCATAGCACACATAATAATACCTGAATTTATCCCAATTACTTCAGAATCTGTTGGAAAATCTGTTACTTTCCTCCACCAGCACCACCACCCCAAAAAAGCCAATCATTAAAGAACTCAAGAGGATGAATAGCGTGTTGCAAAATTTCCAAACGCAGTTGAAAAAATATGCTTCCAAACTGTTCAAGTTGTGTCTACATCCAAACCATTTCAGTACTTGTCTGTTTGGAAAAGCAATTATTCATCAGTTCCATGACTTACCTACTTTGACAACAATATGTTCCTTTGAAAGGGAATTCCAAAATTCACATATATGAAATTACTGATATATTTTATGTACTTTTAAAACAACCTTCAGAATTCGTATGCCTCCAGGACCTTCTTCTAGTGCTCTTTTGTGTCCTATATCAAATTCTGTGCTGCTTCCCATATCTCTTTTGGAGACTCACAGACAGATTCTGCTCTCACATGAGTTTTACATCCATGTGACTCTACTGGGCCCGATTATCCTCTCATTAACATCTGTGTATTTCAGTATAAAACTGGAGACTCAGAGTCATTGACTTCAGCAGAGTTACTTCTGTAATGTAAAGGAGGTCTAAACTAGTCCTTCAGTTATTCCTTCCTGGCTTAAAAATGTACAGACTACATCTTCGATAGCACCTGATCTATTCTGGACACACTTGAAGAGATGTGGGGCATAAGTGGCTTTCCATCTTTTTTTCTATTCTCCATAGTGGCTTTCCATCATCTCTCAATCCCATTTCCCAATCCTGGCAGCCAGGAGCCAGTTAGGCCCTTGGCACGAGTTACTACAACCACAGAGGTGGTTCCACTTATCTAGGATCAGTGGAGCACAGCACACTTTGGTCACATCCCCTGCAGCTCACCAATATGCCCCTATGCTGTAGGAGGCTGGCTTTAAACTATCCCAGCATTCACCTATGCAAAGGGAATGCCCAGCTGTCCCCTTGTGTTACCTGATCAGCACAAAGAAGTTGGAAGTAGGAATTGGTTTTTACAAATCACACTGTCTTCCTTCCATATTGGAATGATGCTGAATCAGATCTAGGAGGCCAAGTAGAGCAGGTATTTAAAAAAAAAAAAAAAAAAAAGTCTGGCAGATGTGAGTAGGTGGAGTGCCTTATTTAGTAGCTGCTCTCTATCCTAACCTGGAAAATGTGCTACAATTCTCAAATTCTGTCAACAAATATTCACATGTTGATATTCTGGCAATAAATGTTCTTCCGTATTTATGAAAATATCATGACCCACCTACATCCTCCGTCAACTCTGTGATGTGTCTGGGACAAATCCTGAACTCTGCTTTGTACTGTAACCTTCATTTTTGGATTAGGACATCCATTTTATACTAGGGGCTGAATTCATGCCTAACCTTGCCGAAGGCAAGATTCCTGTGATGAATTCTAGACAGCCACCCTGCCCAGGAAAGTTGCTTGTTCGCTAGTTGAATAGCTATAACTGAGAAGCAATCACGGCACTATCTAGGACAGTGGTTCTCAAACAGAATTTTGATTGGGCCCCCCTTCTTTGTCTCTGTAGTTGTTTACGGCCTCCCCCTCCCCCACAAGTACATATACCACCACCCAGCTCTGAAGGCAGCACTGTGCCAGCAGCTGCGGAGAAGTGGGGCAGGCAATGTGAAAAGTGCTATTTGTCAAGATCACTTTTCACAGTAGACTCAGTGCCCCATTGCCACCCTTACTTTTGTGCTGCTGCTGCTATCCTGGGGCTGACAGCTGGAGCCCCACCATCTCCTGGTGAGCAACTGAGTGTGAGCAGGTGGGGAGGAGAGCCTGGGAGGCGGGGCTCTGTCTGTCCCATTTATCCCCACCTCCCCGGTGTGCATGGCCCTTCTGCACGGCCCCCAGGCATCTGGGGCTGACAGCCAGAGCTCTTCAAAAACCCAAACAAAACCACACACACAAAAAAGCACATAGCTCGCACATTCCCATGTCCCATAGTTTGAGCGCCATTGATTTAGGACCATCAAATTTAATTGTCTCTCAACTGCCGACCAATCCCATGGAACAATGGTCTCTCTGCATGGGGTGTTCCTTGTTTTCCTGTCCCAGTGTCCCCATAGGAGTGAAACTAAAAGCCAGATTGCCCACAGGTAGGTGGAACTCTGCGGGACCATGTGTAAGCAACTGGAGGGCGTGGGAGATCTGTGGCACTGGTTTCAGGGATCAGGGAGGCTGGACTGAGGAGTCCCATGTTCCAAGGAAGGACTAAGACAAGAGGTCTGTGCATGAGAATGTGCCCTACAGACCCAGAGCTAAAAGTAGCCACTAGAGTACCCAGGCTCAGGGGGCTTTGAAGCACATGGGACAAAGGGGCTGGATCCACTTACAACAGACTGGTGACCATCAAGAGGGGGACTGGGCCAAGTTGTAACACAGATCATCACTTTTTTTGAAGTCCTAAACACTTTAGCTTGCAAAATTTGTAAGTGCTACAAGAGAGAGACTTTTTCCTGCAGAGTTTATACAGTCTTCAGCTTGCTCCTGTAGAGCGGATAAGTTCTGCAAGAGAAAGGCTGAAGCCTTTCTCCTGCAGAGTTCAAAACTCTGCTGACACTTCCAGCCCCCCACATTTATCTGAAACTGTTGATTATCTAATTGAATTGATTATTTAAATAAATTTTAATGGCCCTTATTACTTGCAGATAATCAGCTAAGAAATAGTACAGTATAAAAATGAGAGAGTAAACTAATTAACCAAAATGCTATATTTGGAATAATAGATTCCTTTGGGTTGGAAAGAACCTTGAACTAGGTCACCTAATCCATCCTCCGGCATTATTATGGCAGTATTAAATTAATTATCCATTACCATCTCTCTAGGCAGCTTCATCTACTGACTGAGCTATTCTGAGAGTTATAATAATTTTCCAGATATTTTACTTAATTTTCACATGCTGCAACTTCAAGAGATACTGCCAACTTAAAATTCACATTTGTGGTAGAAAAAGTATACCTGCTGTTAGAATTAGCACCTAAGACAACTGTAACTGAAAGAGACCAATTCGTTTAGTGTGTCTATTTGAGAGCACTTTTTGATTATGGTTGGTTTCACGGCTTCCTCTATATCATGAGTCATTGAGTCAGTTTCGCCTTCATTTATGTGGGTGTTTCACCCATAAAAAGGAAAAAGAAACATTTTCTGAAATAGGAACTTCCATCTATAAAAGCACAAAAATGTACAGAGGGACTCAAGGGTAGGTATTGTACTTGAAATGAGTTTTAATTTTTTTTTTTAAACAGACTAGATTTCAAGTTGAAGATGTCCTTATTTTTTCCTCACTGAACTAATGGGAATTATTGATCCTTGTCTTCTTTTAAATTCTCCTTTCTCATATTTATAGATAAATAACTTTCACCTCTATCATATTTTCAACAGACTGCACATGCTCAGTTCTCTCCAGTTTTCTTCATAAGTCTTACTTTAAGTCTTTTAATGGGCATGAAATGAGGGGTTAAGAGTCATGGCTCCTGTCCTCAGCTTGGCCATTAACTCTGCCTGACCCTACACGTGTCATTTAACCTCTCCATGCCTCAGTTCCTTCGCCTGGAAAATGGGGATCATGACAGTTCCCCATGTTTGTAAAAGTGCTTTAATATCTGTAGAAAACTGTATGTTTTTCCCTCTGAAGTCTCCTAATTTGTGTCTCTTTTTTAAAATATGGCACTCAGAACTGCAGTATACCGATTAATCCCTAAGCATTGCTGGGCAGTACACAATAATAACCTTGCTGGATTTATGACATTCTTATTACTACAACCCAAGATAAACATATGCCTTTTTTGTAGTAGCATCAGATTGTTGACAAGAATTCAATTTATATCCCACTGGAGTTGCTTTAACTGCAGGATTGCTGCCTAGCCAATGTCCCTCCATTTAAAATGTGTGCAATTAATTATGTCTTCCTCCATGAACCACTTTACGTTTGCCTTTATTGAACTGCCTTGATGGATTTTTCAATCCATGTCACCAGCACACTTATGATGATTATTGTTATATTATATAGTGGTGGCACCTAAACATTTTCCAATTCCCGTAGCTAACTTGGCAATGTTACCTCAATATTTGGAGTAAATACTGAGGCACAAGTGGAAAGTTTTAAAGTGCAACCACTATACCCATCAAACTATTCGGGATTCTGTCCAAACTTTGTGCCACCTGCTAGTGTGATTAGCGCAATCTTCTCTTTATCCTCCAAGCTGTAAATCGAAACATTGAGTGGTGCTGTACCTTGAACGAACCCCTTGGGAAGCCACATGCAATATATCCTCCCAATTTGACATTGAAGCATCAGTAATGCTCTGTGTAATCCTCATTGCTCTAATTTCCCTATGGGAATGTCATATGGCCTCATATGTCTAAAGTGCCCCACTAGAGATACTATGTCCAGTGAATTTCTTTTAACCACTAAAGGCTGAATTATGGTTGGCCCTTATGAAATTGCATGGGGTAGGATGGAGGGATTGCATGGAGCCTCCCCGTTTTGTGTAGCCCATGTAAGGGCCAATCACAATTGCACTTTGTGCACTCAAGAAAATGAAGACTGCTCCCTGCCAGCACCCCTGTGCGCATAAACCACTCCAAAAGGAAGAGCTGGTAGAGTCATAGCCTTACCTCCATCTTTTGCCCTTCGTCCTGCAGCAGGACAGGCATGCAGAAGGGAATAATGAAGGGCTGTAACAGGCACACCTCAGAGAGCCTAGGGAAGAATTCTGCCTGCTTGAGGTGTAACGTCTTTTCTAGCTTCATTGAGGCATGCCTTCCCTTCCTGTGGGTAGTTTGCACAGTCCAGCCCTGCCACAGTAATCTTAGCAAGGAAAGGACCTCAATTTCACCACCCTTACTTACATTTCTCTATGTCTTATGTTTTAGTTAGACTTCTAGTTCCTTGTGTTTATTCATGATACCTCTTGAATTGGTTACAGAGACATCTATATGTTTAGAGGTTGCTCCCAGCCTTTCTAACCAGAGCTGTGCTGAGGACAGAAGTTCCTTTTCATGAAGAATTTTGAGATTTTTTAAATTTAAGCTTCATTTCAGCTAGGAATAAAAATCAAAAGATTCAAAATTCTTCACACAGTAAAATTCTGGAAAAAAAATTGTTTTGGGTCAATTAAAACATTTTGATTCAATTTCAACTTTTAAAAAATGGTATCATATTGTAATATATAAGACAAAATAAAAAAGTCTAAACAAAAAGTAATTCAAAACAAAAAATTGAAACGTTTCATTCCAGAAATGTCTAAACAGAGCACTTTGACATTGTTGGAACTTTTTTCACCAGTTTTCTTCCAAAACAAAATTCCAGACAAATCAACCCAATTTTCTAAGTATTTTGATTAGACATAATTTCAACTTCCAATGGAATATGGTCCCATTTAAGTTTCTCCAACCAACCTTAATTCTAACTCCATCTGTCTCTTCCCAGCTCTGCCTTTGATTTGCTTCTCAAATGTGAATTTGATTCCCTAAGCCTTTCTTCTTTTTACTATGGATTCCCCTGATACACTGACAGTCGATATGCATAGCCAGGTTTTAGCCCCTCACTGTGTCCTTACCACTTCCTTTTTAAAGAGTTCCTCTCTTGCTAGCCTAAAACAGAAGAGACTATGTGCTTTGCTTGATGTTACAATGGAGTCTGTGTGATCCTTCCTGCCCCCACTTGACAAGGAATAGATATCAATGGTTCCTGAACTGTACACACTTGCTTTCAAATACCCTGGCAAGAAAACCAACAATTCTAACTGCTCCCAGGAAACTGATATCTGGCTCATTTGTCCAAGAAGAGAGGTAGCATATACCCTCGTGCTAAAGAGCTAGAAGCATTCATTATGGTAACTTGCTGTTGCTCTATAATGTTTTCTGTATCGTGTGTTTATCTCCTAATTTAATACCCAATTAAACTAATGTCAGGCATATGTCTTCATGTCCTAATGGGTCAATTCATAATTGCCTTTGCTCCCTGGTTTGGCTAAAAACACCATAGAATGCAGACAGATTTGTTGCAGAAGATGGTTCACTTTTTGCACACCTACAATACTGGAGCTGGTCTCAGGTTTCAAGGGCTAAGCAAGAACTTCAGTAGCTCAGCACTATCCCACCCCAACTAGGGACAGGCCACACTCCTGCTCCCTTCTCTATGTTCTTATACCAAGTCACTCAGACCTGCTTCCCTGGTCACACTGAGCCTCCTTCACTTGTTTGAAACTCATGGATGCTACTAGAAGGTGACTGAGGAAGAAGGCAGTGAGAAAGGAATACATTCAAGACCTTGAACTGGGAGACAAGAGGAGAACTAGACAAGTGAACTGGGACTTGGATGAGAGGGGAAGAGGATGAGAGAACAATTAGAAATAAGAGAGTGTTGTTAGTGACTCTCTGGCTGGTAGGTTAGGTGTGTACCGTGGTTGACATTAAAAAGTCAGCATTAACCTATAATTCCCACATGGGCTATCTGAGGCACCACAGTTATTTCCTATTTTACATCTACAAAAAAACTGGGACAGCTCAGGTAGCCCTGTGTGATAACTCTTTGGAAATGTTGGCTTTTTAACATGCACTGAGGCCCAGGGTGTTTGAGGCTCTTCACCATCACATAGGCAGCATAGATTTCAGTTCTATTCTGAAAAGTGGCCATAAAAACAGCATTGCATGGCGCTCCATTTTTATTGTCACTGAAGCTTCAAGTCAAAAGTGCTCAGTTTACAGGAAAAAATATGTGCTTTCTAACTGCCCGCCCTGCATATTCTGCCTAGGCTCTAAAGCGAACATTTCCAATAGTGGCTTCGGATTTGGCTGTATCCATTTTGCACTGCCCAACCTGACACACCTGGTGCCTCAGATTAGGCACCCAGAAATTGTGGCATCCAAAATCAAGGGACACTTTTGAAAATTTGGGCATAAGAGTCAAGCCCAGTTCTTTGCATTTCATGCTTCATCAGTAAGGCTACGTTTTAGTCACAGGTATTTTTAGTAAACGTCATGGACAGGTCACAGCCCGTGATCTATCCATGACTTTCACTATATACCCCTGACTAATACTTGGGATGGGGTGGCTCGGGGGGGATCCCAGGGGGCTCCATGGGTGCTGGGAGGGGGTGGGCCTGGGGGCACAGTGGATACTTGGGGGGTAGCCGGGGGAGGGGGCATGGTCGGGGGGGTGCCGTAGGTGCTGGTGGGGGGGGCGCTGTGGGTGCTATTGGGGGGAGGTTGGCAGGGCTGGGGCAGGTTCCCTACCCAGCTCCTGGGAAGCAGTGACTTCCAGCTCCTACCTCCATGTGGTGCCTCCGCTCCTCCCCAGTCCCCAGTTCTGCAGCTCCCATTGGCTGAGAACCGCGGCCAATGGGAGCTGCGGGGGCGGAGGCAGCACATGGAGCTCGGAGCTGAGGGGGGGGAGTTCCTGTCGCCCTTCTGGGGAGCGCCCCCCCCTCCCCCCAGGTAAGCACTACCCCACACCCCGACCCCCAGCCCTGAGCCCCCCCACACACACCCAGGCTCCTGCTGCTGGAGGTTAGGGGGGCCCGAGACTGCCCCAGCAGCAGCCAGTGTGATTGGCCCAGGGGCTGCCTGAGTGGCTGAGGCGGCTCCCTGGCCAGGCGCACAGGCCGCGGCAGAAGTCACAGAGGTCATAGACAGCCGTGGCATCCGTGACCTTCATGACAAACACGGAGCCTTATTCATCAGTAATAGTACAGATCCTTCACTTAGGCCATCAATTACATCTAGCTGGGCAACCCTTTTGTCTTCAGTGCACAGCTGTAACTGAATGGAACTTAGATGGAGGACTAAAAGAAGGAATAAAATCCAGCTCGCTCTCTCCGAGCTGTTTTGGCTCTGCAGGGCAAACAGGAGTGAAAAGCAATAAAAACTTATATCAACCACTTTCAAGTCACCAGTAATAACTCTGAATACACAAAGGGAGCAGACCTATTGAGTAAGAAGATGCAACTTTTACATAATCACTTCTCAGAGTAGAACTGCACTTTAGTGTTCCATCCATAAAGTACTTTTAAAGTAATCATTCCCTGCCTTTTCTGAGGAGTGGAGTAATGGATACGAAAAGGCTACCAATGCTTTCTGTTTCAGCTCCTCTGGTTGTTATGCACAGGGAGGCTAGATTGAAGGAATTTGTTTCTGGTGCTTTGAAGGTCCCGAGAACATAAGAAAAATCAGAAAAAGCAGCACACTCCCTATCAACTTTTCCAAGAGGAGCAAATGCCTTTAATGTTTGCAGGAAAAAGAGACTGCACTTTTTTTTTTTTTTTACTAGGATCAGTGCAGGTCACACACACAACAATCACAAGGAAAGACGAAACAGCTAAAAGAGGGATCCCTTCGCTCTTTTGAAAGGATGTCTTTGGCCAGATCCTTAGCTGGTGCAAATGGACACAGCTCCACTGAATCAATGGAGCGGCACCCATTTATGCCAGTTGAGGATCTGGCCCACAGTGTAAGGCTGTAGGTCAAAACAAGACATGGAAACACATGAAAAAAATAAAAGAAAACCTACGTCTCCCCCTCTGTCCTTCTCCAAAATAAAGTTGTTAGGAAAAATTCTTCTTACCCCGTACACCTTCTTGGCTCCTGCCTTGGCAGCAAACATTGAGAGGATTCCTGTGCCACTTCCAACATCCAATACAATCTTATCCTTAAAAACATGTTTATTGTGATACATGGAGTTTCTATATGTTAATGTGCGCACCTCATCCTTTAACATTTCCTGTGTTGAAAGAAGGCATCACATGTTTACTCATGGTGTAGGAGTCATTGTGTCATTAAAATTTAACATATTCACCGGCTGAAGAGTTTTTTAAGGTTGTTTGGGACGCAACTAGGATTCATTACAAATCAAGACAACTTTAAAATGCAAACCATGAAGAAGTGAAATAGTAAGACTCAGCATCGTCTTATTCATCTCCTCTTATTTCCCTCAAATATTATTTAACTGTTAAAAATGGCGACCAGAAATTATAGTCAATCCACAGTACTGCTGCGGGCATAGGCAAAACCGGTGCAAACCCCCTCACTCTCCTCCCCCTTGGGCTTTCTGTTGAGACTGCCACAAAGAATGAACATTGCAGTGGTTGTGGCAGTCTTTATAATACAGACACCTCCACAAGGAACTGGACTTAGACCAACTCCAATAGGTTTCACATAGGTCACCAGACAGACTGTAGAAGGTAACGACTGTCACTACTCGCCTGGATATGAATTGGTGAACTAATAATACATAAACAGTGAGTTTCCCCAATAGGTGGGGTAGTTATTATTCCTCTTTTACAAGTTGGGGGATCAGGACTGGAGCACAGAGAGATTGAGGACTAAATTTTCTGTTGTCCAGTAATTACGGGAGCCCATCTTTAGATTCCTAGGTGTCTTTACTTTGGTACCCAAAAACGGAGGCACTCAAATTGAGTAGACACTTGTGAACATGTCAGCTCAACAGACTTGCCCAAAGTTTCACAGCTAATAGTTTCAGACCTAGGAATAGCACCAAGTCTCCTGACTCACATTTTACTCTCCTATTCCCTGCATCTCACAGTCTCACTACTAGAAGGATCTTAGTCCAGTTTCTAGCGGGTATCCGTGCAGGATCTAGAGGTTAACTCTTGATCAATCCCTTCAGGCATTCAGTTTCTTCTCCTGAAGTTGCCACTGATAGGGGCCAGTTTCTTTCTTGCACCAATTTTACATAGATGTAACTCCATTCACATCAGTGGAGTTAATCCTCATTTGCACTAGTGTGAGAAAAATCAAACAAATTGGGGAAATATTTTCAAAAACACTTAAGTGATTTAGGCACCTAAATTCCATTTTAAAAAGTGGCTGAAACACTAAGAAGCCACTCAGGTGCTTATGAAAATGTTATCTATTATGTCTAAAAGGCAATAACTTTGATTACTCCTGTGGTCCTCACTGAATAATTTTAGACAGTAGGATGAATGCATGTTGAATGCCAAGGTATATGAAAGCCCCAATGCCTAGCAGATGGAAGCAGCACTAGTGCACAAGATTACTATACATTGGTTGCTTGTCCGTCTGGGTGGGTTACTTTCAAACAGACTGGTTATATCCATAACTGTTGACGTGTAAGAGGATGTTTTCTCATGGAATATGGCTTGATATAAAATACTGAAAAGGGTAGGGGAGGGAGTCTGATTCCACTTATCATGAAGTAGGAGCTGCTGTGATGGTATTAAGCCTGGTCCAATCCCCATGTTGTTTGTTTCTCACTACTGATCTGACACATTATGGTACCATTTAATGTTTCCTGAGCATGTGCTTTTAGGGCCTGATTTTCAAAGACAAAATATAGTTTATGAATGCAAAGTTTGACCAAAGGGATGAGATTTTCAAAGCTGCCTAGGGGATTTGCAAGCCCAACTGTCATTAATTGGAATGGGAATACAATGTCTAAATCCGTTTGGTGGCTTTGAAAATCTCAGCCTAAGTATGGATTTAGCAGCTTAGCTTTAGGTACCCAGATTTGAAAAATGTTCCTGTAACTCTTTATAGACACAGAGGATGTTTCATCCTTTGCTCCAAGGTCCTTGCAAGCCAAGGCCGAGATCATGTCCTCCACATTTTTGCATGCAAAGAATGCTATTAAACTACCCAATAACTGTCAGAAGGAGCGGGGCAGTTGCACTGAAGTGGTAGCAACCTTCTCCCTCCCTTCCTATGGATTTCAAAGGGGAGGGGGCTTGTTAGGCAGGGAGGGGCTGCTGTCTCAGCGACCCTATACCAAACTTGCTCAATTTATTTACAAACATAACAATATTTTTCTTACTACTACTTCTGAAACTCACCCTGGGATCTGAGCGACAAGCTGGGCTCTTTCTGCCTTGTGCATCACCACTAGTATTAAAATTTCTGCTTTTCTAATATAACCCTTAGGTACAATTCCATTGTTCTCACAGCATGTTATGCCTTCTTCAATACCCTTTTGGTCTCCTTCTTCCACAGCTCTCTCTTCCATACTGCCCCTTGTGTGTTGAGTGCCCTTCCAAAATCTATTTGTCAAGCTTCCATCCTGACCTCATTCAAATCACTATTAAAAGCTGCAGCAACCCCTGCAAAATGCCTAAAACCCTCTGAAAATGGCACAGAAAAAGATGTATCTAAGAACAGGAAAATTCCAAATAGCATCAAGACCCAATAGCCAATCAAAATACACAAGTCGTGGAAAAAACTCCCCCACTATGAAAAATCCCAACAAAACACAAACCAAAATAAAGGAAACAAATCCTAGTTAGTCACAGCTGAAAGGATGCCACAGACTTTGAGGATGTCACTGTAATTACTGCATGGGCATTAAAGATTCCATGATGTGTCTTCTGAATGACAGATTGCTCTGGAGTCCTTACCAAATTTGCCCTGAGATAAATGCTTGCATCTCCCATTGAAATCAATAGGAGCTTTGCATGCATGTCTGAAGGGAGAATATGGCCCACTGTGTATTGTATGCAGAATCTGTTTTTAAATAGCAAAGAAAGAACTATCTTACTAAATTGGTATGTCCTTTCCATGGGGGGTGGACCCATTCTGCAACCCTTACAGTCATGCTAAGTACCACTTACTTAAAGGTGAAATTCCCCACTGTGCAGAGAGACCACACAAGTTCCATGCACCACTGACGGCCTCTGTTGAGGATCTAAATGATACACAGGCTTTGAGTTCATCATTAGCATTTAATTAGAGGAACCATTGCCATGAGTAAAGATTGCAGAATAAGGTCCTTGGCAAATTGGTGCATCCAGTGGGGGGGGGCGGGGAATCAACCATGAAATCACTGAAAACCACTGAAAACCTTCCATATTTTTACCAAGAAAACAAAGCCTTACCTCGTGGATTCCAAAGTGGGCATAGGAATCAAAATAGTAATCCCTGGATGTCATTTCTTCTGGATTCAGGAGTTTTGCCATCTTGCCTCGGCCTGGGCAGCTTGGTTGCAAAGGTACATGAATGACCGATTGAACAGGCTTCGGAATGACGATAGGCTGAGGAGGCTGGGAAGGGCCACTACAGACCTAGAAAGACGTGAAATATTATTGCAACAGTCATTAGTCACAGAACATTCCTCTGCATGGTCATTGTTGTCTCTGTCTTACCAGGGATATTATTATTATTACAGTTAGTTAGCTACAACGCAGGGGTGGCAAGGTCTAATGAATGGAATTTAGGGATGGGAGCCAGGAATGGCTGCTTTTTAATCCTCTTTAATTTACTTGCTGTGTGAACCTTGGAAAAGTTCCTTGCCTGATTCTCCATTGCCCTGAACCTTGTGTAGTCATTTACAACAATGCAAAGAGGGTGAAAAGTGGGTATAAAATGCTAGCACTGCTGTGAGTGGAGAACTTCTGTGCATTCTTATGTTCACCAGCTTTGTACTTATGTCAATGACTATACAAAGTGCAAGTCAATGGAGACTTGGGTCTTCTCTTTTAGCTTCTTCCTCTGTAAGACTGTGGCAATAATCTTTACCATCCTACCTCATAATATGTGAATTATAGTAAACAAAAAGGGTCCCTGTGTGGAAGAGCTTGCAGTCAAAGGACCATCCTACAAGATACTGAACACCTCCTGCAAGGAATGGAGAGTTCTCATGTCATGTGAAAGTCCCTCAACGTTCAAAGAAACAGCTGCCACGGGGCTGAGCAGGATATGTTACCCCTAACTTTTACTCTGATGCTGATAGTGTGCTCAGCATGGATATAGGATTCATGTATCTCCACTCCCCCACAATTTTCTGTGTAATTGCACCCCTTTCAGCACAAATTTCAATAGAGACCTGAGGGCGCACATCACCTCACAGGATCAGATTTGATAGCTTCAATGAGTAGAAAGGATGTATTAATACAATACCAGAACACAGAATGTTGCATTAACATTATATCTGGAAAAAGTCATGGAGGATGTGGGTTCTTAAATATATCTCCATCTTTAATTCTAGCATGAAGCAAAATTCTGAACAGTGAGAAAAATTAGAAGAGGCATCAAAATCTCAGAGGAATGTGAAAGTTGCCCTACCATTTATGGATCATCACCATTAATTTATTTATACAGAAAGCCAGGAAAATTCCTCCACCTAAAATATTCCATCCTTATCCTACTTGTTCTCAGGTTTTAAATTCACTAATTCCCCAGCCATGACTTCATTTGGTGCAACCTCCACTAGAGATTTTTTCTGAGGTTTGAATTATCATTTGCAGTTTAGTGTTGCAAGAAATCAATCACTTGTACTGTCTCCGAATAGCACCAATTAGCCTAGTTTAACTTACTTTGATAAAAAAAATGACTTTAACCTTTCTTTCCTTGCTCATGTTAATTTTAAACATGTCTTCTTTTGATGGTTTCTTTGGTCCATCTGTGTAAAATGAATAGTAATAACTTACATTCCTGCAATGCCTTTCATCCTGAAGGATCCAAAAATACTTTCATCATAGAAACTGGAGATGGAAAAGACCTAGTTCACACAGTCCATCTCCCAGCCACTGCAGGATTGTTCCCTATTACTGGTTTGTTTTAATAGTCCCAAGCAATGGGGCTTCTGCCACTTCTCTATTCCACATCTCATTTGATTAAGACTTTTTCATAATAGTTATCCACATTTTTCTCCTTGTAATTTCATCCCATTACTCCTAGTTATACCACCATGTAATACCCTAAACAATTCCTTTCCCTCCTTGGTGTTGCATCTATCAAATGTTTGCAGACTGTAATCCCTCTACCCTGTTTGCTTCCTAAATCAAGTTCTCTAGCACCAAGGTCATTTTGTAGCTATTCTTTGCACTTTGTCACTGTCTTTGAGGTAGTGAGATGCTCAATGCAATATTCTATGGACAGTTGCACAAGAGCCATACATGGTACAGGAGAGAGAATCTATCCCCCTTTTGTTCAATGATGCCATGCCTTTTGTATGTGAAATCTAAAGGGACACTGGCCTTTTTTATGGTCGTAGTGTAAATTCATGTCTAATTTGCTGTCAACTAGAGATGCTTATCTATAAGGAGCCAATATGGTCTTTTGGTTAATGCACTTGGTATAGCTCTCAGGGGATCTAGATTCAATTCCTGAGTTTATCTCCAACTTTCCATGTGAGCTGGGGCAGATCATTTAGGGTTTGTCTATATTAGGATAAGAGATCAAGGTTTACTAACCACAAACGTTTTCCATAATGTAGACACAGAAAGGAGGGAACCTCAACGTTCCCAGTTGGAGGGAGCTGGTGTTACACCAACTGGTTCCTCTCTTTACAAAGGAAATGACAGAGCACTGCCATTCTCTGCAATCTCTCACAGAGCAGTCACTACATTTTTCCTTTAGATGCTGCAGCTGGTTTTTGGCAAAGGCCTGTACATCCAGACAGTGCCAGGTTAATAACTGTTATCATGCTATAGAGACTGCATTATTTCTGAAAATTTGCAACTTTGTATTACTAGTACACCTGAGACCGTCCAAAGGAAAATGATATAAATAATGAAGCACCTGGAATAAGCACTGTAATCAGTTCTGTAGCTGATATTGTAGTACATAGCTATGGGTTGGAGAAGAAAAATAGTCTTGTTACTAGAACTCAGGAGACATGTGTTCTGTTCCCAGGTCTGCCATAGACATCAAGTGTGATCTTACTCAAGTCAGCTAATTTCTCTGTGCCTCAATTACCCATCTGTCAAATGGAGATAGTAATAATTCCCTACCTCAGAGGATGTTGTGAAAACAAATTCATTGATGTATGTGAGGCACTCAGGTACAATGACAATGAACACCATACGAAAGCCAGTGAATGCTGCCAGAACACCGGAAAACAAGGAAGAGGAATATGTTGAAAGAATGTCTATTGTCTGGGAAACAATAAAGTCTGCAAGTCTGAACCTCAGCGAAGAGAAGTGCTTGCTGAACCAGAAACAGCTAGACTTCTTTGGACATGTTATAAATGCTCCAGATGAAAGCCAAGCTCCAGAGTAAAATCATTGAGAAAAGGCAGCTTCCTGAATCTATTCCAGAACTGAAAAGAAGCCCAGGCTTGATTAACTAGCTTGGCAGATGTATACCTAACCTGTCAGAAACAATACGTCCTTTGAATAACTCCTGAGAAGGGCAAGCACCTGGATTAGAGCAAGCACCAGAGTAGGCATTCTACAGAGTCTACCAGCTCCTATCTGAAGCCCCAATACTAACTTCCTATGTTGCCAGTAAGCCCAAACATTCTAGATATGGATGCCACTGATTATGAATTAAGGGGGTAATACTGCAAGATCTTAATAGTCTACTGAAACCAGTCGCATACTGCTCCAGAACACTGATTAATTCAGAGACCTATCGACATCCAAAACAATATGATAAAAAGCTACCCTGTGAGACATCCATCAATGTGCCCAGCAATTCTGCCCACCTGCAGAGGACACTGCTGTCTGGAGACACTTGAAGATGACCTACAACCAGGCTTTCCAGTGTTTGGGGTGTAAGTTTAAAGGAAAGGGTGACACAAGTTGGTCCTGTCACTTCTTTGGCACATTACTAAAGAAAACACTAGGTGAGATATATTGAACCTAATACACATGCTCAAGGTCATACCAATCTCCAGATTTGGGGTTGGCAAGGAATTTCCCCCCAGTCAGATTGGCAGTGACCTTTGGGGTTTATTTTTCCTTCCCTCTGCAGCACTGGGTGTGGATGTCCTGGTAGGATCATCTGGGTATATCTCACCTAATCAATTCCTTACAATTGCAAAGGCCTTGAGCATTGGTGTCACCTTGGTCTCCCCTGTTCTCTCTGTCTGTGGCACACAACAGTTTAATTTCCTGAGGATTGAAATGCTTTAGTCTAACTAAAATCTTTGGGATCACTATAGAGGTGTGCTGGGATAAACAAACCCTACATGGGACAATATGGGGTTAATGAGGTAATGTGGACTTAGGTGGCTCTGCTCCTTTGTACCTCTGAGAAATGTTAGTCTTGGAGAGAGGAGCTTCAGAGGAAGAGTCCCTGCTAGTTGATGACAGACCAGTAAGGAGAGCAGGCCCTCAGTGCTCAGCTCCTGAAGAGAGGGCTGACCAAAGGCAGGAGCTCCCCACCCAAAAGTATGCTTTCCTTCATGGGCCCTTCCTGAGGAAAGGGATGGCCGGATACTGACACACCTTGAAAGGGAAACATTCCCCACTTTTACCTGTGAACTCAGTTTATTTATGTTAAGTCTCCTTGTTCTTGTTAGTTGACTACCCCAGAAGGGGCAAGACTGTAAAGTGACCTGGCTGGAGGGCCAAATCACAGGAAGAGGCAGATATCTGCAGGCCCAGAGCATTGGTTGACAGGTAGTGCACAATGAGAAGAGAGCTGCTATGCCATGCCTGCCCATAAGGAGGTGCTAGCAGTGAGTCAACCCTTTCACAGGGGAAACTGGGTGAAACTTAATGGCCTGTAATATGCAGGAGGTCAGACTAGATGATCTACATGACCTTCTCATAAACAAACTAGGGAAATACAACCTAGATAGAGCTACTATAAGGTAGCATAACCAGTTGGAAACACATTCCCAGAGAGTAGTTATCAGTGGTTCACAGTCAAACTTGAAACGTATATCAAGTCGGGTCCTGCAGGGATCAGTTCCGGGTCAAGTTCTGTTCAATATTTTCATCAGTGATTTAGATAATGGCATAGAGAGTACACTTATAAAGTTTGCGGACAATACTAAGCTGGAAGGGGTTGCAAGTGTTTTTTGGGATAGGATTAAAATTCAAAATGATCTGGACAAACTGGAGATATGATCTGAAGTAAATAGGATGAAATTCAATAATGACAAATGCAAAGTACTCCACTTAGGAAGGAACAATCAGTTGCACACATACAAAATGGGAAATTACTGCCTAGGAAGGAGTACTGCAGAAAGGAATCTGGGAGGTCATAGTGGATCACAAGATAAATATGAGTCAACAGTGTAACGCTGTTACAAAAAAAACCCATCATTCTGGGATGTATTAGCAAGGTGTTGTAAACAAGACATGAGAAGTAATTCTTCCACTCTACACTGCACTGATTAGGCCTCAGCTGGAGTACTGTGTCCAGTTCCGGGTGCCACTTTTCAGGAAAGAGGTGGACAAATTGGAGAAAGTCCAGAGAAGAGCAACAAAAATTATTAAAGATCTAGAAAACGTTACCTATGAGGGAAGATTGAAAAAATAGGGTTTGTTTAGTCTAGAGAAGAGAAGACATGATAAGAGTTTTCAAGTACATAAAAGGTTGTTACAAGAAGGAGGAGAAAAACTGTTCTCATTAACCGAGGACAAGAAGCAATGGGCTTAAATTGCAGCAAGGGAGGTTTAGCCTGAACATTAGGAAAAACTTCCTGTCAGGGTGGTTAAGCACTGGAATAAATTGCCGAGGGAATTGGTGGAATCTTCATAATTGGAGATTTTTAAGAGCAGGTTAGACAAACACCTGTCAGGGATGGTCCAGATAATACTTAATCCTGCCATGAGTGCAGGGGACTGGACTAGATGACCTCTTGAGGTCCCTTCCAGTCCTATGATTCTATAATTCTGTCTATGGTCCCCTCTGGCCTTAAACTCTATGAAACTAACATGTCCTTGTCCTTCAGTGGTCTCCAGTAGCATAGAGCCTTATGCCTGCACAGAGTCCCTTTGAAGCCATCAGGATTCCTCATGAGCCTATGGCTCCATGTTAGATCTTGTTGCATGAGTGGGGCCTTACTGAGTATACAAAGGACTTTGGCTGAGATTTTCAAAGCCACCTGTAGCATGTGGATGTCCAATTCACATTAATTTTCATTCATTAATTTGAATGAGACTTGGGCATTCAAATACCTGAGGCAGCTTTGAAAATCTCAGCTTTTTCATGCATCACCATCTGACTCTGCAGCGAGGCAAGAAGGAGTTGGGGGAAGGGGAACATGCAAAACTCTTTTAATTACTTTCCATTTTTACGAGACTGAAGAAAATTGAGGTGTGTCAAGAAAAAGAAAATTAATTTTCAAGGTTATGCAAGTCCTGCTCTTCTTTGACATTACCATGGAGATAGGGTCTTGGATACTAAGATTCAAATCTTGAACAGAAGACTGATAAAACCGATGCTCAAACTGCAATTTTCTTCCCTGTCAAGCTCTGTGTTATTTATGAATACAAGTAATATATTTCCCTGGGTAATAAGCAGGCTAGAGATATTTTATATTCAAAAAATCCTACACCATCATTAAGAGAAAATCAAACTGCGAATGGAGTTAGAGTTTGATTTGTAAAAATTCAGACCATTCAAAATTCTGTGTCAAATATTTCTGTGGGTTCTGAATTTCAATGAGCCAGATTCTCTCCTGTGTCAGGACCACTGGAACAAAGCAGCCCCAGAAGGATCTCCCAAGCATGGTGGGGATTATCACTTGGCTTAGCACACAGTCACCATAGCAGATCCTGCAATGAAGCTCTCCCTGCAGTGGGGAAAGGGGTCGTGACTAGGGGTAGATGGCAAAGCTGGGGGCTCCCATGATGGCCTCTTGGGACCTCATTAGCAGATGGCACAAGTTATGGCAACCTTTAGCTTCTCTGATTTATGTACCGTGAGGACCAGACTGGTCCCAGGTTTCGGGGAGTGCAAACCCCTCCTGAGTTTTGTTGAGTGCTCCTTGGCGTGAGCAGAGTACCTCAGCCATTGTCTATACACACGGAATTTTTGTGTCAGGGATTTATTTCAGTATTTGAAGTGCTCAGGTACTACAGTAATGTGTGGTATGAAAATCTAGATAGGTTATAGATATGGAATCTAATCTAGACAGACAGACAACATTCCTTGGATATGATTATTTAAATGTACCACCTATTAGGCAAAGTTTGTTTGTTTTTTCAAAAAACAGGGCCTTGAAAATCTTGACCCAAGTGTTTCTTGTCTTCTCTCTGTTGGATTCTTCTTATTGTGTTTAATTTGTAGCCTTGGTTTTTGTGTTCTCAAAACTAGGACTTAAGGGCCTAACCCTCAGCTATAAATCCATTAATTCTTCCAGTTTACACTAGTTGGAGTTCTGGCCCCATAAGTTTATGTAAGTTTTGTGAAAAATGCAGATCTACCCAATATAAGGCTGTTATAAATATAAACACCTTTAAATCCCTCCTGGCCAGAGGAAAAACCCTTTCACCTGTAAAGGGTTAAGAAGCTAAAGATAACCTCGCTGGCACCTGACCAAAATGACCAATGGGGAGACAAGATACTTTCAAAGCTGGGGTGGGGGAGGAAACAAAGGGTTCTCTCTGTCTGTGTGTTGCTTTTGCCGGGACCAGAGCAGGAATGCAGGTCAGAACTCCTGTAAAGGGCTAATAAGCAATCTAGTTAGATATGCATTAGATTCTGTTTTGTTTTAATGGCTGATAAAATAAGTTGTGCTGAATGGAATGTATATTCCTGTTTTTGTGTCTTTTTGTAACTTACGGTTTTGCCTAGAGGGATTCTCTATGTTTTGAATCTGATTACCCTGTAAGGTATTTACCATCCTGATTTTACAGAGGTGATTCTTTTACTTTTTCTTCAATTAAAATTCTTTTTTTAAGAACCTGATTGCTTTTTCATTGTTCTTAAGATCCAAGGGTTTGGGTCTGTGTTCACCTATGCAAATTGGTGAGGATTTTTATCAAGCCTTCCCCAGGAAAGGGGGTGTAGGGCTTGGGAGGATTTTGTGGGGAAAGATGTTTCCAAGCGGGCTATTTCTCTGTTATATATTTATTAGATGCTTGGTGGTGGCAGCAATAAAGTCTAGGGGCAAAAGGTAAAATAGTTTGTACCTTGGGGAAGTTTTAACCTAAGCTGGTAATAATAAGCTTAGGAGGTTTTTCATGCAGGTCCCCACATCTGTACCCTAGAGTTCAGAGTTGGGAAGGAACCTTGACAAAGGCAATGCTAACAATTTCTCAGGAGTCAGACCGACCCAGTAGAATAATTGGGGTACACAGCTGTGAATTACAGGTGCTTGGATGTAGCTTACTACTTTGCCGGACACTTAAGTCACACATTTACCTGACTTCTCTAGCTTGAATGCCAAACTGCCTGGAGAGTGTGTTTGCACAACATCAGATGAATTTGTTATGGACAAAGATCCGCAATTTGTCAAAAAGCAGTCATGTCCTTTATGAACAACTGTAACTTTGACTACATTGTAACCATTTCACATTATCTCCAAGCTAATGGTAAGCCTGAGAGAGCTATGCAAACTGTGAAGCAGGGTCTGAAACAAGAGGATCAATTTTTAGCTTTCCTCAGTTATAGAATATAAATGCCACCAAGTATGGCCCAGGCCCAGCACAGCTGAATCTGGGAGGACAGCTGGACACACCAGTTCCACCCTATGTGGCAAGATCCCAGACAAGCCAAAGAAAAAGATGCATATAAATTTCAATTTGATAAGCTCATGGCTGACATACTGGGATTTAAGGGGGGATTAAAATTAGACTTTGAGAAGGTATGGGCAGTGCCTACTATTGTGCAAGATTTGTAGGTCCTACACTGTCAAGACATGCACATTCCACCTTTACTACACAGGAACTAGAGACATGATTAGCGTACAAACTGCTTTGCAAAACTGTCCAGATCATCAGGAACAAACAAGGATTGATTCTTCCTCAAGTCTTATGATCAATACCTCCAGAAGAAGAGTGATCAGGAAACCTGAGCATTGTGGAGACCACAGGTCAGATTATGTCCACTGTCCAGCCCCTAAACATTTGCACAAGGGATGGAGAGGATATAAAGAGCCTCTCTCTGGAAATTAAACTTTCATTATTATTATGAAAGCATTCGGATGCACATCTTAGAAGCGAACAGTGAGTGATTCTAAGGCTATGTATGAAATAACCAGTAGGAGGTGACAGCAAATGAGATGATGTAACATTATAGGTATGCAGCAATTCCCCAAAAGGGACCATATTGTTGGTATCCACCCTACACATACCCACATCAAATACCATTTGAAAGCTTATTTTATGTACGTTTAAAAGAGGTATGATGTGGAGCTGTCAAGTGGTGCTGTAAGCTTCTCAGCAATGTGAAACAATGGTACCCAAAATGAGAGTGTCATGTTTTTGCACAGTTCCAGAAACACTGCAACATGAGTAAACAGTAAGAACTGTAGGTATAAGTTAATTTCACCACCTTAATGTGGTCAAAGCTACCAAACAACAATGTATTAAAAAATGTGTATTGGTTTTGTGTGGGCAAGTATTTTTTTCTCCCAGAAATGATGGCGCTATTTAGCACATGGCAAAAATGGCCAATTTTAACATTTTGTAAGACACTAACATGAGCTGTTTCATATTGCATATTCTTAATTGTCAAATATCTCACAAGGGATCATACTAGTTTTCTATCATTTTAATTGAAATTTGCTGACCACGTCAGTTTCACACTGAAGTTTGTGCACTAGTAGCAGTAGATTGCGTGTCCATAGTTTGCACTGCATCGTGGGTAAATGCTCCTAATGTGACGCTTCTCCATCTGTGAGTTTTCGTACATGCAATGTAGCATCTAGTCTGCCTGGTAGAAGGTCTTAATTTGTAATTGTGTAACCATGCAGTCCTAGCCTTTGAAATATTCTAGAAACTAGCTTTTTAATTCAGTCACACTTATGCACGGGTCCGTATTTAGTGTTAGAGATAACACTATTATGACTATGCAAAAGCTATGAGAGAAAGATGTCGCCTAACAAGAAGTAGTGAAGACAGTTCACAAACAAGTCCTTGCCTCTGCATTCTAGAGAGTTGAAGAGCATGTTACAGCTCTTACCAGCCATGTCATCAACAATACGACAAAGCCATTTGATCCTGAATCACATCGTGAGATGCTTATCAGCATATCTATTGGACTGCATGAAACATCATATGTACAAGAGTCACTACTGAAAATAGTGAAGAACGAATGGAGAGATTTGTGAAACAGGCACTTGATACTGATGGGACATGTAGCTTCTTCAGTCCAATCAAGAAATCTGGCATCAGAACATTTGCTGACATGGCCAAGAAGACCAAATTTAAGTCTGACAAGGGAGAGACAATCAGAAGCTTTAAGTCCAGAAATTGTTTTCTGCAGTGCCTGGTCCTTAGCAAAATGCAGAGATTATGTTTCAATGGCAACTATTCTTAGTCACCCAATAGGACAGTGCCTATGCCTTTCTTCCATGCTGATGGAACAATGAGAAGAAGGGACAAAGCTGAATTAAGGCATCAGCAAGAAGCTCAAACTGAAAGAATCCATGAGCTAAGGCCATGCAACAAAGAAATCACAGTGTGCGTCAGAGATGCCATGACTGTTATACAAATGATGACTGGAGATAAATTCTACACATTCAGTGACTTGGCTGCTAAGCACTTGAGGCAGGTACTAAAAGGATTTGACAAAGCTAATTCTATAATCCAAGTCTTTGACAGATATGACAACAGTAACTACGAAAACTGCAGAAGGACCACAACTGACAGGATCTAAGGTTGGATGCAAGAAATACCAGGTGATTGGTGGACCCCTGTGTCGCCAAGGGAAAAAGTTTCTAAATGTGGCATCCAACAAGCAGTCATTTGTAAAATTCCTCTGTTAATTATGTGGTTTGCAGTATACCTGAGACTGTAGGAGCACACCCAACACAAACGCTCTTCTTTGCTGGAGGCTCTTCCAGTGGTGAAGTAGCAAAGTCCATCACCAATAGACTTCTAATCATTTTTGTTTTTCTCCTCTGGACTGTCTCTAACTTGTCCACATCTTTCATGAAATGTGGTGCCCAGAAGCTTATCTTGGAAAAGAGGGGCCTACCTGCTGGGCCCAGACAGACTGAACAGACTTTTTCTATTACCTTTATGCTACAGTCTGCAAAACTTCGACAATAGAGTGGGTGGTAGGAAGTGGCCCAGGGATGGCAGCCTTAAGGTGCTCCTGAGTGCCAGACCTTCAGTAACTTACTCTGGCCTATAGGCTGGTGGAGTGGAAGGGCCTGGGATCCCCGATCAGCCCTCCTCCTTACTAAGAAGGGACTCACCCCCTAACCACTATGCGATGCTTCCAACAAGCACCAACCATCACAGGTAGGTTGAATTCAACCCAATAGTCAAAAAAAAATTCTTGTATTCATCCAGTTCTAGCTTTGACTTCTATCCTCCCTGCAGCACAAGACAGACATTGTGCTCAGAAAGTACATTAATTAGAAACTGATGCCAATCTGTTGGATTTGAAGCCCTGTGAACCTCATTGGGGATGAGCTTTGCCTGACTGTGCGGAGTATGTAATGGGCTAGTTAAGGTCCCAGTCCTGCTCCCATTGAGTTCATATGGTGTTTTGCCATTGTTCTGTTCAGCAGAAGCAGGCTCTGTGATTATGTTGCCCTCTAGTGGATTGGCAGCTAACAATTTATTCTTAAACTCAAGTACAGAGGCCTGAGTTGTAGGAGTCAGTAATCCTGAAATTAATCTTTGACAACCACACTCTCTCTCTCTGTACATACACACACACACACACACACTATGCAGCATATGGATTTGTTACTTTCTGATGATCACATGATGCAGGAGTCTGAATACAGAGAGAAGAAGAATGAAATAAATGCATGTTATAAAAGTTGTGAAGGAGTCCAGTTACATTTGTGTAGTGCTGGATACTATGATGCTTTGTTTCAATTGTCCAGTTTGCTCAGGAATGGATGCTGTAGATATGTGTCAATCAGCGTACCTGGGTTTTCCTGATTTGGGAACACCTCCCATCCCTCTGAGTAGCATGTAGCCTCCTGCCTATAAAAGAGTCAGTGGGAGGGTGGGAGGTGGTAAACAGGTTCTGTACAGGCACAGTCATGGTAACAAACCAGAGAGCTGTAAATAAACTTGGCTTGCTTAAAAGTGGACACCAGAGCTGGGGATATTTTGTAGATGGGAGCTAGCTGCCTGGTTGCTTGACAGCCTTGCAATGAGCACATGGTTTCCAGTGCTGGAAAACTCACCGTAAAGCAGGACTGGCATTTTCGCTGTACAAAAGCACAAAAGAGAACCCATGAATAGATGCCGACTCCGTGGGTTTTCCGGGGCTGGAGCACCCCTAGGGAAAAATTAGTGGGTGCTCTGCACCCACAGGCTCCCCCTCACCCTGCCTCCACCTCCTCCCTTGAGCACGCCGCGTCCCCGCTTCTCCACCTACCTCCCAGCGCTTGCCGCCACAAAACAGCTGTTTTGCAGCATAACAAGCTCCAGGAGGGAGGGGGGAGGAGCAGGAACACGGCGCACTCAGGGGAAGAGGTGGGGCCAGGGCGGGGATTTGGGGAAAGAGTTGGAATAGGGGCAGGGAGGGGGTGGAGTTGGGGCAGGGACTTTGGGGAAGGGGTTGAAATGGGGAGGTGGCAAGGCAGGGGTGGAGTCGGGGCGGGGCAGAGGGGGGTCGAGCACCCACCGGCGCCAGTAGAAGTTGGCACCTATGAATCCATGTTGTGTTTTTTTTTTCCTGGAGAAATGCATTGGGGCTAGAGGTGAATGGTTAGGAATGCCAACTTTTTAATCGCAGAAAACCAAACAACCTTGCCCTGCCCCGAGGCCCCACCTTCCGCTCACTCCATTCCCCCCACCCTCGTTCACTCACTGATTTTCACCAGGCTGGGGCAGGGGGTTGGGGTGTGGGAGGGGATGCGGGCTCCAGCTGGGGGTGCAGGCTCTGCGGTGGGTCTGGGGATAAGGGGTTTGGGGTACAGGAGGTGACTCCAGGCTGGGGCCGAGGGGTTAGGAGTGGGGGAGGGGGCTCCGGGCTGGGGTAGAGGGTTGGGGTGTGGAAGGGGGTATGGGCTCTGGGCTGAGGGTGCGGGATCCTGAGTGGGGTCTGAAATTAGGAGTTCAGGATGTGGGAGGGGGCTCTGGGATGGGGCAAGAGGTTGGGATGCAGGAGGAGGCGTGCAGTCTCCAAGAGGGAGTTTGGGTGCAGAAGGGGGCTCAGGACAGGGGGTTGGGGTACGGGAGCAGGTATGGGGTGCAGGCTTTGAGCGGTGCTTACCTCAGGCACTCCCAGAAGCAGCCAGTATGTCCCTGCGGCCCCTAGACTCAGGGGTGGCCAGGTGGCTTTGTGCGCTGCCCCCGTGAACAGGCACCACTCCCACAGCTCCCATTGGCTGGGAACCGTGGCCAATGGGAGCTGTGGAGCTGGGGCTCAGAGCAGAGGCAGCACGCGGAGCCCCCGTGGCCGTCCCTCCACCTAGGAGCAGGAGGTGCCGGCCGCTTCTGGGAACCTGCCAGCCCTGGTGCACCAGCAGCACTGTCAACCAGACTTTTAACAGCCCGGTCAGCAGTGCTGACCGGAGCCACTAGGGTTCTTTTCGACCGGGTGTTCCGGTAAAAAAACGGACACCTGGCAACCCTATGTATGGCAACTGCAGTGAACTACCGTCTGCTTTTGTTAAAAAGAGAGGCCCAGGGAGCACTCTCCATATTTATCCTAAGAAGCTATTAACATTAATTGCACAGTTACCGCCACCCCACCCCCCACATTTTCTGCAAGGTGGCAGAGGCTGCGACAGGTTACCCCTCCTGGTCTCAGACAGGGTTATGGTGATGTACAACATGTCCTAGACCCCTCTTCCATCCTAGTGGTGCTGTCCCCTTCTTAAGGCTGCTCTAACAGCAACCCTGATGCAAAAACAACCACACACACAAAACAGAAACCTCCCATCTTTCGAGTTTCTCCTTCAGACAAAGGCAGGCAAGAATTTGGTGCGATTCCCATTCTTTTTAATTAATTTTTGAGAAACTGAGAGATTACAGTGATGAGGGTCATATAAGTACCTAGATAAATTGAGCAATCATCCAGGGAACAACTTCCGTTCTCCTTTGTTCCCTTCCCCAAAATGTGAGGGGGCTACAGTGAACCACCAGGCAAGCCATGCTGTGTGCATTTTACATGAATAAACTTCCCCCCCCCCAAACATCTGGTGCTAAGGGGTTTTGACAAGGCCAGAAATCCCAGAATGGCCAGTGTCGTGGCATTTCATCCAGATCAGGTAGTACAGAAGTAATTAAGGCAAAAATGTTAGGGGGCAAATGGCCTGGACCTCTGACAGGGTATTAGAGTTCATCTTGGTTTGAGAGGAGAGGTTAGAGTTAGGTTGGGGTATTTTATTTATATATTTTTGCCTATCCTTAGAACGTGAGAAAGAAGGAAGGACAATAGCCCAGTTTTCCTCGTGAATCTAGACTACAGCCTCTGGGAAATAAAGAGCATTTCCAAGTTTAACATCGTTTTAGTTCACATTTGCGTTTCAGAGACCAGCATAAGGGGAGGAATGTCTCTGCTTTATTAAAATGCATCAGGTGTTCCTGCTGATTTTTCAAATGTTGGTCACGGTCTCAGGGAGTCTAAAAATAAACCATATCACTTGCTTTCCCAGGCATTCGCTGCAGAGTCACCTCTAAATCTGGTACAGACCATTGTTTAGTGTTAAATGTATATTACTTGCACTGATATTGACTTTTTAATGTCCCATCTGGCCTGATTCCTGCTGATCTTTCAAGGGCAAGTGCTCGTATATCACCCAGCAATTACACCATGTTATCTCATACTGTACAGGGACCAAACCCACCCCACTGCTCCAAGCTCATGTAGCCAGGCATGGCACAGGGCTTGTGGAGGTATAATACTCTCAGACAAGGGTGGTGTTTTGAACCGTGGGAATTAATCTTCCCTCCCTCAGCCCATGGAGCATAGAATCATAGAACTGGAAGGGACCTCAAGAGGTCATCTACTCCAGTCCCCGGCACTCAGGGCAAGACTAATTATCTAGACCATTTCTGACAGGTGTTTGTCTAACCTGCTCTTAAAAATCTCCAGTGATGGAGATTCCACAACCTCCTTAGGCAATTTATTCCAGTGCTTAGCCACCCTGACAGTTAGGAAGTTTTTCCTAATGTCAAATGTAAACATCCCTTGCTGCAGTTTAAGCTCGTTGCTTCTCCTCCTATCCTCAGAAGTTAAGAAAAACAAGGAGGAGGGAGAAAAATTGTAACAACCTTCTACATACTTGAAAACAGCTATGTCCCCTCTCAGTCTTCTCTTTTCCAGACTAAACAAACCCAATTTTTTTCAGTCTTCCCTCATAAATCATGTTTTCTAGACCTTTAATCAATTTTGTTGCTCTTCTCTGGACTTTCTCTGATTTGTCCACATCTTTCCTGAAATGTGGCTCCCAGAACTGGACACAATACTCCAGTTGAGGCCTAATCAAAGTGGAGTAGAGCAGAAGAATTACTTCTCATGTCTTGCTTACAACACTCCTGCTAACACATCCCAGAATGATGTTCGCTTTTTTTGCAACAGCATTACACTGTTGACTCATATTTAGCCTATGGTCCACTATGACCACCAGATCCCTTTCTGCAGTACTCCTTCCTAGGCAGTCATTTCCCATTTTGTATGTGTGCAACTGATTGTTCCTTCCTAAATGGAGTTCTTTGCATTTGTCCTTATTGAATTTCATCCTATTTACGTCAGACCATTTCTCTAGTTTGTCCAGATCATTTTGAATTTTAATCCTATCCTCCAAAGCGCTTGCAAGCCCTCGCAGCTTGGTATCACCAACAAACTTTATAAGTGTACTCTGTATGCCATTATCTAAATCATTGATGAAGATATTGAACAGAACTGGACCCAGAAGTGATCCATGCAGGACCCCACTTGATATACATTTCAAGTTTGACTGTGAACCACTGATAACTACTCTCTGGGAATGGTTTTCCGACCAGTTTTGCACCTACCTTATAGTAGCTCCATCTAGGTTGCATTTCCCTAGTTTGTTTATGAGAAGGATCAAGTCAGTATCAAAGCTTTACTAAAGTCAAGATATACCATGTCTTCTGCTTCCCCCCTATCCACAAGGCTTGTTACCCTGTCAAAGGAAGCTATCAGGTTGATTTGACATGATTTGTTTTTTACAAATCCATGCTGTTACTTATCACCTTATTATCTTCTAGATGTTTGCAAATTAATTGCTTAATTATTTGCTCCATTATCTTTCCGGGTACAGAAGTTAAGCTGACTGGTCTGTAATTTCCTGGGTTGTCCTTATTTCCCTTTTTATAGATGGGCACTATATTTGCCCTTTTCCAGTCTTCTGAAATCTCTCCCATCTTCCATGACTTCTCAAAGATAATCACTAATGGCTCAGATATCTCCTAAGTCAGCTCCTTGAGTATTCTAGGGTGCATTTGATCAGGCCCTGGTGAATTGAAGACATATAACTTATCTAAGTAATTTTTAACTTGTTCTTTTCCTATTTTAGCCTCTTCTGATCCTACCTCATTTTCACTGGCATTCAATAAATTAGACGTCCAATCACCACCAACCTTCTTGGTGAAAACAGAAACAAAGAAGTCATTAAGCACCTCTGCCAATTCCACATTTTCTGTTATTATTCTTTCCCCCGCACCCACCCCCCCATTGAGCAATGGGCCTACCCTGTCCTTGGTCTTCCTCTTGCTTCTAATGTATCTGTAGAATGTTTTCTTGTTACCCTTTATGTCTCTGGCTAGTTTGATCTCATTTTGTGCCTTGGCCTTTCTAATTTTGCCCCTACATACTTCTGTTATTTGTTTATATTCATCCTTTCTAATTTGACCTAGTTTCCACTTTTTGTAGGACTCTTTTTTGATTTTTAGATCATTGGAGATCTGCTGGTTATACCAGGATGGTCTCAGCAAAGCTGTAACATCAGCAAAGCTAGTTTTCAGTGGCTGCTGCAGGAATCCATTTCCATTGCTTTACTCCTGCTTTGCTGGGGGCACTTGTTAGAAGTTGATCCACCAGCCCCCAGCCCCACTTCTGCCTGCCCCTTTGAGCCCCGCAGCATGCGGGATTGGGGGGAAGCCCTGAAGAACTCAATTCTGCGGTATGGACCTTTTTGCTTCAGGGCAGCAGCACAGCAATGCTTTCACAGCGCTCAGACACCTTAATGGCGAATACAGAGGGAGCTGGATTTGGCCCTAAGGCCTTTAGATCAGTTTATTACAGCCACTGGTATGGCTATTAATCCTGACACTTCATGTGCTTTGTGACTGATGCCCTCAGTTGCCCCCTTTCCCTTGAGGCTGGATTGGCACCTAGCAGTCACCTTGGGTAGGAAGGGATGTGTAACTGTACATCTGCAGGAGCAGAGCAGGGACGAAATTGTGATTCAGAATCATGATCCAGTCCCTGCTTCCCCTTCCTCCAGGAGGAAGTAAGTATCTCCAGCTGTCTTCCTGGTGCCTTGCACTTCTGTGCCAGTTCAGCAAGTTGGAGGGAGGAGCCAATCCTCTGACCCTTCTGCTTCTGCCTGACCACTTCCCATCCATGTGCCCAGGACAGCCTCTCTTTGGCTGCTCTGCCCACCACAATGCAGGTAGCCTGCAGAGGAAAGTAAAAAGTACACCCTCCACTCCTCTGGGCAGGCATGTAGGCTGGCTTACTATTGGACCTGTGTGCCAACTCTTGGTGCCCTGCTGCTGTCCCCTTGCCATTCAATGGAGTGTTCTCTAATGTATAAACGGAGCTTGGGCTGCCCCAAACCCACTTCACAATTGACAGAGCAGCCCAGACTCCACCAAGGGTTAAGCTTATATACACAGGTAGTTAGCAGGAAATTACTCTTACCAACAAGGTCTTGTCGCAGTAAGTTATACAATTACCTGCAAAGTTTGGGAGCCCTCTGAACTAGAGACTGCTGAAGTCTTTTGTCATTTTGGGCTATAGCTGCATGAATAACCCAGATAATTCAAAAAGAATAGGAGTACTTGTGGCACCTTAAAGACTAACAAATTTATTAGAGCATAAGTTTTCATGGGCTACAGCTCACTTCATCGGATGCATAGAATGAAACATATAGTAAGAAGAGAGATATATATATACATATGGCAACTTCCACCTTCTCTGTGTGTGTATATATATATATATATATCTTCTTACTATATGTTCCATTCTATGCATTCGATGAAGTGGGCTATAACCCACGAAAGCTTATGCTCTAATAAATGTGTTAGTCTCTAAGGTGCCACAAGTACTCCTGTTCTTTTTGCGGATACAGACTAACACGGCTGCTATTCTGAAACCAGAAAATTCAGTGCTCAGGGCTTCAGGCACATGACTCTCATTTAAGCTAACAGGTCACCATTGTGTGTAGGGCTTGGGAAGCCACTTTGGTAGAGAATTCAGCTCTTTCTGAAGGAAATTAGAATTAAGGATGAGGTCATCCCAGAATCATAACACAAAGATAAAAAGCTTTCTAGTTGTATTAGCATTTGTTTTCACCTTGTAATACACAACAAGCCAGAGATGACAAGTTGCTGTTCTATGGAGTCTAGCAAGTACAGATATTAATGGGACTGACACTTTTTATTCCCCTTCAGGTGAAGGGAGACTTTCACTTGTGAAATTTCCTTCCAGCGCCTCACCTCACCCAGCACAGATGGCTGCAGAAGTGGCAGCAGAGGTCATCAGCATCTCTACTAACACCACAGTTGAACACTGTGAGGAACAATGCTGAACTGTGCTACATAAAAGGTTATGAGGCTATACATGAAAAACAAACTTAGGGAAATATAACAGGAATTGAAATATTAATTTAGATCCTGTTTAATAACTTTCTTATTCATTACTGTTATCGTTGATGATGATGATGATGATGATGTCCTGAGGTGCCAGCTAAGATCAAGGCCCCACTGTGCTAGGTACTGTACAAACATATAGTAAGAGATAAACCCTGTTCTGAAAAGCTTACCCTCGAAATAGATGAGACAGAGAAAGGGTGGGAAGGGAAACACTAAGGGCTTGCCTCTTATTTATGCTAAGGCCACTTTACCTGACAGGATTAAGGTGCCTTAAATTGGCAATAAAGCATATTTACATTTACTTTAAGGCCCCTTTGCACTACCAGAGTGATGTAAAGTGGCCTTAGTGTAAATGAAAATCAGGTTCTAATATTTAAAGTAACTACTTACTAATTATTAGTAAAAGATAAGCAGAGTAGTCTGGCAGTACACATCGTTTTCTTACATAAGCAGTAAGGGTCTGATCCAGTGCGAAACAAAGTCAGTGGAAGTCTTTCCATTCACTTTAATAGCAGATAGATCAAACTCTTAAAGAGAAGGCATCACATGCAGAAGATAAAAGAATATAGCAGAGTTGAGACAGTGAAAGATGGGTAAATACACATACTATACTCATATTTATTTTTAACTAGTTCATCCAACTTCATTACGATTTATACCTTACGGGTCTATTGCAAACACTAGCTGTTCTTACAAATTTAAAAATACAAAAGAAAAATCACTAAGGCCTGATTCAGCAAAGCATTTGAGCATGTGTTTTCGTGTTAAACCTGCTTACACATTCCTTGACTTCAGTGGGATTTAAGCATGTGCTTAACATAAGTGCTTTGCAGAGTGGGAGCCTGTATCATCTAGGCTGTGGCAGACCAGGCAATGGTGGTAAGTAGTGGGAAATGAATTCCAGAGCTGAGGAGCTCTTCCTTCATATTATTCATTGCTTAATCCAATACAGGCAACAATGTCATTCCATTTCTCTTAATACTTTTATTCTTGTCAATCACCTTTCTATTTTTTTCCATTTTCAAATGAATTTTGCTGCTTATGAAAGATGTCAGCCTGACAGCCCCGAAGGATAAAGTCCTCAGTTTATCCATTGAACTGGTATAGCACAAGCAGTACCATCCCACCCCACCAGAGTACCTCAATCCTGACCTGAAGGAGAACTCCTTGGAGAGAGAGGAGAAGTCAGACTCACATTCACTCCTGGGCACTTCTCTGACCCACTGACCATTACATACAATTTAAAGCAAATGCAAGTTATTTAATCAACAATTAATTTTAAAAAGAATAAGGGAAAATGGGAAAGGTGAAAGGAAACACATCACCCAGCTCTGTGGCAGGGAACATCACAAACAGTGTCTCTGGAATGTCAGGGCAGTTCACAGGCTGTTCCTTGTAAGTCCCAGGCCTTCTTCTCAGGCCCTGGCTGTGCTGCAGGGATGCTGTGATTTGGACATTTGCTCTGGTGGTGGCCACACGCTCTCAGGCTCTAAGTGGTAGGACCCTTCTTCCCAGTGTTGCCCCCTCCCTGTTGGGGTTACGATCCAAGCCTGGCCTGCAGACCCCCTTGGCTGAGGCGTCTCCCTGTGCTGGGCCCGCTGCCCAGGGTCCCCCTCGCTCTCCCCAGCTGCTCACTGCACCCAGCTCCGGACCGCTCCAGCCCCAGCTCCACCACTCTGTCTCTGCTGCTCTGCCTCCAGCTCCCTGGGCTGCTTCTTTGGCCCCTCTGCCTCTGGTTGCTACAGCTCTGCTCCCAGGACAGGTCTGCTCTACAGGCTGCTTCTGTGACTCTGCTCCCAGCACTGACCTGCTTCCTGGGCTGCTTTTCTGGCCCCTCTGGCTCTATGGTTGCTACAGCTCTGCTCCCAGGGCAAGTCTGCTCTCTCTGGGCTGTGCCTCTAGCTTTGGGGCTGCAGATCTGCTCCCAGGACAGGGTCTGCTCTCTCTGGATCTGGCACAGCTCTGCTCCCCAACTCAGCTTGCACCCCTGCTTTCTCTTTAGCTCAGCCCCACTCTGTCTGACCCAAGCAATTCCAGTTTACATGGAGGACAGGACCTCTCTGGCCTCCTGACTCCCTGATTAGCCTGCCCGCCCTGTCATTCAGGCTGACCTGGAGCATTGGCCTCTCCCCATTGTTCCTGAGGGCTGTCAGTCTCAGGGTCCTGATTCCCCTTTGACCCTACCCCTTTGAGTACTGGAAAGCTAGCCAACCAAAACACCCCCACTGAATGTTAGTAAGGGGGCAACAGTCCCCTTACATTTAGATTTCAGAGTGGTAGCTGCGTTAGTCTGTATCAGCAAAAACAACGAGGAGTCCTTGTGGCATCTTAGAGACTAACAAATTTATTTGGGCATAAGCTTTCGTGGGCTACAAAAGCTTATGCCCAAATAAATTTGTTAGTCTCTAACATGTCACAAGGACTCCTCGTTGTTTCTACTCTTTAGAGTGACTCTTGTTGGTCAAAGCATGGTTGTTTAAAGTTAACAACTTCCCGTGGTATCAGTTCTAGGAAGAGGTGACACAACCATACTAGCCAAAGGAGGACAGACATACCGAGAAGTATTCATGATACAGCAGATTTTCATAACAACATTGTTAGTCTATAGGGCTGTTTGTTAGCCTGAGCCAGAATTTTGGGTTTGATTTTTGAGACGCTTATATCCTTACTAATATGTGTAAACAAAGAACAAAGACACTGTGTGTTGCATTTCCCACACCCAGATGGGGCTTTTAATACAATGAGAAAAGATAAGGGTTAGAGCTAAAGTGTTACTGGGTATGGTGGGAGTATAATACACGAGCGCACATTTGAAGACTGCCTCGACTCCTGTCTCAAGGCAAGGTCAAGCAACCAGTCGGGAGGGGCAAGATGGGATGGGGGGAAGGTATAAGAAACACTAAAAGGCTAACGAAATGCCTATCCCTGTTCGTACCACAACCTCACTCCTTACCCCTCCCATGGGATACAAAAGAGGTGGTATGAAGCCCCCAGACTCACAACCCCCCAAAACGGAACATGACCATAAATTGTAAGGGGTGGGACCGGGGATGTGCACTACAGGTATATTTGGGCCTGCTAAAAAGGAGGTGGGAATGGGAACACTTGGAAAAAGGCTCTGTGGTGTCAGAGCTTTGGATATGCTTGCTTGAAACTATCCCCAATAAACATCACATTGCCTGCACTTTGGACTTCCAGTCTTCTGTTTTCTGTCTGCGTGACAAGAACCAGCGGAAGGGGTGAAGGGAAAGCCCCTAACAAACATTTCATAGTAACTCCATAATATCAGCCAGAATTGATAAGCTGGTTATCTTCTAGATGTACAGAAAGATTCCCAGATTGTCACAGACACATTTTGTCTCCTTAAGGTCCAGAGTAAGAGCCCTACAGCAGAGCACATTGTCTCTTAATACTGAGTAAATCCAGCACTACTAAGAACAACGGAATTCTGTTATGAAAATCACATTGGGGCGACCCTAACTAATGATCACTGTGTACAGATCCATAGAACAGCGAGGTTCCCAAACCAGATGTACAGAAGTCTCCATCTAAGGAGAACTCAATGAGGTTATACTAAGGCGGGCCAGCCAGGCTGTAACTGTCTGCCCACAAGCAGTTAAACACTTTACCTGCAAGCAAGAGCTACTCAGACAAATAAAACAATTCTTCCTTGCATTTGAAAACTACAAAGAAAATATTTTCAGTTTGTTCCTACACTGCTCCCTGGAGGAAATGGCAACGAGTGCCCTAGGGATTTCTGGCTAGGTTGAGCTATGGAATGTAAGTTTTTCCAGAGGAGGTTGCTTCGTCGGCTGAGCTGTTGTGATGCCTCTGAGAGTACTGAGCTCTCCATGTCTTGTACATTTGCCCCCATCTGTGATCGGTCTATTTGTGAAAGGGGAGCCCGACAATCTGCTTCATTTTTAATGTGATTTGTGGATACAATCTGCCAGGCACTTAGCAAGGCTTTTATGCATTGACCCCTGAAAGTCATTTTGCATCTGATACCCCAGCCACACTCTTCCCATGCCATTGAGATTCAGACATCTCAGAATGATAGCTGTAGGAGCTAGGACGTATTTATTCCCTGTAGGCCTGTATCTAGCTTTACGACTGGGCGGGAAACTCTCCACTATCTCAATTTCCTATCATACTTCCCAGAAATGCTTTCATTTTATTTCAAATTTAGATTCTGATGTAGATTACCCACACTCGAAGAGACATAGGAAAGCATGGATTTCCCCACTCTGATTTTTCAACCTATTCAGGCCAGATGAGAATGGGAAGGAGAGGAGAGTGGAGGATTGACAGTTCTTGAGCTGTGGCCTAGGAGGAACTCAGCATACTGATTTATACAGTTCACTGAAGCTTCAGAAATTTCAGATCACAGACACTGACTACTAGCCCCACACTTGTCAATTTAGTCTGAAGAAAAAATAATCAGCTCCCATATTCAGAGCAAAGGCACTGAGACTGAAGACACCTGCCCTGTCCCTATAGGACTGTGGCTCTCCAAGTCAAAACATGTTACTTATTCATGCAGAGACTGCATGTAGTCTAGTGGTTAGAGCAAGAGTCAGGACTCCTGTGTTTTAATTTTGGCTCACTGTGTGTCCTTGAGGAAGTCACCCAGACGGTGCTGTTCAGTTTATTCATAACTGATCTGGAAAAGGGGTAAACAATGAGGTGGCAAAGTTTGCAGATGATACAAAATTACTCAAGATAGTTAAGCCCAAAGCAGATTGCAAAAAATTACAAAGGGATCTCACAAAACTCTGTGTATGGGCAAGAAAATGGCAGATGACATTCAGTATTGACAAATGTAAAGTTATGCATCTTTGAAAACATAATCCCAACTATACATACAAAATGAAGGGATCTAAATTAGCTGTTACCACTCCAGAAAGAGATCTTGGAGTTACTGTGGCTAGTTCTCTGAAAACATCCACTCAATGTGCAGCATCAGTCAAAAAAGATAACAGAATGTTAGGAACCATTAGGAAAGAGAGATAATAAAACAGAAAATATCATAATGCCATTATATAAATCCATGATACACCCACACCTTGAATACTGCATGCAGTTCTGGTCACGCCATCCCAGAAAAGATATATTAGAATTGGAAAAGGTATAGAATCATAGAAGATTAGGGTTGGAAGAGACCTCAAGAGGTCATCTACAGAGAAGGGTGACTAAAATGATTAGTGGGCTGGAACAGCTTCCATATGAGGAGCGATTAAAAAGACTGGGATTTTTCAGTTTGGTAAAGAGACAACTAAGAGGAGATATGATAGAGGTCTATAAAATCATGAATAGTGTGGAGAAAGTGAATAAGGAGGTGTTATTTACCCCTTCACATAACAGAAGAACGAGGGGTCACATGATGAAATTAATAGACAGCCTATTTAAGACAAACAAAAGGAAGTACTTCTTCACCCAAAGTACCTGTGGAACTCATTGCCAGGGGATGTTATGAAGATCAAAACTATAACTGGGTTCAAAAAAGAGTGAGAAGTTCATGGAGGATAGGCCAAGATGGTCAAGGAAGAAACCCAGGCACTGGGTGTCCCTAAGCCTCTGACTGCCAGAAGCGGGGACTGTATGACAGGGGATGGATCATTCGATAATTTTCCTGTTCTGTTCATTCCCTCTGAAGCAGGGGAGGGCAAACATTTTGGCCCAAGGGCCACATCTAGGTATGGAAATTGTATGGCAGGCCATGAATGCTCACAAAATTGGGGTTGGGGTACAGGAGGGGGTGAGAGCTCTAGCTGAAGGTGTGGGCTCCAGTGTGGGGCCAGAAATGAGTTCAGGGTGCAGGAGGGGGCTCCGGGCTGGGGCAGAAGTTTGGGGTGCGGGGGCGGGAGTGAGGTCTCTGACTGGAGGTGTGGGCTCTGGAGTTGGGCTGGGGATAAGAGGTTTGGGGTGTAGGAGGGAGCTCCAGGCTGGGGCCGAGGGGTTCAGGGGCAGAGGAGGATCAGGGCTGGGGCATGGGGTTGGGGCATGGGAGGGGTTCAGGGGTGCAGGCTCCAGGAGGCGCTTACCTCAAGCAGCTCCCGGAAGCAGCAGCATGTCCCCTCTCTGGCTCCTACACAGAGGCACGGCCAGATGGCTCTGCGTGCTACCCTGTCCACAGGTGCTACCCTTGCAGCTGCCATTGGCCACAGTTCCTGGCCAATGGGAGCTGTGGGGGTGGCACTTGGGGAAGGGACAGTGTGCAAAGCCCCCTGGCTGCCCCTACATGTAGGAGCCGGAGCAGGGACATGCTGCTGCTTCCAGGAGCTGTGCAGAGCTGCAGTACACACGCGCAGAGCTGCCCCCAAACTCACTCCCTGGCTGGAGCGCAGGAGCAGGTCAAGCACCAGACCTCGCTCCCCAGCGGGAGCTCGAGGGCTGGATTAAATTGGCTGGTAGGCCAGATGTGGCCTGCGGGCCATAGTTTGCCCACTCCTGCTCTGAAGCGTCTGGCATTGGGCACTGTTGGAAGACAGGATACTGAGCTAGATGGACCATTGGTCTGACCCAATATGGCAGTTCTTATGTTCATCTATCAATGTGGGTCTACAAGCCCTGTAAACTCTCTGTGCTTCAACTTGTCCATCTGTACTGGCTAGAACAATACCTGCATCATGGGGTGCTACCAAATTTAATTCATTAAAGTTTGCAAAACAGACCCCTCTGGGGAGAGTGAGGAGGAGGGATCATGTGTAAGGAGCTCCCCCATCTTGTGCCCATTTGAGGGTCGGTTACAGTTACAGTCCCTTAAGCTGAGGGAAGGAGAGGGACTTCTGTGGCTCAAAAGGGGCAGGACAGTGGCTGGCCATACCAGGAGGACAGTGCAGCCTGTGTAGTCCCCTGGATACTGGGAGGTGTGAGAAGAAATTATCCCTCCTTGAGAGACAATCCCTCCCTGAGTTCCTCATGGGGCAATGCAGCTCCACACCACTCCCTGCTTGGGCCAGTGCCCAAAAAGCAGTTTGGTCCCAGATGTTTTAAGATCCTCAGATAAATAATTGCAAATATTACAGCATGAACCTCTAGTCCTGTTGAGGGTCATCTGTTGCTATTTACCACTGTACTGTCTCCACCGTGAGCTTCGTTGCCTTCACTTTCTTGCTGTTCTTCTTCTTCTAGACAGGACTGGCTGTTTTGCCTCAGAAAGCATTTTCCTTGATGCTGACTCATTAGGCAACATATGTTACTGCATGCTGACAGAGTGTACACTTGGCTGGGGCTGAATGGGAACTCCTGGCCTGATTTATGGAGGCAATGTAGAACTCTATGTCCACGGTGAAAACAGCAATCTGTGACTGTCCTGATGGGACAGCAGTGTGTTTTATTGCATCTTTCCGCTGAAGTTAAATGGGGAATAACCAAACAGCCGCTGAAGAAGCAATTACTATGCCATAAACCAAGGTAAGTCATGAAATATGTGCTATTCTGAGATCATGCACTTAGGCACATGAAGTTAACTGCAGCTGAGAAGCTACCTCTTGATGCACCTTTGATCATCAGTGTGAGAGAGACCACAGATGGTTTGTGGGACAGCTGAAGATTTAAGGTGGCTGGTTCTTGTTTTATCAGAACTGGTTCACCCGAGTCCTGCTTCTAATAAGAAACTAAAGCATCAAGCATATATTTCAAGAGGGGGATGATCATTTGAATCAGTTGCTGCAGCAGAAAGATAGTTAAAATGATTACGCTGATGAATGGGCTCAGGAGGCTGTCTTGTAGCTTTCAGCCACACCACTGTGTAGGAGGTGGCGAAGGAGCTGCAGCAAGCAACCCAGATGAAACAAAGGGAGGCAGTGGCCCCAGGGAAGGAACAATGCCTCCTGCAGCTCCCAAGCAGGGGGAGTAAGTCTGCTGCTACAGCCTTTCAGGGTCCTGCATACCTTCAATTACACCCCGAGTCATCTCTGTTTGTCATTGTGGGATATGTGGTTCCATAGTCCTGATTCCTCCCACTTGTTTGTAGTGGCATGGGTCCTGCATAGCCCACTCTCAAGCACTGATCCCTCTAAGCTGTGTGCGTATGCACGCTCACAGGGATCCTAAACCCCACGCACACGGTGAAACACCGCCCGCACAAAAATTTGCACAGAAGCTCAACAATTTGCACAGAAGAAATTTTTTGCACACACAGCCTGTCAAAAATTAGAGGGAACATTGCTCTCAAGACTGCATGGACAGCAACTTTGGCTATGTCTACACAGGGATAAAAAACCCGCGGCTAGCCTAAGTCAGCTGACTCAGGCTTGCAGGGCTTGGGCTCCAGGGTGGTGAAATTGCTGTGTAGGCATTTGTGCTCAGGCTGGAGCCCCAGCTGTGGGACCCAGACTGAGCCCAAACATCTACACAGCATCTTTTAGCCCTGCAACCTGCACCCCAGTCAGCTGATCCAGAACAGCCGTGGCCATGCCATGGGACTGTTACCCTGTTAGATGTACCCTTTGGAGGACTGTACTGTGGGTAGCTCGGTGTAGCTCCTTGTACCCTTCCCCTCCCTTGTGCGGTCATACAAAGGCCAACCAAAATAGTGCCCCAGAATTGCTACAAAGTCCAAACAGAACCTAGAAAAGATGTCGGCCTAAAAAAGAAGTACAAACCTAGAAGAAAAAAAGTTAATGTAAGCAAAAGGCATTTGTGGCAGAAAAATCTGTGTAACTGGGCTTTTAATCAAATAAATTTAGCGTTGATGCCTGTGTAGGTAGATGGCTGGCTTGAAGACTGAAATTCTCTATTTCAGTGTTTCCAACTCTCATGATTTTATTGTGAATCTCATGATTTAGGGATTTTTCTCTTACCTGATTCCAGGTGCTGAGGCTTTACCTGAAAATCTCAGCTTTTTTATTTTTAAGTAAGTTTTTAAGCCTTCATAGTCAAGGAGAAAAGCTTGAAAACATGACTAATAAAAAGTCTCCAGTATTAGATGGCCAACAGAAAGAAGCCAACATACATTATTTTTGAAATCTCATGAGATTTTGTTTTGTTTTTTATGATGGATGTTGGCAGTCCTCCTCTTTAATCATAGAATGAATGCAGCATGGTTAGCAGCAGTGTCAACTTTCTCAACACACTGCCCCACCAGTGTGCAAAGAGAGAGGGGACTTCCATCTCTCTTGCCCATTCAGCCTTTGGCTGCTTCTAAATATTGCCAGCATAAGTGCCAAGAAATGTCCAGTGGTGGTGATGGTTTTCAATATGTCCATCAAGAACTCGACTAAGATCATCAACTCATTGCATGGGGGCTACCAAACAGCAATCTCTACTGACATGGGCTGGGCTGGAAAATGTACTAACCAGTCACGTGAGCCATTAGCTCATCTATGAAATTGTGTTTGATAGAAACTATATAGAAAAAAATAGAATGAATAATAAGTTCTCCCTTTAACCTGCTGCTGGCTGTATCACTGAGTTTTAATCTGCCAAATTTTATATCACAGAATCATAAATAGCAGGTTCCCAAGGGGATCGTTTGTGTCACCCCAATGCTATTCATGTCTCATTCCCACTAATATACTACCTAACTTGTTCCCAGATCTCTGCATAGTGTTCAAAGCTATAGTAAATTAACACAGAAAACTGGGGGGGGGGGGAATAAAGATGTTATTGTGACTGAGGGTTGGGGTTTTTTTTGGAAAATGATGGGTCCTCCTGGGATCTTGTCTCTACAAACATTTCTCCTGTTCTGAGAATGATTGGCAGCTGAGGGGAGCAGAGGAGGGGAAACATTAGTTAGCACTTTCTGAACTGATTGTATATTTAGAATTAACTGGGAAGAAGTGAGAAGAAGAGCTCTCTCTCAGGAACAAGATTCTGAAACAAAGAGTAGAAGAAACAGTCCTAAATCTGGAATCTTATTGCATCCAACAAAACTGTGTTAAAAGAACATTAAGGTGGCAAACTCAAGTGCTCAAAGGTTAGGAAATGCTCATGCAACCTTAATTTGGCTCCCTTGTGCATATGCATTATGATACATTCTTTAGTTACATGATAACATACAATTATTTCCACACCACCTCTGCCTCATTCAGTGAGTGGGTAGCTATTCAATATTTCTTTTTATCCTCCACATTCTTTGTGTGGTCCCAGACCTTATTTAATGCCCTGTATCCAACACCTGCACTGAACACATCATTATTATTATAGTATTAAAAGCAACTGAAAACAGGGTCTTATAATGGGAAATATCAGACAACTTTAATTATAGGCAGCACTACCAGCGTTGCCTATAACAAATGCTGGAGGAAAGGGGAACCAGATCTGGGCTCCTAAGAGAAGAATAAATCAGCCCGCTTCCCCTTTAGAGTCCCAGAGAAAAACCTTCATTAGGCTGAAACTATGGCTGTGGAGAGGTGTCACACTGCGGAAAAGGCCTTAAAAGAATGACACTCATAAGGCACACTGGAAAATATGAAAATGCAGAGTTAGTCACTCAAGCCTGGCAACAGCACAAATAGATTGAAACGCAAGCCACACTGTCAGAGCATTCGGTAGAAACCTTAAAAATAGCGGCGAGAGGGTTCTCCAGACTGGAAGGAACTGCCGATGGGTTAATGTCACTCCAACCTGCCTTTACTATCAAACAGATTTTCCACAGGGGTTTGAGTCAGGGAATAAGTTTTGCAAAACTACCATGGATGCCAAATGCTGTAGTCTGGTAACATTAATGCAGCAACCACAGAAGCGATCTGAGACTGAATACCTCCTTGTAAGGATTTCAGAGTAGCAGCCATGTTAGTCTGTATCCGCAAAAAGAACAGGAGTACTTGTGGCACCTTAGAGACTAACCAATTTATTTGAGCATAAGCTTTCGTGAGCTACACGCATGCATCCTATGAAGTGAGCTGTAGCTCACAAAAGCTTACTCTCAAATCATAGAATCATAGAATATCAGGGTTGGAAAGGATCTCAGGAGGTCATCTAGTCCAACCCACTGCTCAAAGCAAGACCAATCCCCAACTAAATCATCCCAGCCAGGGCTTTGTCAAGCCTGACCTTAAAAAGCCTGACCCTCTAGTTGACGTTGGTGAGGCCTCATCTGGAGTACTGTGTCCAGTTTTGGGCCCCACACTACAAGAAGGATGTGGAAAAATTGGAAAACGTCCAGCGGAGGGCAACAAAAATGATTAGGGGACTGGAACATGTGACTTATGAGGAGAGGCTGAGGGAACTGGAATTGTTTAGTCTGCGGAAGAGAAGAATGAGGGGGGATTTGATAGCTGCTTTCAACTACCTGAAAGATAGATCCAAAGAGGATGGATCTAGACTATTCTCAGTGATAGCAGATGACAGGACAAGGAGTAATGGTCTCAAGTTGCAGTGAGGGAGATTTAGGTTGGATATTAGGAAAAACTTTTTCACTAGGAGGGTGGTGAAACACTGGAATGCGTTACCTAGGGAGGTGGTGGAATCCCCTTCCTTAGAAGTTTTTAAGGTCAGGCTTGACAAAGCCCTGGCTGGGATGATTTAGTTGGGGATTGGTCCTGCTCTGGGCAGGGGGTTGGACTAGATGACCTCCAGAGGTCCCTTCCAACTCTGATATTCTATGATTCTATAAATTACTGAAGAGATAGCAGGTACCATACCAATGTGATCTCCCAGAGGACCAGTTCCAAAACACAAAGATCCTGGAACGGTTTGTTTACAAACATAGACATGAGGTTATTTAGTACAGCCATAAAAAGGGACTGCCATGTTCTTCAGACAATAGAAGGCATCAGAAAACTATCAAATGGATCTTACATTTTTTCCAAATTAGACTTGGATAAACTATTGTCAGCTTGAACAGGATCCCAAGTCAAAATGTTCAACATTTATTTCAGTGCTTAAAGAGCTCAGCCATTGCCAGAGACTTTAAAAATTGATTTTTTTCTAGCCATTGAAGTGTTTGAGAAAAGGACAGTCAGCATCTAATCAGACTTGGATTGGACTTTGTCATTTTAGGGGTGACACTGGTTTTCAGCAGAACAATTATGAAGCACAAAAGGAATGTATCTGATCATTTTGCTGCCAACAATCTGACTTTCAACCCAGCTGAATGCGAATCCCACAAGGAATATATACATAGGGTTTCTTTGGACATTTTTCTCTTCACAGCATGGCATTCAAAATGATCCAAAGAAGGCTCATGCCATGAAAGAAGCAGCTGTGTCATAAATTGCCAGTTCATAAAAAAGTTTTCTTGGCACGATTCGCCTAACTTACCAGAGTTTTCATATGCAAGTGTTCAGTAAAGGAAATTAACAATAAGAAAAATCCTACTACATTAGAAAGGTTAGAACCATGTCAATTTGACTCCATCAAGGATTTTCTCAGTAAAGATGCTGTTATGTCATAGTTTATTCTTAACTTGGCATCTGAATTAATAGTGCAGGCAAATCCAGCAGGGTCCAGAAGCCAAACTGAGTCAAATACCAAGAGCCATAAATCTGTGCATGTGACCACTAGCAGACAGCTCAAGAAATTAACTCTTTTGAGTCAATTATTCCAGATTTACATCAGTGAAACTGTCAGAAATAGTTGGCCCTTTGTATTTTTTTCAGTCCTTTGAGGGGCTCAACATAATCAAGTCCTGCTCAAGTCAGTGGGCCAAATTCTGCTCTGTTACACTGGTGTAAATCCAGAATAATTCCATTTGCCATCTGAGTTGCCCCAGATGTATATTGGTGTCACTCAGAGCAAAATTTGGCCCATTGAGACTTGAGGGCATGCAGAACTCCAAAGGATTGAAACCTTGGGGAGCCATGGGGGCTATGTTCATGTGTGGCAGATATTCCTAAAGTGATTGGATCTCTTCTATATCAGACAGAGAACTTATAGTTCAACATTTTACATTCTGAGCGACATTTAAAAACTGATATTTGATTTACTTACCCAAATACATTTGGAGGTAAAATCAGTGTCTTGGCTACACTCTGGCCTTTCTCAAGATGTGTGATAGCAAGGAAAAAGAAATAGATAAAAATATGGGATTCACATACAATAATCCCTCTCTCAGACCAACATGGTCATACTCTGCATTGGTATTCTGCTCCTCCTATATATGCATAGCTCCTTTTGACTGTGTATGTATCTCTTTAAATTTAAGGGAGATGTTCTGAGTCTGCTTTTTGCTTAGTGTACCTTTAAAAACGTGGAGCCTGATTCCGCATTGCCCTGCACTTTGTGTAGTCGTTTACACCTGTGCAAAGTGAGTGTAAAATGCTATGATTCTGACCCATTGACTTTAATTCGAGAGGCAGGTGCTCCGTGCTTCTGAAACTCAGGCCCCTGGTGGCCTCTGGCCTATTGCGAGCATTCAGTTTTTTGCATCACCAAAACCCCTCTGGTAATTGGCAGTGTCAGTCCCAGCAGAGAGGCCCTAAATATCATCTGTTCAGCACAGAACATGGACTACATGCTTTACAGAACGTGATGAATATTCATGCGCGTTACCATGAAACACATTACAAGACAATATATTGCTAATGACTCAATAAACAAAAGCACCGAGAGAGCTAGTCTCATCTTTATACAAAAGCTGCTGAGTGTGCCCAATAGCAATTAAAAATTATATCGCTATGCTAAACCCATTTGAAAATGATCACCATAAGTAGATAGCTGTTGCATATTTATCTGTCCTTGTAAAATCAAACTGACCATGGATTTATGTAAGGATATAATTCTGGCCTTCAAGAATGAAGGACCCAGTAGGCGTTGACCATATAGTAGGGAAGAACTGATAGTTTAAAGTTGCATTGAGATTTCCACGTAAAGCATTGAGATTTCCAGTTCAAATCCTTCTGTTTTATATTTTAATTATTTAATTTAGTGTCCACGTTAGGCACAATAACTCTTCAAGGAACAACTGACTTTTTCACATAATTTTTAAAATAAATAATGAAGGGTAAAATTTTCAAAAACACTTCAATGAGACTTAGGCTTCTAAGTCACTTGAGGCCAGATCTTCAAAGGTATTTAGGTGTCTAACGGTGCAGATAGGCACCTAGTGGGATTTTCAAAAGCATTTAACAGGTTAGGCACCTAATTCCTACTGAAATCAGTGGCAATTAGGCACCTACCTGCCTAGCTGGCTCTGAAAATCCCATTAGGTGCTTAACTGTCCCCAAGGTCAGAGTTAAGGATGTGCAGTTTAAATTTCAGTTTGGTGAAGGTGATAGCACTATTGAACTGAAATTGCATGTGTTAAAGAAGACGTTAGTGTGTTGGTGTGATTGAATATCATGCTGGCAGTGCGCTATAGGTTAAAGACTAGAACTGTGTTGGGTGTGACAGTTGTCTTAATATATTATTTCCTTGCTCTCTAGTGATCATTTATGAGAAAAATACACATTAGTAACCTCAATTTTAAGTTAGCAAAGTTTTTTTGTAGTGATAATATACAGTTTATGAAAAGCTTTTTACTGCCAGATAAATAGTCTGTTTTCTGATTGTTAGGGTAATAATGCATTAAATTCTGTAGCTGCCTAATCCTCATCTGATTATAAATAGGGGATATGTCTTCTCCAACCCTATGCTCACGAAACCCTAGGTGGATTTAACTTCATTAAGTAGACTTATAGCTGGTCGATAAGCAATCTTATTTTGTTTCACCACATCCAAAAAACTTTATATGCAAAGAGAAGTGACATGCCAGACATTAAGAGTTAAAGATACATTGTTGTTTTTATGTTAAGTAGAAATCTCATTGAAAGAGACTGAGCTCAGGAACCCACACCTTCAGGCCTAAGGAGTATATTCCATTCTCAACCTGTATACATAACTCCTATTAATTTCACTTTAATGCCTGTTCCAAAGCCCAATGAACTCAATGAAAAGACTGCAGCTGATTTCATCAGGATCAGACAGGTAGATTCACAAGGGACTTAGGTGCCTAACTGCCACTTTAGGTTCCTAAATCCCAGATTTAGATGCCATTGGTATTTACAAAACCCCCACTCAGCTGCTGTCTAACCCTGTAGGCACCTAAATTCACTCAGCAGCGCCTATCTTTTTGCACTAGACATTCCTTAGGCACCTCTGGGCATACACGCTGCTACCTCACTTTTGTTGTCCAGACACCTAATGCAGGAACCAGGGGAAGATAGGCATCCCTCTGCCTTTCTCACTTGCAGGGGCCTGATCCTCTAGGCATGCGTGGAGCATGCCTACCTCCACCCAGAACATCTGGGGAATGGGGGAGGACTTCCCTCATAACTTTCAAACCAGTGGTTAGGCTGGGGATGTGGAAGACCCCCAGTTCAAGTCCCCCCTCACCTCCACCTGAGGGGGAGAAAGGATTTGAACAAGGATCTGCCACCTTTCAGGTGCATTCCCTAGCCTCTGGGCTATGGGATACTCTGACAAGGGGTTCCCTCAGTCTCTCCAGTTGAAGCTGTTCCACTGTGTATAAATCATTAGAGTCATGGGAGCAGGGGGACTGGCTCCTGGGTCTCCCACCTCACACATGAGTGCCCTAACCACAAGGCTATAGAGTTATTCTCACTCTCTTTCTGGCCCAGTTAATATTTATATATTTATTTCTCCAAAGTGGAACAGCTTCAACAGGAGAGACTGAGGGAGACCTACATCACACCACCCTATAGCCCATTGGCTAGGCCAATCACCTCTGTGGTGGCAGATTCCCTGTTCAAACCTCTTTGCATTAGGCTGGGACAGGGAAGACTTGAACCAGTGGTCTCCCATACCCCAGGTGAGTACCCTACCCACTGAGTAGTTTTGAGGTGGTGACTACAGCTACTGCTTGCAAGATGAAGAAATGCCTGAAGAGTGTTCACTGCTGAGAATCCTGAGCAGAGGTAGATGCTTCCCTTTAGCCTGGACTTAGGTGCTGAACTCCCTGAGAGGGCAGGATTTAGGACACACCCCTCTCCTTCACATCTCCCATTGGCTAGCTTAGTTAAGGAGCCATTTGGCATGCTGACTTTTGTGAATCCCAGTCTTAGGGGTATAGGAAGCTTGAGCACCTAACTCAGGTTCTGTGAATCCCAGTGGTTTTCTAGAGGTCTAAAAGTTAGGCGTTGCAACTCTGAGCATCGCAATGTCTAAATCCCTGTGTGAATCTAGCTTTTTAATGCTTTTGGCCCTGATTCAGCAAGGGGCTCAGCCATGAATCTACATGGAAGCCCATGTGAAGTTCCATATATGCCAATGGAACTACTGGTGCGTAAAATTAGACTCATGCTTAATATCTTGCTGAACTGGGGCCTAATTCTAATTAACTGATCATGCTGATTAGGTCTTACGCACATGAATAGTCCCACTGAGTTAAGTGGGACACATGAATAGTCCCCCTAAATACTACCCAGTGAGAACAGAGATTAAAGAATGGGGCCCTCACACATCTCCAATACTAAATATTGTGTGGCACGATCCAAAGCTCATTGAAGTCAATGGAAGTCTTTCCATTGACTCCAGTAGGGTTTGGATTAGGCCCATGAAAAATGTTACCTATGATACAAACTTTATTGTATACCCTAATCAGTTGTTGCTAATAATGCTAACATAAACAAGAGTACAACACAATCTGTAGCGTCACATTAATACATAAGCCAGCTCTTGATAGTTCTGAAATGTCTTTCCACAGGTTTGATTGTTAAATGCGAAAGGGATGCAAGAGACCATATCACTAAAACTTTTATACACCCATGAAATCGTGTACCATAACCTTTAGAGCCTGCTGAAAAACCCATAATTTGACAAAAACCAATTTAATATGACATTTGCATCCTTAAGTAGACTCATAGGAATAGCACGTTTAATTTAACAGGGTGATTTTGAACTCACTTGGACCACTGTAAATCACAAATAATTCCATTGAAATTGATGGATTTACACCAGGGTACAAACAGTGTGTGATCAGACTGTCTCCATTTATTACTCAGTTACATTATCTGGAAACAGATCTTCCAAACAACAAATATTAAACTGGTTATATTTTTCTGCCACTTATAAGTGGCAGCAACTTCAAGAAATATTTTATGAGCACTTAGGACCGTTATTGGCCTAGTGCTTAGGAAAGGAATAGAGAGCTGGCAGGTAGAGAGATAACATGAAGGATGTACAGAGATATTTTTCCAGTGAAATAATTGCCTAGAGGCTCTCTAAATGTATGTCTCTTGTAAAAGAAAAGAATCCCCAAAGAATACAATTCCACCCTCACAGAAACAATTGACAGCACTCTTATAGCCTAAAACCATTCTTTAACTATTTCTAACTATTTTAACCTCCTATTACATTCAGGCACTCCAAAAAAAAAAAAAAAAAAACAGGGGAAGGGGTCTTTAAAAACCAGAAAAAAATGGAATGTAAGCTATGAAAAAGTAGAAATGCAAGAAATAATTTTGAGAGTTATCCGACTTTTATTACACAGGCTAACCTTTTCTAAACCAATGCTCACAAAAACACTGCACTAGTGTCACACTTGCTCTGCCCCCAATGCTTGAGGAAGAATAACATGCAGGATGGTAGATAAGGAAGATAGATACATGTAAGAAAGACAGATCAGGCCATATATAAGGCGCTCACATTGCAATCCATCTTAGTGCAAATGCAGGGCTCAGTTGGACTACTGAGAGACCCCTAATGTTGGAGGCCATGTGATACATACTCTCTATGCTACAGAGAACAAAGCTGATCAAAAAATTGGGATACTTTTCTGCAGACCATTTCAATACTTCACCAGAAATTCAAATACTGAAAAATGTTGACCTAAAATTGGAAAAATTCAGCAAAAAATTTTTAAAAATCTGTTTGAAAATGCTGCTGCAGCGCTGCATGGGAGTTGTAGTTCATGTGTCTCATGCTCCCATTTTCCTCTATACACAGGGCTCTTTGGTCAGACTACATCTCCCATGATGCACCATAATCTTGCCTTTTGGAGAGTCTTACTACACTATATTTGAACCCATGTCTACGAGTGCAGAGGACCAGTAGTTTTCCCAACAGGTGCCGCTAAAAAACAGTCCATTTTTCCCTGTGATTGTTTTGCTCTTCTCCAGCTGAGATCTGTCCTTAACTCACTCAGCTGTTCTGAAGTCGAGTATTAACGAGAACACTGTGTGGTTTAATATTCCATACAGGCTGCAACATTTAATCAAGAAATAAATTGAATGGAATAACAGCCTTAATTTTCCATATCCTTGCTTTGGACAACGAGTTAATCCTGCCAGCTGCTGAAATGCAGAGCCAGAGCTCAGGACTCAGATTTTGCTAAATGACAGGATGGAAAAGCTTCCATGGGGCGAGAGAAAAATATATACAGTGCTCAGCAAGGAGAGCTAAGATCAATCCTGAACTGAAACTGAAATGAGCACGGCTGGAAAAGACAGGAGAGCAGAAATAAACCCTGGTTAGGAGACAGGTGCTTAATCCAGCACATGCAAATAGTGTCCCTAGAAGCCATTTTAAGGATTTTCTCATATGACTGTTGCCAATGAGGAGAAGTGGCTACCTGAATGCAATTAGGAGAAATTGAGAACAGGAGACGCTCTGAGGGCCAGACGCTGACAGAAGAGAATATTCAAAGGTGTTGTTGACTGCCTCATGACATCTACTGTGTTCTTGCTAGCCTATCAGCCTGCACCACCTCCACTCCACAGCTTACTTTGCCTTACTGGATCATGAGTAACAAAGCTCCATGGTCAACACACAATATTGATTCAAATGAAACTTATCAAGCTTAGATTTGGTTAAACATTGGCAAAATGGTGCTGGAACTGGCTAAAGGTTAGTTTAACGGCGATTTCAAGGGAATGCTAAACAAAATTCGCCTGAACTAACTGAAACAAAATGTTTTGTGCTTTTCTGAATGTGATGTTCTTATCTCATCTCAGGTTGGTTGGGATGGATCACATGACTAGTCATATGGATGGTGTGCTTTCTAGTTCCATGCAATCCTGCAGTGTGTGATTAAAGGCTAGCAGAAGTCATTTTCACTCTGGTTTGCAAACAGAGAGATTGTGTTTTCCATGAGTCTCTAGGAGCTGTTGTAAAGATCTAGTTGTTTATTTACAAGCAGTATAAAGGGAGTATTGACCCAATCCCCTGGAAGTCTAATCCATCACCCAGGCCTTTGGCTCTCTGATTCCGGACATTTCTGTCAGGAAATTGAAGGGGAGAATATTTCCTTTGCTGCTGTTGCTGCTGCAGGTGCGAATTGATGACAATGAATAGCCTTAGCAGCAAGTTGCTATGAACACATCTCCCCATTCTCTTGTCTTCTACTTTACTCCTTCCATTTCAATTCCCAACCCCACTAAAGACTTTATAAGGTGGCCCCTCCCCTACTGTAGACTTACAGAACAAATTTTGTTTGACTAAATGAATTTTGTTTCAAGATACAATGGTTTTTCACTTAAGGGAAACTTCACCTTCAACGTGCTTAACTTCAGCAACATCAAGATAAACCCAGAATTACTAAAAAGAAAATGAGTACTTGTGGCACCTTAGAGACTAACAAATTTATTTGAGCATAAGCTTTCATGGCATCTGATGAAGTGAGCTGTAGCTCACGAAAGCTTATGCTCAAATAAATTGGTTAGTCTCTAAGGTGCCACAAGTCCTCCTTTTCTTTTTGCGAATACAGACTAACACGGCTGCTACTCTGAAACCTGCCAGAATTACTAAGTGCTGAAAATGGTAGAAATGAAAAGGATGAAGCATGCACGATATTCTGTGCCCAGTGAAATGTGCTTCTTCTTCCCGTCTGCTCGCCAGCCACACCAGTGGCTCGGTGCTACTCTCACACAACCTTGCCTGTAGTGAGGAAGAGTGGCCTCACTCTGGTACAGAGGAGATTAAGTCACCCTGTTGGGCGCAGCTAACTCCACCCTACACTGCCCCCTTCACAGGAAGTACAGGGGTGGGACAGGAAATATAAAAACTACATCCTGCAGTTCAGTTGGGGCTGGACCAGGGAAGGAGGCAAATGTCCCTCCGAGGGAGCTGAGCCACCAGCAGAGCGCACAACCAGCAGCGGGCAGAAAAGGCAAACCATTGCCCTGAGAGGTGGACAATACTGCAGAGGGAGTGAAAGAAGGGCTGTGAGACTGGGAACCAGGCCCCAGTGACGATGGAGCATCCCCACCAAGAGCCAGTAGGAAGTAGCCCAGGGTAACAAGACTTTGGTCCTGTTGTACTGCCAGGAGGCGATGCAGTGACCCCATGTTACCCTGCTGACCCTGTGTTGGGACCACCCATCATATCAAGTTCCCTGGACTGGGACTCAGTGGAGCAGCGTGGGCCCAGTTCTCCTTACCCCGCAGGGCTGGATGCTCACTGTCCTTTAGGCCAGAAGGACAGAGATACTGTTTATTTGCTCAGCCCACAACCAAGCGCTCCAACCATTGATTGTGGCCTGCTCAGCCCTCATCCTAGAAGGCCTGAGCCACTGACTATTGTTGTTTGCTTGGCCAGGAGGCTGGAGCTATAGACTGTTTCATCGCTCAGTCCATTCAGGAGTCCTGAGTCCCAGACGGCATTGCTTAATCTGCCCTTGCCTGGGAGGTCTGAACTTTAGCCTGTTGAATTGCACAGCTCTCAACCCGGAGTCCAGAGCCATAGATGCTAGTTGTTTACTCCAGCTAGGAGGCCTAAGAGAGAGACTATCGAATGGCTCCGCCCCCACCTACAAGGGCAGAGCCATAGCTGGCTTGATTGTTGAATCCTCACCCAGGAGGTTGATCAAGAGACCGGAGCTGTAGGCTGCCTGTTGATGTGTTGAACCCTCACCCAGGAGGTTTGAACTGTCATTTGCGCAGCCACCAGGCAGGCCGCCCAACAACTTCATCCAGCAGATATACCACTTCCCCAACACCACCAGCGGGGGTGCCCTGAGCCTGAGACACGGTAGGCTTACACTCCCGCTCTGTAGGAACAAGTTTTCAGTCCACGAAGGCAGAATTATCTAATGGCTATAGCAAGGAATTAACATATTGTCGGGCAATGAGTTCAAATCCCAGATGAATCACTCCCTCGTGGAACTATCCTCTCCAAATACATGTTACTCTGAATAACACAGGCAGGAAGTTAAGTTCACAGGGTGTCTACACTGCAAGTGAAGGGGTGATTACAGTAGGCATACCTACAATGTTTGGGAAGGCATACCGATGCAAGCTTTCATCTAGCTAGCATGGATAATCATAGTACTGATGGCATGGTGGCACAGACTGATTGCTCATGTAAAATGCTGCCAGGGACTTAGGTTGCTAGCCTATGACACCACATCTTCACTATATTGTTACCTGTGCTAGCTGGATTAAATCTAGCACAAGTATGCCTACTTGTACTACAATCACACTTATACTTGCAGTGTGGACATACCCACGGGGCTCAACCCTCAGAAATGCTGCCTGTGAAGTCAATCAAAGTTGGTGGTACTTAATATTTCACAGCATTGGGACCCTAGAGAAGAGACTAGACCCCGATGTGACTGAAGGTCAAATGTGATGTCTCCTTTTGCATCAGTTGGCTGAGCTGTACAATTAGGCAAGAAGCTAAATCTGATTGTCGGAGGGGGAGGGAAAAGAAGTGGCTTCTCGGATGTGGCCTGATCTTTGCTGTGTAAATAAATGAACAAGAAGTGTTTCACCCAAAACATCAGTTTAACATAGATTTCTGTGTTTACTATTCATTTTTTTTATAAACCCTATTTATTAAAATATTCATCTTCCATAAACACTATAAGAAAAATCATCAAAGCATGCAGGAGAAAAAACAACATGCCAGATACTCAGCTTGTGTCAGCTGGCAGAGCTCCATGGACTTCAATGGACTATGCTGATTTACATCAGCTGCTGTATGCAGCTAGACAGAAATTCTGTTTCAATAGAGAAAATGTACTCTAGTCCTGTCTCCGCATACTCCCCCAGAGACTTAATAAAGAGCTTGAATGAGGGAGAAAAAAGGCAAGATACTACACTATGGGCTTGATTCCGATCTCCATTTACACCAGTGTAACATCATTGGCTTCAGTGGAGTTACTCCTGATATACCACTGTAAGTTAGGTCAGAGTCAAGTACAGTAGGTGTATCCCATACCTCAGATCTTACATGATCTATATACAGCCCCCATCCGTAAATAGGGTCTGATAGCCTCACCATCTTTAATGTATATAGTGTCTTTAATCTGTATATAGTATCTGAGAGCCTCACCATCTTTATAATGCTCCTGTTAGGGTAGAGCTGGGGTATTATCTACATGCACCGATGGGGAACTGAGGCACAGAGAGACTCAAGGTAGATCTACACTTTGAGATGGGGGTGTGATCCCCAGCTCAGGGAGGCATACCCACACTAGCTAGCTCTGATCAAGCTATTACGCTAAAAATAGAGAGGCTAACCAGCCTGAGTACATGCCTAGCATCTCAAATGGGTACATACTCAGGTCGGCTAGCCCCTTGTGCTGCCACGGCTATCCTTTATATTTAGCGCACTAGCTCCCATTGTCCTAGCGTGTCTCCTTGAGTTGGGAATCACATCCCCAGCTTGAAGTGTATACGTACCCTCATTTACTTGCCCATGGTCACACAGGAAGTCTGTGGCAAAGCAGGAAGCTAAATGTGGGTTCCCAATTCCGAGGCCAACACCTTAACCTTAACGCTTACTTCTCTATTTATTGTGCCCAGGTCTAAGATTTCAGCTAAGAACTTTTTCTCTCCATAATTTCCTTGCATATGTTTTGTTACTGGAATCTTCACTTCTGACTGGAAAGCCAAGACAATCAGATTTATTTATGATGCCATAACGTTTCACTCTCAGAATACAAGGAGAAATTATTTTCCATCACTGCACTTAACAGAGTTTTCAAAAAAGCAGTCTTGGCAGTGATTGTCTGAATCCTCCTCCTTTCCAATTCTGATGTCTAGCTCTCCAAATTGTTAATCCAATGAAACCAAAATAATCCATCTTCCATTCCAATTTTTCAAAGCAAGACTCAATTTTTGTGTTTGCAGACAAAAGGGACAACATTTTCGCTGCCTTTTAAAATTATGTCTTTATTTTATTAGATTGAGGCGAAAGACATCTCCAGGACCACAAGGTTCAATACACTCTCCATCATAAAGCCCATATAATTTCCTATTACATTATAGGAGCTAAATTGTGTCCAGCTTTTGCAGATGCTCAAGGGTGGGGAAAAGGCTCAAGGGACTTTCCACTCATTTGTGCCTCTGTGTAGCAGCAGAACACAGTCATATTCTCAGTGCTCAGGACACACAAAATCTCCATGAAGACAGTACTCACAAGTGACATTAGCTGGCCATGAGAAGGGGTAGAGGATTGCCCACTGCATGCTTTCTAAGAGTGGGCAACTGCTGAACTGCAGGTGGCATTGTACCTCTGTGAGGGCACCGCTGTAGCATGCCAGTACACATCTGGCTCTAGGAGTAGTTCCCTTGCTCCTTAATATGGACGTGTGTTTATGTTATTGTATTTAGGGAATATTCCCACAGAGGAAAGAAAAATGGGTTAGGAAACCCCAAGTTATCACAGAACTTAAAATCCATCTGGCCCTTCCCTTCAGTCCCCAAAATACAGGCTTGACTGTAAACCAGGTGCTGTTGCTGAGCATCCAGCGTGGCCAGTGAAGTCAATAGGAGTTGCAGGTATTTAGCTCCTATCTGGCTCATTCACTTAGGCTTCCAACTCCCAGAAACAGCCTATGAGTCTTCTGAATAACAGCCAGCTTCTCTGCCCATAGGCTTTAGATTAAATACTTCTGGCACCACGCTCAGGAGCAGCGCACAAAGAACGCTACGCAGCTTCTCCACGCATAAACAGCCAGGCAGAAGCAAGTGCTGGCAACCTGTTGGTTCTAGTCTGGGAACCAAGACTAGACCAAAGTCAAGCGTGCTGCTGAAGCTGGTGGGCAGCGTACTAACCAGCAGAATGCTCTGAAATCGGAGCCCAAAGCAACTGACTTTGCCATTCACCGGCCACTACTATTTTTATCGGTGATCTAAAAATAGTTTACAAGTAAAAGAGGTTAGTGTAATGTCATGACTAGAATGTGCCCTGTCCCTTGTCCCCTCCTGGTACCTTTGGGAACAAAAGTCTGCTACCCTCCTAGCACAAATCACCACAAGCAGGGCAAGGAGGGCTGGGTGGAAGGGAGGCAAAAGTACTAATTCCATTCTCCACGCTGACCCAGCCAGCCAAGCGGCAGCAGATTGGTCCATCCTAAAGGGGACAAGTTATCCCCCATCTGCCTACTGAACCATCTAGTGCCAGTCACTGTCAGAGACAGGACACTGAACTAGGTGGACCAAAGCTCAGATCCAGGATGGCAATTCCCATGTTCCTGTGAAGAGTACACACTCTCCATGCACTCCTCCATGCACACTCCTGGAGCTCTCTTGGGTTAGTGTAGAACAACAACAGCCTCAAAGCAAGCACAATCCGTCCCTTAATGACCCCAGGACAAACAGCACATTCTACACTACAAAACAGCATATAGAATCATAGAATATCAGGGTTGGAAGGGACCTCAGGAAGTCATCTAGTCCAACCCCCTGCTCAAAGCAGGACCAATCCCCAACTAAATCATCTCAGCCAGGGCTTTGTCAAGCCGGGCCTTGACAATATGAGTAATTAGACCGGACATCAACAAATGTGCTATAGTGAATGACCCTATACTGGCAAGGAAACAGACCAGAGGATCCAGTAGGTCTTGTCTATCTCTAAGTTCTATGATTCTTATTAAATATAAACATTCCTGGATCTTATTTTATATTATTAATGCACACCCCAAAATACCTTCATTATAATGAGTCAGGATAACAATGTAGGAGATGCCCTAATTCTGGGAACATCCTGACTTTTTAGTGTTTGATTTCACAACCCTGAACGTTGTATTAATTCTGAGTAGGGATAGAGAGCATTTAATTACACTGGGCATAATCCTCACTTTAGCCAAATGTATGTCCTGCACAACTGGAGTGGGGAGGGGAACGTGGTTCTCAGCCAGAGTTCCATTCCCCCAATCCTGGACTGGCTAAAAACCAAAACAGCCCCCACTATAAATTAGAGCATCTGAAGGGGTAGTCTAAGTTATACTGGCTGCAGAGGCAAGGCACCAGCTGAGGATAAGATGGAATGGGATGCTCTCTGCTTTGCTCCCTAATCAAGCTCTACACTACTTGAACATTCCCCTGTGTCAGTGGGAATTCTCAGGTGCCCCTTTAGGATAACTTTCTGGCTGCTTTTCACTGTCTCAGCAGCACAAAGCAGCTGGAGTAGAGCTAGCTGGGACGTCTCTGGAAAAAAATATGGGTTTTTTATCAGAAAATGCTGATTTGTTGAAATCAAAAGTAGTTGCAGGGCAGGGTCAATTTCCACGACTCTCCCAAGTCAATACCTGTTTTAACCTAAGTTTCAAAATTATCGAAACACTTGACCCAAGCTGAAATGGTTTTTGGTGTATCAATTCACAAACATTTTCACAATTTTGACTTTTAGTCCTGATTTGGGATGAGAAAAATATTCAAAATCTCAAACTCCCACAGGATGGGAACACTGTTTCCCGGACAGCTCTGACTGGAGCATGGGCTAAGGATCTGGTCCATACAACTCAGATACGCTGTTTATCATCACAGCTGGCATTGCAACTGTCTGCTCTCCAGTGTTACAAGATTCTGGGACACGTGACCGCTCAATACAGTTGAAAGACATGTCACAAGCTGTTTTCTCAGTGGTGACATGCTACAACCCGGCTGGCACTGTGCCTCAGAATGAGTCAGAGTCCATCATCACTTCCACTACCCTCCTGTCCCATCTCTCTTGGTGTAAGCAACTTTCATTCGGTGGTATTCTTTCATGCATGGAGTTCTGAAGTCATGTACTGAAACAAATAACATTATGCTTATCTAGTGTTTTTCATCAGTAGGTCTCAGAGCACTTTACAATGGATGTCAATATCATTATCCCATTTTACAGATGAGGAAACTGAGACAATGATTTGTCCAAGGTCAACCAGCTGGCCAGCCGCAGAGCCAGGAATAGAATCTGCGTCTTTTCAGTCCCAAACCAATGATCTAGCCACTAGGCCATGCTGCCTCTTGCAATAGCAAAAATCTTCCTAATAGGTTTTTAGTTTGTGTTGAGTTTTACTTTAATTACTCATTGAAAGGCAAATCCCATGCCACAGGAGTGCCTGGGAAATGAAATCATACTCATGAGCCACAAAGTAATTGTGGAGACTCAGGGCTGCAAGTAGCCATCACAGTTTTCCCACTCATCCATCCATAGTGGGGTGGCTGGTGGATTTGTGTGGTTGCAGATCCACTGAGCTTCTCATTAACACAGACCACCTTAATGTCTTCATCCACCGTGGCAGAGAAGGAGCTTTCACAGATCTGGGCTCTGCAGTATTCAGAGTTCACATCCATATTTAAGGACTACTGGCATCCTGCATACCAGGGGGTACAGCAGAATCACATGATTTTCATTGTGTCTGTGGCCCTCTGTACCCATGGAAGAGAACCAGGACTTTCTGTAAGTATAGAGGGAGGTTGATGTAAATGGTGGATTCTCTGTAACTTGAAGTCTTTAAACTAGGATTTGATGCCTTCAGTAACTCAGCCAGAGGTTAGGGGTCTATTACAGGAGTGGGTGGGTGAGGTTCTGTGGCCTGCAATGTGCAGGAGCTCAGACTAGATAATCACGATGGTCCCTTCTGATGTTAAAGTCTATGAGTTGAGGCACTAGACTGGGACTCAAGAGATTCATTTCTTGGCTCTTCCACACACATCCTGTGTGACCTTTAGCAGATCACTTAATCTATCTGTTCCCCATCCGTAAAATGGGGATATTAGTACTTCCTTTCTCCCATCCTTTATTTAATCTCTTTAGATGTTGAGGTCTTCAGGGCACAGGCTGCCATGCTGTGTGCTTGTACAGCAATTAGCACAATAGGAGCCCGGTTTCAGCTGGAGCATCTAGGTTCTATCGTAATAAAAATAGGGCTATTACAGGGACTGCAAAATGCAGTAAAGTGGGGGGCATAGATTTCTCCCCCTGCCTGACCCTCCTCTTCCCCTCTCAGACACCTCATCACCACCAGCAACCTGACCCTCCTCTCCTCAGCCCATAAACCTCTACACCCACCCCATCCAAATTTGAGTGAGTGGTGTTGCAATCTGGCACACAGGGTTGCAACACCACACACGTCTGATCCAGCCAAGAAGTGGTTGGGCTCTGGCCCATGTACTCCTGCCCCCAAATCCACAGCCTATGGACTATGACATCAGTCAGAGATGTAAATGGTACATGTGGATGAGTATAATCATTGGATGGTTTATTACAGGGGACTTAGACTTCAGCTATGTATATAACCCCTATCACTATAGCAGTCAGGTTATAAAGTCCTTGTATCACTCATGCCTTCATGCCTTTTTTTCACACTACTCCCTGCACCTTGAACAGCCACTGACAAGGGTCAGGAAGGAATTTTGTTCCTGCCAATGTATGCTGGGAGATTATTTTTTTTTAAATTTCTTTCCTCTGAAGTATCAAAGTTGGTCACAAATGGAGATAGACAGAGTGGGCCAGGGACTCTGAGGTGACTTTGAGTATTCTCTCTCTCGGGTACTTGGCTGGCTGGCTCTTGCTCATATACTCAGGGTCTAACTGATTGCCATATGTGGGTTGGGAAGGAATGTTCCCCCAAGTCAAATAGGCAGTGACGCTGGGGTTTTTTAGTCTTCCTCTGCAGCACGTAGGTGTGGGTCATTTGCCAGGATTATCTCTGTACATCTCACTTAATTATTTCCCTGACATTCCAGAAGCCTCAGGCACTGGTGCATCTCAGTCTCTCCTAGTCTCTGCCTGTGGCACACAATTGTCAAGTTTCCTGACAATTGTAATACTTTGGTCTTGTTTCAGTTGTTCAGTTTAGTGTGCAGGTGCTGGGTGGTACTGGGAGCCTGTGATGTATAGCAGGTCAGATTAGATAATGTGGTGGTCCCTTCTGGCCTTACACTCTATAAGACTATGCATCAAGCACACACCGTCTCCTCCTGAAATCTCATGTCTTTAGACTTGTTTTCCATTGCTAAACTCAGCTCTAGAACAGACATCTCCTTCCTCCATGCCCATTCACATTAAAAGAATAGACCAAGCAATCCATGCAAGTGCAACAATAGGGATTTTTGGGACACTTCGCATAAATGCTCTTCCAAAAGCAATTTCTCCTTTCCCTTTATTTTCTATCTTTCTGTCTTCCATTATTGCTATAGGGCCCATTTCTGAACCCATTACTCACATAAGCAGCCCCACTGATGTAAATGGGACTGGTCATGTGAATAAGGATTTATAAGATCAGTCCCATAATTGAGGCACTGATCCCAAAGCCCTATTCACATGAATAGCCCTACACTGAAGTCAGTGGGATGGTTCCTGAGAATAAAGCTCTGCAGTATTGGCTTTTGGACTGTACACTCGTCAGGCAGAGACCTGAGCCAAATCTTACAAGCCAGCCATGAGATGAGCTTCCATTGACTTCACTGTGAATACTATGCACAGAGGGCTTTTGGTTTCAGCCCCCCGTCTTTTATTTTTCTGTAAAGCACCATGCGCACCCAGGGTGCTGTATAAATAAAGAAATATAAAAGGCCCTGCAAATGAATTTCTTTGTAGAAATGTTGGCAAATAGAGCTCTAATGGCCTTCTCATACATAAATACAGGGCTTGATACAATGCCCATTGAAGTCAATGGTGGGGCTCTCCTTCACTTCATTGGACATTGAATCAGGCCCATAGGACTATATCCACAAAGGGGACTTACACTCAGCATTGCAATGAGTAACTTCAGCTGCCCTGGTACCCAGCGGAAGCCTCAGCCCGAGGTTAGGCACTCTGGCTCCCCACATACTGCATGGGGAGAATTAGACTCCTAAGAATGGTTTCAGAGTAACAGCCGTGTTAGTCTGTCTTTGCAAAAAGAAAAGGAATACTTGTGGCACCTTAGAGACTAACCAATTTATTTGAGCATGAGCTTTCGTGAGCTACAGCTCACTTCATCGGATGCATACCGTGGAAACTGCAGTAGACATTATATACACACAGAGGCCATGAAACAATACCTCCTCCCATCCCACTCTCCTGCTGGTAATAGCTTATCTGAAGTGATCATCAAGTTGGGCCATTTCCAGCACAAATCCAGGTTTTCTCACCCTCCGCCCCCCCACACACAAACTCACTCTGCTGCTGGTAATAGCCCATCCAAAGTGACCACTCTCTTCACAATGTGCATGATAATCAAGGTGGGCCATTTCCAGCATAAATCCAGGTTTTCTCACACACACCCCCATACACACACCAACTCACTCTCCTGCTGGTAATAGCTCATCCAAAGTGACCACTCTCCCTACAACGTGCATGGTAATCAAGGTGGGTCATTTCCAGCACAGATCCAGGCTTTCTCACCCCCTCCCCCCGGGGAACACACACACACACATAAACTCACTCTCCTGCTGGCAATAGCTCATCCAAACTGACCACTCTCCAAGTGTAAATCCAAGTTTAACCAGAATGTCGGGGCGGGGGGGTAGGAAAAAGCAAGGGGAAATAGGCTACCTTGCATAATGACTTAGCCACTCCCAGTCTCTATTTAAGCCTAAATTAATAGTATCCAATTTGCAAATGAATTCCAATTCAGCAGTTTCTCGCTGGAGTCTGGATTTGAAGTTTTTTTGTTGTAAGATAGTGACCTTCATGTCGATGATTGCGTGTGATTCAGAGAAGCCAGCACGCTGAGCAGGGGGCCACCTAAGCTAGCCAGAAGTGAAATGTTGAGGAGAAGGGTGTGGCCAAGCCTTGGCCCTCAAATAGAGTTAGGTGCCGACATTTGGACTGGAGGAAGATGCCGATCTCCACCTGGGCTTCACAGCTGTGAAGCCGTTAAGTACGCAAGCCAGCTCAGTTCTTTCTCAAAAAAAAAGAAAAAACTCAGGAGGAGGTGATGACCTTATACCCTGTAGTCCAGTGGTCAGAGCTGGTACTTGGCCCCAGCCCTCCTACCTCCAGGTGATTTCCCTACTACCTGGGCTATGGCATATTCTGATGTAGGGCTCTCTCAATTTCTCGTGTTGAAGTTGTTTCACTGAATATAAAATAAACATTTATTGGAGCTGGAACCTGGGTCTCCCCGGTGGGTGCCCTAACCACTGGGGTATAGAGTCATCCTCACCCAATGAATATCGCATTCTTTATACAAAGTGGAACAAATTCTACTAGTGAGGGGCACCACCTGCTCCTCCAGTATTGTTTTGTGCAGGGGGCAATGCAGTAGGTGTGCTCTTAAGTGGCCTCTAAAAATCCCTTCTAGATCAGGCCCCACAGGCAAGATAGGTGGGGGATTTTGAGGATCCCACTAGGGCTTAGGTGCTGAGAAGCCAAGCAGCAACAGGATTTAGACAGATTTGTGCATGCCCACACACAGAAATTTAGGCACCATGTTGACTTTGCCAGGGCAACGTTGGCATCTAAAGAATGTAAGTGTCTACAGGGTTAGTCAGCAGCTGAGCAGGGGAGTTGATCTAAATTTTTGTGTTAGATGCCTAAAGTGGCATTTTGGCACCGACATCCCTTTGCGGGTCTAGCCTATAGTGCATATAAAACAGTGTTAACACTGTAAATGTCTAGAAATTGATAAAATATGGGCCTAACCCTGTAAATCCCCTACTGGCATGAATAGTCCTCCTTTACTCACAAGTAGTCCCATTTATTTCACTGGGGTTTCTCGCATGAGCAGGAGTTTCTGGGACTGGGTCTATATTTCTCTTATTTTTTTTTTAAACTCAGTACGGTATAAGAAAAGTGCTTGACATACAGTATTTGTAGCCAGGATGATCTTAAATAATGCTGTTATATGTGTGGTGAATTTCTGTAATCCACTATCCTTTATCACAAAATGGTAATGCTAAATGTATGTAATTGTCTTATTAAGAGCTTCAGATCAATATGAGTAAGACCCAGGTGATTTTAGAATAATTTGGCAGTGATGTTTTGGCTATTTGTTAACTGTTTTAACTGCTCATCCCTCTGAGTGTCTCACTTTTTTTATATACTGCCTGTCACCCTAGTACCTTAGTGCTTTAGAAAATTAAGAGTATGGGCCAGATCACCAGCTGATGTAAATCAGTGTCACTCCATTGACTTCAGGTGGAGTCAGTTGACACCAATTGAGGATACTACATAACTTCATTATGATAAGAACACAAACCAAGGGCC